>NC_000069.6:18603190-19350690 GCF_000001635.26 Mus musculus
GGTTTAGGAGTTGTTTGATGGAATTTTTAGGGTCACTTATATATACAATCATATCATCTGCAAATAGTGATATTTTGAATTCTTCCTTTCCCATTTGTATCCCCTTGACCTCCTTTTGTTGTCTAATTGCTCTGGCTAGGACTTAAAATACTATATTGAATATGTAGGGAGAAAGTGGGCAGGCATCCTTGTCTAGTCCCTGATTTTAATGGGATTGCTTCCAGCTTCTCTCCATTTGCTTTGATATTGGTGACTGGTTTGCTGTACATTGCTTTTATTATGTTTAGATATGGGCATTGAATTCCTGATCTTTCCATGACTTTTATCATGAAAGGGTGTTGGTTTTGTCAAATGCTTTCTCAGAATCTAACAAGATGATCATGTGTTTCCCCCCCCCCCCTTTGGGTTTGTTTATATAGTAGATTAAGTTGATGGATTTCCATATATTACATTATCCTTGCATCCCTGGGATGAAGCCTACTTGCTCATGATTATTCTTTAAATCTCATGTCTACCGTTAAACACTCATTGCCATTTGAAAGAGCAAAAATGATCTTCAATTCAGAATATCTATTAAACTCCTGAATTCAACAAAAATACATCAATGTATACTAACACATACAGCAGTGAGTACTAATATCTTGCTTCTGTAATGTAGTGGTTAGGAACCTGTAATCTGTAGAGTAAGCAGTCTCTATCACGGATTCCATTGATCAGTACTTTCACTGGTGTGAGTTAGCTTGTGGTGACTGTGTGTTTGATAGAGATGTGCTTTCTATGCACTGCTATTCTAAGACATAACAACAATAACAAAAATGTGTGATGTCTTAGGTTACATTTAAGATAAAGAAATTACCAAAACCTAATGGGAAAGGACAGAATTCGCAACAAATGGTAGTATAGAAAGGAACTAGATCTTTAAATCAAAATTAGAAAAAAATTTCTTTCATCACTATGGGACATTTTAATTTGAACTAATTCCTTCCACTGAGGACCATGAAAAAAAATGGGAAATATTGAAGAAAAGTTCTTGAGGATAACAGGATTTTTTGGTTTGGTTTGGTTTGGTTTATTTATTTATTTATTTATTTTGCACTCCACATTTTATCCCCTCCCCCAATCCACCCTCCAACTGTTCCACAACCCATACCTCCTCCCCACCCCCTGTCTCCATGTAGATATCCCCACCCCCACCCCCACCTGACTTCTAAACTCCCTGGGACCTCCAATCTCTTTGAGGGTTTGGTGCATCATCTCTGAATGAACACAGACCTGGAAGTCCTCTACTGTATGTGTGTTGGGGGCCTCATATCAGCTGCTGTATGCTGTCTGTTTGGTGGTACAGTGTTTGAGAAATCTTGGGGGTCCAGATCAATTGAGACTGCTGGTCCTTCTACAGGATGGCCCTTCTCCTCAGCTGCTTTCAGCCTTCCCCAATTCAACAACAGCGGTCAGCAGCTTCTGTCCATTGGTTGGGTACAAATATCTGCATCTATCTCTTTCAGCTGCTTGTTGGGTCTTCTGGAGTGTAGTCATGCTAGGTCCCTTTTTGTGAGTGCTCCATATGCTCAGTAATAGTGTCAGGCCTTGGGACCTCCCCTTGAGCTGGATCCCACTTTGGGCCTGTCACTGGACCTTCTTTTCCTCGGGCTCCTCTCCATTTCCATCCCTGTAATTCTTTCAGACAGGAACAATTATGGGTCATATTTGTCACTGTGGGATGGCAACCTCATCCCTCACTTGATGACTTGTCTTTCTGCTGGAGGTGGGCTCTACAAGTTCCCTCTCTCTCAACTGTAGGCCATTTCATTTAAGGTCCCTCCCTTTGAGTCCTGAGAGTCTCTCACCTCCCAGGTATCTCGTGTCTTCTGGAGGGTCTCTCCACGAAACCTCCTATCTCCAAGGTTTCCTGTTTCCATTCATTCATTATTATTCTTTGTAACATCCACTTATTAGTGAGTACATACCATGCACATCCTTTTGGTTCTGATTTACCTCACTCAGGATGATATTTTCTAGTTCCATCCATTTGCCTGCAAAACTCAGGATGTCCTTGTTCTTAATAGCTGAGTAGTATTCCATTGTATAAATGAACCACATTTTCTGTATACATTCTTTTGGACATCTGGTTGTTTCCAACTTCTGGCTATCACAAATAAAGCCACTATGAACAAAATGGAACACGTGCCCCTGTGGCATTGTAGGGCATTTTTGGGTATATTCCCAAGAATGGAATAGCTGGGTCTTCAGGTAGATCTATTTCCAATTTCCTGAGGAACCTCCAGATTGCTTTCCAGAGTGGTTGTACCAGTTTACAATCCCACCAGCAGTGGAGGAGTATTCCTCTTTCTCCACATACTCTCGAATATGTGTTGTCACCTGTGGATTTGATCTTAACCATTCTGATTGTTGTAAGGTGGAATCTCAGGGTCATTTTGATTAGCATTTCTGTGATCACTAAGGACTTTGAACATATCTTTAGGTGCTTCTCAGCCATTTGAGATTCCTCAATTGCGAAGTCTTGGTTTAGTTCTCTATACCTCACTTTCTGATTGGGTTGTTTTTGATGATTAGCTTCTTGAGTTCTTTATATATTTTGGATATTAGCCCTCTATCAGATGTGGGGTTAGTGAAGAATTTTTCCCAGGAATCTGTAGGTTGCCTAGTTGTCTTATTGACTATGTCCTTTGCCTTATAGGAGCTTCCCAGTTTCATGACGTCCCATTTATCAATTCTTGATCTTAGAGCATGAGCCATTGGAGTTCTGTTTAGGAAATTTCCCCATGTGCCAATGAGTTAAAGGCTTTTTCCCACTTTCTCTTCTCCTAGATTCAATGTATCTGATTTTATGTTGAGGTCCTTGATCCACTTGGACTTAAGCTTTGTACAAGGTGACAAATATGGGTCTATTTCCATTTTTCATCATATAGAAAGCCAGTTAGGCCAGCACCATTTATTGAAGATGCTTTCCTTTTCCATGGTATATTTTTTTGCTTCTTTGTTAAAAATCAAGTGTCCATAAGTGTGTAGTTTTATTTCTGGGTCTTCAGTTCTATTCCATTGATCAACATGTCTGTCTCTGTAGCAATACCATCACTATTGTTCTGTACTTAAGCTTGAGGGCAGGGATGGTGATTTCCCCAGCTGTTCTTTTATTGTTAGGAATTGTTTTTGCTATTCTGGGTTTTTGCTTTCCCAGATGAATTTGAGAATTGCTTTTTCCATGTCTTTGAAGAATTTTGTTGGGATTTTGATGGGGATTGCCTTTGGTAGGATGGCCAATTTTACTATCACAGCTTTTAAAGTACTGGCAAGCGACTAGGCTAAGATCCAGGTTAAGACTGAAATGGAAAACTGCACAATATAATACCCAAAGACATGTTTCCCTGGGGCCATTGCTGACACATAGATACAAATAAAAGTAAGTTGAATGATACTTTAGAGAACTCTGTAGGCCAGATGGACAGAAGCCTGGGGACTTGCCATCTAGTTTGTTGAAACCCAAAAGTCTAGGTAAGATGAACCATGCATATCATGGCCTCCTCTGAGCTTCCTACTCTCTGTGATCTCCATAATTGGATTACTGTGATCCTTCCTACTTGTTTCCTCTGCACCTGGAACCAACAAATGGAAATGCTCTCTGGAGAATTCCAGTGTCACTTAGCTATCAAATTACTACTTTTCAAATAAGAAGACCAAACTTAACAACATGAAAGCACTCCAGGACAAAAGATAAAGTAAGCGTTACATTCTTTAATATGCATTGAATATTTGATTAACTTGCAAGAATAAAAGGTGAAGTAAAGAACTGAACATATAAGACAACTTTGCATACAAAAATAAATTTTAAAGGGAAAAATGAAATCAAGAAATCAATAAAAGGAATATTACATATCACTAGAGGTATACAGCAAAAGACATTATGGAGAACAGAGACAAAGATACAAAAATGCAGAATACAGAGAAAGGGGCAAATAGAATACAGAGAGGAGCTCAAAACCAATGTGATTAAATTCCAGAAGAGGAGAAAGACCTAGTTGCCAAGATTTTAAAAACTATGAATGGTCTCAACCTAGGACCATTCAAAGATCCATCAAATGCAGAGCCACATAAGCAATGAACAGGACAGTTGAAAACATTTTATTAGGTTCCAAAGCAACTGAGAAGTATGTCAAAGGTCACAGACATGTAGATTTTAATAAACAAAGATAAGATAGACAACTGGCTTCTCAATAAAAGTCAAAAATATACTAAATTATATAACTTCAAGTTCTTTCTCAACAAAATAGCTTCTGTCAATGAAAATCTGTTACATAGGTAGCTGATAAATTGCTAATATCAAACATAAAGGAAATCCTTCATCATTTATAAAAATACATCAAAATAAATTTAAAATGATACTTTACAAAAATCCAAATAATCATAATAATGTAGTAGTCATAAAATTCAAGAAAAATAGATGAGCTAAACATATAGTATATAAACAAACTGAACATCCCTAATCTAAAATCTCTAAAGGCTCTAAAATCTTGACTTTTCTGAGCACCAACTTGCTACAGTGGGAAAACCCGACCTCATGGTACAGATTCACAAAAGTATCACAGAAGACTACTATAGTGGTTTGAGTATGTTTGGCACTATTTGGAGGTAAGACCTTGGTGAAGGAAGTGTTACTACTGCATAGGCAGCCTTTGAAGGCTTCATGTGCTCAATCTCTGCCCAGTGAAAAGAAGGAGTCTTCTCCTGGCTGCCTTCAGATCAAAATGTAGAACTCTTGACTCCTCCAGCACAAAGACCACCATGCTTTCTGCCAAGATGATAATAAACTAAACCTCTGAAACTGTAAGCCAGCCTCAATTAATTGTCTTCAATTATAAGAGTTACCTTGGTCATATCGTCTTTTCATGGCAATGAAACATTAAGACAATTACCTTCAGGATATAGGCATATGGTGTATAGGGTACAATTTTGTTGTTGCTGTTTTTGTTTAGAGTAGACATTACCAAGATATATCAGTATCAAAGATTCTAAACTAAAAAAAAAAAGAAAAAAACTAAAAAAAAAAAAGAAAAAAGAAAAAAAAGTCCACCATCATATAAAAACATTAATAAAAATATTCAAAATAACCATATGAAAGCAGAACTAACAAGCAAATGAACAAACGATAATAAACGACAGGTTCAGCTAGGGAGAGATATTTTTAATTACAAAGAAGGAGAAAGACCATAGACCCAAGTCACCATGGCCAAATTGATTAAAGCAAAATTTTTTACTTGTGCACTTGGGTTGCACAAGGCAGGTTCAAGAGGTCAGTGTTTGACATGATGAAGACAAGGTTATAGCTCAGGGATAGAGGGTTTTGAAATGGGGCAAAAATAGACAGGGTTAGAGAAGCAGAACATAAGCATGATACATTGAACATAACAACATTTGAAACAAAGACATGACCGCAAGGTAGTTGTAACATGACCCATCTAGCAGGTCCAGTTATTCGAGGGTCTCGAGGGGACCTTCTACTAAGAACCAAATGGGGGGTAGAGAGAGATGAGAACCTTGTGCAATGAACGACACACAGAAGCAGTCTGAGTAACATCAAGGTCTCACTGTATTAGCAAGGCTCAAGGTTTAAATGCACAAGCAAAAGGGGAAGTACTTCTCAGCAGGAGGAATGGGGCAGCAGAAATGCACCTCAGCAGGAGGGATGGGGCAGCAGAAATTTTTCTTTTGGCGACTACATGGGGAAGCAGGAACTTGGCGGTATCAGGGTACATCTTGAGGTCAGGACATCTGGCACTGACTTAGGACTGGAACATTCTGTGGTTGTTCTCAGAACGGTGCATCAGTGGCCCGCTTTTGACCCCCTTTTCTTCTCAGGGGGAGAGGCCCAATTCAGAGATCAGGACAATGGTGTTGTCTTAATAGCTCCCAATATCTCCCCTGTTTTAATATTTTTATAAAGGCATATTGTATAATAAATTTGTAGCCACGTTTTTAACGACTGCCTAAACGTCTGTTTGTTCACTGGGTGATTCTCTAAAACCATGAAGGACACAAGGACAAGTCATCTATGAGGCTTGAATTAACGGTTCCAGTCTTTTGGGTATAACTTGGGCTAACCAAGGGATTTAGGAACAAAGCAAGCTCCGTGGGTAGAGGTAGAGGTCTGATCCCCAGTGTGCAATGTTAAGGGCCATGTACAGGATTGACTCTCAGGTCCACAGATTTTTACCCAGAGTAACCCTGACCTGCTCCCGTGCCGTTTTTTTCCTGGGGGAAGGACCCTAGGGCACTCAACCTTCATGCAATCCGACATGCCTCTCAGAGACTGTCTAACAGCTTCCAGACTAATCTCTGTGCAGTGCTTTAGCCTTACAACTCTCACAGCCGATGGCTTCAAGTTCCAATTTTACGATGTGTCTAGCCTGGGATGACTGTTTAGTTTCCAATGTGGTGAGAATGTATATTACCATGTCGGAAGCACAGACTATGGCAATCTATAAATGATTCGTGGTATGAGGCTGAATTTAGGGGGAAGGGAATGATCTTGCTTAAGCATTTTATGGAAATTGAGTCTCTCTCCCCCAAGACAAGGGTGATGAAGCTGCATCCACGTCTGACTCTTCTCCAGTAACCTGCTTGTTATCACCAACATCCAGCCGATGGTAATGAACTGAAACAGATGCGCTTGAAAGAGATGAATCAATTTGAGATTTAACAAATCAGGTCAATTTTTGAAATGCCCAAGGACCAAAGGAAATCAATAATAGGGGTCCCAATAGGGGCCCCAAAAGGGAGGGCAACAAGGTCGAAAGCCAGGGGGAGACTGAAAACCAATTTTGATACCATGACTCTTGTTGTTCTCTCTCTTTTTCTTTTTTCTAAACTGGCAGTAACCTTGGCAATGCTATCTTTAACTAATCCAGTTTTATCAACAAATACGCAGCATTCTTCCTTAAGTGCAGCGCATAAGCCTCCTTGTTGTAGAAAGAGCAAATCTAATCCCCTTCTATTTTGAAGGGCAACTTCTGAAAGGGAGACCAAGGAATCAGAAAGATCATCTAGGCCCCTTTTTATATCCTCTATATCTTGGCTAATAGACTCATTGAGCAGATGGTAATTGTGTGCATTCTGTTGAGACGACACAAGGGCTGCGATTCCGGTCACGGTCCCAGAAGCACCCAGGCCAAGAAGGACCGCAAGGGTCACCGCTGAGATAGGCTCTCTTTTGTGGCGGGATGGCAAAGAGGCACCTTGATCCCAAAACTTCAGTAAGTCATCTGACTCATGAATACTAAAATTTGGAAAAAGCTGAACCAAGACACAATAATCTCTATTATTTATAAAATCTTGCATAATAATGTACCATGTAAGGCCCGTGGAAAATGTCAAAAAGGTATCATTTGGGGCAAGAAGATAAGAATACCTATTTTTATTTACTCTAAACATATTATTGCACATCTCTAGCAAGGGCTGCAGTGGAAGCATGCCTGGGCTCAACACACAACTTCCTATCCCAGAGAGTTCTGTCAAGGTAAGCTGAACTGACTCGAAAGGAAGCTGCCTAACATCTGAAAGCAGGGTAAAATTTCCAAATAAGGCTATGCCCTCATAAAAGGGTGGGGAAGCAGAAAAGCACATCCAAAATCTTTAAATTCTGATGCATTATCTCTTTGTGTTTTATCCAACAAGGCTAAAGCAGAAGCATTCAATATAGACCACAGTAAATCAGTGGAAGAGGGGTCCCCCCCGCAGGGAGAATGGGCTGAAACAGGGTCATAGCATGCCCTGGGGCAGGAACAGTGGGGCAGGTACCTGGAAGTCAGGGATTGCTTGGGGATATAGGGTGGTGTAACTGGTGATTAGGCCCTATGGATGCTTTATGATTGTTAGGGATTGTTTTAAGAAGCTGAACCTTAAAGGTCAGGCCATTATCATAGTTATCTTGATACAATCTTAGGCCCCAGGCGAGAGGTCGAGAACTTTTCCAAGCCTCTAAGTTCTTCCCCATAGATTCACAGGAAGACCTTTAACCACAAAGGGTCGAACAGTTCCAGTATTGTTTTCTTTGTCTGACCATGTTAGCAGTTTGGAGCTTTGTAAAGTGTCCTGTGTTTGACCTATGCCTTTTAAATGAGTGGCAGTGGGCTGTAAGGGCCAGGCTGCAGGCCAATGTGTTGAGGAAATTACTGTCGAATCTGCCCCGGTATCCAGGAGCCCTTGAAACTGTTTGCCCTCTAGAAACAACGTCAGAATGGGCCATGAATTGCTTATTTTCTGTGCCCAGTAGACTTCTGAGGATCCCGGGGAGGATGGTCCTTGCTTCTCTTTCATATAAGGGAAACGGCCGAATAGTGGGAGTAGTAGGGCTTGGGCTATGTGCTCTCCAGCCCTAGGGTAAGTAGTCCCTGCGTGGCGGTGACTAAGATTTTTATCTCCCCATGGTAGTCGGTGTCAACCACTGTAGGAGTCACCGTTAGGCCTTGTAAAAGTCTGGAAACTTGGTCGATGACGAGAAAAAAATGTCTTTTGCGGAGGGGGCCCAAATTCACCTGTTTCAATGACCACTGTTCCCTCCTCAAGAGTTATAATCCTGGTGGTGGATGAACACAGGTCCAATCTTGCGTTCCCTGCCGTGGCCCTACACAATCTCCCGTGGGGGCTAGGGGGTTGTCTGCAGTTGTCATCAGGGGAGATGGCCCTGCAGGGGGGCCCTCTGGCCATTTCCCTGAACCGCAGGGAGTGGGTGGCCATTGATATCAGTCTTAGATCGGCAATCTCGTGCCCAATGGTGGCCTCTCTTGCACTTAGGGCAAAGACTGGGGGTGTGTGGGGGGGGAATTTTTGTTGGGTAACAGACATGGTTGAGACTAGGGTGCTCTGCCCTTGAGTAGGCCATCCTCTAGCAAAATGTCCAGGTTGATTGCATCTATAGCAAGTTTTTTCTCCTTTATTTAGTTGTAAGGCAGCCCCAATAACCAGGTTGATAGACTTAGAAACTTGTTGGGAAAACATATCTACCTCATTACAAAGCTTGATCATACCATTTATATCTAAACTCTTGGTTTTACCTCTTAGGGTAGCCCTACATGCCGAATTGGCGTTTTCAAGAGCAAGTTGTCAGACTAACAGACCCACACTTTCCTCAGGTCCTAAAATTCTCTCAGCTGCTTCCTGCAATCTGGCAGCGAACTGTGCATAGGACTCTTGGGGCCCATGAATAATCTTGGTTAGGGGAAAACTTAGCGCCCCTGCAGCAGGGACAGCGCACCAAGCTCCTAGGGCCACCTGTGCTCTCTGGGCGAGGACACCAGGGGAGAGCCCTAATTGTTTTATGTCTGCAGTGAAATTGACTTTACCGCAGATTTTATCAGCAGTCCAGGAGGCTTTCTTACTAGTAGGATTCTTCCTATTATTTGCAGCCAAGTTTTCTTCTCTGTCCACAAACTCTGAGTTCAAAGTTAAATATTGTCCTCTAGTGAGGACAGACTGAACAACTTTATTCCATTCATTGGGTATCAAGTAGCCTTTTCCTGCTAAAACTTCTAATATAGATACTGTGAAAGGGGCATCGATAATCGATGGCCAAGACTGACGATTCGCTGGCGGCTTAGTTTCGCTTTTGTGAGACAGCGATAGGGAGTTTTCTAAAAAATCTTCAGTACGGGCTAACAGGCGGGCACCTTCTCCGCCCTCTTCTGACTGTTTAAGGAGATCTCTGATGATTCCCCAATAGCTAAAAAAGTACTCAGGGACATCTCCTTGTTTTATCAAAGCATTGATATCTTTGCCTACTTTTTTCCAAGTTAAAGGGTGTATTTCAGGACCATTCAATACCAGCCATGGACATCTCTCGTCCACAAAACAAAAAATTTTATTAAATCCTTTTTCTTAACTCTTATCCCTCTCTCCTAAAGAGACCCCTTCATCTCTTGAATAAAACCTGTCTCTTTGGACTGAACATTCCCCATGGTGAATGGGACAACAATTTTATGCCCAGGCTTACCTCTCGACGTCCGCAACACTCGAGCAAAGTGGCAGGGAACTGTCTCACTGTCTGAGTGGTACCTCTTGAATCCGTTGTCCGGACGGTGGTCGTACCTCGTGCCCCACGTCTGGCGCCACTTGACCCATCCAGCAGGTCCAGTTATTCGAGGGTCTCGAGGGTACCTTCTACTAAGAACCAAATGGGGGGTAGAGAGAGATGAGAACCTTATGCAATGAATGACACACGGAAGCAGTCTGAGTAACATCAAGGTCTCACTGTATTAGCAAGGCTCAAGATTTAAATGCAGAAGCAAAAGGGGAAGTACTTCTGAGCAGGAAAAATGGAGCAGCAGAAATGCACCTCAGCAGGAGGGATGGGGCAGTGGAAAAAGAGGAAGTACTTCTCAGCAGGAGGGATGGGGCAGGGGAAATTTTTCTTTTGGCGACTACAAGGGGAAGCAGGAACTTGGCGGTATCAGGGTACATCTTGAGGTCAGGACATCCGGGGCTGACTTAGGGCTGGAACAATCTGTGGTTGTTCTCAGAGCAGTGCATCGGTGGCCCGCTTTTGACCCTCTTTTCTTCTCGGGGAGAGAGGCCCAATTCAGAGATCAGGACAATTGTGTTGTCTTAATAGCTCCCAACAGTAACAAGGCAGTCATAGCAAATATAGTCATAGCAACAAGTAGTTATAATAACATTTTGAAACAAAGGTAGGATTGCAAGATGATCATCACAGTTTTTTGAAACAAAACATGATTGCTGTTTCCTGAAACAGGCAGCACAAAACCATTTGTAGTTAAGGTTTCAGAATGGACATAATCCAACCCTTGAGAAAGAGAGGTTTAGTCATGAACAGGAATGAGCCAAGTCTGCCTTTAATATAAGGTAGCTAAGATGCATGAAAGCTGGTTTATCACTTTAAGCAGTGTATTGTGGCAGAGAGTTTTGTAAATCACCCTATATTGTAAAAATTTCCAAAATTAAACAGACCCTAACATTTAGTAAACTGGAATTTTTCTCTGTTTTTCTTGAAATAGTGCTTTTAGTAATAGTCACCAAGTGCCTTAGAAATGAGGTGGACAAGATCTTTTACAAACAACTCTGTGGAGAGAATGACACTTAAATTTTTGAGACTTACCATACTGGCTCAAGACCTGAGTCACAGATCTGGAAAGTTTGCAAGCAGTCATCTGTTCAGCCATTGGGTTCTCTGATTCTCAGCCAGTGAGCAGGATAGACCATGGGAAAAACTAACTGCTGAAAATTGGCCTAGGCATCAGGTGGTGCATGGTGCATGAATGACTTTTTAACAAGAAGAAAGTCACAAGGAAAACAAAAGACTGGAAAGAGAAAATAAAGCAGTAAAAGAAATGTTTTGAACTCGTAAGATCACTCTGAGAGGTGTTGATGGCATCAACAGATCTGTACCTCAGAGAATAACAAAACAAAAATGGACGGCAATGGAGGAAACCAAGGCTATTCAAGACCTACCAACTACTTTCTCTGGGAAAGTGTCACCCATCATTAAGATAACCTCAGTAGTGTGACCTACAATGCAAGAGGAGACAGATTGATGGATCAGAATGATGGATTGGAATTAAGGAAAAAAGCAGTTACATCCACCCAAATTACACAAGATCCTGAAAGTTGATGGGGAAAAAGTTAAAGAAATTACCTTGAACTTAGAGGACTGTGAAATCTCCCTCTGAATGTGACAGACTTAGCAGCTCCTATTTTCAGAGCAACTGTGAAGTATTTCCATTTGGGTGGCAGGAGGGTGGCTCTGCACAGCCACCGAACAAGGTCTCATGTCTTTACCAGGAGGGTCTGCTGAAGTCTGGAACTTATAAAAGTTGCTGCAGATTCTTTGAAATTACTCGCCCATAAAAAGGTGAGTAGTCTCTGGAGCCAGAGGTTAGGCAAACTGATTAAACTTCTCTGAACCTTAGTTTCCCCAGATGTGAAATGGGAGTTAGAATGCTCACACACATGCTGCAGGAATGGCAGCTAGGACAGTGCAGAGGAAGTATTTAGCACAACACTTCCTACAAACTGCCACCGAGTAGACAAAAATATCAGTACTTCAAATGCTTCAAAAGGAAAAAGGAAAAGTGCAAAGTAACAATAACCATTGTTAAAACAGTAGGTTAATTTGGTTTTATTTACAAGATTGCAATGTAACGTTTCAGTAAAATGTAAAACAGATGTTAGTGTGTTTTACTTTCAAGGGAGCATTAAACTTAAGATACTGAAGTCACCTTCCAAAAAGTAGGTGTATTAATTCAGAACAGTGAGAATAATGATCACAGTGATAGAGGAGTGAGTTAGGAAAAGTGATTAAAGATAAAGAGGATGTCTGGGGTTGAAAAATAATGATTGGGGGGGGGCTAATAACTGACTGCAAAAATCTGACAGGAGAAATACTAAGTAGGCAGGAAGAATTATTTAATCAGATTTAGCACAGAATAACTAATAGAGTAATTTTTTAAAAAAAGAAAGAACAAAAAGAAAATTTCACCCCAAATGAGAGAGAAAATTTTCTGACAGTAAAAATTACTGTACACGAAAATCTTCCAAGTAAAGTGATGAAAGCCCATCCCTGGGGATATTTAAAATAAGGCTGGATAGAAACCAAGAAAATATATATGACAGAGAGCCACAGTGCTTAGATTCAGCGCTCACTTCCATCTCTATTTTATAGCAGTCTTGAAAAAATATGGGTCATTCAGCCATGGTGAGTGATTAAAAAGAGGCTAGAGCAACCAAAAATCTTTGAAGTCTTGAGGTGCCCTGATTCCATGCTGGACAAAATAAATCCAAGCCAATGACTATACCTGTAGCATCACATGTTTCGTGTTACTAGGAAATCACATTCTAGAAGCAGTGTCCTAGCTCCTGCACATGTGATGGTGGAAGGGTAGGATTAGGCTGTCAGGAACCTGCTTCTAAACAAAAGTCAACCAGAGAACACCATAGCTCAAAGGGAACTATCCTAGCCTCACCACTTGCTTTGAAGGATATAATAATCTTTACTTATATTAGCTATGCATGTACCAATCGTTGTATTAAATGATTGACCAATGTAATCTCCTCAGATTCTCATGATAGCCTTGGGAAGTAGCTACTGTGTGACTCCTCCTTGGACCTCGTGAACAATATATATTCAACACAGCTAGGAAACCAACAACAAGCCAAAGAAGCCATTCTAACTTCGAGAGCCAATGAATGTATTAGTGCTACTTATAGGAGTGTGGGTGACATTTAGATATGGCATCACTGAAAAGCCTCCTTCAGCATGAATAACAGTCATAAAAATGAACAAAACACTAACTTCCCTGCCTGACTTGCAAACACCAAAGTGCCATTTTCCCACAGCAATAAAATATTTCATCTGTAACTTCAGAATCCTGTGATCTTGAATTTGTAGGTTTCATGTGCTTCCTGAATTTTACAAGCATCCTACCTTCTTCTAGGAAGGAATATTTCCATTCAGATAAAATAGCTACATACTAGCCCAAACCATTTTCAAACTCTTAAATTAGTTCTGTTCTCTCTTCGCTGTGTTTCCTGAGTCTTGGAGGGGATGATACAAATATCTGATTATTTTCTTCATTTCTAAATGCCAAAACAAAAGTCACTTAACCTCAATCACTAGACCAGTTATGAATTTCTACAGTAACCTTTTGCAAAAGAGATGTTTTCTATAAGTGAGACTGTCAGCACTAGTATTCTGCATACATAAACATAAATATTTAAAAGGTGATTTGACAGGCACATCATATCCATTTAATAAAATAATAGCAACAGCTTGTGCCTGTGATGTGCCACCATAGGTCTTCAACCTGACTTTAGTGAATCGGGGGGGGGGGGAATTATATGCTATACATTTATTAAGTTTAGCTTATACCAAACATCTTAAACTGTTCTTTTACATTGAGAGCCTTATTTTTAACATAGCCAAGGACAAGGAATGCTAAATTCTGCTTCTGTTCTATTTGCATGCTTCTTGAAACATAGACTTCTTCAGAACATTAGAGCCACTGGACCAAAAGATCTAGTTTAATAAAGTTTCTCCTTGTTTTAAATTTTGGAATGCTAGCCAGATGTAATGGCATATACCTTTAATTCCAGCACTTAGAAGGCAGAGACAGGCAAATCTCTGTGAGATCAAGGACAGCCTGGTACACACACACACACACACACACACACACACACACACACACATATACAGAGAGAGAGAGAGAGAGAGAGAGAGAGAGAGAGAGAGAGAGAGAAGAGGGCCTTATTGATTATATAATATCTGAATGCATATAGATAAATCTTTGCTAGAGGTAGGCAATTTTGGGCTGGTGGACCTTGAGAGAAAGCCTGGTAAGGTCGAGCCAAAGGCTAGAAGCCCCAGAGACCTTGATGGGATGGTAGGAGCTTCCCCTGCTCCTAGCACCAGGCCCCTGTCCCATGCCATCAGTCATACAGAGGCAATGCCCCTAAGCCATCCACATGTAGATGAGGCATCCCTAACATCTCAGACCAAGACAATAGGAAAAGAGATGTGACCACAGTCAAATAGGCCCAAAACAGAGTTCTCCATGCTAATGAGGTACTTAGAGGGCTTAGCCAATAAGCTTCCCTTCCCAGACATTACTCTCTGCAAAAGGTATTTAATCTCAGGTCCAACCTGAGAAGTGGAGTATGGTTTTATGCATCCACTTTCCACCATGACAATAAACTGTTTAGAACCATGGGCTGTCTCTTTTCACCAAGGTTGGCCATGGGGAGCCATGAGGAAGGCCATCTCCTATAGAGCTTTAGTTTAGTCTCCCATAGAGGGTCTCTCTGTCCTCTACCAAGCTTGTCTCCATCAAGCAAGCTTCTCTTCTCCACCAAGCACAGTCATCTCTACTGAGACAAGCCAAAGCTCCCCTTGTCCTCCAGCCCCAGGCTAGATGCTGCCCCTAGCCCACCGGCCTCTGACTCTGTTCTCTACTCTTTTGCAATTCCCAGTGCACCTGGATGTCCAAGAATCTGAGAATGCCACACCCCTGGCCTCCTGGCAGGCCTGGGGACTCCTGAGCCAGCTCAGGCTTTTCCACATCTTGAGACTGAGCTTTCCCACTCCTGAAGCAGTGCCTTGGCACTTCCCTACAGCCCAGCACCCATCCCGGCATTCCCCAAGTTCTGCCTCCTCAAGTGGCCATGCCTAGTGGCAAAGTAGACATGGGCATACAGGTAATTTAACATCACAATAATACCAAACCTGCTCCTACTGAGTGGCCTTAAATCCAACCAGAAATTATTTGGTTACACATAGAATTTTCATGTCACTACAGTCTGTGCTGTTTGACATATTGGTAGTGTAGTACTGCCATCCACTCCAAGTAAATTCCAGGTGCTCTTAGCATTCAGCAACAAGGGAATGCAAAGAGGTAGTAAGGCTAAATATACAATGAAAATACACCATCACTTGTATCAGTTACATCCACAGAAGAAAAGTCTTGGTGTTACAGTGGCATAGATGAAGCTGCCACTCTCTTTTGTTCCTTATCATCTATCATCTCTTTTTATGATCAGGACAATTTTATTAGGGTTTAAGAGAAAAACACAGCAAGCTGTAAATAGTAGCATCTACCAGGAGGAAGGAGAAAGGAGAGAGAGAGAGAGAGAGAGAGAGAGAGAGAGAGAGAGAGAGAGAGAGAGAGAGAAAAGCTATATTGTCTGTGAAAAGCTACATGGTAAAAAAATGAGGGGGGGTTACTTTTAGAGATAAGGAAAAACTCAGACAATGCCCAGGTTTTGGCAGGCATCCAAAAGAAAGAAGGAAAGGGAAAGTGGCATAGTGTTGCATGATGGAAGCTCTGAAAGTTGGATGGAAGCTCTGTTGTATGATGGAAGCTGATGAAAGCCCTCAATCTGGACTCAGACACTGCCATACAGCAGCAGCTGTTGGCCTGGATGGGTCTAGCTGGTATTGTTCACATTACCCAAGGACAAAATGGAATGAGGTGGGCTCTTGCCTGTTACATCTACTGGGAGAGTTGGCTGTCAAGCATTGGGTTGCGACCATGACTGCTACCTTCCAATCAGTCACACGGAGTTACTGAAGGGGCACCAAGGAAAACAAACAATGACCATCCTTGTAAACTTTCATGTAAGATAGAAGTGTGAACAGCAATCTCTAGAGGTCCAAAAGTCTGCTCAGTTTTCTTCCTCTGAGCCCTTTGTCGTCCATTTGTTTTGCCCCTTTGTGGAACATTTTCAGAAGTTTCCAAACCTGGAGTTCATCTTATTACTTTTTCTCCAACAACTCTACCATCACACAAACTTTGTCACGTTTGCTTTCAAGCAGTCTGACAAGTCTCCTTTTCTGCTTCTTTTTCCATACCCTTGTGAACTTAGCCATTGATGAGCCTTATTTTCATACCAGTCTAAATCATTTGGATCTGCCCCAGCCTTCCACCTTGTAAATATCACACCCTACCATGGGAAGCATAAGAACCATAAAGCCCAATATGAGCCCTGAGGTTCTTGTTGAATTAATTTTTAAACTTGCATTGTGAGCAGTCCTATCTGACCCAGCTAACTGGGTCTCAACAACCACTCCCTGCACGCCCAGCTCTCCCACTGACCTCTTCCCCTTGTGTGCTATCTTCTCGTCCCAGATGTTCAACTAGCAATAACCAAGTGTTCCTAAGAGCTGCATGAGCCTGTCTATCCGGGACTGCTTTTCTCATAGCACTTCACATTGTGCTATGTATGGAGAGACGTGCGGTTCCATCATTTAGTTTCTCTGCTTTGACTGCTCTTAGGCTCATCCCATCTGCTCCCATGTCCTCCAAAATCTCAAGCCAGACAGTAAGGGGATTTCTTGTTTAAGGTTCTTACCAGATACAAGCAGTTCAGATAAAGAATATTTCCTTATTAGTGTGTCTTGAACCATTACTAAGGCCCGTCTGCATTCGGAATTGTTGACTTTCTCTTTCTCTCTTTTTTTTTTTTTTTGTATTAAAGGATGGACCTGAGGAATAGCTTCTTAAAGGCCTCTATCACTTCTTATTCAATCTCTCTCTCTCCTCGTGTCTGATTCTTCCCATGGGTTCCAAGATTTTCTATCTCAGGGAGAGCTTTTTATTGTGGATTTAAATTTTACTCTTCCGTTTATGTCTTACCAGCTGTAAGAAAGAGTAAGCCAACAGCTTCATGCCATCCTCTTTTTCTACCTTTCCCATCAAATCAGTGAGCAATGCAAAGGAAATAACCACATGTCTTTGCCCAGTGCAATTCCTCCCTCAGGTGTGCACATTGTTTCTAAGGATGTAGTTGAGCCTCAATTGTATTTATTATTATCTTCTGAAATAATGTCAGTTGCTGTGGGGCAATGGGCTACGCGCAGACAGCCTGGTTTCCAGCCTTGAACCCTGGGACCCTGCAGTGATAATTCACTTACATGGGACAGAAGGAGTTCTCTCAGGTCTCCTGGACCCTGGCTCCTGTCTTAATTACCGCCCCCACAACCCCCCGCCCCCCCCAGGAGAGGCGTGGCTATCAATCACTTAGGAACAGCACCAAGCCCTTCCAAATGCAAATAAGGTTTCCCCCAAACTCTCAGCCCAAGCCAATGAGAGGGGCTTGCTGTCAAACTCTAAGTCACTGCCAGAACTGTATATAGGAGAGCCATGCAGGGAATGAAAGGAATGTGAGAACTATTCCTTTGTCTGACCCTTTTGTTCCAAGAGCTGCGACACTTGGGAAGAGATCTTCTCTCCCAAAGAGCCGCCCCTTTCCTCACTGGATTGTGGGCTTTTCGAAGACCCAGGCTCGGAGTTAGTGGAGTTACTGAGCCACCTGGAAGGCATGGCAGAGGCTTTGTTTCCCTGCCTGCATTCACTTCCCTCGCTGGGGCCTTCCCACCAGGCCTGGATAGATGTCTCCGTGGAAAACCTCTGGTACCCAGGCCCACAAGTTGCTAAAGCCTGAATACAATCCTCTTTCATATATCCTATTTTTTAGGGCCTGCAATATAGTCTCTAGTCTATCAGCTGTCTGAGGTGAGGTCATCCCATGCTCACATAGAAGACCACATTTAGCAAAGAAGTACACTCTATAAAACATATAGGAAGATGACTATTGTAGTAGTCTCCCCATGGAAACTCTGCCCTCATATAGCTCAGCATCGTTATATGTATTGTCACTCATCATAGGGCCCATACAACTGGTCGTCTATGGCTGACCTTTGGTTGGGTTTGTGCTTATTCAATTCCCAGTTATATGACTTCCCTTGGGGAAAACATGTGCAGACATCTGTTTATTCCCAGACAAACCACCAGCAGCAAACGAAAGAAGTGATTCTACCCAAGTCTAGCTTAGTGAGCCAATCAGTTTATTGGGGTAACTTATAGAAGCAGTTATGAGGGATTATTTGTAGAAGCATGGGTAAATGCAGGACCAGAAATCTCACTGTATTCCTAGTGAGGACTCATGACAGCTGCATCCACCTCCTGAGCTCCCTGCACAACAAGAAGGCAACTCTTCCAGAGGGTCTCTCCTCCCCCAGTAATTATTCACTTCTCACAAAATTCCTTGTAATTTCCCATGCTTCCTGGGTCTCATGCACCTCTTGTCTCCTTCCAAAGAGAACAGTTAAAAGAAAAACAATTAATGTTCTATATTCTGTGAAGGAATTCTTCAGCCTGATTAAGTCCTGCTCCTTAGCAGTAAGAGCAGAAATGAGGATTCCAGTCCAGGGGTGTATATTTATCATGGCCATGCTCTCTCTACCACCATGTCATCATCTCAACTGACAAAAGGGAAGGTGACTCGTAAACACCCAGTCCTTCTAGAGCCCAGCCTACAACTTGGATCTCTGGCATTAGCTAAAATTAGTTTTCTGTTCTATTTTCTTTCCTTTTAAATGAAGAATACCAGAAAAGGGGGCTCTTTTTGATGTTTATAAACAGAATAAAAGCATGTACAGATACAAACTTATCCGTTGGAGCCTTCATTTTATTCAACGATAGACTGTATTATTTTTCTTCAATAGTCTACCTTTCAAAATTTTTCTGATTGCATAATGTTTTGAGGATACAGCGAGACTTGTGTACATGGCATTTGCACAGGTATTTTTCAGTCTAATATTCTGAAATAAGTTAAACAAGTAGAAATAACACTATATTTGCAAGATACCTCCCTCTTGTCCATTTGTATTTATGTCTCCATTATTATATACAAGAAAAAGAGAATCTTTTAAGAACATAACACTTGTGGCATATAAGCTTATCAATTTATAAATGCCATTATCTGCTTACATTTTAATTTTATTTTAATGGGTATTCTTTTGGACTTGGTTTGTCACAGTTTAGATCTGTCTTCCTGAAAAAGACTCACATTTGGGGCGTGGTCATAAGCAGATGGTACTATTTTGGGAAGACCTAGGAATAAGACTTTATTAGAGGAAATACGTTACTGGGAACAGGCCTGTGGCACTGAACTCTCCATCTCTCTTGGTCTTCTGTCTGCCATGTGGAAAGTAGGAGCCTCACAACCAGCAGAGAATCCAAGAAGTCAAATGTTATTGATTGAAAGGTATGTAGTTAGAGCAACAGAAATGTGGCACATATACACATATCCCCCAACCTATTAAAGTTAGCAGAAAATATTCTTAAAATTAGTGCAGTAACTTTAAGCAATAAAGTGGTAAGAAAAATAGTAATAGGAACTAATGAAATCTGTGACCTACAAATGACCAAACTACTCTCAATTCATAAGAAACATCTCACCACATACTTATTCTTTTCTATCTGTATTTAAATTTCTATGCAATCTCTTCATTCACAATGAATCTGCTCTTAAACTCTTGGACCTGGCAAAATAATCATAAGTAAAGCGCATGACTGACAAGCATGAGAACTTGGCTTTAGTTCTTCAGCACATTATAAAACAGGGTGAAAGTGTACATGGCTCTAATCTCAATGATGTGGAAGCAGAGACAGGGGCATATCCTGTGGGGCTTGCTTATCACCCTGTCTCGTTAAAGTAGCAAGCTCCAGGTTCACTAAGATGTTGGGTCTCAAAAAAGAAAACAAACAAACAAGGTAAAGGGTACTGAGGAAAACATTTAGTGTTGATCTCTGAATTGTGATATGTATGTGCCTGTATCCATGAACACATATGTGACAATGTACACACATGCACACACACACACACACACACACACACACAGAGAGAGAGAGAGAGAGAGAGAGAGAGAGAGACACACAGACACACACAGAGAACAAAATATTAATGAATAAAAAATGTCATTAATGCATCTACTCAAAAAGCCAGTGCCCTGTGATGGAGAGTTGCCCTCCATGGGTGCTGCCTTGTGAATCCCAGGACAATCTCTACATCCTCACATCCCATCCCTGCCAATCTCACCTACAGAAGATACAGAGATGGATGGATGGATATAGCAAGTACATACAGCACTTTAAGGACATCTCTGCTCATGAACATGAGTTTTAAACTGTCTCAAGGAAATTTCTCTAAGCAAGATTTTAGTTTGGGACTTAGAGTTAAAGGACACTAATGGTGTATGGCTGTGTATCTGGCACAGATCAAGAGAAATTCCATGCTAGAGATGACTGGAGCATAAATATCTGAGTTTGGGCCAAGCTCTAATTACTAAACCTCATTTTAGAAGTATGTTTCCATACTGTCATGGTCCAGTAGGCCATCTCTTAAAGAAAGACTCAGAACTGCCACCGTTAGGAAGCAAAAGATTTCTTTCTCCCTGAGTAACTGGAGCTGCTGCTGAGCGATGACTCATCCTACCACCCCTCCTGGTGGCAGCACTGATGAATGTGTCTTTAAACAGTCGCTATTCCAGGAAGCCAAAGACCACAGAAAAAATACACAGCATTTCCTGTGTAAAAACAGCAGGCAGCCACCAGCCTAACACCAGCCCTGTTGTCATGCAAGAACACCCCCCACTGCCCAAGGAGGTAGGTCAAGGGAGAAAGGTCAGGCAGAGAGCTCTGTGCCCCGAAGAGGGCTTTAAAACCTACATTTTCTCCCTGGGAATCTTCTCAATTCTGCAAAGCCTGCACATAGTGGGTACTCAGCACTCAGTAGGTATTACCTACTAAAGAACAAGAAAACACAAAGGGTCTTTTGTTCTTAACAAACCACACTTCCCTTTGATATGCAGTAAGTTAGCTCCACTCTTATACTCTGTGAAAACACAGTCCTTCCCCCCAAAGAGCAAGACTTTCCTGTCACTCAAAATAGGAGCTTTTCCCCGTGTTTTCTTGAATTTCACATACACAAATCAAGGATGAGTCCCCTTTAGATGCATTTCTATATCACTGCACCAGAATCCTGGCATTCAAATTGTACCTATAATAAGAGTAGAGAATTCCCATGGAAATCCAGGGCCGGGTGACTCAGTATTTCTCAGCTGTCAAACAGTTTACATTGTGGGGGATGAAGCAGGAGCAGGGTTTGGATCTTAAATGAAGCAAGCCCGCAACATTAACTAGAAGGTTACAACTTTTTAAAAAGAGAATGGACGAAAAGTTAGAAGGGGTAAGTTCCCTCAGCCAGCTTGTAATAGAAAACTCCAGGACCAGACACAGATCCTGGAAACTTTAGAGAAAGAAGATTGGAAAAGTCTAGTTTTGCTTTCAATCTCCGGTCCTGGCGATTGGGAGGAAGAACAACAGTGGAACTGTGCCAAGGGATCAGGAGGGAGGAAGAGGGGCGCCTGCTCTCATCAGGACCCGCCCTCCCTGACCTGAAATCAGTGTCCTTACTTCTCAAAAGATGGTAGTGGATTTGAGTCCCACTGCAGGTTAGCTGTTCCTCATTTCCCTCCATTTATAAGCGGTTGGGGCTTCTAATTTTTTTTCCTCTGGGGTTAGGAGAAACGGAAATTTGTTTAAACTTCCTGACCCCTGCAGATTCCCTGTGATTTGCTCAAAACAAAACAGTATCTCTGCATTTCTTCAACCTTGTGCTCAAACCCAAAGGAACCTCCACATAGTAAACAGATACAGAAAGAAAACACACTAGCTCTATCAAGAAAGAAACCTGCTCTGAACTCGCAGAGACAACTCCCTGCTGGAGTTTCCCCCTTTCCTTTCTTCCTTTCTTCCTTTCTTTGTAGCCACGTCTCCATTCTACAACACTTACTGGTTACTTAATACCGTTTACATAACCACTGCCCCGTACACATTTGCATTTTATATTTGCGTTCAAAAATATCCGCCTAAAGTTGGGCAAACTCCGGCTGCAGAAACCAGGTCCACTCTCCCTGCGTTTGGGTGTCCCGGGTACCTGCCAGCTGTGCGTCCTCGGAATTGAGGACATCGTGTTTTCAATTTTCTTCAATAAAGCAATGAATCTGGCAATTTGCTGGCCTGCTTCAGCTAAACAGAAAGGACAATTTGAGAAGGATCATAGTTCAGGCCCAGTCAGACGGAAACGATTGAAAACAGAGAGCTGGCCGCTGTGGTTCCCCAGTGCAGCGCGCTGTCGCAGTTTGACTGACAAACTGACTTTTTCGAGGTGCTCATGCCCATTTCAGTCAGAGTTTATTGAAGGTGATTTTGATCTTCTCCATGAGGCCACAGCAGTGGCCGTGCCATCTGTCACCTTGATTGCATCGTGGATTCTCTGGAGAGAGCGCCATGGCTCCTGATCACTTACAGATTGTGCGGCTTTCTCCTCCATACGGACCACATGCGCAGAGCCAGATGGTGAACATAGACGCTGATTATAAGTCTTTATCTCCGTGCAGGAAGGAGAGGAACTATTAGGTTTCCCTCAGGAGCTCTGCTCCTCTCTACCCTCATGCTGCTCCTCCGCAAATACAGTCTTCTTCAGCTGTCATCGGCCTACCTTGGAAAATTAAAAAAATAAACAATAATTCCATCACCGGGGCCGGGAACCCAAGCTGGTGCAGCAGAGCGGTCCCCTGGCCTTGCTCCCCTTCTCACAGGCCCCGCCCCACCCCCACCGCCTGTCTGCCTGTCAGCATTAGGTACAAAGAAGTTTGTTTGGGAATTAATATGTTAGTTTTTGAGAACTCGGGAGGGACCCACTATTTTAAATGAAGCCTCAGGACTTGCAGCTTTCTTGTGTGATTGCGATGTGGCTTCCATTGCATTGTGCTGTGTGTGCGCTTCCATTTAGGGAGGATTTTTATTTGTTTGTTATTTTTAATTCATCTTACACGTTTTTAAATTGTAAGCTGTTTTTCTGAAATAATCTCAGGAGAAGGGTTACTCACATTTGGGTCACAGCACAATCTCTGGGAGAGATTCAGAGGCAGGTGACAGTGAGCCCGAGTTGGAAACCTCTAGGTGTAGTACTGGAAAGAGGCACCGAGGCAAGAGGTGGAGATCTGGGATAGGCAGGGGCCCCCTGAAGCCCAGCATAGATTCCACCTCAAAGCATCACTGCCAGCAGACAGTCAGGAACCCGTCTCAAAGAACATGACGGAAGTGTAGGGTGTGCAAGCACCAACACCACTCAGAGTTTACATGAACAGCTAAGAAAGGGGTTCTCCGTCTTCTTGCTTTTTGAACATTATTTTTACAAGTTAAAGAATATACAGTTAAAAAACTATTTCTTTCCTTTACATACAACCCCTCCATGAAGATATAAGGATATAGGACATGTCTTGGTCCGCAGCTCACTCATAAGCAAAAAGCTCCTGCCCTTGCTCTCATAGGTCTCTATTTCTTTTCTCTCTCCCTTGCACACACACCCTGTCAGTGTGAGGGATATCCCCTCCCCTCCCCAAGTGAGCAGCTGTCCACAGAAACCAGGCAACAGATTCCAGTGACCCATGACCTTGAAGTCTTGCCGATTTGGGTCATTCATTAAGAATAACTGCCATCAACCCAACAGCCTACAATTACCAGTACCCAATAGCTTTGCTCAGACACTAAATATGAGTGATTCTGGGGACAGTCACCCAATCACTGCTGGCTTAGGTTGAATTGGCATGGAATTCTCTGTCTTTGAGACAAGTGGGCCACAATATCACACAAAGTGTCCCTAAGGGAAGATTTTTCCAGTGTATCAGGCTCTGTGGTGGGCAGGACACAAGAAAGAATTGAGAAAAGCATTTTTGAGAAATAACAGTAAACACACATATGCATATGCATTAGTGAGCAAACACACACATACACACACACAAGCACAGACACACACACCCACGTGTGCACAACAAACAAATGCCTTTCCTTCTTACCTACATTTCCTCAGAAAATAACCAATTCCAAATCACCTCCTACACTCAGGTCAAACGCTATTTCACATGTTTTGCTTAGCTATTAGAAATCTTGCCAGTGAGTATTGAAATAAAAGTCAATAGTATTCTCAGCAGAATCAGTTAAGAAAAGAAAATCGAAAATAAAAGCTCATTTAATTCATGAGTTCTATGATAAGGCAGTCACCTGCCTCCGTTTCTGTGACATGAAACAATTATTCTCAACAGAGTGAAAGTTAATACAGAAGTTGGTAAAGGAAGAAACCCAATGTGATCAGTCCTGCCATAAATGCCTTGTCCAACAAGACCCCGGTGCCTATCCTCAAACTCAACCCTTTCTTCTCCTTCCCCTCCTCCTCACTGGGGCACCAGACCATGTGCGATGATAACTCCGGATGAATAGAAAATGCTTGTCCCGTTCTTAGTTGATTGAAGCTTTCCATTCTTCTGTTCCAACCAAGGCCTGACAAGTCAGGTGGAAAATTCTAGAAACAGCTCCTAAGTTTTCAGCTGTGCAGTGTACTGAGCAGTGTGCTAGAGTCTTACAGCATTCCTAATATGCATTTCCTATAGTATGTCAATATAAATGTTATAGCATATTAAAAATTCTTAGGATGCTTGTTGGTTTGTGGTTGTATGAGACAATCTCATGTAACCTTGTTTGGGGACTAGGGTCCTGAAAACTATGTAGCTAACGCAGGCTCTGCCCTCCCGATCCCCTTGATGGGATCAATGCTGAGATTCCAGTCACATGCCACCATGTTTACACCTAGTTATGGTTATTACATGCAGTGCTATCTATGAAAGAACACACTAGCCCATTACCAAGTAGAATAAGGGGTACTTGTACACAATACTGTTACAACATGGTCATTAGATGACCAAAACAATGACTACACAACAAATAGGCTGGTAGCTTATACAGCATAGATATGCTAGACAGGGATAATTCATGTCCAGGAGTAGACAAAATGGGATGTATTCAATGTATTATATGTTAAATATTCTTGCAGTATAAATTAAGCTTTAGCATATGCATGTACTAGCTAGGTACAATGGTACATATAATTCTTCTATTCAGGTAGAGGAAGCAAAACAACCTTGAATTTCAGGCTGGGCCGAGCTAGATAAAAGTTTAAGTTGAGCCAGAACTTCAAAGCCAACAGCTAGAGACGTATTTCAGAAGTACAACACTTATCTGGTATATGTAAGGCTTAATGCCTAATATGGGAAAAAAACCTAATTATATATATGTGGAGAAAAACAGAATGTTGGAACTGATATTACCCACGAGCAGGCATCTTTTGTGTAAAGGTGACACTACTAAATCAGAGGAACCCTTTGTGTAAAGGAGATATTACTATATCATAAGGATATATTCACATGGTCTTAAAGATGATCTTTAAAGACATAAACTAGAAAGACACACTATGCCTTTCTGTGTCTCCTGATCCCAGAATACTCACCTATAGTAGATTTTATCTGACCATACAGATTTTTTTTAAGTATCAGCATTCTCCCTATGCATACCATTTTCTCCCTAGCTCAGTTACAAATCAGTTGGAAATTAGCTCTCCCTAGTTAAAGAGATGATCCTGGCCTTTGCAACACTAACCTGTCTGCTTTGCAAACTTAGAGAGGTGTGTGTTGAACACCAAGTTATCAAAATGCAGCTCACACCCTCAAAAGGAGGGAAGAACACTTTGTTTTTGATGAAAGACAAAAAGGTGACTTTATAGAGGGAAATAGATGACTAAGATCTTAGGAGAGGGAAGACAGACTGGATTTGATTACTAAGTATTAATGAAATCTATAAATATGGATCATGGCTTCCTAGACCCCACATGGCAATAAGATAATTCTGAAGTCTGGGACTCTGAGGACCTTCATCTCTGATGGTGTCCATTTCAGAAAAGCTGGGAGCCACTGTGCAGGGCAGCACCATGTGCTGCAATCTGTGTGTCAAGGTGCAGAGAAAGGTCAGAGGCATGGAAGTTGGCTGGAATTGAACTGCAGCCTTTCCCTTGGACTTGGACTTGAACAGGCCAGCTGCTTTGTCTGGGCCTCACATTGTCTGTCTGCCAATAAGCAAAACAACACTGGTCTCCTAAGAGAAAATTAACTTGTGTTAATTTCCTATGTTCTTGAAGCATGTTCAAAGATAATGCGGCAAATGCACATAGAACATGACCATCGCATGTATAAATCACAATGCGGAAGCCATGTAAAGGCACCATGGTGTTAAATACATGCAATATGATAGGCATGATGACACCACACAGAGACCCTGGGTCAACAGATGAGGCCTGCGCTTGTTACTTCTTTGTGTCTAAGTTTTCCTGCCTGCAAAATGGGGCCATCTTAAGGACCCTGCAACAAAGGCTGTCAGGATTAAATAATACAGGAAACATGTCTCAAAAACTACAAGCACTATAAAAGCTAGCCCAAGCATATGCAGAGGAGTCCATCATTTCATCCTTTACATTTGCTGGTTTTCATTCTCAGTCTTCACTAGAAAGAAACTGTTGCTTATTTGTTTGCACTGATAAAACCCAGACATAGATAAATCTTCTCTTTTATCCTCATTCTCTTGCTCTCTTGTTCCTACACGCACACACACACACACACACACACACACACACACACACACAAATTCTCACCCCACATGCCATTGCTCACACAAAATGATGATAGCTGGTTCTCTACATGCCAAAAATTACTAAAAATCACTTTAAAACAAAAAGGGAGTGGCATCATAGTAGATTTGCTTATTGATCCTCACTCTACCACTGACTTTGGGTAAACCACAATTCTTTTTACCAGTTTTCTCATTGGTAAAATACATGTTCAAATACCTTTGAATTTCATGGGTTTGCAAAGGGACTTGAAAACTGTAGAGCTCCATCCAGATTAAGTATTAACTGCATTAGTAATTACATATATGTAAATCAGTGTCTAGAGATATGGAGATGGCTCAAAGTGCAAAATTTCTGACCATGAAAATGTGAGGACCTGGGTTTAAATCTTCAGAGCATGTAAGCCAAATGTGGTAGCACATACATAAAAGCCGAGCCTTTCCATGGTCAAATGGGAAGCAGGACAGGAGAATCCCAGAAACTCATGGGCAAGCTAGCCTGGCACACACAAGGAGACCCCGACTCAAGATGGACACTGTAGACCAACCAATATCTACAGCTGCCCAGCACTCACATACATGAACATGTGCACCACACATATACATGCACACACAGACACACACAGAGAGATAGAGAAAGACAGATAGACAGACAGAGTCTGAGAGATCTAGTTTTTAAAAAAATCAATGCCAGACAAACATTAATGAGCATTATAAACAGACTAATAAAGATTGTATAATAAATGTGTAATGTCAGAAATAAGTCTGATTCCAGCTGGGAAGCAAGCCATAAAATTTTGTGCAATGCTGAACCATGCAGCCAATATGGAGATGGATGTAAATTCTGCTCCTGGAGACCTCAGGAATTCTTGGCTACAATGTTTCTGATTAATGGTGTGGACAAATAGGACTAGCACTTTAATTTTGTTCCTTCCTATCTTTGAGAATATTTCCAATATTACAATGTTTATCTCGCAAATAACATAAGACCCAAATAAAAGTAAATCCAACAAAATCTGCTTAACTTGGAATGCTTTAAAATAAGAGTTCATACAATGGGCCAGTTGGTCCCAATCCCCATTTAATACCTCTGCAGTACAAAGGGTCTTTGCTGCCTCCTGTTTCTGGAGAGAGAAAGGAGCTTATTAAATAAATGTACACTAGGAGTTAAGCTCCTAATAGGAATGAAAAAGTAATAATTGAAATATTAATCATCTATTTTCTGGATATTTCTTTTTCTACTATAATTTCAATTAGTAATGTTGAAATTTTAAAGTTCACATCATAGGAATGTGAAATGGAAATAGTTATGGCTCTTCAATGCTCTTTTAAAAATTATTTTTAAACAGCTTCCCAAGAACTGGCATCTCCAAAAGTAAATTTAAATAGTAGACAGTAAGTCTAAATAGTCTAAGCTTCCAGGTATAGAATACCTTTCAGTTCTTAAGGAAAACAGACTGTAGAAACTAAGTTATTTTGATTATAAAATTATAATTATTGTTTTAAATGGGGATAAATTTTGTAAAAAAAAAAAACATCTATTTCTGCCTGTGATCATGCATACATGCATTTGTGTGTCTGTGTGTTCACGGATGCCTCTGTATCCATCTGTATGTGCCCAAGCCAAAATCAACTAGCAAGGCAGGACCACACATCCCATCCTGTGAATGGCATTAGATATCTTGTTCAAAATCTATGATTAATCTGATTAAGCTGGTGAGCAAATAATCCCTTAATCCTCTCAAGGATACAGTTTTATGTCTGCTGAGTGTCAAATGTGAGACTGGTAAGCAGTAAATACTGAAATTTAAGTGAAAGGAAGGACAAAGGGAGCTATCCAAAGGCAAATTTGTGCCATTTCTTTCCAAGAGCCAGTGTTTGGGAGATAGACTTCTATGATAAGACAGGAAAGTGAAACATTAGGGAAAATCCATAGAGCATCCCTTGCAGGGGCTCTGTGGTAGGAAGCATCTCCTCACCCAGGACAAGCTACTCCATGTGCTTCCCTTTTCCAGCCACATTAATTATGAAGGATTGGATCTGGACTTTAGCTCCTCATTTAGTTTGAAACTAGCAATGTTTCAAACAGATATTACTTGTTTTGTAATTGGAAACAGTGTCAAATATTTAAAAATAGAGAAAATTTACACACACACACAAGCAAGAAATGAACATCCTTCCATTAAAATCCCAAGCAAGGTGACTCTTTAGAAAGCATGATTTCCTTATTATATCACACAAACATGAGTGATAGCAAGGGACCAGGCAGACTGGGAGGAAGAAATTTTAAGGAGTCCTTTAAGTCTTGCTTACTGGATCACTGGAACACCTAGCTGAAATACAGGCCTCTCATATAATTTAGTAATTTTTAATATATATAGCTCAGAATATTCTATAAATGTATATTCCAAAATATAGTCTGTAGCTGCTGTTTTAGAAAATCATCCCCTGGATATGATCAAAATATATTGTATAGGGCTGGGGGAGATGGCTCAGCAGTTAAGAGCACAGACTGTTCTTCCAGAGGACCTGAGTTCAATTTCCAGCAACCACATGGTGATTCACAACCATCTTTAATAGGATCCAATGCCCTCTTCTGGTGTGTCTGAAGACAGCTACAGTGTACTTATATAAATAAAAATAAATCCTTTTTAAAAAATTGCATAAAAGTACAAAATTTTCAAAGACTAAAAATGATTAATTTTTAAAGCATTCCTTTCTCCTAAAACATTTTATTAATACCAGTAAGAAAGCAAAAAACTACCAGAAACAATTTGTCACACAACTCTTTTTTATTTCTGTACATGCCATGAGTCAGAAGTACCTGAGCAGACCTTTCCAAGCATTAGAATTAAAGTCATTATTATTCTTTCATTATTTTTCATTATTATTATTATATTATTATATATTTCATTATTATTATTTTATGTACTTTCTGGTACATAAGAAAATGAGGCAAAGTCTTTAGACTCAATTCTCCAAGTCCCCCTCTGGCCTTACCTGGAGCTGTGTGCTTCAGTCAAGGCCATGGTTCAGGAAGCCATAAGACAGTGCTGCTCTTCACGCTGTTCCTATGCTGCAACCAAGGCAGGGCCTAGGAAGCCAGAAGATGACCCTGCTCTTTGCTGTGTTCCTAGGGGGCGCTGTTCTCTCCACCCCCCAACCCCCCAGAGAAGACTAAAGAAACCACATTTCAGCTGCAAGACCATGGTGACCAGGAAGAAATGGTCCTGCCTGATAGATAACTGCACTGCTAAAGCTTCCTTGGACATAGGAGAGTATCTGGAAGAGGAGCTGCTGGCCCAGAAACAACTAGCCACACCCTAGGCCTACTTGGTCCCAACCCTAGCCTATATGAGCAGAGCTCTCAGCAATACTAACTTGACAGCCTTCCTCTGATGTTCATACATTTGGCACAAGCTAGTATTGTAGGTCCTTCATTTTTAATCAGGTTGGCAAATGTCTCCCATCTCTGGCTGGTGTATTGGGCTCTTTCTTCCCATCTACCCAGTGCTAATAGCTCATCTAATTACTACCTGCTACATGATCTGTTATCCCTGTGGATGTTTAGATTCATACTACTTTAACCCTATCCACCCCTGACAGTGAACTTTCCCTCTGACTCCTTCACTGGGAATTAGCTGGCACAGGCTTTTGAAAGCAGGACCCGTGTATGAGCTCTCAGGACCACAAACCTTGCCATGCCTTGAGACTGAGAATACCAGAGCCTAAAAGCAAGTGTAGGTGGATTTCTGCAGCTTTAAGAACCTAAGCTGGAACACTGAATAGTTTGCAGCCACCTCCATGAATGAGCTATCAGTCAGAGTACAGAGTGGTAGAGAAAAATCTCATGACTGGTAGGAAACTAGGAAAGATTAGGGGTGATCTTAAAACCCAAAGAGCAGTATTTATCAACTGTGTAATAAAACTTATGAAGTTATTTAAATGAACTAATTACGAATAATTATTTAGACACTATTATATATAATAATAAAATAATAATGTACATTTTGTCATATGTAGTTCTGATACAGTCTCTCATTTATTGTCTTTAGACTCAGCTCTTTCACCTTTTCATAAACAGTGCTTCTCATGTTGCAGAAACTGACATCTACAGCCTTGTATGTGGCATACAAGACTTGTATATAACATCCAAGCCAATATCCCTACTCATTTGCTCATTCATTCAGGCAACAAATGCTTACAGTAAGCTTGTTGAGACAATGGACACAATGATTCCATTATTTAAAATGATGCATGTGTCCTCTTGGTATAGTCCATAAAACAACCTATATGATTGTGAATAAAATAATGTTGCCTCTCAGTCTCTCCAGGAGTCTCAAAATCTGCAGATGTTTAACCCTCCTCTACATTAGCATTTGTTAATAATATTTGTGTAGTACCTATACATACTATAATTTTTCTCTAGATTACTTCTGATACGTAACCCTAGGAATTGCAAGAGAAACAGTCATTATATTATTTCATTCAGAAAATAGTCACAAAAAAAAGCTCTAAACATGATCAATGTTGGCATAGTTTTTCCCCCACATATTTTCAATTTGTGATTTATTTGAATCTGTGGATGTGGTGGGCTGACTATACATGCTGAAGCTTGACCACAGAGCAATGTGAAGTAATTCAATCGTTGTCTCTTCTCAACGCACTGCTTAAAAGTCAAAGAAAATTACTAGTGTTCATTTGGGCAAGGACAATGTATTGTGGTTGCCTCTATACTCCCGTCCTTTTACTATGGCAGCAACCATCAGACTTACACTTGAAGTTCACCTCTTACACTCAAGAGATTGTTATCTATCTACTGTCTCTAAGACAGGCCCATAAATGCTAGCAAGCAGTAATGTAACCCAGAGTCCTTGGTGGTTTAAAAGGAAGTTCTTTACTAGGACAAAACTGGATGATTAACTGTTGGGAAATCACAAGACTCTGAAATCTATTCCCAGTGGTCTTGGAATCTAGAACATTAGAGCCAGCTGTTGTAAAGGTTCCAGTTCTCAGTCAGTTTTCAGTTTCTCCCACACTCTAAGCAAAGCAATATTGGGCCACCAGGCTCAGCAACACTCAGACTCTAAGATACTATGCCAAGAAAGGGTGCATGTTATTAGAACTTGCTCTACAAGCAGTGATTTTTACCTTGACCAAATCTTTGTATTCATAAATCTTGGAACTGGGATGATTCAGAACCATCACAAGGTTTTTGGTTCTAAAACACATCCTAGAACCATCACATTTAATCAGATTAAAGCACCAGACCCGACCTGAATCCCAGTTTTCACGTGCTCTGAGACAACTAGCTAGGCTCATACCCAACCTTGTCCTGCTGATCCCTATTTTGCTGAATCTTTTTCACAATGATTATGTTTGCTTTCAAGAAAACAAAATTTCTTAAGACTGCCATACACATCACTACTGAAATACTCATCACCAGGGACTCCTATCATACTTCAGCCACCACTGGAGTATCTACACTAACTTAGATCTTTGTTTCAGTTTACACTGTTCCAATGTAAATTGTGATTTAGTATTGGCTATGCTATGAGGCCCAAAATGGAAACAGTAATGAGAAATTAATAAATGGGAATCAAATGAGAAAGATGGATAGAAGTCCATCCAGAAGAAAAAAACAGACAAATGTGAGTGATAATTAGTGATGTTAGATTAGATAGATGATAAGATAGGTGATAGATAGATACACAGATAAACAAAGAATTCTCAAAAGAGGAACACTGAATGGCTGAGAAGGACCTAAAGAAATGTTCAACATCCTTAGTCATCAGAAAAATGCAAATCAAAACAACCTGAGATTCAACCTCACACTAGTCAGAATGGCTAAGATCAAAAACTCAGGTGACAGCCAATGCTGGCAAGGATGTGGAGAAAGGAATTGCTGCTGGGATTGCAAGCTTGTACAACCAACCATTCTGGAAATCAGTTTGGTGGTTCCTCAAAAAATTGGACATAATACTACCTGAGGACCCACTAATACCACTCCTGGGCATATACCTAGAAGATGCTCCAACATGTAATAAGGACACATAATCCACTATGTTCATAGCAGCCTTATTTATAATAGTCAGAAGCTGGAAAGAACCCAGATGTCCCTCAACAGAGGAATGGATACAGAAAATGTGGTACATTTACACAATGGAGTACTACTCAGCTATTAAAGACAATAACTTCATGAAATTCTTAGGCAAATGGATGGAACTAGAAAATATCATCCTGAGTGAGGTAACCCAACCACAAAAGAACTCACATGATATGTACTCACTGATAAGTGAATATTAGCCCAGAAGCTTGGAATACCCAAGATATAATTCACAGACCACATGAAACTCAAGAAGAAGGAAGACCAAAATGTGGATACTTTGATCCTTCTTAGAAGGGGGAAGAAAATACCCATGGAAAGAGTTACAGAGACAAAGTGTGGAGCAGAGACTGGAGGAAAAGCCATCCAGAGACTGCCCCACCTGGGGATCCATCCCATATACAATCACCATAGGCAGTCACTATTGTGGATGCCAACAAGTGCTTACTGACAGAAGCCTGTTATAGCTGTCTCCTGAGAGGCTTCACCAGTGCCTGAAAAATACAGAGGTGGATGCTCTCAGCCAACCATTGGACTGAGCACAGGGTTCCCAATGAAGGAGCTAGAGAAAGGACCCAAGAAGCTGAAGGGATTAGCAGCCCCATAGTGGGAACAATATGAACCAACCAGTACTCTCAGAGCTCCCAGGGAGTAAATCACCAACCAAAGAGTACACATGGTGGGACTCATGGCTCCTGCTGCATATGTAGCAGAGGATGACATAGTTGGTCATCAATGGGAGGAGAGGCCCTTCATCCCGTGAATGTCCTATGCCCCAGTGTAGGGGAATGCCAGAGCCAGGAAGCAGATATGGGTGGGTTGGTGAGCAGGGGGAGGGAGGGAGAGGATAGGAGGTTTTCTGCGGGGAGACCAGGAAAGGGGACAACATTTGAAATGTAAATAAAGTAAGTATCTAATAAAAATAAATAAATAAATAAAGATAGATAGATAGATAGATAGATAGATAGATGATAGATAGGATATATAATTAAACCATTTATTCAAGAGAGATTATAGTGATCAATGAAGTCATGCCATACATTAAGAAGTATGATTAATAATTTTCTTATTTGAAATCAAAAAAATAATATAAAACTATACAAGAAAGCTGAGATTTCTTTTAAAATGAGAAATTAATACGACAAACTCCAAGCTAAAGAAAAAAATAAAAAACAAGTTAATTAGACAACATTTGCCTGTGGAACTCAGACTTTATCACGCCTTCCCTTGACATGTCTCCTTACCGCTTCATGTCTTTAGTTAACCAAACAACAGTGAAAGCCAAAAAAATGAGACTAATACACTGAGTTACCATGTTCGACAGGGGAAGCATAAACATCTTCTAAGGTGAGGCTACTATAAGCAAAGGTGAATAAAGACATCTGAAAGAACCATTCAGTTGCACAAAAGTACTGCAGAGGCTGTATCCTCACAAACTTGAGCATCTGCCATGACAACATGATAAATGCAGCAAGTGAACAAAGACAAGCTTCTTTGGACAATCCCACACTCTACAGCCTGGGCAAATCTCAAGGTAGCCTTCACATGTACCAGCAGGGTGCTGGCTTCCCACTCACTCCTACTCATAGCCACTCACCCATACCCATGAGCAGCTGCAAGCTCTCAGATCACAACAAAAATAACAATATTTCATTGTCTTTGGAAAATATTCAGCCTTCAGAAGATTTCTCAGACAAATTACATGTTGAGCAAGATGCCAAGCACTAGCCACAGGTGGCTTCTGAGTATAAAAAATGTGACTAACTCAAAAGTAAATATGCAGGCCTAGTATGATAAGCAGAATGCTGGAATATCATGTGTTCAAATGACATGATGAAAATGTTGAGTAAATATATATATATATATATATATATATATATATTCAATTAGATTATTTTTGTGGCTTGCATTCTATTTCTACTAGTCTGTCCTGGTCTATAATTTACATACTGATTCATATCTGATTTCAGTTAGTTATTAATATGAAATGGTGTCTGATTATTTTCCTACAAAAGTGGAAGACTAGATGCAGTATTATATAGAACACTCAAAATTATATTTGGTTCTCTAGCTTTTCTGAAGTTTGTGGCCCTTTCTATGTTTTCCATTACACTTTTGGGCTAAATAGAATCCTACCAAATCAAATCCATAATGCATGTAAGTTGGGTGCAGCCTACAAATAACCCGAGTGATTGCAAATGGGGTCGTTTGTGTCTGTAGTACCAGGACATCTGTAGCATCCAGAGGTCTCATGGGGGATCTACTCCCAATCCTCCCAAGAAAAACTCACTGACAATCTAATGTGGAACAGAGATGAAAACTATGCAAACATTAGCATGCCATTATCTTTAAAGATCAGTCAAACTTTAGGAAGTGGAACTCTGAGACTTCAGTGTGATGCAAATCACTGTGCTGGGGGCAAGTTTTCTCACCTAGGTATCACCACACTAACGTTACACTGTTCTGCTTTCTTTTTCTAAACTTCATTTGAGCCTGATCCCCAGAGTTAAACCCTATCTGTCAAGAGACTTGTTATATGTAATGCTCATTTGTGTTTCATAATTATTTTGAATCAACACAATTAGTTCCACATTCTTCTGTTTTCTTCCTAAGACAACTGTAAACATTTTCATGCAATTCCAGCTTTTGGTAATAATTACCTTTTCATTTACCAAACTAAAAAAAAAAAAAAAAAAAAAAAAGTAAAATGGTCCAGAGGAAAAACCAAGAGGTTTTTCTCTTTCAATTATCTGTGATAATTCTAAAATTTAGAGTGTCTTTGGTCATACTTTTAGTGAGATTAACCTAAGAATAAGTCTGAGGGACATTTAATTTTTTAAGAACTATACTTGAATTTAAAATTTCACTTTATTGTCCAGTATTATCTGTATTGATTACACAATAAACTTAAGGAAAACACGGAGTATTTGATAGGGCAGTCTCAAACTTGCAAGTGTATTAGAATCATCCAAGTTTAATGACTGCTTCTATAAATTAAATGTACATCCCCAAAGCACACTGGTAATAGCTTATCCAATAGAACTCAGAATCTCTAGGTTTGAAGAGAGGTGGGGAGTAATGCTCTTAACCCTTAAAGATTATGGGTGACAATATGTCTCATACATTTCATTTAAGTTGGACTACAATGATTTCAATTTGATGGCCCTCCCTCACCTGAAGTTAGAAGAGTACATTGTGGTCAACCAAGGAGTAGAAGTTTAGGTGTCTTTCTAGACAGTCCACTTTTGCATTTCAATATTTCTAAGAAGGCTTTCTTCACAAATTGCTCCTAAAATAGTATTTCCTAACAGATTCTTCAGAGGCTGGCAAATTCCCTACTGGGTGGTAAAATTTGTAGACAGGAACTAAGCATGGAAAATGAATTCATTTTCTTCAGGCCACTTACCCTAAAGCACATACCACCATCTGGAGGGTGTGGACACCAAGATAAGAACTCAGAACACAGTCTCTGGGTTGTCCTCTGTCCCATAGCTGGGCCCTCCACAGAGACCATGTTCAGGTGTGTGCTGCTTCTTTCTGTCTGGATGTGTGGTTCTCCCCAGGATGACACTTGGGCAATTTTGAACAGTATGATAACAAGATGACAGGGAAGCCTCTCTGGTGTCCCAAGGTTTGAAGACGGAGGTGGTGGTTCCGGAGTCTCTATACATCAGGAGAGAGAAAAGAGTTTCCTCTTACAGGTGAGCATCAACATCTGTGACACTGAAAGCTCATCTTGTAACATTAAATCTCAGGTCAATGGTCCCTCTGGACATGTCACCCTTGGTTCTAATAGGATCCTAACAAAGAGATTTGAAAATCAAAGTATGTAAGGATAGAAGGATCAATAACAGGGCATCATTAAGAATAGTGCCCATAGTCAATAAACAGATCTGTTAAATTAGAATTACTAAAATCAATGAGTCCCACCCTTGCCACAATGGCAGTAGCAGCCTACCTCGAGGACAGAGATCATCAATGGTGGCAGTCCTATCAGAACCCTGTTTTCACAAGAGCTTGAGCATCCAGTTTAAGTCACGGTATTCTCCCCAAATTGAGATCTGATAAGAAAACAGGTATTTTTCCTATCCACACACAGCCATTGTGAGAACATTCAGCTGCTTTTTAAATCAAGTGGTAGCACTGTAAGAAAAAGGCACGAGGTAGTTAAAAATTTGAAGAATATGTCAATTGGTAAAATTAGATAAAAAGTTACGCTGTGTTCTGCCCTACATTTGGACTATCACAAGTGAGGCAAACTTTTCTAGGCACACTGCTGAGGACTGCCAATTTAACAAGCTGTTCTGTGCTGCAAGGGACATATTTATGGACATACTTTCAACGAGACGTACCTAGTGCTACCAAGCTGTGCTGTACTGAAGAGCAGAAAGAATCAGAACGATGGATTTAAAAAAAAAAAAAAAGAAAGGATTTCACACATGGGTCCTATTAAAATCAGAGCAAGTATTCTGCATTTTACAGGCAAAAATATTTAAAATAATGACAGGGTTGTTGCATGATCTAAGAAGAAAACACCCGGGAAATGTAAAAGACAAGATTGACACAGCATGTTTAGCCCAGGCTGTTGTATGACAAGGCTCTTGAAGGGAAAGAGGAAAAGCCCTGAACACTCTGAATATTCTCATTTTTAATCAGCTGGGTCAATCCAGCTCTAACCCTGTTTAAAACCTGGCGTTATTTTCTCAATGATTTTCGAACAATTAAATATGTGGCCATTTATGCCCCCTCAGCTTTCTGAAGGTCAGCAGATCACTCACTGGCTGTCATTAGTACTACTGTGTTTTATATGAGAATTCTTTGATGGTGTATGCCCTATGATGTACCTTCTATCCTGGGGAGCATGTGTGGGGAAACTACTGAGTCAGAATCCTTTTTTGTTTAAAACTAACCACCTATTTCTATTTCTGGAATTGTAGATACCACGCCAACTTAGAGCCCATCTTCTTTGTTCTGAGGGAAAAAAAATCGTTGAAAGAGAAAGAATAGAATATAAAATCATTGTTTTTGTTGATATATCAGAAATCTGAAGTATAGCTTCTTTTTATGAGGGAATCACTTTTCTTTCATGCATTAAATGTATATCCCCCACTTCTCTGGTCTCTCATAGAGACTTCAGGAAGAAAGAAAGGATTGTGACTTTTCTGTTTGATTACTACTGTCACCACGGCATTTTATCGAGTCACAGATATCTGGATGAGCTCCTTTCTGATAATCTGATATTGTTGGCTTAGCAGGCCATGGGATCTTGGCAACAGGCATAAGCCAATGAGCATGACTTCGAGCCAGAAAAAAAAAATGTTTGCAAAAGTAGTGATTGGCTGCTATGGTGGGCTGAGCCTGTACTAACCTATAACTTACATCCAAGAGAGGATGTCTTCAATAAAGAGGCCAAACCTCCTAGAAAGACTGCCACTGCAAGGAAAGAGTCCAGAGCTGAATACCCAACATGGGTATGTGAGATGTTCCAGAGGGAAAGAGGCCATAGACTGGGAAACTGACACTACTCTAGACCCACTGTTTATAAGAGTAAGGATGTAAGTTCATAAATTAAGAAAGATGTTTGCTTAGAGCTCTGAGTCTGCAAGCTTGGGCTGCCTTGGGCATGGAGAAGAGTAAGTAACTTGGGCCCTTTTCTTCTCAAATAGGTTGAGAAACTATGACCAGTGTTGCAATCTTGACTAGGGGTTCGACTCCTTCCTCATAGTCCTTGCCTTTTACAGAAGTGAGAGCAGCTGAGCTGCTGCATTTGACCAAGCATTGTAGCTTCTTCCTCTGTGAAAGGTTATATAACTTAAGACTGAACAAGTTCCTAAGAGTGGGAAGAAATTAGAAGAAAAGATGCTCATTTTTATTTGAATATTACAAACTATTCTATTCCCTAACTCAGAAAGCAGGACAGAGTCTTCATAAAACAAAGTGAATGTCCAAACTGGGGAAGATGTCTCTGTCTTTGATTTTTGGATAAAAGCAGGAGACCCATTAGCTAAAATCTACTCCTGAGATTTAGACAGTGTGACAACCACAAAAAACAAACAAACAAAAAAAACAAAAACAAAAACAAAACAAAACATACAAAAAACAAACAAACAAACAAACAAACAAACAAAAAACCCAAAACATGCTTTATGTGGAGATGCAGCTAATTCATGGGCAGAGAAGTCAAGGTGTGTTAGAAAGTTGATCTTTAGATGTAATCTGTTTAGTTACAAAAGCCACTCTAGCCCACAAAGCAAACTAAGGTTTTATTTCAGATTAAGAATATTTTGATTCTGATTTATACACTCTTGAAATTATAATTGCAAATTTCCTAATGGTTTTACCTTGGTTTTTAACAATGTTAGATGCAGATGGGTAAAGTATTCATATTAGGTTGTTGTTGTTGTTGTTGCTGTTGTTGCTGGTGTTGTTGTTTAATGTTGTAGCTAGCATCCAAAAGAGTTTCAAAGACTCACTACAGTTCAGAGGAGCAGTACTCTACCCCAAGAGTCAACTTCTATGATTGACACTCTGCAGTCTTTGTACCATACTAATCTCAGCAGAGAAAACATTAAAGCCCATCACAACAAAGCAGTCCAGCACCCAGGCTATAAATGCCTTGAGATGGAGCTAATCCATAGCAGACTTATTCTTTTCAACTTGGAATAAGATAGAAGACACAGAACTCACACCAGGAAATACATGAACCCACTCGTGAAGCATCAATGATGGCACTCCATCCAATGGATGCCCCTGATAGCCCACCAAGGTTGGAATCCAACTCTTCTGTGAAAATATAATCAAGCAATTTACCTTCTCTTTGCCTCATTTCTCTCTGTTGGTGCTGGGGGTGATGCAGGAGATGATATAAGGATGAAGTGAATTAACATGCTTGGAGTTTCTGGAGCAGTGCCTAGTAAGTGCTCTGTAAGTGCTAGACAAATGCAGGAGATCTCAAGGAAGGAAGTCTCAAACAGGAATCAGGAAATCAGTCTAGCTACTGAAGTGTGTCTAGGAAGGATTTCTTTCCCATCTTAGGGCTGCTATTTTCTGCCCTGTGAATACAGACAACAATATCTATCCAAGCAATTATAGAGACTTCAGTGGAGAGGAAATGTACTTTGAAAAATGTCCATTAAATTATAATAGATCTTGGTAATAGATTCCCTTCTTTGCAAGAGAACATGTAGTGCGGTTTGGGGACTGAAAAGTCAAGAGCTGGTTATCATCTGCCCCATCTCTAGCAGTCAATTCTTGGGCACTCACAGTCCTTCAGTCTGTTTGGCTCCATGAGTTGCACACCCTCTCACTTGATCTCCATAGAAATACTGTAAACAAACCTGTTTTGGGGAAGAGGGGTCTACAATTCAAAACAGGCTATACCATTTGTCCCCTGCTCTTAACCAGCACAGAGTAAAACTGAGTCCACCGAGTCTTAACCACTGGTTCAAGTTGTCTCCTGTCCCCTCCCCGCTTCTCTAAACAATAGACTGCTTGGCTCTTATTCTCTGGAGCAATACAGTTTTTTCTTGAGTTGCCTTTTTTGGTCCTTGTCACAAATTATCTGCTGGTAGTCAGGCTTCACAAAAATAGAGGCGAGGCCTGTGCATCTGTGTGCATTCCCAGGATGCTGGCCAAGTGTCTGGGAGTGTGGAGGAGTAAAGTGACCAAGAGGGAAGAATAAACACTCCACTTGCTGGAATGTTTTTGCTTCCCCACTGAGCAAGGATGAAAGCCGCTACCTCAGATGAGTGTGAAGGCCCAATCACAAGAACAAAGTTGAAAGCTTCTGAAAATCACAGAGCTCTTTCCAGATCATGACAATTCATGTTTGTCAAATTGTGCTCAGGTGGAGAAAGGCTAGACTTCTTCCCCAATTCCTCTGGAAAATGGACTTTTAAGGAAAGGGATTTTTGTTATATACCATAAATAGAGAAAAATATACAAGACAGACAGAGATGGACAGAGAGGTTACAAGCTGTCTGCCATGAACTTGGAACACTAACTGGGCAGCAGATTGGCTACTGTTGAATCTCTTATGGCTCCATCACACCTTCATTCTTCTCTAATTTTTTGCCTGTCCAGCCCACTGTGGAGGCTACATAGTTTGAAAGCTATGCAGGAAGGTTATAAACCACACATGCAATGAGGGGCAAGTTATTGGGCTTGAGAATGATACTCCAAGTACTGTCATTTTGTGCACAAGAGACCTAGAACTGAAGGAGCTTGGCAAAGCTAGAAAGCAAGCCTTCTGTAGCATTCTCTTACCCTCCTTTATCTTTCCTTCATTTCCTAAGGCAGGTCATAGAAACTAGAACTGCTCCCCAACACAGCAAGCCATAAAACCTAGAAACATCTCTCTGACCTACCTCCCCTGAAAGTAGGTCACAGTACTTGGTCCAGAAAGATCCCATTTTATGATGTATAGGAAGAGAGAGCAAATTTTACATAGACAGGCTAAGTAAAACTAGGGCCAATACATTTCCTCCAGTCAATTAGTGTTCTGTCCTCCCCCTCTAGCCCAGTCCCATAGATACAAAGGCTGTCCATTCTGCATCAGACCCAAACACAGAAGTAGTTTTCCCTAGGTCTTAGAGCCTTCCTTTCAGAACTTTCCTGACATGGTCAGTGTACTAAGCAGATATGTTGTTTTGTTTGTTTTGTTTTCTCACTCTGTCTTTGGGTATGGGTTTTCAATATGGGTCTGGAAATGGGTAAAATAAATTCTGTTTCAGTTCTACAAAAATGTTTCTCTTGTTCTCCTAGCAGTGGGCAATGGTCACAATGCCAAGAAAAAATAAATAAATAAAATAAATGAACCGCCCTCTCTCAGACCTTCCTTAGAACCAAGAGCACTCAGCACATTGGGGAGACAGTCAGAGCCTTAGGAAGCCCTTGGTCAGTTGTGCTTCAGGGAATGGTTTCAGGTAAATTCTGTGAGAGGCTAAATATATTCATCAATTTTTAATAAAGTTTCTCTTAAGCTCATCCCAGGAGCCTTGATTGGAGGGAACAGCTTGTTTCCTTGACAGCAGAAAGTCCACAGTTTTATAAAGAAAAAATTCTTTATTGTCTGTCAAGAATTTCACAGAAATAATAGATGCATAAAAACACAAGGATACACACACACACACACACACACACACACTTCTGGGATTTACCTCTAAGGAAATTAACTTAAGAGAGAAAAAAGTTTTCTAAAATGTGAGCAGTGGGCAACACAGACCCTCAGAAGGAATGAATGAGCAAATTGTAATTCAAAACTATGTAGGTGTCCAGGAAGTCTTCTCTGACTTAGAACCAGCAAGCAGCTTGGGACCAACAAAGGCACCAATTTAAAACAAAAACCAAACATTACAAAAAAGGAAAACTTTAAGCACACCCAACTGAAGCCCAGGCCTGGCTTCCGAAGGTCTTTACAGATGTTGGAAGCTCACCAAGCCCTGACCAAAGGAGGTTTCCTCTTAGCCTGGGGCTTCCAAAGTGAGGCAAGGTTTGCAGACAAGAAAACTCATTTCCCCAGCATGCCTGATCAACTGAAAGTCAATGAATCTTTTGTTACAAAACGACTTCCAGGATGGTGAATCAGATGGAAGTCCTTGGACTAAGGAGGGAAAGGAAAAGGCTGGGGGGGGGGGGGCGAATCCAAACCTCAGCTTCGGTCCTCAGAGGCCCATTTCGCGTGGGGAAGCACAGAGGACTTGCGAATGACTTGGGCATCCTTCCTCCCCATCTTTAATTTGTGTTCTATACAACCTCAGGATTAAAATCACCGGCCCCTGGGACATTGTTTATTAATCCTTTTTTTTTTTCCCTGTGTCCTTATGTACAAGGGTAAAGCCCAGCTTTTCAGGCACAAGTTGCCAGCACTGAAGCGAGGATGAGCAGTGGGGCGCTCAGCCGGAGCCTCTGTCCTCTGCTTGTTCCCGATTCCATGGCCCGAGGCAATGGTTTGCATTTTTAGGACAACAGCCGGCTCTGAGCAAGCAGGAGACCTCTCATCAGGCTTCATTACTACACACAAAATGACAAGAGTGAGCCTGTAGTTCCCAACTTGGCTTGTGGAGTGCATCCAAGACAGTGTCTTTTCCTCCATCCCCCACCCCTTCCTTCTTGGGAGTGATGCACCCACTGGCTACCCAGACAGCTTTGTGAGAGTCCAGGCCTGATTGTCACACACTGCTGCTGTGGGAAAACAGGCTTTGTCACCACCTTGTTTGGCTTACAGAAGACCCGGGAAAGGGCTTTATTTACCATCTTACAAGGTTCAGGTCCTTCTCTTGCTATATGTCCTGGAATTTTCTCCTTTCCACCATCTCCAGACAAATGCAGTCTGGCTCCCTTGGTTTAGAGCGCAGAGACAGCTGGGAATAGAGTTCAGGCCTTACAAGGTCAAGCCTTTCTAATCACTTTCCAAATTGCAGACTATAGCCTAAATTTTGACTGCCCTCTTAAAAAGAAATCCTATAGAAGGACAGCTGCAAATACTCCCATCAACACTTAGGTGTTAAGAACTCCTGTTCAAAGATCAGTGGAGTGAAAGGCCTATAAGAAACAGCTTCTACAACAGAGTGGGTTCATGGGCAACAACCTGTGTCATGGACATCTTCAGACTGGGAAACCAAAAAGGTCACTTGGCTTGCAGACTAGGGATATTTATAGGAATGGGGGTAGGATGAAGGGATAGAGTGAAGCTTCCTTTTTGTCACAGGTTGACCTTTGATAGGAGTGACCAGAAGAGTGAGCAGTGAGTCAAATGATTTTAGGTGAAAATGTGACAGGCTGATGACCGGCTGAGGGTTGGGAAAGCTAGGGAAGGAGGAAGCTGGGAGGAAGCTCGGGAATTCCACTGGGAAGGTATCTAAAAATGTACTCTAACTTGGAGAAGGGTAACGATTGTGGTTTGAATAAACCTACAATTTAACTCTAATGGAGAATATTTTAAAAATTATGTGGCCATAGCTAACACATGGCACTTGGTGTACCTTTTCCAAACAAAGGTGAAAATATGTCAACAGAATGATAGAATCCTTATTTGTCCAATGGTCACACAGTAAAGCTGATTCAATATCGCATAATTACAGTATGAAAGGCTACTTAAGAGGCATATTTGAGGATGCATTTTAATGAAAAATACTTGATAATAAATAGCCAAATAGGTTAAACTTGACCTTAAAAATACCAATTCTCCTCCTCCTCCCCTCCTCCTCCTCCTCCTCCTCCTCCTCCTCCTCCTCCTCCTCCTCCTCCTCTTCTTCTTCTTCTTCTTCTTCTTCTTCTTCTTCTCCTTCTCCTCCTCCTCCTCCTACTTCTCCTCCTCCTCCTTCTTCTTTTTCTTCCTCTTCTTTGTAGCTTCCTAAGACTTAAAATGAGTAGAAGACTACTATCCCAAGATCTCTAAGAGACCTATCAAGACAGCTGAGAGGCTGAGCATAAAGGGAAAACATAAGCTATTCCTGAGTAGAGTAAAGGAGTGAAACTGTGGACTTTCATCTGCTTCATTGGTAAAGATAGGGGTTCAGCTGTTACCAGGAGACCCTACATGAGACTTACATGGGATGGCTTATTTTCATCTTGCTCAAAAAGTTCTGGGGTGAGCAAGCAAAGCTGGCCCAACAGGCCAGCTCTACAAAGTCACTCAGGGATTTATTGCCAGTCTGCCTCATTGTTGTAGCTCCTGTAGGAAGGCAGTTCAAACTGGAACATACTGAGGTTGGCAAACTTTTGTTGTTGAAGTTTTAATCTTCAAGGATTCAAAGTGATAACTACATATTCTTCTCAAGTTATGTAATCTAAAATTATTGTAACCCTTACACAAACATGAAAATCACACAGATTGTACAAAATTGAGCTATTCTGTGTTTTGAATCCATATGTTTAAGCCACCCAGAATCTGTGATTCTGTAAGCCTGTAGCATTATCCAAGAGTTTGCATTTCTGTTAAGCCGTGTGATGTTGCTGTGGACAGTGTGAACATGGAGCTTGAGGCCATACCCCTATCATGTTGCTTTTCATATCATGGTCACAGTTGTGTCTCCTGTACATTCTTCTTCAAGCACAGAAGAAAAGGAAAAGAAAACAGGTCATAAGGAAACCTCTTTAAGACTGAGATGTTGGAAATGCCCTGTTGGCATGATGTTACAAAGCTGTGGCTGCTTGCAAACTCTCATTATACATGTAGATAAGAGAATCCAGACAAGGTAAAAATGTCTAACTTGACTACTGTCAAGTAAGAACTGCCATACATGTGAACATTTCCCAAGAACAACAAAAGAGTGGACAAATGGGAAATATCTACAGCTGTAACAACCAAAATAGTCAATAACCCACCCAAAGGACATGAGATGAAATTTCTAAAAGTATTCAAATGATCACATTAAATGCATTTAATTTCATTAATAAGGATATTCAAGTTAAATATTGTTTTCCAGTGAAATTAAATTTAAAAGCTAACAACAAACAGTTTAGTTTGTTCAAAGGTATAAGAAAGAATACAATACTGCTGTGCCAGATATGCAATTTAGTTATACTGATGAGAAGTTATAGAAATGTGTTGTACTATATAGATTAAAGGCTGGCCTCCATAAGCCAGCATCTCGATTTTATGCCTTTTTGCCATGACATCTCTTGGAGTGTTATGGTACTGACTGTGGCTGTGTGGAGTCAATATAGCAGATATAACGAAAGGCATAGGGTACATGTGATTGCACAGCTATGTTACATGGATCCTAACCTCCATCAAAGCAAACTGCCACGTGTGCACTGCCAGTGTCTCCAGGGCCATGTAGCCAGTTTACTGAAAAGCGATGACTTGAAGACAAAGACACCCTGAGTAAAGAAGAAAGTGAAGCCTGAAGTCCCAGAGTAGAGCATTGTGGATGAGCTTAGAAGGAAATGGTTCCATAGATAAGCCTCAGATGTGATCATGGTCCCGAGTCACATTTGCAGACTTGCTGAGGAACTAGTTAACTTCTGTCCAAACTTTTTCTTGAATGATAGTAACTGAGATTTTAAAATAGTGTTTCAAACTGTGAAACTTAATATAATAAAACAATAGACACTAATACAAGCTTATTACCATTCACCCTAAAATGCTGCTTGTAAGAACATATCCAAAGAAACTTTGAAAACTCACATCATAGCATTTTAAGTGATTTTTTTATTGACTAATTAATTAATTAAATGTGTAGGGTGTTTTGTCTACATATATGTTTATGTACCACGTATATGCCTGGTGCCCAGAGATCAAAAGAGGGTATCAGATTGTGAGTCACCTTGTGGGTGCTAAGAATAGAACCTTGATCCTCTTGAAAAGCAGCCAGTGCCCCATATCAAAGACTTAAGAAAAATTATGAATAATTAAAAACAATTAATAAACACTATGTAGGAAATTTGTTAAACTACCTTTTGGGAAAAACTGCTAAAAGAAATACTATTCAGCTACCAAAAATGATTATGGAAGCAAATAGTATTTTTTATTTAAAAATATAATAAATGCAAAGTTAAATTTAAGTTTTTCTGCATATATGTTTATAGCTCTTGAAACTATATGCAAAAATGTTTATAATAGTTATCTCTGAATGGTAGAATTATAGCATTTTTATAGAAAGGCATGTTTACATATAAATTGATATATATTCTTATTGTCTATGCTAAATACCTCATATCAGGGCAGGAGAGATGGCTCAGCAGTTAAGAGCACTGACTACTCTTCAAGAGGTCCTGAGTTCAATTCCCAACAACCACATGGTGGCTCACAGCCATCTGTAATGGGCTCTGATGCTCTCTCCTGGTGCATCTGAAGACAGCTATAGTGTACTCACATTCATAAAATAAATAAAATCTTTTAAAAAATAACGTGGTGGCGCACGCCTTTAATCCCAGCACTCAGGAGGCAGAGGCAGGCAGATTTCTGAGTTCAAGGACAGCCTGGTCTACAAAGTGAGTTCCAGGACAGCCAGGGCTACACAGAGAAACCCTGTCTTGAAAAACCGGAAAAAAATATATAAACACCTCATATCTTTGAAAACTATCAGCTATATCCTAAAGTTGAAATTTAAAAGTCAAATAGAGGATCTTGCTCTTTGACAAGGAAGGTAGATGTCTGCTGTTTATAGTTATTAAATACACACTTCACACATCCATCCTCTGGGACTAGTATACAGCCAACAGCAGTGGTTACCTGTTCCTCAGCCTTTGAGGTTTTTCAAAAGCTAACTAAGCATTTCTTCCTTCCATTGGTGGATAAGGTTAGATTCCTCACTGTGCTGCAGAGTGACATGCATTCCCAGCAGTCTCCCACATAGGCTTTTAGGTATAGGAGCCAGTTGATGGTACAGGCACTAGTTGATGCTCTCAAATCCCACACCTAGTTGCTGTGTGACAGTTCTTCGAATCTTGCAGTTTACATGCTTGTTAGGTAGACATTATTTTTGTAGTATCTGCTACAAAGTAGAAGAGACACTTACCAAACACTTTTGCCCTTGAATGACTGAAAATGACAGTTGGGAAGGTCTGAGGATAAGCTAAAACCTATAAATTCCTCACACAAATTACTCATTCTGTTGAAGAACAATTAAAGGGCACTGTCTTCCAAAATCTGTCATACATTGTCAGCTAAGATTAGTATTGGCTTAGTGATATTGATCAAATCACTTAGGATCCAGAGCCCTGTGGTTTCCTCTGTAAAATGAGTCTTTCTTAACTTTCTTCATTACAGCCTACAGTGTGATAGAAGTTTCCATCAAGTTAAGTATAGGTGGTTCAGGACCATGTTCTCTCATCCCAGTGATTTCCTGATCAAAATTTCATAAGGGGTAGTGGAGGAGGTGTCATCTGAAGGACACACTGTAATACCAAAGCCCTGAAGGAGTAAAGCTTTCAAGAGATTCACATAGAAACTTTTGTGTTTACCAATCTCAGTCAAACATTTTCTGTTAATTTAATCTATACACTTCTAGCTTGATGTGCTCAAATAGTGATCCTGTAGAGTTCTTCCATCCTGTGACATAAAGTATGTTCTATGTTTCTGCACCTCCAGCAAGAGAGCCACCACCCGCACCCTAATTGATAGATAGATAGATAGATAGATAGATAGATAGATAGATAGAGAGAGAGAGAGATAGATAGCAAAGGGTCTCTGCATAGAAAGTCAGTTTTACTACTATAAGTCAACTTAAATAGTTTCTTTCCAAGGAAGTGCAGCCAAGGTATCTCCCATTTCTTGTAGAGGGGCCAGCCCTGCGGTGTGGCTTCCCTGGGTTTAACAAGCAGCCCAAACAAAGCTTGCACTTGCACCACTTCGCAATAACATGAGAAGCAAAGCTGGTAGATGAGAAACAGGTGACATTTGCACTTCTTAGTTGGGTGCCATTACTGTTTTTGTTGTCAACCATTAGTCTATCTTCACAGACATAAAATGGCACAGATAAAGGCATTACAACATATGTGTCATTTGAGGATGAAGGGAAAGGTCAGAGAGAACTGCTTCAAGCAAATTAGCCTGCTCCCAAAGGACAGAGAGCAAGGTATTGCAAGGAACAGACTAAAGCTGAGGAATGAACACAAATGTCCATGACTGACTTATACTCTGAGGCTGACAAAAGCCTTTAGAATACACGTGTACACACACACACACACACACACACACACACACACACACACACACTCACGCACATGCACATGCACAAACACAGACACATGTTGCAATATAAGAAGGTCCCATTCTCAGCTTATTTAAGTATATCCAGGAAACATTTGATTTCCTAAAAGTGTAGCATAAAATTCACTATACTATGAGGACATATATCTATGGTTTTCTAAAACAAAGCCCAATCATTTCAGATGCCTCTACTGTATATATCTTGTCTAACTCTCTCTTTGTCTTTTCCTAACAGCAATTACAGTCTTTCCTCTAGCTGATAGGTAACTGCCCCATGCTTCTAGTGCTGCATCCATTCTGAGTCCATAGCAAACCACCCCGAGGCATGGACCTCTTATTACCATGCTACTCTCCAAATTATAGTTTCCATGCTTGGCTTTCTATACTGCAGATATGTATGCCATCTTTTCCTAGAAAAATGGCTTTGCACTGACAATGCAGAGTCACTGCTATTCCCCTGAAAACTCGATGGCTCTTCATGTTTATTCATGATGGGAAAAGTCATCAAGGTGGTTAGACATTTTGGAACAAAACTAAGGCACAATGTTTTTATGAGTCTCATACAAAAAGAAAATGTGCCTTTGTTATCCTAAATCCCCAATGTTTCAGACACATATATATTAATAACTAGGTGACATATTAAGGTAACATGATGTCAATGTGAAAGTGTCTACTCTCAGGGCAACATCCTTGGTTTGTTTCCTTAATAGTCCTGTGAAACTGGCTCCTTATCATTTGGCTGTTTCATTAGTTGAAGTTCAGTTTTGTTGTAATGACTTTGCAGGTTTTCTGATCATTCTGAATCCTGTTTTTATCTTCTTTTTTATTTCCTCTTGTTTATCTTTTCTTACATTCCTCCTATTAACATTCTCTTTTTAATCTACATTTTCAGCTACCTATCTATAAAAACAAATCTTAGAAACTTAGAACATGCCATTTTGTCACAATTTTGTGAATCCAACAATTTAGAAAAACCTTGGGTGGGTAGTTCATCTTGATGTACGTGACCAGAGGTAAACTGGCTAGGCAGAAGCCCAGGCATGAATGTGAATACGACCTAGGAAAAAACATGGCTAAACCAAAGAATATCTAAGTTATCGTGTTTTTTCTGAAGGTGGCTGAAACATGACATGGGAAAACTTGGAGTAGTCAAACTATCTTTGTTATGTTTTTTTTTTTTGTATGTGGGAGTCCTATGCTTGCTCAACTAGCTGCTGTATCCAGGGGGCTGCCTGTACCCAAACTTCTAGATAATTTTTAAATAATGTAACTAGCCACTAAACGGTCTTTGGGTCCTTCAAAGCAATAGATGGTAAAATTGTTCTTATTCATTCTCCTCCTCTAGTACAGAAAGTTAAATCAGCCACCTTCTTCCTTTGTTATAGGTCTCCCAATTGTTAGAACACCAGGCAAAGGATCCTCTCATCTTCATTCCCGATCTGGAGGTGCCACATAAATGCATCCTGTTTCATTGTATGAAGAAGAAATAGTATGAATTCTGAGAATTTTGCATTGCCCTGCTTTTACACTTTCACCTAAGAAAACAATATTCTGATATCCAGCCGCCATTTTGTATCACAAGATGGGGATAGCAAAACAATGGGCTAGAAGAAACATTGTTCTTAGAATACAGTAACTTTTGAAACCACTCCAACCAATTTCCAGCTCTGCAAATTATCTTTGTAATCAGCCAGGATTACCTGATCTCTCTCAGATACTACTACTTGAATTTCCTATGACTTTTGCTAATATCTAATTTGGATATGCTTCTCTGGTAAGGTTGGAAAATATGTTCAGGTTAAAGCAACGAACTTAGTTTCAACCACTCTTCCAACATACACAGTACTTTAGCTTGCCAAGGCTAATTAAATTTCACTAGGGCAGATCTTTATAAAAAGAGTAAGTAACATATGTGTATATCACATCTGAATTTAAATACAGTATTTAACTGCCCTAGATTTTGCAATGTATTCATAGCCATAAGAAGGGATAAGAAACAACTTTATAATCCATTGAATCCATGTAAATCATGCTTAAATGTTTTTAAAATCTGATGTGATGTGGGGTGTGTGTGTGTGTGTGTGTGTGTGTGTGTGTGTGTGTGTGTGCATGATACTGGTGATGATTGGGAGTCCTGTATTGTAAAATATTCCATTTCTCTAGAGAAGGAGCCAAGACTCAGTATGTGCCCCAGAAGCCCCTCTTGAGGTGGAGGTGTGTGCTTTGTGAAGGATACTTGCCTATGAAAGTCAATGCATGTTTTTCTAAATGGCTGCCAAACACTGAGGTTTGGGCTCAGTTCTCTCTCTCTCTCTCTCTCTCTCTCTCTCTCTCTCTCTCTCTCTCTCTCTCTCTCTCTCTCTCTCTCCCTGTCCCTCCCTCCTACCTCCCTCTCAAATTTTTTTTTCTTTTCTCTCTTCTAGCACCCACTCATCCAGGCCTGTCAGAATTAACTACTGAAAAAGTATGTACATACTATCTCTCAATGTAGAAAGTTCTTCAAATTTCTAGTCACCTCTAGCTTGACTTTAGTATTCCAACATGCCTCTAATTTGCTATATGGTGGTTTTCACTTTTCTTCCATATATTGGTTGGTGTACATGGAAGATTGTTTCATGAACCCTCACAGATCCAAAAATTCATAGATGTTGAAAATCTGTCTATTTTAAATCATACTTACATGATATTTAACACCAAATACTATCTATTCTATCTAAACAGTATAGTCTATCTAAACAGTTGTTACATGGCCTTTTTGAAAGGATCATGACACAGATAAATTCTAGAGATGTTCAGAATGTAATTTTGGAAACATAAATATATTTTATCTACTTTGGATATGTTTATCATATTATACAGTTATAGTAAGACATTTCTGTAAATGTGTATTAGTTTTCTATTGCTGTTACAACAAATTACCCACAGACATACTGATATTTGACAATAAAAATATTATAATCTTACTGTTCCAGAAGAGAAAATCCCAAAATGGGGCTCTCTAGACTGAAATAAAGACACCAGAAGAGCCACACTCTTTATAAAGGATACTTTAATGCAGAACCCATTTCCTTGATCTTTCCCACTTCCAGAAGCCACACACATTCACGGGCTTTCAACCACATCTTATCTTCAAAGTTAGCGATTGCATTATTTTGGGGGGCTATGCCCATATCTGCAATTCCAGGTCTCAGGAGACTAAGATAGAATGTTTGTTGTGATGGTTTTAGCTCAGCCTGGGCTACAGAGTAAGACCCTGTGGCAAGAGGAAGAAGAAGAAGAAGAAGAAGAAGAAGAAGAAGAAGAAGAAGGAGGAGGAGGAGGAGGAGGAGGAGGAGGAGGAGGAGGAGGAGGAGGAGGAGGAGGAGGAGGAGGAGAAGAAGAAGAAGAAGAAGAAGAAGAAGAAGAAGAAGAAGAAGAAGAAGAAGAAGAAGAAGAGGGAGGAGGAGGTGGAGGAGGAGGAGGAAGAGGAGGAGGGAGGAGGAGGAGGAGGAGGAGGAGGAAAGGAAGAATCCAAAAGTCATTTATTTCATTGACTAATTTCTATCTTTCTTGCAAGGATTCATGCAATAACTGGATTTAAAGAATGATAAAGGATAGTCTTCCCTTCTTATTGAGATCTCTTTTGCCAAATGATACAATATACTTATCAGTTGATGGAACATTACTGTGCCTGCTTTACATGGCTTCACTGATTAAATGTAGTTTTTCTTTCATTCAGGAACCATTTACAGCCTATGATTCTTAGTTTGTGACATTAGAGTAAGGTGCTAATCTGTTCCCTATTGCATGTCATTTTTCTTCAACCAATTCAAACTTGACTTTTGACATCTAGTTCCACTCATTTTATTCTTCCAAAGTATAGATGTTAGATTTTCTGGGACTACTGCTTTTCCTATAACATGCCTATGTTAATGGTTTATATGATGTGTCTTTAATTTATGCAATGTCAAGGAGAATACCTCCTTTATACATTTTCATAAATGAACACACGTTTCTGAAACCTAATCCACAAGTAAACACAAAGCTAAGCAGGTGATTTTTCTAGAATCGGCCTTGTAGCAACTAATCCTCTGCCTTTCACAAAAGTAAAAGATTCTTTTCCTTGTTATGTGTGCTGCTAATGGGGATTTGGAGAACTTCTGCTCTGTAAAGTATACTCTGTTACCATTATTTTCTTTGTGTGTGTGTGTGGGGTGGGTATAGTTTGGTTTGGTGTAATGTGTGATGTGTGGTGTGGTGTGGTGTGTGTGTGTGTGTGTGTGTAAGAGAGAAGGGGGAGGGAGGGAGGCAGGCACAGAGGGAGAGGGAAGGAAGGAGGGAGGCAAGAAGGGAGAGGGAGAGGAAGAGAGGGGGGAGGTAGAGAGTTGTATCTTTGTCTCTCTGTGTGGTGTATTCACAATCTGACAGGACATACTTCATCCATCATGGCTGGAAGTTGTTATAACAGAATAGGCAGCTGTTCTTATTGCAACTTTAGTCAGAAAACAGAAAGCAATGAATGTTGGTTTTCAGTCTTTCTCTCTCTCTTTTTTCTTTTCATTCAGTCTGGATGCAGCACCTATAAGATGCTGTTCCATAAATTTAGGGCAGGTCCTCAATAATCCTCTCTGGAAATGCCCTCAAAGATGCACCCAAAGGTATTGTTCAATACAATTAAGTTAGAATGAAAAATGATACATTATAGTCACAAACAACATTATTCTAATACCCAATTGTTAATTTCCTTTTAGTTTAATAATCTTACAAACATACCCTTGTGACTGAAGTTGAAAGATGAGTAAAAAGTAGAGGAAAGCCGCTGATGCTACACTCTGGACTAGCAGAAAGGAAAAGTCTGAAAAATACATTCTCTTCTAGCCTGGATAAAATCTAAATTAAATCAAGTAACTCAACAATGTATTTCAATCAGTGAGTCTCACATTATAGGTAAGGATGTAGGGTCTTTTATTAATACACTTTAAAGCCCCTTACAACATCTCTGAAATCTAGATTTATTTGTTTTAATGAAGAGATATTTTAAATATTTAATATTTTAGTATTCAATTGACTTTAGAAAGTACTTAGAGTTCTTTCAAAATAGCTTATCCTTAGTAAACTGGACCACTTGATCTAATAAACTTTAAATGTTTTAGCATTGTCTTAGGGAATGTATTGTTTACCTAAGGGTAAGTAGTCTATGCTAAAATATACTGACTAGAATCTTGAAATTGCAAGCACAAACACATAGTAAATAGTGGTTCACACAACACAAGATCAGGTCTAAATCTAGAGAACATAAATTTTGTTCTTGAATTCTGTTTTTGACTGTAGAGTCAGAACTGTCTCTGTCTCCTGGTTTGTGGAAATGATACAAAGGCACATGAACTTGCAGTGGCAGTGCAGCAGAGGCCTGGAGGTCTCCACCTACACAAGGCAAAGCCAAGGCAGAACATGGCTGCCATAGCAACACACAGGCACTGGATAATTTAAACAACAAAAACTTATTCTTATAAGCCCAAGGTGCCTGCAGATCTGTGCTTCTCAGGATATGGGAAGGATCCTCTTTTGGCTTCTCTCTTGCTTCTGGTGACTCTTGAATTAAAGCCAGCACATCCCCCTGAATGCCAATCTCACAAAAGTCTTCCTATTTGTGTCTGCACAAATTCTCCCTCCCCCCATTTTAAGGGTGCCAGTCATACCAGTCATGTTTAGTAGGTTCAACCTCTTTCAGTATGACCACATATTGTTTAACAGTTTTCTCCTAGATTAAAACATTCTGCCCTGCAGGGACCTCCTTAAGCAGGAAGGTAAACAACTCAAAATGGCTTCAGGAAGTCCTTGAAGCTTACCAGATTTATTAGGTCCTTCCCAGATAGAGTGAGCAACAAAAGCTGAGAGTCCCTCTACTAAGAGCGAGAATAAACAAAACAAAACAAAACGAAACAAAACAAAACAAAACAAAACAAAACAACAACAACAACAAAAACCCCCAAACCCTGCAAAGATTCTAAGACCAGAGCAGCTATTTAGAAGAAGCAGAAGCCAACTGAGCTGCCTGGTTTAAACCAAATGAGTCACTTGGAAAAGACACTCTCCAACCCGTTCATCTGCCTATGCAGTGTGCTCCAGGTTCACAGAGTTTGTGAGCTGTTACCTATGCTCGGGTGGGCTTTGATGATGCAACTGCCTTTAAGTCATTTCAGCTCTTGGAAGTAGCCCCAATAAAACTCATGGTTCACTGTGTGATATCTGTACATTGGTCTGTAGTGGGCTTCCTTTCTGGTGTGAGTAGACACATGTGTTGCATTTCCCCGGGAAAAGTTTTATCTGAAAACAACATATTTTAGCTACTTACATCTCTAATAATGAAGTTTTCCAAATAAGTTACTATACAGAGGCACTGGGAGTTAGAATTTAAACATGGGGTATCTTAGAATAAACTATTAATTCACAACACTCTTTCTGGAGATCAATATTACTGTAACCTTATTCCTTATGTTAATTCCAGATGACTTTTGATTCTGTTGACAATTGTAGAATCATAGGAAAACACAACTTTAATAATAGTAGTCCTAAAACCATGAGTGTCAGAAGACTAATAAGCAAAGGAACAGATAAATAAAACTTGATGAAAGCTGGTTCTAACTTTGACTAGTAGTAATATCAGATAAAAGAAAAAAGAAAATATCTGTAACTATGAACATGGAAATATGATAGGAAGACAAAAAGATCCAGTTTTAAAGCTGAGGAGAACATATCACCCAGAAGGGCATACAAGATTTGTCAGTGGTGAAAAAATCTGTCCAAAGACTGGAACATGGGGCTCACAGGTGACTTTGAATCTCATCTCCAGCATCTGAGCAAGCATATCAAATCTTCTTTCAATGCTGAGGATAAACTAAATGGTTTCCCTATGGTTTGATAGATGGAGATGAAGCTTGGCACTGGGAATAAAGATACAAGGCACTGACTGTCAATTTTCTTCTGAGTATATAAGTAAGGTATAGGTGTACACTTACCTATGTTGAAGGAATTTGCCATATACAGTAATTTCTAAACAAAATTTAAATGTTGCCGTTAAAGTCCTAAGGACTTTATAGTCTCTATTACATGTCCATTTGTCTTCTTCCTGCTGAAGAATCACAAGGATAGTGCCTTTCCTCTAAGTCTCAGTTACTTAGGATTATTCAGTACTAGCACAGGTAGTTTCATTATCTGAAGTTTGAAATCTCTGTCTTTATCCTAAAATCCCTCAAATATGTATTATACAGTTCTATGTGTTGTAACCACACCTTTCTGAACCGCAGGTCAGGAGTGTTATTTGGGTAGATGGTTTATAAATCAAGTTGGCTCTTTAACAAACAACAGCAGCATCCACAGTTATTCTTTTTTCCCCCCATTTTTATTAGGTATTTAGCTCATTTACATTTCCAATGCTATACCAAAAGTCCCCCATACCCACCCCCCCACTCCCCTACCCACCCACTCCCCCTTTTTGGCCCTGGCGTTACCCTGTACTGGGGCATATAAAGTTTGCAAGTCCAATGGGCCTCTCTTTCAAGTGATGGCCTATTAGGCCATCTTTTGATACATATGCAGCTAGAGACAAGAGCTCCAGGGTACTGCTTAGTTCATATTGTTGTTCCACCTATAGGGTTGCAGTTCCCTTTAGTTCCTTGGGTGGTTTCTCTAGCTCCTCCATTGGGGGCCCTGTGATCCATTCAATAGCTGACTGTGAGCATCCACTTCTGTGTTTGCTAGGCCCCGGCATAGTCTCACAAGAGACAGCTATATCTGGGTCCTTTCAGCAAAATCTTGCTAGTGTATGCAATGGTGTCAGCATTATCCACAGTTATTCTAAGGGTGGATGCAATTGATTTCACTCTCTTCAGTACAATGTGCTGTTGTTGAGCCTCCTATGCCATGATGACAAGCATAATTGTTAAATAATTTAGATATTGTATTACTTTCTTGTTTTGCCATTATTATAACTATTATCAACTCTTAACTCATTTACTTACATTTATAAGTAATATTGCCCTTTTAAGTTTTCTGACAACTACTCCATATAATGGCTGCATGACAACATTGTCTTTTATTTGGATCTACTTATAATTACCAATGGTATTGTACAACTCTGCTGAATTTTTCAACATCTGATATATACATTGGAATTTTTGGCACCAAGTGACAGAAACTAAACGTTAACTAAAATAAATTTAAACTGTTGGTAATTCATAAATAGAGCAAGTTCTAGGCCACATGTTTAATTCATTTCAACAAAGCAACAAGTGAAAAGGTTAAATTGTCATGTGTAGGGAGGCACCTTTCATAGAGTAAGCCACCTAGGCTCCAAATTGATTCTTCCACAAACGTATAGTTCCTGGAATCTGTGCTCGATTTTGTCCTTTGAACTACCTGTGTCCTTCAGTGTCACTTCTTCAGTGACGGTGAAGCTGTGTTAGTGGCCTTTGGCCTCTATAATTCTATTATAACTGAGGCCCCAAAGGATCACTAAGTACTGTTTGTAAGAGAAGCTACTTTAAGAATAAAGGGCTGCCAGATTTAGTAAATAGTCAGCATTCTAATCTAATCTGAGTCCCTTTTTTTTTTTCAAAAACAATTTTTTATTAGATATTTTCTTCATTTACATTTCAAATGCTATTCCAAAAGTCCTCTATACCCTCTCCCAACCCTGCTCCCCAACCCACCCACTCCTGTTTCCTGGCCCTGGCATTCCCCTGTACTGGGGCATATAATCTTCGCAAGACCAAGAAACTCTCCTCCCAATGATGGCCAACTAGGCCATCTTCTGCTATATATGCAGATAGAGACACGAGCTCTAGAAGTACTGGTTAGTTCATATTGTTGTTCCTCCTATAGAATTGCAGACCCCTTCAGCTCCTTGGGTACCTTCTCTAGCTCCTCCATTGGGGGCCCTGTGTTCCATCTTATACATGACTGTGAGCATCCACTTCTGTATTTGCCAGGCACTGGCATAGCCTCACAAGAGACAGCTATATCAGGGTCCTGTCAGCAAAATCTTGCTGGCATATGCAATAGTGCCTGGGTTTGGTGGCTGTATATGGGATGGATCCCCGGGTGGGGCAGTCTCTTGATAATCCTTCCTTCTGTCTCAGCTCCAAACTTTGACTGAGTGCCTTTTGTATGCTGACAATAGGTGTTAATATTTTCACTCTCATGACTTCATTTGAAAGTATATAAGTTATATTAGGGTGAGGCTCAAGTATGGATTGCATTTGTAACAAATGTCATTGTAGATGAGGTAGGGATTCTAAAAAAACCAATTCTTCCATTTGCTTTATTCTCTAAAACAGAAAGATTAAACCACGGCCCCTGGGACCTAATAGTTAAATGCAGGGTGAATTTTTGTTCTTCCCATATATAAACATCATCAATGAAATTCTTACAAGGCCCTCTGCTATTTATATAGATGTTATATTTATAACATCTATTGTATATCAATTCTATAATTTTGACTATGTAGATTATAAAAGATCAGTTAGAAAACTGTGACTGTTATGCATACACATGGCCATTCCAGTCACTTCAGTTGTACTGTCTTTTATTTACTGTCTTATGTTATAAGAAAAAGAATATTATTATTTTAAGACATGTAAATAATATGTGTAAGTACATATGTAATAAATTAACTACGTGATGAAAAAGACATTTATTTGCTCATAAATTTGGAAAATATAAAATTATACACAGCATAGCTCACCTAGGAATTCAGGTCATATTATGAAGTCTCAGTCTTTTTTTTTTTTTTTCCATTTTTTATTAGGTATTTAGCTCATTTACATTTCCAATGCTATACCAAAGTGGGAACAAAACACCCTGGGAAGGAGTTACAGAGACAAAGTTTGGAGCTGAGATGAAAGGATGGTCCATGTAGAGACTGCCATATTCAGGGATCAACCCCATAATCAGCATCCAAACGCTGACACCATTGCATACACTAGCAAGATTTTATTGAAAGGACCCAGATGTAGCTGTCTCTTGTGAGAATATGCCGGGGCCTAGCAAACACAGAAGTGGATGCTCACAGTCACCTAATGGATGGATCACAGGGCTCCCAATGGAGGAGCTAGAGAAAGTACCCAAGGAGCTAAAGGGATCTGCAACCCTATAGGCGGAACAACATAATGAACTAACCAGTATCCCGGAGCTCTTGACTCTAGCTGCATATGTATCAAAAGATGGCCTAGTCGGCCATCACTGGAAAGAGAGGCCCATTGGACACGCAAACTTTATATGCCCCAGTACAGGGTAACGCCAGGGCCAAAAAGGGGGAGTGGGTGGGTAGGGGAGTGGGGGTGGGTGGGTATGGGGAACTTTTGGTATAGCATTGGAAGTCTCAGTCTTATCAATTCATAAAAGAGTCTTTGTTTTGCTCATTGACCTCAAACAAACAACATACATAGAGTCACCATCAAACAAAAATTCTGAGTTCTTATGAGAACAATAGTTTCATTTCTTAGGAAAAGGGGCTTTGAATATCTGTATCTTAATACAAAACAATAAAATGAATAATCCCAAACAATGAAACAGCAGAGCAACTTAGAGTTTTCATAATCCAAGATACAAAACCAAAATATTCACTTGTTGGTTCCCTAAAATACATCAGTGTATATCCTCAAAATTGAATATGTGTTCCTGAAAATCAAGCAACTAATTATGTGGGCATTGTTGGCTTAATGATAATTGGGATCCCGATCCAAAGAGAGGGAAGTCAGCCACACAATATCCCTCAACAGTGTAGCAGTGCGGAGCAATATTTTCCCGATGATGGAATATCATTTTGGTAAGGCTTACCCAGTCTCCAAACAGCATTGGATTTTTACTTTTAAATTTGAATATATATATATTACCTAGTATAGTCTTTTTGAAGACCCAAAACCAGAATGACATGCTCCTGACATCTTGGTATTAAGGAGAAGAGAGTTTTTCAGTATTGGTCTACCAACCAGGAAGGAAAAGGAAGTAGATTGTGTTTCTGTGTTCTAAGAATCTCCTGACACTTTCCACTCAAAAGCCATATGTGGATAGCATACAGTATCTAATGTTAACTCAATAAAAGCGATAGAATTCTAAAAATTAAGTTGAAATAATATTCATGCATTTTCCATCATTAGGTCTCAGGGTTTAAAATAAAAACCCCATAGTATGTTGCATCCATAGATTTTACCTTGAAAAAAGGCACTGTGATAGCACTGTTCATGGGATATGAATCATTGCACTGAGAGAGTGATGTTATAAAAGAAACAATAGCTGGGCAATGGTGGCACACACCTTTAATCTCAGAACTTGGAAGGCAGAGGCAGGCAGATCTCTGAGTTCTAGTACAACCAGGGCTACACAGAGAAAACCTGTCTGGAAAAAAACAAAAAAGAAAAAGAAAAGAAACAATGGAATCAAAAATTATCTATGTCTGTGAAAATGGGTGACAAATGTATCCTGCTATGATCTTTTAGGGAAAGTGTGATCTATCTGAACTGCAGTGTGATTTACCTAAACTACAGTGGCCTGCTGGCATGTTTCAAACATAGCATTAACATTCGTGCCTATATATGAATATGACATTTGTGCTACAATAAATGCTGAAGAAAATTTATCAGTCTCCTCATTTTAGGAATTTTGAAATCAGAAAATAGTTTCTAGTAGGTGTGACTGAGTACTCTAATAATCTCAGGATTCAGGAGGCTGAGGCAGGATTGCAAGAAGTTCAAGGCTAGCCTAAGCTATATGAGTATTTCATAGAAAGACACATTAAATGGGGGCAGGGAGAAAGTAAGGAAGGAAAGATGGAGGAGGGAAGGAGGAAGGAGGGAGAAGAAGAGAGGACAGCAGGAAGGAGAGAGAGAGAGTAGGCCTTAATTTGACTTAAACAGTTACTGATTACCACAAACATGAATTCTACTTACTACAACTCTATGGACATTTTGCTATGTTGGTCATTATTCTAGTTCATAGGTATCACAGCTGGGTAGACCTATTAATTGTTTCTGTCTTTTGAAAGCTTGCATAGTATTTTTGAAGCTAAACTAAGGAAGGAAACTTTCAAGTTTCATCCAGATCAAACAAATTGAGTCCTGTGTTCTATGTTTATGATAGATATCTTCAGCAATAGGAGAGACAAACAAGGGCAGTATTAATAGTCTATATTATTTTGGGAGTTACTTGCACTGCTCTTACCAACTATTCAAAAGAAGGTTTTTTTGTATGTAATACTGGGGTTTGTTTATAATTCTTGTAGGAAACACTATTCGTTCAAATAGTGACAAATCTTCCTTTAATCTATCCACACACACACACACTCACACACACACACACACACACACACACACACACACACACACACACACACAGACAGTCAGAGAAAGAGAGAGAGAGATAAGAGACAGAGAGAGAAGAGAGAGAGATCCACTTATACTTACTGTGTATAATTTTACATAAATATAAACTTATTTCTTAAGGCTTTATCATACAACCTTGATCTTATTTGTCCCTTGTCATGCTTTCTCCTTTTGTACTGACCTTCCTCCCTTCCCAGGTCCCTGGGTAATCATTACAATGAAGCAAGTTTGAGAGACACTATATTAAGAGTATTTATTACCTTAGAGCCATAATTTTAGAATTTTTCTCTCTTTCAGTGAACAGAAGAACCTACATTGTCTCCATAAGCCCTGTAGTTCTAAAAGGAAATATTAGTATTATAAATCTTCCTTGTGGCCATTTGGAGTTTCCTGATTTAAGGCTTATAATTTTTACAACTTATAAGTGAACCCAAGATCTCTAGGAACCACTTTGTTGAGGCATAAAATTTTGGCTAATGGAGGTAGAAACTTTCTATAGCATGTGAGTCTAGCGGAACACTCCTAGTTCACAGATAAACATATGTTACTATTTTTACAGTGTAGACTTTTATTTCAGGAAATTGTGGCTTTGTAGAAGATTTGTAGAAAAGTTTTGTCATTTTATCTTGTCAAGATCGCTCATATCTCCTCATAACAGAACTCAAGCTTGCTTTAGAAGAATAGCTTTTAGTCATCTGAAATGCTGCGCACAAGACTTATTTTACTCCAAAATGTTACAGGGGAGCTAGCTGGCTTAAGATTTCTGTGTATCATGACTCTGGACAAGGAGAACCAACACAGTAACTAAACATAGTGTAGATATTTGTTGAGCTGCTGGGGATGAAGAGCTTCCTTCTTCCAAGGAGGGCACACAACAAAACTTTTCACCAGAGAGGTGTGAAGATGCAAGTTCTAGAACCAATGAGGCCACATGGAGACACTGATGGCTCATGGGAGGTGCCATGATGGTCTGTAGAGATTAAGAAGAAAGACTACCCAGAAGACAGGAATGGAGACAAAACCAGTTCTAAAGTCAGTGAATTGCTACCAACCTTGACTGATCTGTCCAAATCTGTGACTCTGTGAACACTGTTGTTTGTGGCAAAGTAAGTTAGGTCTTTTGAAATCTAAATTTTCTTGATATGTGAGATCCTTGATTATCTCAGAGAGGTCCTTACTGGAGGAGTAAAAAGACATTACTGGAACAAAGCTGTCTGTGATTCCGGCTTATGTGAATCTGAAACATGAGTTTTGTGCAAAATGTAAAAGATAATCCCATTTGTAAAGAACACCATGGTACCCAGCAACCATAATTCCCAAATTAGACATCCATAAACATAATCTAGCATTTTTTTCTGATTCATCAACTCATTGTATAAAACCTGAGAACAATAGGAAACACTGAAATCACATTTCATTGTCTTTCACTAATTGCCTTTATTGGAAGGAAAATAAAACTACATGAAATTAAGTTTATCACAGAAAATTTAGGGCATATGGTGGCTATATCTAGGGAACATCCACCTTTTTTTATTGGAATAAATTATTGTTAAAATGAACACACTGTTAGAAAGGCTGTTACCAGTCTGCAGGTCATAAAGATAAAAAGAGCTAACCAACCTCTCAGTGTGGAATTGGCAAGTAAAAAGATGTTCTCTGCACACAATAGGTACGCAGTGAATGTATTTGACTGACAAGAACCCTGCTAGGATTAGCAGTGAGCTATTTAAGCCCTGCTGTTTCTTGTGGACTTTGCCAGCCTTGGCTGCCGGTAATGAGGAGGCTGTAACCATTAACAAGAGCCCCAAGCTACATCTCTTTTTCTTCCACTTCAAACTTCCACAAGCCATGCATTCAAGTGCTGGGCCTTAGCAGCCAATAGGTGGGTAGGATCTGAAGCAAATATTTTTATACTGAAGTATATGCTGAGGAAAAATTTTCACTGTGCCTCTGTTAACAAGCCTGTTACTATGGAGTTTGTAAATATATTCATTAAGCTGTAAAATGATAGCCTTGTATTGAAATTGACCTGCTTTTAACCTATGTGTTTTAGGCATCTGGCACCTAAAAATGCTGCCACATAAAACAAATCATTGTAGATGAAACCAGTTAACTGAAAATAGCAAGTGAGGATCAACTCTTTCAATTTCTGGAAAAGATTAAGTAGGGGGAAGGAGTACAAAGATAATATGAAAGTTGAAATTACAGAAGGTTTTTTTTTTTTTTTTTGCAAAAACAGAAGTGAAAAATATGCTTGTTTTTCATACATGTATGTAATAGGCCAACAACATTCTTAGTCACATATATTTCTTTTTTCTTTTTTTTTTTTTTTTCGCTTTTTCGAGACAGGGTTTCTCTGTATAGCCCTGGCTGTCCTGGAACTCACTTTGTAGACCAGGCTGGCCTCGAACTCAGAAATCCACCTGCCTCTGCCTCCCAAGTGCTGGGATTAAAGGCATGCACCACCACCGTCCGGCTGTCACATATATTTCAAACTGGGAGAAACATGAATCAACGAAAGGTATTACAAGTGTGGCCTTTACATACACATCAGTTCAGTCTGGGAAGGAAACAACTATATTTGCAGGAATGGAGCAAAATATGCTGGGTCCATAAAGTGTCTGCAGTAGCATCAACAATGTGTGCAATCCTTACATCATGCTTCAACAAGGGTGGATGCTCAAATGACCAAGTGTAACATGTCATACTCCAACTTGCCATGGAAGAACCCTTAACCACCATAACAGTTCTTGGTCATTTCAGCGTCTTCCTTCCACTCGCAATGGCTCCTTCTCATAGGAGCAACTGCCATTTGCCATGCAGTTAGTAAACACTAAGAAGCATGTTAAATGACGTCCATGCCCCTTATCTTAATAAGACATGTACTCCATTTAGTCCATTGACGAGTAAAAACACTGAGGCTCAAGATCAGAAGCTAATAAATAAACAATCCTTGAAACTTAACCCAGCCTGTATGATTCCTAATCTTAGGTTCTAAATGACTACACAACTGTTATTATTTTTAGGTTTTATAAGACAATTTAACATTTTTTCAATAGGGACAAGGTAGCCAGGTTTGGTGGTACATACCTGTAAACTCCTCACACAGAAGACAGGAGAATCAGGAATTGAGAGCAAACCTTGGCTTTGTGTTGAGTTTGAGGCCAACCTACATGAGCCCTGTGTCTGAAAAAAAAAAAAAAACAATAACCAGTGTTAAGTGTCAAGGTAGTATACCCCAGCTAAGCGGCTTGGTGCCAGTGTATAATGAGACTTTTCTGATGAACTACTTACATTTAAAGGAGAAGGAAAGAGCTAGGGCAATAGCCCAGTGAGGAAAGTGCTCACTGTGCAAGCAGACAGACCTGAGTTCAGATCCTGCAGCTGTGCCATACAACTCTAATACAGCTGGGCTAGAGAGGCAGAAATAAGAGGGGCACTGAAACCTGCTGACCAGAGGGTCTAGCCAGTGAGATTCATTTTCAGTGAGAGATCCTGTCTCAAAATTAATTTGGAGAGGCATTGAGGGAGGAAGACATATATATGATAATCTGGCCTCAACACATACACATTCACATGTGCATACACACATACACGTGTGTGCACACACACATTCATGAATGCAAAAGAAGGCAAAAATTTAACAGTCACTATGTAACTGTGGCTTTTAGAATTATCAATTATGATTAGACAGAATCTGGCAGCCCAGACGCTGAGAGAACACACTGAACTTGTACATTGCCCATTTTAGTCAGTATTTGCTTGGATCTGATTCCGTCAGAAGTTCATCACTGATCGCTCCATCCAGGAAGTTTCTCTTTCCTTTCTCTGCCACTTTTACTTGGTGTTCTCAGTCTGCTTTTCCTGGTATTGGAAGGCAGGGACCATGGTGGGGCCTCTGCCTGTGAACTCACTGGTACTACTTCAGACACATTGCTAGTCATCTCTAAACACATGTAATTTTCTCTTCTCCATTCTCATCTCCTCTTACTGCTTTTCTTCTATCTCTATCCATACTTCTCCCATGCCAGTCATTCTTCTCATGGTCCCAAGGAAATTTTTTTTTATTCTTATGATGAGATACATGCCCATGTATGTACATCTAGGACCTGATTTTGTCAACTTGCAGATAAACTGTATCAATCAGGCTTGTCACTAATTTGAAGATGTAATCCCACCACGACTTCAGCATTCTTAAGAGCAGGCACAGGGCCAATGCAATCCAAGGTACAGCGTGTAACTCATTTTTATACAGACAACAGTTGTCTAAGCAGTATAGTAATGCAGGGACACATCGCCCAAAATCTCAAACACATTTACACAAGCTGAAGACACCTTTACTCGGTCCCTTCTCATGTTCTCTACAGAATATGCCTGTGAGCTTGATGGTTATAGAGACTCTTTCTCCTGTTTTTGAATGCACCAGTTTTTTAAAGGAAATTCAAAACAACTTCCCCCTTTCAAGTCAGCCTTCAAGATAGATTGTTTTTGTTTTTCATACATTTTCAAATGTGCTCAGCTTTCTCTTTTTCCCCTCCCCTGCTCTCTCTGGTATCTGACAGGATGCAACCTGTTGTAAAACAGCGTGGCTGGAGCAGTTCTAGGGACTCTTGGACCCTTGAGTGTGTAGCATATGCACACTTTATGATTACCTATCTCCCACAGCCAAGGCTCACAAGGGAACCATGCCATTTCTTTCCACTTTCTCTGCTAAGCACAAGGCTTTGCACTTGAGAAATATTGATCCTTGGAGCTCCAGGGGCAAGGGCACACCCTGGAGAAAGACAGATTCACAGTGTAACTCGAATCCCTTGTTAACTTTGTCATCTCCCTGCAGAAGTTGTTTCTGTCCATATTTTTACTTCAGCTGGGCTGAGTGGGAGAAAGAACTCAAAGGGAGGTTGAAGCAGATGGTTGTCACAAACTGCATACGGCAATTGAGAATTAGTGTGCAAGCATATGCAACCTGGTACAGTATGAAGCATTCCAGCATATGAGTGCCGAAATAAATCAGGCCTGGAGAAGATTGGGATGGAGTGATGAGCCCTTCTTTCTCTGTTACACATATATATTTAGGCTTGCTGAATTCATTAGGATATGCTCCCTGTTTTCAGGAGGCAAACTAACACCTACATTGAGCAGATTCCTGTAGATTCTGGTATCTTGTTTCTCTCATCCAGCACGCATCCTGAAAAGAAATATTTCTGAAGAGAGATGCCTCTTTTTTTCATAGAAGGCCTGGCAATGATGACATCAACTTGTCTGGACAAATTTAATGCTCATAATAATTAGTGAGCTATCATGATTTACATTTACTTTCTAATTCATTAACAACAGCTCTGCCAGGCATGTCTAGTCCACTTACTTGGTCCAGGCATTTTCCTCCTCTGCTTCAATTTAGTGTTCTTGACCCTGTTGTGGACCAACCTATCTAGCAATGATGGTTATAAAGAGAGACATGTACCAATAACAACCAGCAGTACCTCCAACCAGCCTGGAGGTCTTCAGTGAAAAGATATGTGCACACATTCCCTTTTGGCATCAGAGACCGCTCATGACCAGCCTTATTTGTATCTCAGGGATGCCAGGAAGAAAGGTGAAATGAGTGAACTCCCATTTAGAAAACGTAGAAACAGGAAGCGAGCTTGGCTGCCATCACTGTCTTCTCAGAAGAGCAAAGGGGATTCAGCCAGGATGCTTGCTCAAGGCTGGGGCCACCTGTGGCTCAGCCCTGGTTGGCTAAATTTCCATGCTCTTACCAAAGACCAAGACTGCTTCTGCCTGCTCTTGTATCTTGTATCAGGGATACTGCTCTCTCTCTCCAACAACTCACTGCCCGAGGAATTGTGAAGAAGACAAAGTTGCTATCTTTGCCTCCATGCCTTGTTCACCTTTACATCTATCTCCTACAAGACATCAAGGGGGTAGAGGGCAGTTATAGTTACTGGCTAACGAACAAATATTGAGTTACATATCAGTAGACCAAAACACAAATCAACTCAGAACTACAGGACTCCACCAACATGCACATAAATCATTTATAACGATAATCCAAGACTAAGTCCAAATCTCATTAAAGTATATGAATCCTTAATCTATTTTGGCAAAAAAGCACCAATAGACATTTTTTCTTTTTATCATAAATTACAGTTCTGTGGCACTGTGCAAATATTACCAAGCTGTAAGACAGCTGTGCTCCATTAAAATGTGTAATGGTTGCTGATTTCTTACAGCACATGGTCATCAGGCTGAATCTACAGCCAGTAATTAGGAAGATGAAATGTTTAATTGTGCCTTAATTTTGATAAAATTTATCTGTCACACATCCCGCAGCCGAGCATTATGCTCACAAATCAATGTCATCAAGCCGAGCAGGAACTCGAGCACCAGACTCTTGTCCCTGACAGATTCATTTGAATATGTAACTGCTGGTGATGAGCAACCAGGCTAAGGACAAAAATGAAAACCTTCCCTCTGCTGCAGTTCTGGTGAGATGTATCCTGGTACCTCCCTCAAGGAAAAGGAAGGAGGTTTGAAGATCAGTCTGGTGTTTAGTGTGACTGCCACAAGGCCTGATCACATTAAAAAAAGAAAAAAAAAAAAAAGACAATCCCTAGGAGCCTGCTTAGAAGAGAAAAGTAGAGAGGAGAAGAAAAGACAAGAAATACACATCAGCAAACTCAGTAATACCCTTCAAAGCCCATGTCTTAGCCATCTTCTTTGGTTACAAATCAAGGAGATTGGCAAGTGTCACCATTTTAAGCTGAAGAGCTGAAGAACTTCAAACCCATGAACTATTAGAATGGCATAACTGAAACTCACCTTATTGTTTACATCTGAGCCTAAAGACCAGAAAGACGGCTCCGGAACACGAACATCTTCAGGAAGGTCCAGAACTCACTTGGCAGTCACAGGAGAACCTACATCTTGCAGGAGAGGGTATAATCCTCAGAAGCAATATTTACCAGTCATCATGTAAAATTCCTTTTCAACTGGCAAGCAATACTTTTTAAGCACAGGGAAGTGCAAGTACAAATACCTGCCAATGCTGAAAATTAATTTATGTCATGTTTGCCCTACAAAATGAAGCAGCGATCATTCTTTCTCACCCATAATAACTATTGCTCGCCATCCAAGAGAGCTTAACGAGCATATGTTGTATCACACTTTACATTCTTATTTTACATGGATGTAGAATTAAAGATAATTGAGGGGGGCCATGGCTGATAAAATGATAGGGAGGAGGTAGACGGAAAATGAGGAGAGCAGTTTGCTCCCTGCAATCAAAGGAACCCACACGCTGAGCATGAGATTAACCCTGGGCGCCCGAGGAAAAAGGGATTGTTCACATGACGATCAGGTTTTTGACCCAGCAGGTTCTGAATATAGTTTTTAAAATGTTCTTAATAGGGAAGCATTTTGGTAATGTACATTAGTGCATTTTCTAAGGTAATTAATCCCTTACCAGTGACTAATGAACCAGCTAGAGTCTCAAGGAACACCAGATTACTTTAAAGCAAAAGAAGTCTAAAGACCAGGAATAGAAGAGTCTTCAAGGAGAGCCAAATGGCATTAAGCTATAGCCTGCTAACAAGACTCATTAAAACACTTCTCTAAACTTAGTCATGGAAATAAGTCCAAGCTAAAGATATCCTACTCCCTACTCCCTTTTGTACTATTTTCATGGGCAGATATATTCAGGGATTGGGTTAGAGGATAGTATTCTGGTAAGATAGTTGTTTTTATCCCATTGGCATACTGCTTAGGCTAAACAGAAGCAGGAATAAGTAGGAGGGCACAAATGGCATGGAGTGCACTGTGAAATATCCATCGTGCCTGCCTCTCTGAACAACACATGCCTTCCACATCCACTGTCTTGTTTGAACTTGATGAGGTAAGAAGGGTCTCCAAATTGTGGGCACAAAGAGACAGCCACAGTCTGTCTGAGAACTAAGGTAATCACTATGTAGTTTATGGGTGGGTCATGTGATTAGCCAGAGGATGCTGAGAATAAAGGACTGATTCCCAACTGGGCAGGCAGGATCCAGCCAACAGTGCATTCATTAGCCTCATGATTTATTTTGCAGGTAATATTTTCAAATCACTGTTGGCTGCAGATAACTGAAGTAACAGATAAAAATCGTGGTTTAAAAAGGGACTCAACTATACTATCATTCAGACCAACTGACTTTGGTTCTCACTAGAACTGCATGGGGAAGGGGGAGGGAAGGAGAAGAGGGAAGGGAGAGAGAATGAGAGACTGAGGATGATAGGATGATAGAGTATATATTTGGAAGCCTTAAACCGTGGCAGCAGTATTTGGGAAGCAATAGCTCTGGTTTATCAGACCCCTAATTGGCCTTCAGCTTCTTTCAGATTCCATTGCTGCCAGGAGCAGCATGTCTAAGTGGTGCCACTAGTCTATGGTTGGGGGTGGGAGGGCTTTCTTCCTGCATCAGTTAGCAACAATGAGCTCTGTGTGCTGCACCGAAGAATTTCCTGTTGGGTACCCAAGTCCTTAGATCTCAGTTTAGTGTACTCCTTATCATCTAGTCACTCCTCATCACTGCAGGAAAAGAATAATATAACATGTGTGACTGGTTCAGAATTTTGAGAGGCTAAGTACCTTTTAAAAAAGCTATTAAAACTCTCTTGTGGAGACAGAAGTAGATTAACTGAAAATTAAAGTAGATTCTAGCCTTAGGTAGGGCTCTCTAATTTGGGGCAAATAATTATCTATATAGCCGTGTCTTTATCTTACAATTATTGCCCACACAGTAAAATAAATCAGGGATTTCCTAGTACTTCACAAATCTAAATTTAAACCTATCTATCTATCTATCTATCTATCTATCTCTCTCTCTCTCTATCTATGTATGTATATAACAGCTACCTACCTATCTACCCATCATCTATCTTTCCTACTTTAAGTTTGCCAGTCTCTCAATGAGAACTGGGAAACGTCAAACTCTATGCTTAACCCAGGAAACACAATGTGACTTTCCATTGGTTGTATGATCATGAGTTTTCATGAATAAAGATTCTTGTTAAAATCTGTATAAATGAGAAAAGACTTAAAAATCAGGGTCCTGACAGGTTAGAACTAGCTTCATGCAATTCTTTACAACACAGCCTGAGTCCAATGCAAAGAAAGGCATGCTGGGAGTGAATGACCTGCCGGTATAGGCTGTTTCCTGTGGCAGAACATTCCCTACAGCATAATGAGTTAACCTGGTGCTTTAGACTGGAATAAGGGGGAGGGTTCCTGTTTCCAGTTCTATTTTCCATTGTTGGCACATTCTACTCAAACCTAAAGTTCAATCAATAAAAATTATTTATAGATGCTTGACATGCACACACATTTATACCTCATTGTTGAATTGCTAATTGGTACAATAAGTTCAATTGGCAATAAAAATTAATTAATGTCACCTTCATGAAATAAGTGAGAGGTTAATAACATTTGACTGTGGGTATTTATTGATTTTTACACAGAAGTGATTGCTTTAAGAACTTAAAGTTGTAGGGCAGATATTTTTTAAGATCTCTACTTTAGCAAAAAAAAAAAAAAAAAAAAATTGTACATCTTTCCAAATGTCCCAAAGAAAATGACTCTGATCTCAACTCAAACTTCATGCACTTTTTAAGAAACTGACTTTTTAATCTTAAAGTAATTTTGATAAAGTATATTTATATACCCTTTAGGGTCAAAAAGAAACAATTACTTTGCATTGTGAAAAAATTTAAATTAATAAAAGTAAATTTATATGAGCCGGGCGTGGTGGCGCAACATGCCTTTAATCCCAGCACTCGGGAGGCAGAGGCAGGTGAATTTCTGAGTTCGAGGCCAGCCTGGTCTACAGAGTGAGTTCCCAGACAGGCAGGGCTACACAGAGAAACCCTGTCTCGAAAAAAAAAAAAAAAAAAAAAAAAAAAAAAAAAGTTTCCAAAGAATTAAGTAATCATTACTCTTACTGGAAGCATAATTTTGTTTGGATGTGGTTGTCGTTGTAAATAGAACTACAGTCCTCACTCAAAATGACTCTGTCAGAGTTCTAAGGTATAAATTACAGGATGTAACAGGACCTGTCTTGGAGAGGACTTGATTCCATTTTTTTTTTCATTTTGACCAATCCATTTGACTACCACATTCATATATCTGCATATGGTCTAATCCATATATTCTCACAAATAAATAAAATATTTTATACCTTTATAGTAAAATGGTGTTAGCACTGATGACAAAACTTTTCCTTTTCTTACTATGCTTCAAAACACAGAGAACGCTCACCTGTGATAAATTGCAAAGGTGGAGAAACTGGTGAAATAGTAAACTCATGGGCAATTACAACCTTATTCACCTGTTTAACTCACAGTTAAAGGACAGTGCCTCACCTATTTGCACAGGTTTGATGGACCCTTGCACTGGGCACACTTAAGGTACTACCCCCAGGAGGATCTAGACCTTCTAGGAAGCACACAGGACATAGAATTCAGAATGAATAATTGGTAATGAATAAGGATTTCCATCCTGGAGGATACACAACAGCATAGCTATGGGGCTGGGTGCTGAGACCACACAGGAGGTTTCCTTAAGGCTTCCTGGAAAGCCCCAAAACTAAGCTCTTTAGAGAAAATGGAAGACAGCATTCAAGGAGACTCTGATGGACGTTTTAGAGAGTGGGACATAGTTCAAGTAGAAATGTCAAAGTGAGAAAACATGTTTTCTATGTTGAACATTTTTACCTTCCAAAAATATAAGTAGGCAACAGAAGAGGTGAAACATTAGAACACAAGAGAATATCCCCCGTCTCAGTTATTGGTGGGTGAGGAACACAGAGATCATGGGAGCCCATCTCTAATCCTCTGGCCTTCCAGTCTTCCACACCAGAATATACAAGAACAGTCCTAGGGTGTTTGGTGTTAAACGTGATAAAAAGTTTGTGTCTTCTGTTAAGATACAATTCAGCATGTTTATAACAAAGTTACTAAATTCTTCAAAATACAAAATATGGACTAGCATCCTAGCATCTGTGAAAGTCAATTCTTAATACATCTCCTTAAACATTTTATGACAGGAGCACATTGTATTCATTTCAAAAATTAAATGAATAGAACAAGGGGCGACAGGTTGGATAGTTATTGTGAGGATCAAGCAAAGAGCCCATGAGCCCAATAGTGCTGAGCCTCTTGGAGCTGGAAGAGACTGAACACATCATACTCAGAAGATACACAGGGAGTGACCTTTTTGAAAAACATTTTGACCTAAGTGTGGTAAATTTGATTGTAGACTTCTGACCTCTAGAACTATAAGAGAAAAAAATTTCATGGTTTCAAACCATTGAGTTTATGGTGATATAACAATCGCAGCAATAGGAAACAAATACAAAGCAGATTAATAACTTCATAAAAGTTCCAAACAAGAAAATGTTCCATAGTGTACTATAGAGAAACCACTATACTCCAATCAACATTCTAAAGAATGCTCTATGATTCAAATTTGTTCTTCAAAGAGCAAAGAGCTCATATCATGGAAAACCAAATTTTAAAAGAATAATAAATCTCAAAATTAGTATAGAAGATAGTTCTGGGAAAGGACAGCTATATACCTGGAATGGTGGCACATACTTTTAATTCCAGCACTATGGGCACAAAGGCAAATGAATCTCTGAGTTCAAGGCCAGCCTGGTCTTTAAAGGAAGTTCCCTGCCAGCCTAAACTATACACAATGTACAGTTGCATTATACTTAGACTTTGCAACATTTAATTCCTTGTTATAATGATAATTTTGATTCTGAAAAATTAACCCAGCCTAAATATCTTTAAAATATCAGACTGACACTGAAAACAGAAACACCAGTGTACATCTTCTTAGTCAATATGCAAGGTAATTCAGAAAAAGCACATAAAAACCATAAATTGTGTGGGTATTAAATTCTTATGTGCATGTTACAGGAAAAAATGGCCAAAATACTTAGAAAAGGTGATTTTAAGTATTGAGACCCATAACTATGACTTAGGAATAAGGGAGTCTGAAGCACCCTTAAGTGACATTGAGAAGAGAACATATATGTGTGGATTTTAGGTGGCCTAACATGCTAACTAATGAATATTGTTCCTCTACTCCCTTGAGAATAAGTATTAACATAACACAGCAGTAACTATACAAAATTATCTAAATTTATAAAACCATACTCGATGACATGAAACACTTCTCTCCCTTGAGTCCCCTCTGTGTGGCAGTCCAGTTTCCTGTAGCATTCCAGATTAATTTCGCTAGCCACACCCTTTTAACTTTTCCTGCTGATTCAAAAAGTTGTAGGTATTGTGTCATTTAGATGTACACAGGATAACCTTATTATGATAGTTAGAGTTAGGGCATTTTATGGACTACTTGAAATTAAGTATGGTTTAAGGTAAAGTCTATGGGAATTTAATTGACAAGAAGCAAATTTATGATGTTTAATTTTATGTGTAAACTTCACTAAATTAAAGAATACCCAATAGCTGGCAAAGTGCCATGACTAGGCAAGCTTGTGTGCCATGAATTTGTAAGAGATTGGAATTTGAATGGATAATGACCCATCTCTAGAGTATATACATGATGGGTGTCGGGGGTGGAATCCTTCAATTGCCTGAGAAACCAAACACATTAAAAAAAAAAAAAAAACAATGGAAATGTGAATTCTCTTTCACTGTCTTCTTGAATTGGGACCTGCATCTTCTGAACAAAGACAAGTGTGCTCCTTGTTCTCAGGCTTCTAGATCAAAACCATTCCTCCTCCCACCCCCATTCCCAGCCCTTAGGCCTTTGGACCACAACTGAGCTACAGCTACTTGTTAGCTTTCTTAGCTCCTCAACTTGCAGATAGGAATAATGGCTTGTTAGCCTCCATAAATCTCATTGTCCACTCCTCTCTGTCTTCCTCCCATCTTGCCACCTCCTCTATCTTCTTCCTCTCTCTCTCTCTCTCGCTCTCTCTCTCTTCTGTCTCTGTGTCTCTGTCTTTCTCTCTCTCTCTCTCTCTCTCACACACACACATACATACACACACATACATGTTACAGTTCAGCTGTGTGTTGTGCACACCTTTGCATGTATATAACATGCTAGGAGTTCTGTTTCTCTGGAAAACCCTCCTGTCCGATAGACATTTTCATCTTACTCTTTTGAACTTCTGAACTACAGACCAGTAATATATAAAATTCATATTATAAGCCATTAAGTCCGGGCACTTCATTATAGCAGCCACAGAAAAGTAATATATTTGGAGTACATTGTTTTGATTTGATCTTTAATCCTGCTATGATGAGAAAGTATACTCTACAAAACTTCCATTCTTTAAAATCTAGTGGCACTTATTTTCTATACGACTTATTTTAAATAACACACCATGTGCATATGGTCTATTTTGGTAGATATGCTGTATGCAGGTAATGAGAAAGTGTAGTTTACATTTATGGCATGTCACAGACTACAGTTGTCTATTGTCAAATCAAGATAGAAGAAGGCGTTTAGCGTTTCTCTTTCATTATTGAGTCTTTCCCTAGCTCTTTCATCAAGGAAGTATTAAAATAGCCAATTCTTCCCTATTTAATTCTACCCATTTGCTTCTTGTATTTTAAGGCTAGTTTAGTAAAAATACATATTCATCATTTTATATATTCTTGGTGAATGGGCCTTTTGATCATTCTGAACTATCTCAGGTGTGTGTGTGTGTGTGTGTGTGTGCATGTGTGTTTGTGTGTGCTAAATCTGTTTTGTCAGATAAAATGGCCCCTCTAGCCTTATACACTTACTGCATTCATGATACAACTTCTTCATTAACTTTACAATTTACTTTCAGTCCATCTATTTAAAACACATAGAGCAGGGTTCTCTTGGTTTACTTCTTTCAGTGTTCAAGAAGAACTCCAGAACCTTGTAGTCACTGACCCACAGCCACAATCTAAGGTTTTAGTTTAGTTCTCTTATTCAGACTCAATCATTCAATCAGGACACACAGACTATTGACATTCAGTGTAATATAGTCTTTTGGATAGTTTTGAACTGTCCAGGACCCACTTTAACTCAATTACTTTTCTTTTCTTTCTTTCTTTCTTTTTTTTTTTTTACTACATCTCTTTATATTTTTTCAGTAGTTACCATGGATTATGCTTTGCATACTTCACCTTCCACAGCCTACTCAGAGTTAAGATGTACCTACCTCACACAAACCAGAAAGCTTTAAACCCGTGGAGGTCCCTGGGTCCCTTCTACTTTCAACAGCTAATTATTCTACTGAGGATTAGGTCATAAATTCAGATTTTTCATTTCTAAGGTACCATTCTGTCAAATTTCTTAGCATTTGGTACTTGGTTTATATGCAAACTGTGCTGGTCATTAACCAGGAATGAATATGAAACTTGCGAGTGGGTTCCAACCTCAGTTCTGTTCTGCAAACCTTCAGTTTAGCCCATGACTTACTTGTCACACCCTAAGTCGGTAGACGGGCCAATAAAATTTTATACATTCACAGGTATGTGAAGCCATCGATGTAATCAAGTGTTGATAGAGTGTCAAAAGATACTCTATACTCTTGCCCAACTGCCCCCTTCTAGCCCTGAGAAGTCACCCATCCACTTTCTGTCTCCAAAGATTTTCATGGATTGAAGATTTGCTATGAATGTTGTCATTTATGGCTAGCTTCTGTCACCTAGCATAATATATTCAAGGTTCATCTATGTTGTAAAATGTAATAGCTTTTCTGTGGCCAAATAATGGTTTCTTGCATGTTTATACCGCATTTTGTTTATCCAATTGATGAAAATTTTGCTTGTCTAATGGCACTATAAACAGAATGCACATATTTTTGTAAGTACATTTTTACTTCATAGGTATACATACATATCCATGGACCTATGGTTGGGAACATCCCCCCAAGTCTCACATACAGTAAGCTGGGTATCCAGGCTTACTGTATACCCAGCTGGATAAGCTGGACTGAAGGAACACTGACAAACACTTGGGAACATTAAATCATGGAAGCTCTGTACTAATCAATGTGCCTATTCTACTATCACAGCGTATATTGGTTCTCTTAGGAATTAGTTCCCACATGACTGAATTTAAAATGTTGTTATCTCTTGCTAATTTCATTGTGTGACTTCTCTTCCTCACCTCATGCTAGTGTAATACCATCCATGTGAGACATTTGTTGAATTTCTGTTTCTTCAGATTGTTCTACCTACTGCTAGAAGAGAAAAATTCCAACCCTTTTACATGCTGCATCTGAGATCCAATATTATCACATATATTTGTGGTTCTGAATTTCAAAGTTTGTTTGTTAATAATCCCAAAGCCCGAGTAGTGTAGTACTGCATTGCATGCAAACCAGGGAATATGTGGTACCTTTAAAAAGAGGCATTTAGCATTATCTATGTTTATTGTATAGTATTAATTGTGAAAAATGCTTTTCACATATACCTATGCCACAGTTGTGAGTATGTAAATGGCATGTGCGCTGAGAGGCACCTGGAAGAGAACATACAGTTGATTCTGAAATGCACTGTATGGGTGGATGCATTTCCCTTTGAGAATCATCAAGCAACAAGGGCCACTGATGGGATTATCTCCTATCTCCTAGATAAGCTCTCTTGAAAGGAAAATAGCAATCTTTAGAAAGGTGAGTCAGAGCCACTGCTTCTCTTTAGTGTGTATGTGAGGGAGCGGCCCTGTGGGCAAGCTTCCTTGTTGGTTAAGCTCCCTTGTGGATTAGGTCCATTGTGTGTAGGGGTCCCATATTGGCTAGGCTCCCTTGTGGTAGGCCCCTCTGTGGTTGGTGGGGCTCCCTTGTGGGTGAGACTTCCTGTGGATAACCTCCCTTGCTGGTATTCTTACATTTCTTGGTTCTCTCCTAGGATACTTAGTCGTGTATTTTCTTTAAACAGTATATATAAGAACCATTAGACTATTTCCAAGACCAATTAGAAACCTTAAAATATTATTCTACGTAGTAATGATCTAGGCCACATTTTGAAAATTTTCAAGATAATTTTCATCTATTATTTGAGAATTTCATGCATGTATACAATGTATTTTGTTCATATAGACCCTCCATTTCCCCCTTTCAACTTCTCCTGACCCCCCCAATACATCTTTCTACCAGTTTTATGCCCTCTTCCTTTTAATTTTTTAATATGTCACTGTGTCCAATTAGTACATAAGAATATGATACTAATGTTTTCATGAGTTTGAGACCACTAACTAGAGCATAGCCAATCTACCTGTGGTCATATCCCTAAGGAAAAATAACTCTCCTTCTCCCAGCAGCCATCAATTGGCAATAGCTTTCAGTGAGGGGTTGGGACTCTTGTGAGCCCCTCTCCTATTCATGTGGATGTTTTCTAAGTACTCTCCATGCCACATCCATTCCTGTTCTTCAGTTCAAATGAACATTATCTGACTCCTATATGACAAGCTTACTGACTGAACTGTGGGATAAATAAAAAGATGGAGGAACAATGTCAAGTCATAAAGACTATGAGAGGAAGAATTAGGCAAATGTTGCCAGAGAAGTTTGAATAATTTTCTGAGGAAGGCAGTGGCATTTGCTTTGAGGCCTGGCCTAAGAGAAACAACTGGGGAGAAAAGATTTGGAGAGCTGTGTTTTCTGAAAGACAGAACTGGAGGCAGAGACTGAGTCAAGAAAGTTAGAATCTGCTTGGAACGTTAAATTTATTACTCCTTTTATGGATCAAATTTAATCATGGAGATTATTATATATCAAAATCCCAAGTCATCCATTTGAAGGAGGTTTAATTTAGTCATTTTGAAATAAACTCTATTCTGAGTTCCAAATTAAATATACTTCTCAACTTCACTCTGAAATGGAGCCATACAAATTCAGGCTGAAGAAATGCTCAGGGTAAAGTTATGCGCTGCTGGTCCCTAATCATTTATTGAAATAGCACCCACAGTTTCAAACAGTGTACCTGCAAGTCACATTATACAGATCAAACAATTATCATTGCTTAGAAAATGGAGTCTGCACATCTCTCATACTGAGAAACCTCAACAGGGTCTAAGAAGGTGGTGAGATGGGATGGCAAAGATGAGATTGGGCCAGAAAATAGGTTGTCTTTTTGCTACAATTCAAAGGCTAGTAAAATCTTAATAATGATGGCAAGAATCGTCTCTGCAAATACTTATGATATTAGTAATGACCCATACTGGAGAGATAAATCCAGTTTGTGGTCTTGCTTAAGTAACAGAAATTCTTATTACCTCATTTGTCAACTACTAAGTGTGTCTTTGGAGGGTCCTTTAAATATTATAGATGTGTGAATGAGGACAGAGGACTGTCACTGCCTGAAAACATAGAATAAAGTCCCTTCATTAAAGTTCAACTCTAGAGGGTTTTCAGTTCATAAGAGAGGAGGAGTCCAGGCCAGAAAAGTTGGTTCATATAACAAAAAGAAAGAAAGAAAGAAAGAAGGAAGAAAGAAAGAAAGAAAGAAAGAAAGAAAGAAAGAAAGAAAGAAAGAGGGAGGGAGGGAGGGAGGGAGGGAGGGAGGGAGGGAGGGAGGGAGGGAGGGAGGAAAGGAAGGAAGGAAAGAAGGAAGGAAAGAAGGAAGGAAGGAAGGAAGGAAGGAAGGAAGGAGGAGGAGGGAGGGAGGGAGGGAGGGAGGAAGGAAGGAAGGAAGGAAGGAAGGAAGGAAGAAGGAAAGAAAGAAAGAAAGAAAGAAAGAAAGAAGGAAAGAAAGAAAGAAAGAAAGAAAGAAAGAAAGAAAGAAAGAAAGAAAGAAAGAAAGAAGGGGAGGGAAGGGGGAGGGAGGAAGGAAGGAAGCAAGCTAATATTCCTAATATTTCCATTTAACCCAGAATCATTATTTGTCAGCTATTTCCTTTTATATAGCTACAGTGTCAGCTCCAAAAATTCATATACTCAGTATCTTTTTTTTTACTCTTATATTTCTCTTAAATTTTACCTTCATGCATTTTTTCATATTCTGATTAGCACTGCTTAACAGACAGGCTTTAGTGGAGGTTCATGAGTAATGTTTGCTAAGTAGAATGTCCAACTCCTTTCACCACGTGAGAGTAGGCTGTGTCATACTATTCCTCCTAAAGTAGTCACTGAGGAGCGAGACATGGTGCCGGTCACTGAAGAGCGACATGGGGCCAGAGAACAGCTGATCTTCTGATGGACCACACCACTAGGATACACTTCCCAATTTCTTTTGCAGTTAGTAGTGACTGATTCTAGCCAGTAGTTTAAGAGTAAAAGTAACCTCACAGAAATGCTACAGTCAACCTTGGTTATAAAATCTTCGCAATAAAGAACTTTCTTCCCTATTAGACACAAATACGCACATGGCTGCGAGAAATCGGCAAAGTCTCTGCCAGGCAAAATCCCAAGTCATTGTGTAGAACAAACTTTTCCACTCACTCAGAGCTGCCGCAGACAATCAATGGAGAGAAAAAATAAACATCTGGTGTATGAATGCCATTTATTATTTTTAGTCTATCATAGCAAGAAAATAAGTCCAAACTGTAAACAAAATACCTTTGTACCTTCTACATAGAAAACTAAAGGTTATTAAGAAACAAAATCAGATTCCATAAAAGTGAACATCCTTCCCTTTACTGTCATAAACAATTGCTTGACCTAAAACCCACTAAATATCCAAGGTCACTATATTCATTTTCGCTAAGTTGTTTTATAGCCAAATAAGATGTAGAAAAGGTGGAATGATAATTTATATGATGGATTTTTATCCTTTTTTCTTAAAAATGTGTATGAAAAAAACAAAAAACCCTAACTCTTCCCAAAACATCACCAAACTGCTAATTGATATTGAATTTGTTATGTCTACCCAAGACAGTTCTCACAACAAATTAACAACCTCATTTTATTTCTTTATTCCTACAGTTCTTTCCTGAGTCTTCTCCTAATTTCCCTCAAAGAGATCTTCCAATCTTTGTTACTTCCTATAAATTTAACTTAATATATCTAAGAAGAAGCAAAAATGCAACTGACATTTATACACACACACACACACACACACACACAAATCACCGTCCTGTGTTAGTAATGAAACTTCCAGTTAGCTTTCCCAACAGAGGAAAGCATTGTTTTGAGGGAAGAAGGTGTGTGTGTGTGTGTGTGTGTGTGTGTGTGTGTGTGTGTGTTTTCTCCTCAGTTTGTGATTTCATACTAAGAGGATTTGGTTTAGCTAGAGTACTTGGACCAGAAAATAAATGACTCCTGCTCATCCTGTAGGTGCCAACTATGTTCAAGCATGAGGGGTTGCTGGCCCACAGTGCCAGCATACAGCACCTTCGCAGGGAGGCCAAGGCCCTCATGCTCCAGCAGTACCAGACGGTGCTCCGATGAGCCGGGCTGCTTCTGGCAGGTGGTGGCACAGGAGGTAGTAAGTGAAAGCAGTTCAGCATAAACAGCTCCAGTGAAATACAAGAATAATACTCTGGCATCCTCAACTCATTTCCTCTCATTCATGACTCACAGTAAACACATATTCTGATGGGCAAATGGTAAAACCACCCCCAAGAAATGAAGATTCATCTCCAAACTCTGATGGAAGTTCTTGCTGATTGGAAAAGCTTTTTCCCTCAAGTCTGTTACGTCTGAACAAATAGGATAGTCTCCTCATTGACCTTGGAAGTCTGTCCCAGGCTGTTGGCCATTCTGGTCATCTTTTCTAGACCAGCTGCTGTCTCCATATTAATGGGGGGGGGGGGGGGTTGGAGCATTCCATGGGTCAGAAGAAGGTAATCTGTTCTGGGTCATTTCTAATCCATGGCAAGCCCAGGTGTACAGAATTGATTCAGCCAACAAGGAAAAAAGGGAGAGGGTGAAGAAGACAGAGAAACACAAAGACAGTGTTTAACACACCGCCACCACCACTCCTAACACAGCCATGGACAACTAACAGCTTAGAAATGTAAAATTGGCTAGTATTAAAAAGTCATTGTTTAACACACACACACATACTCACACACACACATGCACACACAGGTGTACATACACACCCTACAACACAACTACTAACAGTTCAGAGGTGTAAGATCTCCTACTAACAGATCAGAGGTGTAAGACTTGTATCTTTAGGATTGGAAGCATTGCACTCTATGAAGGGTGAACTGAGTTGACAGAGGTTCCTGACGGCTCTAAAGTGTATCTTACTGAAACTTGCTGAAAGATGAGAAGAGTTTATTATACTATACTCTTTAATTTTTTATAGAATTTAAAAATACCTATATGAAGGTTACAAAACAGGGTCTAGATTTGGCTTGGAGAGTAAACTGCTTGTCCAGACTTAAGCACAAGAACCTCCATTTGGATCCCTAGCATCCCTGTAAAAAGCCAGGCATACAGCACATGCCTGTAAGCCCAGCACAGGATGATGTAGGTAAAGATAGGGGGAGCCCAGGGCCTTGCCTGCCAGTGAGCCTATTTAAAAATCAATGAGCTCTGATTTCAGTGAGAGATTGTGTCTGTAAAACTATAGTGAGAAATAATTGAAGGAGATCCTGGACATCAACATTTGGCATCCACACATATGCGCATATGTGTGTGCACCCATGCACATACACACACAAGGAAAGTTACAAAAATAAAAGGTGAAACTTACCTAAATAAGTAATCAGTAAGTGTTACCAAGGATTTCTCTCCCATTTATGAATGTTTACAATTCTTGTCGTACTGTGATCTTCATCAGAACTCCTGATACCAACAAGTAAATTATCAACAGACTATGCAGCTACAAAGTTCCAGAGGTAATGCCCAGAAAACTTAAAAGCCATGAGAGGTTACAGAAGGGGTTAATGATGTGTCTACCAGAAAATGATGGAGCTGTCAGTTTCTCGGAGTGGACTAGCTTCACTTAGAACTCCAAAGCTTCTCAAGATTCTACAGTGTCCATGCGTATCAGCATGTGTACAGAGGCACACTAACCCTGAAAGTCACCGCACAGAACAGAAAAGCCCGTCCATCCAACATTTATCATGTTTTCTCAGATGCTTGGGCTCCAATAAGTTGCATACAGAGTGGACGGTTTAAGCCTCCTTTCATTATTCCACCTTGTACTCCCCTGTTACCTGATTTCTATCCAGCCTTTACTAATCACTTCCAGGACATTGCTAATTGGGATGCCTAGATAAGACAATTTGTCACATGGTTTATTTTTTCCTAATATTTTCAATACTTAACATTCAACATGTATGAAGTTAGAGAAAATGAGAGTATCATGCGCAGTAAAGTCAGCACAGAGTATCCATATTTTTGCATTTCGAGATGATCATGAAGCCTCAAATTTTCAGAAAACTGTTTGAGATTATAAAACCAAACTCTGTGCATAATTATAATATAGCTATAGAGGTTTTGCTCTTTGGGGAATAGTAGAAAATGGCTCTTTTGGAATTCTTTATGCTCACAGAATGAGGAAAGCTGAGGTTATTCTTCTACATCAGGATGTTCCTCAGCTCCACGAGGTATCAAAGTCTTAGTGATGTGGATGGAGCAATTAGTGGGGAACTACAAAATATCAGTAAGGAATTTTAGCTTGAGAAGTTGAGAAAACACAATTCTATGCACATCTACAAATGAAATCATATTCTAACTAGTTCTGAGAATGCAGGAAGATGGTGATACCATTCAGCACTCTTAGCTGATTCAACTGGACTCAATTACCTAAGATCCAAATGCTAAATCTTCCATACTCATGCCTCTATTTGCTAGACCTGCTAAAAAAACAAAACAAAACAAAACAAAACAAAACAAAACAAAACAAAACAAACAAAAACCCTGAATGTGCCATTAAGTCAATGAATCAAATATCCATACACATTGAGCTCTGGCTTTGTAATCCCATGTGACTTCTGAGACTTCACTCCATGTCTGATACAAAGGATTCTATAGAATCCTGTGAGCATTGCAAAGGGGCTGTTCTTTCCCCTTACAATGAGAAACTCAGCACAGGGATGTTATATAACTTGTCCAAAATCATGATGAGCAGAGCCTAAGTTCAAACTGAGGTGGATGCTACTAGTACCTTAACCTGATCATTTGATTTCAATCTCTATTTCCCAAGTGCATGTGTTTGCTGAGAGCCTTTTCTATATCTATTGCCCATTTTGCTGGCTCTAGAGGTTAACTAGATATATCTGTGAATGAAGTCTCCTCACAATCACACCTACCAAAAACTGAGGTATCACTACTCCAGCTCTCTTACTTCCTCATGAGATAGTATCCTAAATGATAGCTAACATGCAAATAGTATCTATCATCTTTCTTTCTTTCTTTCTTTCTTTCTTTCTTTCTTTCTTTCTTTCTTTCTTTCTTTCTTTCTATATCAAGGAGAGAGAAAGACTCTAAAAGAGTTCATTAAAGAATGAATGACAAAGGATTGCAGTACAGTATAGATGTATCAAAGCTGACTCTAGGGATATTCAGTGATGTAAAGAATGCAATGGTTTAAAGATGAATAAAAATTAATTAATTTGTTTTTCAACAATATCCCTAGCTTTAAAAATTAAGGACAAGGGTTATTGCTAGATATGTACCCTACACAATTACTTCATGCAAGACTGTCAAGACTCTTATCCAAGGTTGCGGTTTTGGCAGCGTTCTTTATAGTAGTTCTTGTTATCAAGCAAATGTGTGTGAAAGCCATACTTTCATGGCCTCTAGACTTTGTTTTATTTTCAGCATAAATAACTGCATTTGATTCTGATTGCTTGGACATGGAATGTATGTATAAGAAATGTGGGGAGCCGTGAGCAATTGCCATCATTAACCTCCGCTGTGCCTAACTGGTAAACAAGTAATGTGCGCAGGTGCAAGAGTAAATTCATGCCAAGTCACTGCCCATCCCGGGGCGTAGTAGTGGGGTGATGAGTGAGCAGCTAATCAGGAGCTGACACGTCACATGGAGGGGTATATAAGCAGCATCATTTTCCTTGTTCGGGGTTCTTCTTCTTTCGCCTATGCAATCAATGCTCTCCCAATAAATGTGTGCAGAAGGATCCTGTTGCAGCGTCGTTCTTCCTGGCCAGTTGAGCGCGCGCAAGAAAGAAGAAACCCTTATTTCTATAATGCAAATGTACTTGACAACAAATTCTTCACTGGAGGACTTTTGCTTTTCCAACTCAAAGCTCAACTTTCCAAGAAGGGTTTCTGGGAACATTTTACAAATAGCTTCTTTGAGTTGATGTCTACTTCAGACATAACTCAAACAGACAAAAAAACCTGATTCTAAATATTTAAAATAAGTTTTTAGATTTATTTTATGTGTGAGAGTGTTTTGTCTACATATAGACATATATGTGAACCCTGTGTGCCTGGAGCCTGTGGAGTTAACTCCCTTAGAACTGAAGTTACTGGTGGTTGCCAAGATTTTCATGTCTATCCTGGAAACTAAAGTTGGGTCTTCTTTAAGAGCAGCCAATGTGCATAACTGCTCTAAGCCTTCTCACCTACCCTGACTCTAAATCTTTATGACAATTCCAAACTGGAAATATTATGATTGAGGAAAAAACAGAAAAATGCTCAGGGTAGGGCATTATGTTCATAACAATGAGTGAAGTTTGATATTTGATATATTTGCCAGTCCTTCCCATGAGAGAGAAAACTGGCTAAATGTCATAAAAAGGAAATACTCTCCTCCTTGCACTGTCCTTTCATCATGATGCTGAACACTGCCAGAGAATCATTGGACCTAGGAATTAGGTCGTTACTCTTTCCTACTCTGTGAATAGTTAGGCTTGTTAGGATTGAATATAAAAAGGAAGCTGAAGTTAATCCACATATGTGACATTGCTGCATCTTAATTATCCCCAAATATCCATGTGTTTACATCTTGATCCCTAACTAAGTGCTACTGGGATATAGTAAAACCAGGTGGGAGCAGAAGGGAGAATTTTAGGTCATTGGAAGATATGTAGAGAATTGTAAGATCCCAGCCTTTTTCCTTTCTCTCCCCTCTCCCCTCTCCCCTCTCCCCTCTCCCCTCTCCCCTCTCCCCTCTCCCCTCTCCCCTCTCCCCTCTCCCCTCTCCCCTCTCCGCTCTCCCCTCTCCCCTCTCCCCTCTCCCCTCCCTTCTCCTCTTCCTCCTCTTTCCTCTTCCCTCTCCCCTCCCCTCCTCTCTCTTCCTGGTTACTAGTTAAATTGGTAGGCTCTGTAACCAGGTAAGTTAGTAGGCTCTGTGTGATGTTTTGTATATGCTTGGCCCAGGAAGTGGCACTATTAGAAGGTGTGGCCCTGTCAGAGTCGGTGTGTCACTGTAGGTGTCAGCTTTAAGACCCTCATCCTAGCTGACTGGAAGCAAGTATTCTGCTAGCAGCCTTCAGATGAAGATGTAGAACTCTTAGCTCCTCTTGTACTGTGCCTGCCTGGACACTATCATGCTCCCACCTTGATGATACTGGACTGAATCTCTGAACCTTTAAGCCATCCCCAACTAAATGTTGTTTTTATAAGAGTTGCCTTGGCCATGGTATCTGTTTATAGCAGTAAACCCCTCTTAGTAAAACTAAGACACTCTGTGATGTTGTCTCTACCACTGCCATATGGTGCAGACCACCTACCAAAAACTTCCAGCAGGCCTCCAGCTGGGGTGGCTTAAAGGAAGACACCCAAACACCTGCTCTCAGCATTACTATGATGAATGAATGTGTGATGTAGACAGGGGCAATAGAGAAATCTAGACCCATACTTCTGCTAGGGTTTATGTCTGGATCTATGGTTCTATGGTAGGTAACTGGGGTCTATGTTTACATCCCAGGCCTGTGTTACCATCAAAGGCCATGTAGATGTCCCTGGTCTGGACTGCTGCATGAGGCACTGTGCTGAGGTGGCCCCACCCATCTAGGAAGCATGGTAGAACTGTCATTGATGGCAGGAAACAGGTGAGGCAAGTGAAGGGGCAAGTGAAGAAGAACTGACCCTGCCCTTAGTCCGCTGTGGAGTGGCTTGGACAGGGACCGATTCCCATTCCTCACTTCTATGCCTGGACTGGCAGGAGAATTAGCCCTAGGGTCATGAAAGCAGGAGAGCTCTCCCTGCCCATCACTGGCTACAGCATTTGAGAGAGCTGGTCCTGCACCTCACCTGGGCAGCATAGTAGGGCTGGCCATCGTGACAAAGGCATAAGTGAGCCTATCTCAGGACATAAAAGCAGGATAGCTGTCCCTGCCCCTCACTAGTTACAGCATTTGAGGCATTGCTAGAAAGCTCAGCCTGGTGGTCCAGGTACAGAAGAACTGGTAGGCTGACCAACTCAACTATTTCTCAGGCCCAGATACAGGGCTTTGAGTTGGTCCACCCCAACATCTACTCCATCTATGACATACTAGAGTTCCTGAAAGGGCCACTCCTATAGATCCAAAACTGTAGGATCTCTATAACACATGGCAACAACAGAATATCGGAGGGGAGTCCCAGTGAGGCTCCAGTGTTGATAGAGTAGTAGAAACCAGAGGTCTAAAACCATAACCTTGATTCATTGCAATGAACTTTTGCAAGTAAAGATGTGTGCACAAAATGTGACACACTGTGATAGACTATAGTTTTCACAAGATGTTTTATCTTTGTTTTATTTATTCTATCTTATTTTCTTTTGAAGAAAGTTTGCAAGGAGAGAGGGTGGATACAGAGGTGAGACAGTGAGATGAGTGGGATTGGGCTATATGATGCAAAATTCACAAAGATCTACTGAAAAGTTAAAAAAAATACTTTAAGCAATAAGCATGTATGCTTAACTATGGACTAGAACCTCCAAAACTGACCTAAAAGAAATATTTTCTCTTTATAAGTTGATTGCCTTAGTTATTAATTATCAGGATAGAAAGCTGATGAACACAAAGCATTATTAGACAGTAAGAGAAAGTGATAAGTCTTAGCATTCCTTCTAGGTGCTTCCCAGCAGTTACCTGGCTTACTATAAAAGGGGCTGTTTGACCTCTCCTTGCTCTCTTACTCTCCCTGTCTTCCTAACTCTTTTCTCCCTCTCTCACCTTCCCCTTCCCCTCTCTCTCCACATGACCCTAGATGGCCTCTCCTCTTCTCTTTCTCACTTTCTCCCTCTGCTCTCCTCTTCCTCCTCCTCCTCATTCTCTTCCTCATCCTCTTCCTCCTCCTCCTCTTCCTCTCTCTCTCTCTCTCTCTCTCTCTCTCTCTCTCTCTCTCTCTCTGTTTTTCTCTGTCTCTACTACCTTCGCAACTCCCCTTCCAATGCCGTAAATAAGCTCTATTCTATACTATACCTCTTGAATAGCCAGTATCTTGGAGGAAAGGATGCCTCAGCATGGGCCCACTGAGGCACTCATCCCACCTCACCATACCTGGCTCTATCAAACATATCCTGACTCTCTTTTTTTATAAAACACAACAATAAGGAAGAAGATACTGAGAACTCGTTGACCCGAGTTTTACTGGGCTGACCTTTAGACTGAACTCTGATTTTTCAATTGCATGCTGATGACATGATAATTTTTGTTAGGTCTGGAAGACTGAGGCTGCATAGGTTCCAGCTTTGGAATTCACATTACCTCAGCATAGACCTATTGGATATCAGTTGATGATGTACCCCGAGAACAGAAGTGGTCAAAGTGCCATACACACACACACACACACACACACACACACACACACACACACGATTGGAAGAGAATGAGAAACATTCTCTATTGAGCCCTGGGAAAGCAGAAAGGCCTGGAAGGTATCACAGAAGAAATATACTTGCCCTTATAATTCATATGTATGGAGAAACACATCTTGTTGTTAAAGGTACAAGATTCATACTTGAGAATATTACAGAAAAATAACAACGGCTAAGAAGCTCACAATGTTTACTTTTGTCCAGATGCTGTTTTCTATGTTTTACACACAAAGACTCATTGAACAAATTTGGAGCACACACTTGTAATTCCAGTACTCAGGAGACTGAAACAGTGTATCATATATTCAAGGCCAACTTGTATTATATTGTAAGGCTTTGTATCAATAACAATATTAAAAAGTTATTGAAATTCTCCAAAACAAACCAGAATAAATATTACCATGATATCATTACATATGGAAAAATTAAGCTCAGGGGAGGCTGGGAAAATCCCTGAGTCATACAGCTATCAAAGAAAGTCAAGCAGTCTGGCAAGGTGTAAGGTCTTAGAGGCAAACGCAAAACACAGCTTTAGAACTAGCTATAAAAAGCAGAAATAAATAAAAACCAAAGTTTTATTATGTCATAACATTTTTGACTGACATTAGTTTAGATTCTGATATTGCCTCATATTTCAGTCAACTTGAAATAGTTTAATGCATGGTCAACCCTTGAAGGACTGGAAGTTGTCTGGCTACCAGAATCCTCAGTAGCTGTGCCATCAGGGACCTAGGTATCCTTTGTTATTTTCTGGGATCATCTACTTTTTCATCTGTCAAGTGGGGTGTTCAAGATTGAGAGGTGGTGATGATACATGTGCTAAGCTGAGGGAAATATCTTCCACTCATTTGTGTACATTGATATTAGCTATTTACATTGTTATTATGTGTGTCTATGATATGCATGAGTTGGGGGTATGCTTGTGCCATGATGCACACACAGAGATGAGAGAGCAACTGTGTAGATTCAGTTAGTAGTGCCTTATATTACAACTATATTACTTATTTGAGATGCTGAATTCTCTAGGGAAGAATAGTCACACAAAATCATCCAAGAGGTACCACAATGCCCTGCCCTTCATGACAGTAACACAAATGGCTTATGTTTTCATGGTCATTAGTAGTCACAACACCCCAGGTATCAGAATCTGCATGCAGAATTACCCTGGCAGGCAGCATAGCAAGTAGTCTTCTTTCTCAAAGAGCTGCTGGTTAGAATAGTTGTTTACATACATTTTTGTCTACCTTTTCCTAAAACAAAGTATATTCTTTAGTAAAATATTGCTACATACTGCACCATTTAAACATATATAAATAGTTTAGTACAAAGTGCTCTGTTGGGCATGTCTGAGGACCCACATTTGATACCCAGAACCTACATAAAGATAACAGGAGAGAACTGAATCTACACAGTTGCTCTTTCATCTCTGTGTGTGCATCATGGCACAAGCATACCCCCAACTCATGCATATCATAGACACACATAATAATAAATGCAATTGTTAAAGTTGATAGAGTACTAAAGTCATTGAACAATAAAAAATTATTCCTGGATATTACATACCTCTCTCATTCCTAGAATTTCATCAGTGAAAAGTGTCATAGTTATTTTGATAATTTAGATAACTTAAGGTGGGGCTTAGACATCAGAAAAACCAATTGTGTAATTAGAAGGTTGGGGCCTTGAGTTATATGATATTGTTCAATGAAGATGAATGAAAATGGATTTGGAGTTCAACCGCAGGATCATGATTCCATCAGGCTTATATAAATGCCTCTCATCCCCAAATCTAGATGTCAAAGTACAGGTGAATGTACTTGTTGATACCTATTGATCTAAGCAAGTGTTAGGGTCATGATCTTCTGCAATTCAAATATTGAAATCTAAACCTTATTGTAATGGTAGTTGGAGGCAGGACCCTTGGAAAAATTTAAATTATAAATATGAGCCCTCCTGAGTAGGTTTAGTTCTTTTACAAAGGAGGAATCTCTTTCCACCATATTAAGCCACATCAAGAAGATGGCTGATTAAGTGACTTGAAAAGTACATTCCCCAAGACCCTTCCCCTGCAAGCACCAAAATCTCAGATTTCAATCTTTACAACAATCTTTACAACTGTAAGAAAAAGAAAATGGCATTTAGAGTGTCCTGTTTACTATTAGCATAACAGCCGGAGCTGGATAGGACAGGGAGGATCCAATCCTCACTGAAGAACTTCCTAAAAACTTAAGAGATGATTAGGATAAGCCCAACCTTTGTCCGACCTGTCTTGTCATATGACTAGCCCTGAGTTTTACACATGGTAATAAACTACAACCCTAAATTCTTGAGGTTTTGTGAGTTAGTCTACTGAGTTGCTCATCTGAAGGATGGTAAGCATGCTACATTTATAAACACAAGTGGTTGAGCGTAATGTTGTAAATTATGTATCTGGCCTTTTATCCTGGTTTATGAGACAGGGTTCCTGAACTCCTATATGTAGGATACTAGAAGAATCACTTATCCATAGATTTTCTGTTTTAATAGTTGGTCTTTGACTCTGATTCCTACCATAGAGCTCTTCAAGCCCTTGGAGTTTCTTGGATGTAGGAGCTTCCATTTTGATACTCTTGGTACATTCCTCAGGATGGGGTCAGTTGTCATATGATGATAAAGAGATAAACTTTCCATTAACCTCCAAGGACAGAAGCTAAAGGGGGATTTGATCACTAATTGTCAATGATTTAATTATTCGTGCTGGTATTATTAGGTCTCCAAAGAAAGAAAAGATATGGGGCTCGCAGTGTTTCTAGATTTCTGGACATAGGGAGGTGACTCACCAAGAAATGCCTCGCTCCTCACATTCCTAATATTATACATCCTTTTCTTTTGGCCGTTCAGGATTCCAGTGTAGCACTGAGGCCTTTTCAGGGTAATCTTTTAGTCAGGAGCAGAAGGAGAGAATGCAAATGTAAGATCAGTATATTTAGAAGCTTTCCCAGAGCTGTGAACTTTGATGAATCAGGTCTTTGTCTTCATTTTGGTAGGTAGTACTGCTGAGATTTATGACCTGAGTGGTACTTCCACTATGGAGTAGTATGTGCTAAGAGCCTGTTACTATGCAACAAGACTTGCTTGTCTATCTCTTTCAATCAGGATAAAAAGATTAGATGGATAGACAGACAGACAGTTGAGCCCCTCACCCTGGAATCTAGTTGAAGTTGCTTACCAGCTTAGCCAACACTTTCAGCATAATTGATAACATTTGGTATGAGGGTTAAGTACACCGAGAAAATTTGCCTTTTATATAAAGATATCTCAAATGAGTTGTGCTTAAGGCTTAAGTGTATATGTCCTTTCTTCTTTACCAGATGTAAAAATCTATGATATCACAAATAAGATGATATACTTTTACTTACAGAAAAAAAATCTTAATTTCCCATGTAATCACTGTGATTTAGCGTTTTATCTCATCATCTATAATTCCATCTGAAAGAACCCCGTATCGGGGAGACCCTCGCTCAAGTCCCAGAATGAGCCGATGCCCCAATAACTCGAGAGAAACCATTCTTGATGCAATATTGCATGAGGTTTATTCGGGAGTAGTCAGCATGCTGAGTTCAAGCTCATAACCCTCACAGGGATAGAGGAGATCGACCCCTAGCAGTCGCCGTTGGGAGTTTTTGAAGGAAAAGACCACAAAGAAAGGGGAGGATAAGACCACAAAGAATGGGGAAGCTGAGTAAATACCATAATTTGAGTTTCAGCTCATCTCTGGTGGAGGGGTTACAGGCTATCTTTGGCAAACATTCCTGGTCCCTTACCTGGTCCCTGGTGCCTGGGTGGGTCACCCAGTGGTTATCTGCTTCTCAGGCTGCCAGGTAAAAGAACAAAGAGCTTCATGCTGGCTTTGTTTCTGGGGGTCTGGGAGACATATTGAGTTGGGGTCTTACACATCCAACTCACCTCCAGAACTACTCCATTTAAGTTCCTTAAAATTTTAAGTTCCTTAAAATCCTTTGATATATAACCTCAAAAAGCAACTAAAACCATATGTATATGTGTACGTGTGTGTGTGTGTGTGTGTGTGTGTGTGTGTGTGTGTGTGTATGTGTATGTGTATGTGTCTATGTATATGTAAAACTGTATGTATATGTAACTATTCCAAACATATTAAAAGCCAGATTCTTTTGAGAAACCTATACCCTGGGAGTAGATGCCTGGATATATCTTACCTCATCCTCACCACCAGTGCCTCTTTATCTTTCTATTAAGCCCTGCGCCTAAATCTATAGTAAGCTTTCTTTGTAATAAATTCCAACTCTGCTTCATACTGGCTTGTGTTGAAATTCTTTTTCTGGAAAAATCTTTTCAGGCTATGCAGGCAACATCATAACACTCTTTCCAGCCCGCGTTGCGTGGCCACTAGCACTCTCACCCTGATTTCTAACATTTTGACTTGTGCTAGAAGAGAACAGATGTGTATAGCACATCTGGATTTCATAAGTGTTCCCCAGTACACTTGGCCCCCAGAAGTATTCTGAAGCTCTATTTGCTATGTCTGTGACCTTCAGCAAATCACTTGACATTTTTGTAGAAGAGTAAATTGGACCAGGTAACAGTGTTTGGATTGTAAAACACCTTGTCCATTTCTAGCTGCTACTGATTTCTTGAGTGAGCCTGAAAACACCAGGAGCCTGACTCTGAGGCCCCTTTTTTTCAGTGTTTGCAGGCTCTCTCATGAGCCTTCCATTAGCTCATTCTCCAACCCCTCCCAACTCCATAAATCTGCATACGAAAGGACCAGACAGCTGCAGCTCTCAACAGCTTTGGTTTTCATCACTGCCTCTGTCATCCTGCCTGCTGAAGCTGCTTTTTAAAGGGGCCAAGCCTCTTTTAAACAATTCCAAATATTTTTGAAGATACAAACCAGAATATAACAAGAGTACAAATAGATAAACTGAGCAGCTTTTCCACAGGTGGGTAAAGTAATGAGAGGACATCTCTGTGGGAGAAACTCTGTGATGTTGGCTGATTGTAGAAAGGGCTCAAAACAGCATGGAGGAGATTAGGAAGCTGAAAGTAGAACACTAGAAATTAGTGACATCATGAAAAGGTGCTGGATAAGGAAATGCATCACCTTCAGAGGACATCCTTGATGCAACACCCTCTACCAAGATCTATATCACTTCAAAACCCCACCAAGCAAAATCAAATCCCGGATGTTCTAAGGAAAGGCACAGGAACTCCATAAGCACCAATGGAAGAATACCAAGATGACTTCTGATCTTGTTAAACCAGCCAGACAGAGAAAAATATGCAGTCCCACATTCATGTCTCCCCAAACTCTACTACAATTCCAGACATTTTAAAAACAGGTCTAGAGAAAGAATTAGGATGATAGCTCAGTGGAACTGTCTTTGCCTAGCATATACAAGGCTCTGGCTTTAATTTCTAGCAACAGAGAAAGAAAGAAAGAAAGAAAGAAAGAAAGAAAGAAAGAAAGAAAGAAAGAAAGAAAGAAAGAAAGAAAGAAAGAAAGAGAGAAAGAAAGAAAGAAAGAAAGAGAGAGAGAGAGGTAAAGAAAGAATGGAAGGAAGAAAGGGAGGGAGGGAGGGAAGAAGGGAGGGGGGAGCACGGATAATAGAAAAGACAAGAAAATAGAAACAGTATCATATAGCAGTATGGTAATGAAAGACCCACAACGTGAGGACTCCCCCACGTTCTGACTCAGGAGAGGCGACACCCCAAAATCACCAACGAGAAAACGGTCTTGTTGCAAATTGCAAGAGGATTTTTATTCAAGAGCGCTCTCGGGCCCACGGTCATACACCACGCAGGGGTAGAGGACTGTGGCGCGCCGAGTAGCTGGGTAAGGGGGTATTTAAAGGAAGAAACCGAAACTCAAGGAAGTGGGGAGGGCTTTGTTGGAAGATACCAAAGATACCAGTTAAGAGTCACAAGGAAGTGTAAAGTTACAAGAGTCACAAGGAATACCTGGTAATTGTTAACTCTCAAGACAGCTTCTAAGAGCCCCTAACAATAGCACATTTGCATTGCAGGTTCTGGTAATGGCCAGGGTGACTTTCTTTGAATGAGCACTCTTTGAACCCAGGAAGCGGGTGGGTAGAGGAATGTCGCTATCTCTTTTATGATTAGCATACCTTTACAAAGGCCACATTCCCAAGCCTGGGCCTAAAGGCCTAGAATTCTGTTTTTACATTGTTATACTTTCAGTAACTTAACATGTCTTTATAATTCAAAATGTAAAACTCTCAAAGCAAACAAAAGTATTGTCTAGGACAGAACTTTAAATACCCTTCCATTCAATGTTTGTAACTTTACTTGCCCAACGTCTTTGAATATAATGACATTTCTCCTTTTCTATGTAAAATCAATACACCTTTCAATGTTGCACTATAAATTTCTGACCCCAAGATTGTCTGTTCCATTCAGAGTATCTGAGCTTCAGTTCAGTTCTTTGCGCATCATCTTGTTCTTCCCAAAAATCATTTTCCCAATAACACAGTGTGTGGGCTGAAGAGGAATTCCTTTCTTTTGGATTAAAAGGAGGTAGAAAGATGGAATTTTATTTAAAAACATTTTCTAGAGTGATTGTACTTGGAATTTGAGGCAAGGAGGGAGGGTGTCATCAGTCATTTAAATGTTTCATTTAAATGACAATAAGTACCCAACTCTTTAGATTCCAACTAGTGGCAAGACCACTATTTCTTGTCATGATTCTATTAGTATACATTCCATAAAATAGGCTCCAGGAGACAATAGGTTAGGGGTGGTGAATCCCCAATCTTTGAAATCTAGAAGACTGGTTTTCATGTGTGGACTCTTCTGTTAAACTTCAAAAGGATAGTCAGGGCCTCAGATCTCCTTCCTACTTTTTAAATAGAAAAGAAACTAAGGAAGGCAAAGAATACTGTGGTTTACAGCTGGAACGTCTCCCACAAGCCCATGTTAAAGGCTTAGTCCCTAGGTTGATCTTATTGGCAGGTGCTGATCTCTTTAGAAGTGTCTTTAGGTAATGAAGGAGTGCCCTTGAAGGACATACTGGTCCCCAGACCCCTTTGCTTTCTGGCGACAAGAGGAGCAGTAAGCTCCCTCCTGAGACCAGTGCCATTGCTTCCCAATACTACTATTGTCTTAGTTACTGTTCTATTACTGTAAAGAGATATCATTGCCAATTACAATAAACCTTATAATAAAAAATCATTTCATTGGGAACTCGCTTACAGTTTCAGAGTGTGAGTCTATGCCCTTCAAACTAAGAAACCTGGCAGCAGGCAGGTGGGCATGGCACTAGAGCAAGCAGTAGTTGAGAGTTTATAGCTGATCCACAAGCAGGAGGCAGAGAACTGGAGACTGCACCTGGCACAGGCTTTAGAAGCCTTCAAGCCCACCCTCAGGAATGCACCTCAACAAGGCCACAGATCCTACTTTCCTAAACAGTCCCACCAACAGGAAACCAAACATTTGGGCCTATGGGGGCCATTCTCATTCAAAGCACAATTACCCCAAAAGGATCTCAAAGCAGTGGTTCCACCTGACTATGGAATGCAACCATCACAAATAAAAATGAGTGCCTTTCTTTCACTTCTGTGACAAGATATCAGGCAGGTCAGCTTGGCATGAACTCCTAATCTCCCTGCCTTTGTCTTCTATGTGCTGGAATCAGAGGGATGTGCCACCATACTGGCTAATCATTTCAACTTATTAGTTGATTGTCTCAAGTATTCTTTATGGTAATAGAAAACTGACACACACATAAAAGAAAAGATTAGATATGGAAAGAAGGGAGAGAAACAAGGAAAAAATAATATCATCTTTCAAGAGTATAGTGAAAAATTTGTAAGTATGCAACACAAAATGCATATGTAATGCAGAACATCATATAATGTTCTTTCTTAGAAATTTTACTTTAGATACTGTGAAAATTCCCTACACGTTGTTTTTTTTAAAATTCAAGAAACAAGCCATGCCTGCTATAAGACTTAGCAAAAGTAGCACTTTGAGATAACCAGTAGATCCAAATCCCACACAACCACAGTAGCCTCTAGTTGCCTGTCATGGTAAAGTTTGGTGTCCTGGCAGTAAGCCAATGACTATACCCTCCCCAGGAATATGTCTCCTTTCTTTGCCCCTTTCCCTGATTGTTGATTATAGATTTTATTTTCTGCTTGATTTTTTTTCCCCTACACAGGTGAGATAGCAAGTCATCAAACTATGGGATGGGCATAGTCTGATCCATAGCAGACCCTGAGCAGAAACAGAACATGAGAGGTGGGGGCACTGAGTGTCTGCAGCACATCAAAGCTGTTCATTCTGGTTTGGTGTTCAGTAAAAAAAACAAGAGTCAGCACATAGCGGCCCATGATAAAGGGGAACTAATGGGGGTAATTAGAAGAAAATACCTGTCAGTGAGAAATTCTACTTCTACACCAGACATGGACAACCATGACTCCCAGTTCTTATTCACAACAATGGAGTTTGTCTGGACTGTGGATGTAAGCGATGATGGACAGCAATAAAACCTGTAAATGACTTTTCATATTATCTAACAAAATTCTTTGACTCCATCAATCTGTGTTGACACAGACCTGCACAGAACTATATGATTAAATATGCAACAGTAAGCAGTTTCCTTGGGTTTACATGTTTGTCTTTTATTTTTATGGTTCTAGATGCAAATTCTGGTTGTCTTATGACTGTGAGGACAGTGATCATTTCTGAATGCTGTGCTATCAATCAGCTATGCTGCTCAAATTGCTACAAAGCCCTATGCACATACATCTGAACTTGGCAGCATGCAGAATTGGGGTTTGCTAATAGGTGTTCACGTTCATGGCTCAGAACATTACATTTTAAATAACTATAAGAAAAATCTACCATCATGAAAGTTCTGTATCAGGTAGTATTTTAAATGTTCTAAATATTGTAAAGGAAAATGGCAGAATTTCCTACTACTAAGTTAGCCTTAGAAAACAATTTTTTACAGTATAGTGTAACTCACAAATGACCTTGGAAAATATAACATGGGAAAGGAGATGGAAAATAAGTTTGAGAATTCACTATGGTGGACATAAGTTTGGTGTTGGAGTTTCTTGGGATTTAACATGCCCAGGAAAAATATCTCAGCTGAACAATTGTAAAAGAAAGAGAAAGAGGGCAAGGAAACTTGGTCTTAGACATGTAGAAGCTCTATATTTTAAATGAGAAGAATGAGCTTGCTAACCTGTGCCTGTGTGCTATAAGCGGCAATGGCTGTTCCTTAAAAAGTGTTGACTACACAATTAGAGCTGAGCATATTCAATTGCTTTGACTAGATAAAATTTTCATTTAAGTTATTGTTTTAAATAGACTAAAAACATAATTAGAAAACCTCTATTCATGGAAAAACCCTACACACACATTAATATGAACACAATAGAGCTACCTACCTCTTCTTTTATTATATTGAGTACAGCGCTACAGTCACCTAGGCACTACAGGTTGCTCAGTTTTATGTTACAGTAAAATCCTGGAGGAAACTACATTTCACTCAGTTTGGGAAGTTCAAGTCCAACCTTGGACAGCTCCATCGATCTGGCTTTAAGTGAGGGTAAAACATCACAGCAGAAAGCATGTAGGAGAAATAGTCACATTTTGAACTGAAATGGAGAGATGAGCAAACTTTTTGAGGACACACTTCCAATGAACCAAGGGCCTTCTTCTAGGCCCCTCCCCCAAAAATTTATCACCTCTCAGCACATCCAAATGACAGCAACCAGCCTGCTGGTATATACAGATTTTTCTGAGGTAGTAGCTAAGGGTTAATTGTGCTTGGGTCTTGCCTGTCTCATAAAAGATTATTGAATTTAAAACTGGTGGCATATTTGGGATTGTTAGAAATAGATTAACATAATAATTATTTTAGAAATAAAACTGAAAAAAGTGAGAGAAAAATCACACTTTAGAACATGATGGCATCTGAGATTCAGTTTTCACAGGGACTTAAATCTGATTAGCACCAGTTTTCAATGCATTCCAGCCAATGGAACCACAGTTCACAAATAAATATAAATCAAGTGTGGAAGCCAGAATGACTTCTAATCTCATACTCTCCTTGTTTGCCAAAATATATTCAAAATCAAAGTATAAATTTATGGGGCCATTAAGTCTTTTTGGATTACATAAACTTCCAGGCCTTGAGTGAATTAAATATGCTGAATATTATGTGTAGGGTTTGCACTGAGATTTTTTAAAAACATTTTATGATTAAGATAACAAAAGCCATATGTAAACTATGTTAAATAAAAATCAATATGATTCTATTATACAAAGATAAAATGCATGCAAAGTAATAGTTTGCATTGGGGTTGAGATTTATAATATTAAAAATCTGGGAAATTTATCCTGGGAAGAATGACTAGTGGGGCTTTCCAGTAAAATTACAAAAGAAAAGAAGTTGACTAGTTACTAAAAAAGAAAATGTAAGCCTTCTGGCTCTAACAGGAGCTCGTAGACAAACCACACCATCAGCCTGAGTGGGTACCTTTCTACTTTCTGTGAACAAGCAGGTGAGTTTTATAGGGTGGTAGGATGCTGTGCCCTCTATATCATTTGAAGATTTCATCTTCCAATTGCCAACTGAAAACAAGTTATATCTGTATGAATATGCACAGACTTTTTCCGATTAGTACTCCTAAAAATTACAGCATGGCAACTCCTTTGACAGAATTAATGCCATGTAAGATATAAAAAATGATCTAGAGAGGATATATGGTATACAGAAGGATGCTGCAGGTTAGACACAGATACTTTTATGCTTTATATAAAAGACTCAAACCTGCTTCAGCTTAGTATCCACAGGGAGAAGCCTGCAAACCAATCCTTCACAAATATATAGGCAACCACCATGTTATTGGTTAGAGAAGAAGATCAGAGTTATAAAGTGTGCTTGCCCAAGTTAAGAGATTCAGCTATGGCCATCAGGGATAGACTAATATTTAAACGTTATTTGGCTCCAATCCAGCAGGAAACACCTAGTCTGAAGTTCAAGTAGTCTTTTCTTCTATTCAGGGAGACCACTAAATGCTAGATTGTTTTCACACCAGCTGTGGTACACCTCTGGGAGGGAGATGGAGTCCCTCACCCTATTTAGCTCAAGATTGGATGTGCTTCTTTTGACATTACTCTCTAAGAGGTCTTTAAAAACCCCTGTCATCACACAGAAGAACAAAGTTCAGATGGCTTTGTCTTCTTTAACAGCTTTAACAGATACAAATATATCTGTGGTCAGGATACTAAACCCATAATGAAGGTTTATGTTCTCTGGGACTCATATGGCTTCCTACACCTAGGCTCTGACAGGCTTCATTTTCTAAATGAAATGCCTTTCTCACCCTTAGGACAGATGGGACACCCTTTCTTCCCAAGGTTGTCATCTTAGCCAAGCCTCCTCCACCTCTGCTTCCATAGCTTTCTATATATGTCTCTATTCAACAACTTGCTTTTGTATTTACATGGCAACTATATTCACCAAATTTCTAAGCTTTGAGCAAGTCACTTTACTGACCCTGATCTTAGTTTTCTGATCTGTTAAATGAAGAGATGGACTAGTTATAGAGAGAATAAACTGGATGCTCTCACCCATTTTAAAGTTTGGGAATGCAATAGTGATTACACTGAGAGGAAATTTTTGTATTGTTTTGTTTTTTGCTTTGATGTTTGGTCCATTTAACCTTCCTTCTCTTTCTTTTCTTTCTGAGAAAGGATTTCATACAGTCCATGTTGGCCTTGAATTCACTATTTAGGCCAGCAGAACTTTGAATTCCTGACATCTACTTTCAAAGTGCTGGAATTACAATATTCATCATGCACCTAGCTATGGCCAGAGTCATATCCTGATACATATCCTAGAAGGGATAGGAAGAATGACAAGAAGCAGATGAACAAACAGATAGTAATACGAAATGCCATGACAAAGTAAAACCTGATAAAACTGTAGAAAGTGACTGGAGCACAGAGGGAAGGCCTCTCAGGGAAGAGTATAAATAGCCACAAGACTACATAAGTCTTAACTCAGGGAGACCCTGAGGATGATCTGCCTGAAATTGCTTGGGAATCCAGTATGTTTGCCTGTAAAATGGAAAACGAGCCTAGAAAGAAACACCAGGGCCTGCCAGTACAGACCGAGAGGAAAGCATTCACCGAAGACACAGGGGAAGTAGGGAGGGAAGGAAGTAAAATACACCTGTGGGGTGCTAGTTCTGGACAAAATGCAGTTCAAGAGCTTAACGTGAACATCTGCTGTTGAGCACAGAGAGAAAACCATGTCGCTGCCTTTAAGAGGCAGTTTGTTCTGAAGGAACGACCAACCAGAGACTGCCCCACTTGGGGATCCACCCCATACACAACCACCAAACCCAGTCATTAGGCAGATGCCAATAAGAGCCTGCTGACAGGAGCCTGATATGGCTGTCTCCTTCAAGGCTCTGCCAGTGTCTGGCAAATACAGAAGTGGATGCTCACAGTCATCCATTGGACGGAGCACAAGGTCCCCAATGAAGGAGCCAGAAAAATACCCAGGGAGCTGAAGGGGACTGAAGTCCCATAGAAGGACCATTAATATGAACTAACCAGTATCCCCAGAGTTCCTTGTAACTATACCACCAATCAAAGAAAACACATGATAGAACTTGTGGCTCTAGCTATATATGTAGCAGAGGATGGCCTAGTTGGTCATCAATGGGAGGAGAAGCCCTTGGTCCTGTGAAGGTTCTAGGCTCCAGTATAGGGGAATAGCAGGACCAGGAATGGGAGTGGGTGGGTTTCGGAGCAGGGGGAGGGGATTTTTGGAGGGGAAACTAGGAAAGGGGATAACATTTGAAATGTAAATAAAGAAAATATCTAATAAAAATATTTTAAGAAGAGGCAGCTTATTGTTTTATTGTTACTGTTGGAAAGTACAAGGTCTGGAAGTGCTGAGTTGACATCTCATAGAGTTAGGGTGATGTGAGTTCTGATGGTGGGGTGTTCTGGTACAATTTCCACTCCCCATTCCCCTGCTCCAGGAAGGAAGGAATGGATCGAAGCTTTTAAGTATTAAGTATGTGAAAGGAGTATGGGAGGGAGGGGGGGGGGAGAGAGAGAGAGAGAGAGAGGGAGAGAGAGAGAGAAAATTTCTTGTGATTTCTAAAAGTTAATGAAGTGAAACAAAATCTGCTTTAATTTTAATCTAAAATTTAAAACTAATTCTTTACCTTTTTAAGCATTTGAAGTTAAGTTTTAGGTTATGCCTGCATGCAATAAAGTTGACAGTGAAGCCATGGAGCCATGGGGAAAAGAACTTTAAGCCACTTCTTCCAATATTTCTTGCTTCTCTGCTGTCTCCTTTTTCCACGTCTCATTCTCAGGGAATTTAAGGAATGGACTCATATGGACTGGATACTTTGGCAAGTATAAAAAGAAAGGATCCAGAGTTCATAAAAATTCCTTTATAATATGATGACAACAACAAGGACTTTAAATATTAATGAAATCATTTGTGTTCATGAATAACTCAAACTGAACTATTTCCCAAAGTTCTGACATGGTATGGAAAAGCAGCATTTGTATTTTTTAATTCATTTTAGGAAATTCTAAAATTAAAACCTACTTTACATTCTAAAAATAAGTGGTTTAACTCCTGAAAATTTATTCAATCACATTTTAAACTCCAACATACATATTTCTAGACTTGTAAACATATTTGCATTCTTTTAAATTTAAATAGAAATAGATTTGTTAAAATCTAGTTCTCAGAAATGTTCAGGAAAGTATCATCTGGCTAGATTTTTATAAATCATATATCACGCGTTAATAAAAAACCCTTCAGACTATGTAGCACTTTGGAAGAAGACTGATTTCCTGTTCATCCTCAGAGGAGCAACTTTTGACAACGTCCACTTTGCAGGCAAAAGTAGGGAGATGCGAGGCTCAGTGTGAATCAATGTTTAATTCTTGTTAAATTCATTTTGTCACAATAAAGAAAAGCAAGTTGACTCCCAAACATTACAAGTGACAAAACATTTTACAGAGCATTCATTTCCTATGTGGACAGCACCTGGAGCCCTCTGCTCTCACTAAATGAAAAAGCCAAGGTGGAGTCAAAAGGTATTTGTTGTTGCTTCTCCCATGACGTTTCTTAACCAGACATTACAAACTAGTGAAGAAAGCCCTGACAACGTTCCTTACTCCCAGGTCCAGCAATTGCCACCCACAGCACAGCACCAGGGAGGACAGTCAGCCTCACCTGGGCCAGATCAACAGCAGCACCTCACATCCACAGAGCCCTTTCCAGCATACAACGTGCTTTTCGTATTAAGTTTGTTTCTTTTTAATGAGGGGGAAAGATATAGGGAAGATTTTACTCTGTTAGAAGGCAGGAGACTTTTGGCAAGAATTTGAATCTTTCCTCTGTGGCCAATTAGTGACAATTCCACTTTTGCAAGACAGCCGTCTCCCTGTCCAATTTGACAAGGCAAAGAAGACTGGCACTAAATTTGGTGCCAACAGTAGTTCAAAAATCTTAACCACCGTCAAAATAGGAATCTGGATGCAAAATACAGGGCTTACATAGCCTGCTATCACTTCCCCAGATCCTGCACCATAGTGGGTGGACAGTGACAGTGTGGCCAGTAGACGAGCTCTTCAGAGAAATTCAATAACGTGGCTATAGTGAAAACCAAATTATGTAATTGCACAATCACAGATCAGTGCATTTATCTTGACATTACTCATAATAGAAGAAATTAGAAACAATAGCATTAATTTGTCAGTGGTTGGCTAATTTAGTATAATGCAACTGTTAACTGACTATTGTGCTGCCCAGTAATTTAAATACAAATGTTGAAAGCAAGTGAGGGTGAAGAGGTTAAGGGCAGTCAGTGAAGGATACGTAGGCTATACAATATAATATTTTCACTTTTTCTTGATGTGAATTCAACAGCCATTGGAGATTTTTAAACATAAAAAGGGACAAACTTTTAGCTGCATACTCAAAGGAACATTCTCATGCTGTGTTGAGAAAAAACTGTGGCAAACCGTGGGAGGCAGCAACAGCAATGCAGCCGGGGAGGGCTGGTGACAGCCCAGAACAGGTGCCAAGGCATAGCATAGACCCTTCTGGAGACTATAAATGAGGACGGTCAAGCAAGTAGTGTCCTCTAGTATATTCGATACGAGTGAGAAAACAGGAGAGCCGAGAGCAACCCACAGGTTGTGTGTAATATATAAGCAGAGCCTCTTGCAAAGGATGCACACCCGAAATAACAGCGTTCTTGTGCAGAACTGGGGAGCAGAAAATCTTAATTTTCATCCTTCAACTTTTATTTGGGATTCTGAAAAAAAAAAAAAAACAAAAACCACAACCTTGTGCTGCTTCGATCATTTAAAAGCTATTTTAGAAAAAATAAACTAATGCCAACACAAATGAGAAACAGGTGGCCACATTGTGTGTTGCTGAGGTCAGCAGCCCTTTCTTAAATGATGACCAGAACCTCAGGACAGCAAGTCACACAGGCCTGGAACAAGAAGTTGTATCTGACCCACAAACTGTCCAGTTTGTGGGTTCACAGCAACTTTGTAGCCCCTTATTTGGATCTTTTCTACTGAAGGGAAAAATTCACTGGGGCCTCCCACACAATGAACCTGGAGATTAACACCAAGAGCCAGCACACCTGCCAAGCAAAGCACATAAGTAAACCTCCATCTGTGTAGTGAAATGACTAATTCTGATTCTCATTAACCCTCTTAGTTAGCATATTTGAATCTTCCTCCTTTTCAAATTTTTATTTTCTGTTTACATTTTTGCAGGCCTTATGGCATACATACCTTTATTTATTTATTTTTTTCAAGCCACAGCAAATCCCTTTTTATAAGCATTTGGAGCAAAATAAATACATACTGAGTACACATTTCTTTCACCTCTCTGTCTGACTGCAGAATTACCTGTATTATGTCTGATTCCCGTCAGGTGACTCTGTCTTCTAACTCCCCCACCTCCCTTACTCTGCAGTTAACAGAAGCCTCAGGAAAAACATACAGCTGAGGCAAAGGGTCACAGAAAGACTTTTTTGTAGGTCTGTGAGATGGTTCAATGGGAGAAGGCGCTTACCATCATAATGGATGACCCATGTTCAGTCTCTGGAAACCACATAGCAGTAAGAAAAAAGCTGCTTCCCACAGTTCTGCCTGCTGTGGCACATGACTACAACTACCATCACCACAACTACCCACAAACACATTCACTAAAATGAAAAAAAAAGGAGGATTTTTTTTGTGTGTGCCACATTTGAAATATCTTTATGCTGCATATGGACTGGTCCAAACCAAGCAAACAACCAAACAACTAAACAAAAACAAAAACAAAAACAAAAAACAAACAAAAAACAAAAACCAAGAAAGCAAACAATCAAAACTCATGAGTAGCATTCTGATGCTCCAGAAAAGGGGGCTATTAGAGGAGTTAGGCAGGAGTGGGGGGAAGAGCATCCTCTTAAAGGCCAAGGAGATAGGGTGGAGTGGGGAGTTTAAGGAGGGGGCCACGAAGGACGATAAAATTTGAAATGTAAACAAAAATGATTAACAAAAATAAAAATAAAAATAACACACTGAGTTCAAGGGTTAGAGATGAAGTAGGGCTGTTTCCTCAGCAGATTGGCACAGCTGGAAGACTGCCATACTTGTGCGCATCAACCCCATTCACTCAGTTACAGAGATTCATAAAACCTCCTTGGGACTCCACAATGGTGACACAGTTTACCACAGAATAAACAAAACAGGTTTCAGAAAACAGGTAGGTCCTGCAGGACTGTCCACAGAAAGACTTCTATATGTCATATAAAACCAATCCCATCCAACCCCAACAACCCTACTTCTCCACTGCGACTGTAGTCATTTCACATCCTTCAGTAGGTATACACCTGACAGAGGGCTGGGCAATGACAATCCCAGTGCAGTCCTTTCTGGGTTGTGCTTGCAGTGGGGACTGTTGCATCCTCAGCTCATCTCATGATGCAGCCCTTGGAAGTTCGGCATGCAGTCTGTGCATGTACTAAGCATGTGGCTTCCTGCATATGTCTGCACATCATTTTTCAGGAAACTCTCTTTCACACTATACCAGCTTGCTGAGTTGCTGTTGTTCACACCCACTGAGAAATAACTCCATGTGAGAATAATACCTTTACGACTTTCAAATGTCCTCAGACACACTTCTCATCTCCAGGCCATCAACCTGCTGTGAACTCTCACCCTGACTTTTCACACTTACAGTCAACAGTCATGCAACATACTGTCAAACAATATGAAGGTTTGAGGAAGCATCAAAAAGTGCAAAATTAAATTGGAACCTGAGCATCTTTTGAGAATGGTACCGTTTTTTGGTGATTAAAAGAACTCTGCCACACAGGGAAACATACTCTAATTTGGTATTAACCGAGTACTTCTGCTCTGTATCTATGAAGTGCATCTGGGCTTTAATCCTCATCAACACGGGAACAGAGAGTGAGATCCAGCATCCAAGGTCCTGTCCTCAAGACACTTCCTATTTGCATCTCTGTAACATAAAACATTCTGGCCAAAATCCAAGTCTTTACTTTTACCTGTATTATAATGCTAAAGCCTGAGATCTTAACACGAGTGTAGTATCAATGAGTGCATTTTTTTCTTTGAGAAGGATCTAGAAATTACTTTTTCTACACTGTGTGCTGAAAATCCAGTGAAAGTCAAGCATTTGGCTAATTGACTATTTCATCCAGCACAATAATTGATAATTCCCCACCATGTCCCATAGTGCGGATAGAAACGTGAATCTATCATGGCCTGCCTGGGCCTGACAGGAAGTCATTGAGCTCAGTACAGGAGCTCATGTGTTAACTGCATCCTTCCTAGTTAACCAGAGAATTCGGTTAGGCAGAAAACAGCTCCCATTCAGTGCTGCATTCCAGTGCTAATGTCCACTTACTCAACAGCTGGAACTTAGTCAGCCTGGCATGTGCGATAGAATGATTCCCATTGGCTGTGCACCACGGACCACTGGGGTATAAAGTCTAGGGATAGGAAGGAAGATGATAGGAAGGAAGACGACAAGGGAATTTAGTCTCCCAACCAAGATAGAAAGCTGGGCCATTACACATTACCATTAACTCATTGAAATGACAGTAACAGCAGGACATGCAAGGAATGAGAACTGATGATGGAGATGAGAGAAAGGAGTGGGACAAAGAAGAGTCCATCCTGGAGCCTCCAACAGTACGTGCACCTGCTAAAGGCTAAAGAGGGGTCTGACCAGCACAGTCCCTGAATGTTCCTTCCTAAATTACTATATATGGATTGTTCCTTTGCCATTCTCCTCACAATCGTTTCAGAGAAAAATCTAAAATTTAAACTTCTAGGTAGTTCATTTCTGTTTAATTCAAGTTGTCATATGACACATCTTTTTAAGTACAAGATGTTTTCATGTAAATCATACGAAACTGAAAAATTGCAGTGTGTGGAGAGACACATAGTATTATATGCACTTGTATGATAGGACGACTATTTATATATATACATTGAAATATAAGTTAAAGGTATAAATGTAAGTTTGAATATTTGGTCCCTAGTTGGTGGAATTTTTTGAGAAGGATTAGGTGAGGCCTTGTGGGCAGAAGTGTCTCCCTTGGAGTAAGCGTTGAGGTTCAAAAGGTTCATATCATTCTCACTATTCCTCTCTACCTCATGGTTGTAGCCCAAAATGTGTGCTTGTAGCTATTCCTCCAGCACCATGCCTGTCTGAGGCCACATTCCCTGCCATGACAGTCATAGACTCTGAAATCTCTAAAACTGAAAGTTCCAAATCAAATGCTTTCTTTTATAAGTTGCCTTGGTTTTGGTGTTTCATCACAGCAATAGAAACGTATTGAGACAACTTGAAACCTAAACTAGAGACACATATGTTTATTTTAAGGGTATATACACATGACATATACACATAATATGGCATCCTTGCTTATATATTTGCTTGTGTTCACCAAATTTTTAAATAATGCAAGATACTAAGAGGAAGAGTAGCACTTCTCGTCTGTACACAAAATTCAAGAGACGGCATTTGAAAACATGCGAACCTTGGCAAATGGTGGTTAACCAATGAATACAGTATGCCTCAAAATATATCCACTGAAGGATACAATTCCCGTCAACAAATTCTTCAATCAAAACTTCCCAAAGCACGGCTGACTCTTTTTTCTAGCTTAATTTTAGAAAATGTTTTAAAACACTTCATGTCTTAAGGAACTGAAACTTTAGCGAGTGTCACTCACAATGCACTGAAGAAGCCATGAAGACAAACACAACTGAATTTCCCCTAAGACCAGACAGCAACTAAAGTCCATCACAATAACAACTTTTGAGCTGTTGCATAATCTAGCTTACTCTGTCTAAAATTTTTACAAAATCACAGCCTGGAAATTGTTTTATCTGACAGATTTTCAAAAGAAACCTGAACACTGAGAGGGAAGGAAAGCCAGAAACCATGATGGGTCATAAGAAAGTGACAGCTGTCTAAAACATACCTATTCAATAATAAACTCTGAACATGGTCACAAGCAATTATGTCCTCCAATTAAAACACACAAAGGATAACACATGGTAATGATGATGTGGGGAAAGAAGAACCCTTATTCACTGTGTTCGGAATGCAAACAAGCACTCCCATTACAGAAGCCAGTGTGGAATTTTCATAAAAACTAAAAACAAAAGCTACCATATGACCCAGCCATACCACTGTTCTGAACATACTCAAAGGACTTCATGTCTTAATGTAGAGGTATTTGCAAATTCTTTGCTGCTCATTCCACAACAGCAAGGAAACAGAATCAACCTAGGTTTCCATCAACAGATAAATGACTAATGAAAATTTGGTCTATATGCACAAATAAAGGTTATTTGGCCATAAAGAAAAAAAATTTAAAATTTGAAATAAAGTGGGTGAAATTGTAAAATATTAAGCAAGGTAACTTAGGCTCAGTTACCTTGTCACACAGTCTCCCTCGTCTGTCTTTTTATGTATGTGTAGTTTTATGTATGTGTAGTTATGTTGTGTTAAGTGTGGATAGAGTTCATGGAGACCATGAGAGAAGGAAATGAAATTTAAAGAAGCAGTCTCTGTGTGGAAGTGGGTGGGTAATTAAATACATGTGACATGAAAATTAAAGGGAGTGGAAGGTTACAAGTAAGGGATAGGGGAAGGAAAATTTGGGAAAAAGAGAATCAACCAATAAACTAAGCATGTATGAAAATGTCTTAAAGGAACCTGTTACTTTATACACTGATTTAGCAATAAATATAAACTTCCCGTAGGAATATTAGATGTCAGGAACTTGGAGAAGTAAATGACTCTGCCTAAGTAGATAATCTCTAATACTCATTATTATTGATCCTGAAGGCATAAATAAAATAGTTATAAGGCTTCTTAAAATCACTAGTGTTCCCTCTTTGTGCTCCTGCAGCTGGAATGAAGGTTTTGTTGTTGTTGTTGTTTCTTTTGTTTTTTTTTTTTTTTTGTTTGTTTTTTTGTTTTTGTTGTTGTTGTTGTTGTTGTTGTTTTAAAAAACATAAGAATTTCCTGTGAAATTTTGTGAGGACTCTGCCTTAGACAGAAGTGGAAAGTAGTGTCGGAGGGTTCTGCCTTCTCAACTGATCTGCAACTGAAACTTATTTGACACAACCTGTTCATTAGTGTAGGGGTGGGGGGAGGGAGCCTGGTCAGATTTTAAAATCCAAAGGATGGGTATATCTCTTTGATATAGCAAAAATTTGATGTGCTTGACATATTTTCTGATCTGTGCCCTGCCTCCCCATGTAGATACAGGCTCCCTAAAAACAGAGCAACCATCAGAAGAACTTATCATCCAGTCTCCACTACCATACATATACTAGGGCTCAATGGAATGAAAGGAATGTAGACCAAAAGGGGTCAAGAGGTTAATCCAAACTCATCTTTTACAAGCAAAGGAATAAATGCTAAAAGCTAGCACAGCAATGTCCCCATGGTGACTAGGAGTGCTCTGTAATCCAAAAGAGTGTTCCCAGGGCACAGAAGTCCCAGACTGAGCTTCGTGGTGCTGTTGCCACAAAACTGGAAAGATCAAAGAGGTTATCCAGTGGCTAAAGTTTATAAGACACTTTCAGGAATTTGTTTTAAACTATCTTCATGATCAATTTTGGTTCAAAGCTCAATACTATACATTTATATGTTAAGGGATCAGTAATTTGGAAGATAAGAAATTCTTCCTTTCTCATCTGTCACTCATTTCTAATCACCTTTCGATTTATTCTTACAGATTATAAACTGTGTTATAGGGGCATAAGTTACTGGAAAGCAGTTGTGTTAAGCACTACTCCTAACAAATGGTCTTAGTAGGAGAAAGATGTTCTCCTTATCGGCTCCTATAAGTGATTTAATTAATTCTCAGATTTATCTGTAATTAGTCAATCAAAGACATAATTCCACTAGCACTGAGTAGTCTCTAGTGCCTCACTGCCACTGTTCAAAAGAGCTGTTTAATGGCAACCTGAGTTTTGTGGACATAGTAGAGCTGATCTGAATAGCTTCACACTGTCAAGTAAAACTTTAAAATGCTGAAATCAGAATTCTCCAAACCTTGCTTTTAGCATTGGGAAACCCCTTGCTTGTCCCTTAAAGACAATTGGTATGAGACTTTCAATTCAAATGATGGATGGTGGATGCTGGAAATGCAGCAGCTCGAGAGAAATGGCTGTCCCATATCGTCAGGCCTACACTGGGATTTTGTGTCAAAAAGGAGCAGGTTTTCCTTATTTTATACACTCCAACACTGCTCCTGGATGAGGACAAGTCACTCATGCTGGCATCTGTCCCTCAGAGTGCACAGATTTTGAGGTCTTTACCGAAGTGGTGTCTTATTTTCCTTCCATCTAAAACTGGATGGGGAGATGTGGACCAGAGCATTGGTTACCTACCCTGTAGGGCCACATGGAGATTAAAACAACTAGATATGTGGTTAGTGGCTTAACCATATAGAACTCAGGCAGACAGTTATACAAACAGATCAACAATTATCTTGAGAAAAATTAATTGGTAGACAAATGGATTGCATTTTCCAGCAGTGACTTCCCCTTCTAGTATACAGAAAAGGGTGAGGGGGATGTTCTAAAAGAATATTAGCAACTCAGAATATCAGAGAAAGAAGTCCATGCCTCTGGAACTATACAGTCCATGAATGTACACATTTATATGGGTAAATATGCATATCGGATACAATCTGTGCGATCACACACCAAGCACAATCATAACAGCTTAGACATATTCCACCTCTAGCCTAGACTTTTTTCTTTTCATTTTCTCATGGCTCTCATGTGCCATCATCCATTAGCAAATTCTTGGTTCATCACGCATTTTCCATCTCTGTCAGAAACACAGTGATAATTTCAGGTGCAAAGGAACAAAGAGGTCTAAGCCTAATGCCAAGATCCCACATGCTTCCCAAGAGAGAGAAGCAACATGTGGGAAGTACCTTTACAGAGCAGCTTTCTTACGATGCACTCATGAGTTTTACGGCCCAAATAACCAATAAAGAAACAAACAGATGAGTAAATAAATAAGACAATTCAGAGAAGAGAAATTTTGGAAAGTGAACTTATCCTCTCTAATCATATTTATTCTAGTTGAGGACAAAAACTTTTAATCCCTTCACCAAAAACCTATGGTAGGAAATGTAATAACAAGAGCATGGAGCCTGACGTGTTGTGTGCTAATGTAAACACACAATTCTAGAGAATTACAAAACAGTGCATGGAGATCTCAAACACATGAATAATTGAAGTCCAGACCTTTTGTGCTCCAATGGAAAAATAACAATATTTCATGGCACATAAATTTATTCGGCATATTTGCATTAAGGGTGAATGACCAAAACCCTGCCCACAGGAAAATAGTGATAATACCTTGATTTAAGTGTGGCAAAATCTCATAAATATTCTTAGGAAGTAAGATGTACCTACATTTAATCAGCACTTATTAAAATTTTATTCCCTATAGTTATTCAACAGGATGTGTGGTATAAAAACATAATTACAAAAATCAGATTTGAGCTCATTTGACAACAGAAGGGTTTTATGGTGACCTATCTCCAAATGTTCCTATTTGTAATTAAATGCAGCGATCAGCAGTAAGGATTTTGAAGCTGTTTTAGTAGTTCCGCTATTCTGCTTAACATGTGGCACCCGTAATAATTAAAATGATACTAACACATGCACAATTTTATGGCCCTTATGGTGCAACCCATTATGCCAAATAAGGGCCTCTGTTTTCACAGCATTCTGCACATGGTCTCATTACACCCACTTTTCTTTTCCTGTCTTCACACTAACAACTGTTAAAGTGAATCAACACACGAAACGTACTGTAACAGCTTAGTGTTTATGATATGTGTGCTGTTAGTCAGTGAACAGGAAAATCTAAACATTTACTGTTTATGTAAAGAATAGCGTTAGTGTTAGCGAATTGCTCGGGTCTGCTTACTTTATTATCTAGATCACAAACGTAATGATGGGTTTCAATGGCATCTATATTTTTGCTTTGTTTTGTTTTTCAATGCAGATGCCTATAAAAACTGGAAGAATTTAGCATTTGCATATCTTGGAATATTTCTTCTCCACCATAAAATAATTTAAGGGACTACTTTAAAAGGATAGATATATCAGTAAGAGAAGCATTATCCTCCTCTTCCTCAAAAAAAAAAAAAAAAAAAAAAGTTAAAGAAACGTAGAGATGAAGGTGACGCCCACAGTGTTCCGCGGCTAAATCTGCTTTCTCTAAAGTGTCAAAAAGCTACAAACCATTTTTATGTGACATCACACTGAAATTTTCAAGAAACTGGGAACTTGGGGTTAGTATCATTTTATCGTGAATAATTTTATAATCAAGAAGCTCCTTGAAGACATCCCCTAGTCATTTTACAGTCATCCGTTCCGAATAGCGTTCGGTCTTTTTGTTCTGGGACACAGTCCAAAGTAGGTCCCATCGGTAGAACACCAATGGATTGGGCAACCTCTCATGTCTGCCTTCCACATGACTGTTTTATGAATGTTAGTTGGAACTTTGGATAAAGAATTACTATCTTTTTTCATGGTGTTTCCTTCTGGAGTCAAGCAAGTCTGTTTAGGAATTTTGCTGTCTTGGCGCTAAGCGGTGGAATAAGCTGAGCTGAGTAGGCCTTGAATGTTAATGGCTTAATAGCTCAATTGATTGCAAGGATACAAAAGAAAAATGCTCACAGATTGCAGCCTTCACATGGTTTGGCTCTGAGATCTCATAAACAGTGTGACGTCGACCAGTAGAGAACCATGTGGATACTGTATGAGGACCATGCGCTCGTTACAGAGCTGTGAAAATTTGTGGGACCGCAAAATGAAAATTATCAGCCAGAAAAAAAAAAAAGCAGGCAAGAAGAGAAATGGTAGGAAGAAAACAGCTTGAGAAAGACCTGACACATTCTTCTATATAAGTGTCTTAGTAGAGAGACTGGGAAAATGTAATATTATGCAAATAGCACACAGGTCCAACAAACACGAAGAATGCCTGAGCTTACTGTATAGACACGTCTTGGGGAATATTGCACCAGAGTGTACTCTTTAACTCTGCTGCTTACAAAAACAAACAAACAAAACAAACAAACAAACAAACAAACAAACCCTATTCTTCAACAATTAAAGAAAGAATAAATCTATCTGAGCTTAAAGAAAGTTGCAATCCCAGATCTCTTTTCTTTGATTAAAGTAAGCATTGTAATTCACATTAGTATTTCCTATTCTACAATCAAAAACAAATAACCCACTTCGTTTGTTTCTTACTGCAAATGAATTAAATAAGACACCATTAGGAGGACACGCTGTTTCCATCCTTGTTTCGGCAGTGGTAGTATTTGAAGTTTCCTGTGGTAAGTTCATTACTCGTATTTTGTCCAGAATTAGTGAAGCGTGCTGAAAATTGCTAATGACAGATGTTTCTCCACTCTGTCACACTTCTTGTATCATTTGATTTGGAAAGCAACATACGGTGTTCTGCTCTATCAGTATGTCACAGACTGTCTGTAAACAGCTGGTCATAACTCAGTTCAGTGAAAACCATTACTTTCCAATGAAGGGCTGGACACCCTCCAAATTGCATTTTGGCATGGCCTTGGCTGCATAATGCACAAAGTTCCACTGTTCTGAGATTACCTAAGGAAGATTTCTCACTTTCTCAACATGCGTTTTTATGTTTCAAAAAAGAAGAGTGTTTTCTTAGTGACAGAAAAAAAAAAAGATGAAGAGACTGAAATATATTCCAACAATTACAGCAAGCATTCAGAAACGGCAACAACACAAAACCTCCTCAAAATGTGATTTATTTGTCAAATCTATTTCTAGTTAAGTCTTTGGTAGAAGGGAAGAAATTTATTAAGTCAAGACCCATAAGACGACAATCCTTGAATATTTCTTGTAAAACAGCCATGACCTATAAACATGATCATGATTTCTATTTACAGTGAGACTTACTACATAAAACCTTTTTCCTAGCAGTTATACGATGGTGAAACTCAAGGAGATGGAGCTAGTGATCTTACTGCTCTTATCTGTAATGCACCAGGCCAAACCCAAATATAAAAAAGTAATAATAAAATAGTAAGAAAAATAATAAATGAAAACCTAATTATAAAAAGGGTCTGTAGCTATTTTTTGTATAGGCAATCATGTATTGAATACCATGAAGTCACTGTTAATACAATTCAGAAGGCTTGCAGCATTGTTATTCCCTAGAAATACAATTTCTTATTTTAAAAAACCCTAGATAGAACAGAGGAAATATAGACTACCATTAAAGCTATTGACTCTTCCAGATTTATAGGAAGGCTCCAGTAGGAGGAACTGAACTTGTAGGAGGAACTAAATGACAGAGGAACATGTCCATTTCAGCTCAACACTCATTCTATCAAGTACTCACCACTGAATATCACACTTGCATGTGTAAGATCACTATTGGAGAAAATTCTGTGGAATTAGTTTCTATTCATAAAGGCAGAGGGCAATGAATTATGAACTCTTTTTTTTTTTTCCATTTTTTATTAGGTATTTAGCTCATTTACATTTCCAATGCTATACCAAAAGTCCCCCTTACCCACCCACCCCCACTCCCCTACCCACCCACTCCCCCCCTTTGGCCCTGGCGTTCCCCTGTACCGGGGCACACAAAGTCTGCGTGTCCAATGGGCCTCTCTTTCCAGTGATGGCCGACTAGGCCATCTTTTGATACATATGCAGCTAGAGTCAAGAGCTCAGGGGTACTGGTTAGTTCATAATGTTGTTCCACCTATAGGGTTGCAGATCCCTTTAGCTCCTTGGGTTCTTTCTCTAGCTCCTCCATTGGGAGCCCTGTGATCCATCCATTAGCTGACTGTGAGCATCCACTTCTGTGTTTGCTGGGCCCCGGCATAGTCTCACAACAGACAGCTACATCTGGGTCCTTTCGATAAAATCTTGCTAGTGTATGCAATGGTGTCAGCATTTGGAAGCTGATTATGGGATGGATCCCCGGATATGGCAGTCTCTACATGGTCCATCCTTTCATCTCAGCTCCATACTTTGTTTCTGTAACTCCTTCCATGGGTGTTTTGTTCCCACTTCTAAGGAGGGGCATAGTGTCCACACTTCAGTCTTCATTTTTCTTGAGTTTCATGTGTTTAGGAAATTGTATCTTATATCGTGGGTATCCTAGGTTTTGGGCTAGTATCCACTTATCAGTGAGTACATATTGTGTGAGTTCCTTTGTGATTGTGTTACCTCACTCAGGATGATGCTCTCCAGGTCCATCCATTTGGCTAGGAATTTCATAAATTCATTCTTTTTAATAGCTGAGTAGTACTCCATTGTGTAGATGTACCACATTTTCTGTATCCATTCCTCTGTTGAGGGGCATCTGGGTTCTTTCCAGTTTCTGGCTATTATAAATAAGGCTGCTATGAACATAGTGGAGCATGTGTCCTTCTTACCAGTTGGGGCTTCTTCTGGATATATGCCCAGGAGAGGTATTGCTGGATCCTCCGGTAGTACTATGTCCAATTTTCTGAGGAACCGCCAGACTGATTTCCAGAGTGGTTGTACAAGCCTACAATCCCACCAACAATGGAGGAGTGTTCCTCTTTCTCCACATCCTCGCCAGCATCTGCTGTCACCTGAATTTTTGATCTTAGCCATTCTCACTGGTGTGAGGTGGAATCTCAGGGTTGTTTTGATTTGCATTTCCCTGATGATTAAGGATGTTGAACATTTTTTCAGGTGCTTCTCTGCCATTCGGTATTCCTCAGGTGAGAATTCTTTGTTCAGTTCTGAGCCCCATTTTTTAAGGGGGTTATTTGATTTTCTGAGGTCCACCTTCTTGAGTTCTTTATATATGTTGGATATTAGTCCCCTATCTGATTTAGGATAGGTAAAGATCCTTTCCCAGTCTGTTGGTGGTCTTTTTGTCTTATAGACAGTGTCTTTTGCCTTGCAGAAACTTTGGAGTTTCATTAGGTCCCATTTGTCAATTCTCGATCTTACAGCACAAGCCATTGCTGTTCTGTTCAGGAATTTTTCCCCTGTGCCCATATCTTCAAGGCTTTTCCCCACTTTCTCCTCTATAAGTTTCAGTGTCTCTGGTTTTATGTGAAGTTCCTTGATCCACTTAGATTTGACCTTAGTACAAGGAGATAAGTATGGATCGATTCGCATTCTTCTACATGATAACAACCAGTTGTGCCAGCACCAATTGTTGAAAATGCTGTCTTTCTTCCACTGGATGGTTTTGGCTCCCTTGTCGAAGATCAAGTGACCATAGGTGTGTGGGTTCATTTCTGGGTCTTCAATTCTATTCCATTGGTCCACTTGTCTGTCTCTATACCAGTACCATGCAGTTTTTATCACAATTGCTCTGTAGTAAAGCTTTAGGTCAGGCATGGTGATTCCACCAGAGGTTCTTTTATCCTTGAGAAGAGTTTTTGCTATCCTCGGTTTTTTGTTATTCCAGATGAATTTGCAAATTGCTCCTTCTAATTCGTTGAAGAATTGAGTTGGAATTTTAATGGGGATTGCATTGAATCTGTAGATTGCTTTTGGCAAGATAGCCATTTTTACAATGTTGGTCCTGCCAATCCATGAGCATGGGAGATCTTTCCATCTTCTGAGATCTTCTTTAATTTCTTTCTTCAGGGACTTGAAGTTTTTATCATACAGATCTTTCACTTCCTTCGTTAGAGTCACGCCGAGATATTTTATATTATTTGTGGCTATTGAGAAGGGTGTTGTTTCCCTAATTTCTTTCTCAGCCTGTTTATTCTTTGTGTAGAGAAAGGCCATTGACTTGTTTGAGTTAATTTTATATCCAGCTACTTCACCGAAGCTGTTTATCAGGTTTAGGAGTTCTCTGTTGGAATTTTTAGGGTCACTTATATATACTATCATATCATCTGCAAAAAGTGATATTTTGACTTCCTCTTTTCCAATTTGTATGCCCTTGATCTCCTTTTGTTGTCGAATTGCTCTGGCTAATACTTCAAGTACTATGTTGAAAAGGTAGGGAGAAAGTGGGCAGCCTTGTCTAGTCCCTGATTTTAGTGGGATTGCTTCCAGCTTCTCTCCATTTACTTTGATGTTGGCTCCTGGTTTGCTGTAGATTGCTTTTATCATGTTTAGGTATTGGCCTTGAATTCCTGATCTTTCCAGAACTTTTATCATGAATGGGTGTTGGATCTTGTCAAATGCTTTTTCTGCATCTAACGAGATGATCATGTGGTTTTTGTCTTTGAGTTTGTTTATATAATGGATTACATTGATGGATTTTCGTATATTAAACCATCCCTGCATCCCTGGAATAAAACCTACTTGGTCAGGATGGATGATTGCTTTAATGTGTTCTTGGATTCGGTTAGCGAGAATTTTATTAAGAATTTTTGCATCGATGTTCATAAGAGAAATTGGTCTGAAGTTCTCTATCTTTGTTGGATCTTTCTGTGGTTTAGGTATCAGAGTAATAGTGGCTTCATAAAATGAGTTGGGTAGAATACCTTCTACTTCTATCTTGTGAAAAAGTTTGTGCAGAACTGGAGTTAGATCTTCTTTGAAGGTCTGATAGAACTCTGCACTAAACCCGTCTGGTCCTGGGCTTTTTTTGGCTGGGAGACTATTAATAACTGCTTCTATTTCTTTAGGGGATATGGGACTGTTTAGAAGGTCAACTTGATCCTGATTCAACTTTGGTACCTGGTATCTGTCCAGAAATTTGTCCATTTCGTCCAGGTTTTCCAGTTTTGTTGAGTATAGCCTTTTGTAGAAGGATCTGATGGTGTTTTGGATTTCTTCAGGATCTGTTGTTATGTCTCCCTTTTCATTTCTGATTTTGTTAATTAGGATTTTGTCCCTGTGCCCTTTAGTGAGTCTAGCTAAGGGTTTATCTATCTTGTTGATTTTCTCAAAGAACCAACTCCTCGTTTCGTTAATTCTTTGAATAGTTCTTCTTGTTTCCACTTGGTTGATTTCACCCCTGAGTTTGATTATTTCCTGCCGTCTACTCCTTTTGGGTGAATTTGCTTCCTTTTTTTCTAGAGCTTTTAGATGTGTTGTCAAGCTGCTAGTATGTGCTCTCTCCCGTTTTTTCTTGAAGGCACTCATAGCTATGAGTTTCCCTCTTAGAAATGCTTTCATTGTGTCCCAAAGGTTTGGGTACGTTGTGGCTTCATTTTCATTAAACTCTAAAAAGTCTTTAATTTCTTTCTTTATTCCTTCCTTGACCAAGGTATCATTGAGAAGAGTGTTGTTCAGTTTCCATGTGAATGTTGGCTTTCTGTTATTTATTTTGTTATTGAAGATCAGCCTTAGTGCATGGTGATCTGATAGGATACATGGGACAATTTCAATATTTTTGAATCTGTTGAGGCCTGATTTGTGACCTATTATGTGGTCAATTTTGGAGAAGGTACCATGAGGTGCTGAGAAGAAGGTATATCCTTTTGTTTTAGGATAAAATGTTCTGTAGATATCTGTCAGATCCATTTGTTTCATCACTTCTGTTAGTTTCAGTGTGTCCCTGTTTAGTTTCTGTTTCCATGATCTGTCCATTGGTGAAAGTGGTGTGTTGAAGTCTCCCACTATTATTGTGTGAGGCGCAATGTGTGCTTTGAGCTTTACTAAAGTTTCTTTAGTGAATGTGGCTGCTCTTGTATTTGGAGCATAGATATTCAGAATTGAGAGTTCCTCTTGGAGGATTTTACCTTTGATGAGAATGAAGTGTCCCTCCTTGTCTTTTTTGATGACTTTGGGTTGGAAGTCAATCTTATCAGATATTAGGATGGCTACTCCTGCTTGTTTCTTCATACCATTTGCTTGGAAAATTGTTTTCCAGCCTTTCATTCTGAGGTAGTGTCTATCTTTTTCTCTGAGATGAGTTTCCTGTAAGCAGCAAAATGTTGGGTCTTGTTTGTGCAGCCAGTTTGTTAGTCTATGTCTTTTTATTGGCGAGTTGAGACCATTGATGTTAAGAGATATTAAGGAAAAGTAATTGTTGCTTCCTGTTATTTTAGTTGTTAAAGGTGGCATTCTGTTCTTGTGGCTGTCTTCTTTTAGGTTTGTTGAGGGATTACCTTCTTGTTTTTTCTAGGGCGTTGTTCCCGTTCTTGTATTGGTTTTTTTCTGTTATTATCCTTTGAAGGGCTGGATTCGTGGAGAGATAATGCGTGAATTTGGTTTTGTCATGGAATACTTTGGTTTCTCCCTCTATGATAATTGAGAGTTTGGCTGGGTATAGTAGCCTGGGCTGCAGTTTGTGTTCTCTTAGTGTCTGTATAACATCTGTCCAGGCTCTTCTGGCTTTCATAGTCTCTGGTGAAAAATCTGGTGTAATTCTGATAGGCTTGCCTTTATATGTTACTTGACCTTTTTCCCTTACTGCTTTTAGTATTCTATCTTTATTTAGTGCATTTGATGTTCTGATTATTATGTGTCGGGAGGAATTTCTTTTCTGGTCCAGTCTATTTGGAGTTCTGTAGGCTTCTTGTATGTTCATATGCATCTCATTCTTTAGATTTGGGAAGTTTTCTTCAATAATTTTGTTGAAGATGTTTGCTGGACCTTTGAGTTGAAAATCTTCATTCTCATCCACTCCTATTATCCGTACGTTTGGTCTTCTTATTGTGTCCTGGATTTCCTGGATATTTTGAGTTAGGATCTTTTTGCATTTTCCATTTTCTTTGATTGTTGTGCCGATGTTCTCTATGGAATCTTCTGCACCTGAGATTCTCTCTTCCATCTCTTGTATTCTGTTGCTGATGCTCAAATCTATGGTTCCAGATTTCTTTCCTAGGGTTTCTATCTCTAGTGTTGCCTCGCTTTGAGTTTTCTTTATTGTGTCTACTTCCCTTTTTAGGTCTAGTATGGTTTTGTTCATTTCCATCACCTGTTTGTATGTTTTTTCCTCTTTTTCTGTAAGGACTTCTACCTGTTTGATTGTGTTTTCCTGTTTTTCTTTAAGGACTTGTAACTCTTTAGCAGTGTTCTCCTGTATTTCTTTAAGTGATTTATTAAAGTCCTTCTTGATGTCCTCTACCATCATCATGAGATATGCTTTTAAATCTAGGTCTAGGTTCTCAGGTGTGTTGGGGTTCCCTGGACTGGGCGAAGTGGGTGTGCTGGGTTCTGGTGATGGTGAGTGGTCTTGGTTCCTGTTAGTAAGATTCCTCCGTTTACCTTTCGCCATCTGGTAATCTCTGGAGTTAGTAGTTATAGTTGACTCTGTTTAGAGATTGTTCTTCTGGTGATTCTGTTACCGTCTATCAGCAGACCTGGGAGACAGATTCTCTCCTCTGAGTTTCAGTGCTCAGAGCACTCTCTGCTGGCAAGCTCTCTTACAGGGAAGGTGCGCAGATATCTTGTATTTGGACCTCCTCCTGGCCGAAGAAGAAGGCTCAAAACAGGACCTTTCTCAGACACTGTGTTGCTTTGGCAGTTCCCAGGTGGTACAGACTCTCACCTAAGCAGACTAAATTCCTAAGTTCCTTGGAGTCCCGGGACCAAGATGGCGACCGCTGCTGCTGTGGCTTAGGTCGCCTCCCCAGCCGGGCGGGCACCTGTCCTCTGGTCCGGAAGGTGGCCGGCTGTCCCCGTCCCACACAGGGTGCTGCCTCAGCGCCTCTGTGCTTCTGCCTGTTCCAGAAGCTGTCAGGTTCTCTGGCGCACCCTCTCACCTGTTCAGACTAATTTCCTAAGTTCGGCGGGTCTCGGACCAAGATGGCGACCGCTGCTGCTGTGGCTTAGGTCGCCTCCCCAGCCGGGCGGGCACCTGTCCTCCGGTCCGGAAGGTGGCCGGCTGTCCCCGGCCCACACAGGGTGCTGCCTCAGCCCCTCTGTGCTTCTGCCTGTTCCAGAGGCTGTCAGGTTCTCTCGAATTATGAACTCTTAAAAACATTATTTTTCATTTGATAGTCCACACATTACTCTAGGGAAGGCTTATTTCTCACTTTCCAAAATCTCTTCTGACACTCCCAGTTAGAGTTAATCTCATCCACTCTTTTCTAAGCATTCTACTACAGTATTACAGACCAGTGCAGGTGGAGACGAGGAGCAAGGCAAGCATACTCTGGGAGCCTGGGAATACTACAGAGGAGGTAGTAGTTTAACTGAGAATCAAAGACTCATAAATTCAAAGTAGACAACAAATTTTACAACATTCCAGTTAAGAGAGATGTCCTCAACTATTGAAAATGCTATAATTTTTACAAAATAAATGTAGTAGAAGAAAAATATGTAAGACAATCCCAAGAAATGGACACTGTACACACTTTACAACAAGATAAATATGTTAAGTTTCTGAGCTGCTGGTATGTCTCCACCAGAGTGCATGGCCTACCCAATCCTAATTTTCTCCCTGTGTATCTGCCATTTCTTTAATTTTGTTGGTCCAGTTGGGTCGATCTCAATGATATGCAAGTAGAGGCAGCCTTTCAAGAGGAAGGGGTACTATAATGCATTATGCTTTGAATGACAAATGTCCCCTACAGGCTCACTGCTCTAAGCTGGTGACTCTGTATGGGAGGGTTATATCACTGGGGAGGGACTTTGTGTTTGTTTGTTTTTTTATTCCAGCCACTCTTACTGCTCTCTCTCTCTCTCTCTCTCTGTGTGTGTGTGTGTGTGTGTGTGGTTCCACAAATGTGACCAGCCAGCCTCATGTTCCTACCCTCATGTCTTCCCCATCATGATAGACTGTGTGTCCTCAAACTGTGAGCCAGAATACATTCCTCTCCCTTAAGCTTTTTGGTCACAACAACATGCAAAATAACTAAGAGAGCATGTAATTCTTAATTTGCTTTACTATATGATATGTCTTTCCATTTGAGTAAGAAGCTCTTTGAAATTCCATAGCATGCATTTGAGGTCTTCATGCCCTACATGACCATCTACAGCAAAGCACTCCAGACACTTAGCAATAGGAGATATGGAACTTGAAACAGCCACCTCCTGTAACTGTGCAAGACTTCCAACGTAGGGATGGGGACACCAACCCAGTCATCAAACCTTAGACCCACATTTGTTTTCCTGACTATAGGATGTGCAGGGATAAATTTGGAGCAGAACATGAGAGAATGGTCAACTAATGATTGGTCCACCTGGAGACCCATGCCATGAGAGAGAGCCCACTCCTGACACTATTAATGATATTCTGCTATACTTGTAAACAAGAGTCTAGCATAACTGTCATATGGGAGGCTTCACTGAGCAACTGATGGAAATAGATACAGAAACTCACAGCCAACCATTAGACAGAGCTCAGGGAATCGTCTGGAAGAGGGGAAGGAAGGAGTGAAACACCCAAAGAAGTCAAAGCCACTACAAGGAAACCTACAGAATCAAATAACCTGGGCCCATAGGAGATCACAGAGACAGAACCACCCAACAGAGAGCATGCATAGGATAGAAGTAGACCCTCTACATGTATGTAACACTTGTGCAGCTTGGTCATCATGTGGGACCCCTAACAATAGGAGTAGTATCTATCTCTGACTCTGTTACCTGTCTTTAGACCCCTTTCCCCAAACTTGGCTGCCTTGTCTAGCCTCAATAGGAGAAGATGCACATAGTCCTACTGCAACTTGATACACCAAGGGCATGAGAGGGAGGGACTGGAAAGAGAGGAGGATGGTAAAGCTGTACTTGGGGTATAAAGTAAATAAAATAATAATGATGAAGATGATGATGTTTTACGCCCTGCAAACCCAATAGCAAACAAGATATTGTAGAGAAGTCTGCTTTTAAATAAATGTAGCCAAGGTGGGGTTGGGGATAGATATTAACCTCCCTTGATGCTCAAAGCTAATGAAATAAAACTAAACAGAGAAGGAAACACACTCTTTCTCCATCTATCCACATAATCTTTCTCTCTTTGACTATTTGTGCTGATTGTGAATCTTTTTTACATCTAGTCTCTCCACTCCTTTGACTCGGCTGTAATACTTAGTAAAGGGCTGTTGCTTTTGCTTCACTGAGAAACAGTCTTATATCACCAAAGTGCCATCTCTTCTCTTTCCAGAGGCAATACAAGACCTCTCCGAGTAGATTGGACCAGATAGTAATAACACAAATGAGCACTGTGTATGAATATATAGTGACTGATCCTTCTCACCGTCATATTTGCTATCATGCCAGTGTGGGTCTTTCTATTTTTTCAAGCTTCCTTGATCTTCTCCCCCCACCCCCAGTAAGTTGTGCTACTAAACATGAGCTATGGCTCCAAGAGCAGATGGGTGAAAGAAAAATAATTTCCACCCTATAACTTGTGAGAAGAGTTGAGTACCTTGCCAGTTGGCCAAGAGTCTCAGCACTCAAGTACAAAATACACAGATTCTCCAAGATTGGTCCTCTCTCTAGTTCTTATTTGAGTCTCTTGAAATCTCACTAGGGCCAAAAAATTATTCATTGGATTTTTTACTAATGAAAATTGCAAGTTATGGCCAACTATTCTATTGGTAATCCACTGTTGCCCTTCTGGTGAAAACCCTGGCCAATAAAGATATATCTCTGTTCTATCCAAACTAACCAAAAAAAAAAAAAAAAAAAAAAATCAAGGCCCCGGGGAAGACATTTTTTAATGAATAGTGTTCTTTGTTTTTTGTTTTTTGTTGTTTTGGGGTTTTCGTGTTTGTGTTTTGTTTTGTTTTGTTTTGTTTTGTTTTGTTTTGTTTTTTAAACCTACTTCAGAGTACAGTGGACAACTGGAGCATTAAGGAAGTCATAGAGACCATAAAGAAGCTTGAAGAGTTCACTTAGTGTAATTAAGTTGAAAAACTTATATGGGCCCATTGGCCTTTCCTGTCTTATGGATTGAAATGTAAATACACAGATTATCCTTCATTAAACAATATTATAATTTGGTTCCAATGTTATGTCATTCCATTCAACTAACACACATTGAGTATAAAATTCTTTGTAAGGTATTGAGGAAAAATTAAAATATGTGCAATCCTTACAACAGAAGTGTTCCTAATGAAGCTAATTAAATTTTTTTTTAAATTATAGTGCAAGGAACTATCACAAAGTACTCTGTATTTGTGTATGTATGTGTGAGTACTTCTGCGTCTATTTGTCTGAAACAGTATATATCCACTTTATAATTTTCAATTTAAGTCACAAAATCTTCATCTTCTTCCAAAGTAATCCTATGGAAAACATCTAAGTTCCTGAACTAGAGACAAAAAGAGCTTTTGATTTTCTAAGGCCTAATTAATAGGGTACCCCTATAATTTATCATTTAAACAAGGACACTTTGAGAGCAAACATGATACCATTAGTAATTAAGGCAGGCCATTAGGAATAAACTGGGACTGTCCCAGAGAGAAAGGACACTTGATGATTCGACTGATTCCCTTAGCATTGACTAAAGAGACCAAACCAGTCCTCAAGGGTTGTTTCCTATGTTGTGTTGTGTTGTGTTCCTTTGCTTGGCTCTGCCTCATCTTCTATGCTGGAGAATGGAATCTCATTCATCTTGGCCAGCACTCTATCAATTGTGTTACACCCACTTGCCCCCAGCCTGGAATTTCCGAAAGAAAACAATTGGCACACACCAGTAGAGGGACATGACATTTCTGCCCTTGTCAGGAGTGTTTGTTTTCATCTTTCATCTAATTCTTTGAAAAGAAACAGTTTCATGTGTGTGCAGATAGGATACCTGGCTTTTAAATACTTAAAGCATATAAAATACTTATTACACCTAAACTGTTAGTGACACTTGTTTGGATGTGGGAAAACATCAGGTGAATCCTCCTAATTAAGCTTAATCTCAATGATTTCACAATTCTATTCATCTTTTCTTTTTTCTGGTTTTTTTAAATTTTATTAGATATTTTCTTTATTTACATTTCAAATGTTATCCCCTTTCCTGATCTCCCTTTACCCCCTCACCCTGCTCACCAACACCCCCTCCTGTTTCCTGGCCCTGGCATTCTTCTACAGTGGGGCATAGAGCCTTCACAAGACCAAGGGCCTCTCTTCCCACTGATGACCGACTAGGCCATCCTTTCCTGCATATGTAGCTGAAGCCATGAGTCCCTCCATGTGTACTCTTTGGTTGGTGGTTTGGTCCCTGGGAGCTCTGGGAGTAGTGGTTAGTTATATTGTTGTTCCTCCTATAGAGCTGTAAACCCCTTCAGCTCCTTGGGTTCTTTATATAGCTTCTAATCATGTTTTTATTCACTATTCATTCAACAAGCATTTATAGAGTACCCCTATTCTAGATCTGAGAGTTATAAAACTTCCTGCCTTCATGAAACTTACATTCTAGTGGAAAGTACAAACCAACAGTTCATTTACTAATTTTACTGTAACATGATGTGTGTGGGAGATTAGATTCACAAGTTTCAAATGTGAATAATATCTAAAACCAAAATACTATCTGCGTGGTGTTCTGAGATGCCTTCAAATGTCCAAAGTCCATCAAGAATCATTAGAAGCCATCAGCAGCTATGAGCAGCAGCAACAAGTAACATTAGCTATTATGTCTCTAAAGGATGAATAAGTAGGGTAATTATAAAGTGTGTAAAGAATAAAAGGCTTACTACTATCACACTTATAAAGTTATGACATTCAGTTGTTTTAAGAAATTAGTAAAATACTGTTGTTGTGGTGGTGGTGGTGGTAGTGGTGGTGGTTGTGGTTGTTGTTTTAATTTTTGAAGTACACAGAAAAAAGTACTATAGGAACAGCTTTTATTAATATTAGTACTGGATGATGTTTTGTCTCTGAATAGATAAAGTAGAAGATATCCAGATGAAAAACTTAAATTTAAGAATAAGAATCAAACGAACATATCTGGGATAAATCTTGCCTTTCTCACTTCTAGTGAATAACCCATGTACCTTAGCTTTGATAATGAGAGGCCCCTTACTCATAAGAGCTTCTTAAGGACCCAACATGGTGAACCATGTACAGCACTTGGAACAATGTGAGTCCTTAGAGTAAACATAGAAAAAGGTTATAACACTAACTTAATCCAGCCATTACTTTTTAAATTCTGCTGTTTCCCTTTCTCCCTCATTCTGTGGCTTTTGTTATCATTTTCAAAATTCTAATTTTTTCATGTTAGGTTGTTCACAATAAGAAAAACTCATGGGAATTTTCAGTTCCTTGCCAAATGTAGCCAACAATTCTTTCTTTTCCTCCCCTTCTTCCTCCTCCCTGTCTCCCTCTTCTTTCCTTCCCTCCTTCTGTCCCTCCTCTTCCTTATTCTAGTATCTGTGCCAACCTGCTGTCTACCCCTGTCATTTTGCTCATATATAAATCATCCATTTTCTATCGACTCTCATAGGAATGAGATGACTTATTTTTCACACACATTCTACAGTGTATCCACGCTCCATTATTTTTCTTCAAATGAGATTTTAATTGAGATAGTCAGTGTTTTGAGCATCATTTCCTTGCAGGCAGCTGTGGGAAGAAAGGACAGTCGAGCAAGGCTTAACATAGTTCTTACCTGGGTTCTTGCAATCTATTCTTCCGTTTAGGCTTTGGAAATTCTTAGGCAGCTTGTGAGCTTGCTCTAACAAGGAGCAGGAAAGGAGGATCTTATCCCTGTAGAAAGGTTTCCCTGTTCAGAGGCTGTCCTCATTCAATATAGAGCCTGGGGTGTCACCACCATCCAACTCTAGACCCATCTTCACCCTCTCTAGTCATGTGAATCCTTCAAGTATTCGATCTCATTTCCTCTCTACTAGTCAGAAGCGAGAAAAAGCAGCAAAGAAGGAAGCCCTTGCCTTCCTTCAGACTTGCAACTACCAGCCCATATTGATGCAGTGCTATGATTTAGAATAGATAGAGCAAAGAAGCACTTGGGTATTATATAATGCCACAGTCCTTTTGTGTTCTCTCTCTCTCTCTCTTGTGTTGGTTGTAGTGTTTGGGATCAAATCCAGGGCTTTGCATATACTAGGAAACATTCTAGCACCAAACTGCAAATCCAACTCTCATGAGACATTTTCCTGATATGTATGTACTCACCTCATAGGGCACCAATAATAAGTCAAAGAAATGATTCCACCAAAGGTCAACTTGGATTAAACAATAAGTTTACTGTGGTTACTTATAGGTATACAGACAAAGCATATAGCCAAGGGGTTACTAACAGGAATATTTCAAATTAGCTATAGGATCAAAAAGCCTACTCTGGACTGGGTACTGGTTCACAAAGGATTCATTATAGAGGTCTCTGAGTAATGCCCAGGCTGCTCAACAAGTCAGAGTGTCTCCTCCAACAGCAGCCATTTACTGCTTTTATAGCTTTGAGAGGGTGCCTTGTAGATCTTGTTAGCTTTAGGATTTTGCTAAGACTTGAGAGTTGTTTACCTCCTGAGTCTAATAAGCTTCTTTCCTACTTCACAGAGGGAATGCTTCAATTCAACACATCAAGAGACTTGAGGTATTCGTTTGTTTGTTTGTTTTTGTTTTGGAAGTCTTACTATGTAGTTCTTCCTGCCTTGAACTCACAATATAGCATAGGTTGGTCTTAAATTCCCAATCTCCTACCTCAGACTCCCAGGTGACAGGATTACAGGTTTGTGCCACCATGCCCAGCAATCCACCTTTGAAATTCCACTTGGTTCTTTTTCTTTATTTACTTACTTTTTTATTTTCCTATTTTTGATAGATTTATTAAAATTCAAAGAAGTGAAGTCCTATGTTCTAGCTTTATTTTTCCATCTATACTTAGAACTCTCAACGTGCTAATACTTGTCAGAAATTATTCCCACTAATAGTATGTCTTTTCTAAACTAGGCCTCATATCATAACCATAGCAACTGACTATAACAGCCAGTGTTTTGACTCTTCATCATTATATTACTTGAGTCTAACCCAGGTAGTTACGTAGATCTAGAGTAAATATTACCCTAGATAATCTTGAAGATAAAATAACCAATGTATATTAAATAGCAACATTGTCAAAAAGCAGCTCATTACTTATTTTGTAGGACAGTTGATGGGACAGCATGACATCCATTTGCATTTTTTTTTTTTTTTTTTTTTTTTTTTTGCACAAAGAGTGGCATCTTCTGCAAAGAAAAGTCACCCAATCAAAAGGTTTGACTCCCTTGTTACTGGGTAGGAAGTAAATTGAGAGAAAGGGGAATATTGGCAAACAATAGGGGAATAGTACACAAAGACTGAAGCATCCATGAAGCTAAGAATTATCAACAGAATAATAATATGTTGTGAAGTACGCTATGTCATGTTTATACACTGATTGACAATAAGCGAGCTATTGTACTATTATATTTAGACTACAGCAAGTTTTTATTTTCTGAACTTTTACATCTTCAAGATTTTGGGATTATATCACTTATTCAGTCTATAAAGAGAACTCATGAAACTTTATTTAAAAAAAAAGTAATTTTGTTTAGTACAGGATTTTTTATGCAAAGAGAGAAAGATATAATTTTAAAACAGCTACATTCTCACATCCCAAAGACTATATCATCTTATTCATTATTCTTATGATATATAGATTTGAACATTTATTTCTATAAAACATAGTTATCATAGTTGGCCAAATTTGTACAAGAAAACCTCTTATATTTGGAGACAGGGTTCAGGCTAGCCTTGAACTCACAAAGACCTGCCCACCTCTGGCCCAGGACAATCTTCTGTGAAACTGATACTGACTTTCCTGACAACTACAGACCCATAATAACCCAAACCTGTCATTCAGGTAGCTATTCATTCTTTGAGAGGATTGTTCTTAGCCTGAAGGCAAATTTTATCTACAAAATAAAAGAAAAACATATGCAGTGAATTCTGTGACTTTTTTTTACCTCTAAAACCCCAAACCAAATAGTGCCAACATTGTGCTTTTTAAAAGTAGCTTCCAGATATCCCACAGGAATACAGATCTTTGAGTCCCTGGTCTTGAAGAAACCTCTTGGTTGCCCAAAGAAAAGACATGAAATCAGGACTTGACAGGGATTCTCATTCAGGAAAGAACTGTCACCATTTTTGCTGTGCTCTGGCCAGAACAGCATATGGCAGCCCAGCTGACAAATATAATCTTTTCCTCTTTTTTTTTTTCCCCCATTTCACATGCACATTTCATTTGTGGAATATTAAAACTTCACACAAAGTGCCTGTTAACCCCTTGGCACCACAGCATCCCTCGTCAGGACTGTGATATTTACCAGGAGCCTCATTTCCAGCTGTGAGAGGGTTAAGGCCAGCAGAGCAGCTGATGGTCAGAGAGTGTCTTATCTTTCCCTACTTCTACCATGAAGGACCAACTCTCTGAATTTCCAGGCAGACTTGACTTTGTGTTAGAAAATTTATAGCTTACTGGCTTCAAAATAAACCTTCTGTTACCCTGCATCCCCGGGCTTTTCTTTCTCCTAAATCAGATGTGTTTTCTAAATCATCTATACTTACAGTCTGATGATCATGGGACCCACGTTTCAGTACACTTCACAGCCACAGCACTCCTCTGACCCCTTTCCTGAACAGAGAAAGGTTGTAAAAAAGATTTAAGTAAAAAAGCTAACCTCTTCAAATTCTTTCTTTCCCTGTATATAAGCAGCTGGGCTTGAGCTTACATACTTTTTTAGACTGCTTAAAGCCTTAGAGCTGTGGTTCTCAACCTTCCTAATGCTACAGCCATTTAATACAGCTCACGTTTTTGTTTCTGTAACCCCCCTCCAGTCATAATTGTAATTTTGTTACTGTTATCAGTCTTAATGTAAATATATGACATGCAAGATATCTGATACATGACCCCCAAAAGGGGTCATGACCCACAGATTGAGAACTGCTGCCCAAGAGGCTGCTCCTGTAGAACCCAAGTCGGAACACACTGCCAATGAGATGTATTAATCTTTGTGTCCAAATATCATTCTTCATTTGTGTTTCATTCGCTTGCTTTTGTTCGGCTTTCTGTTTAGGAAGCATGCCTAGACTAATACAGTACTTACAATATGCTTGAAATAAACATACTACTAGTGCTCTATTTTAAAATAAATTTCAAGCATACAGAAAGTATTATTGGACAAATACCCAGAGATCCCTTTACCTTTGGGATTAAGCAGCCAGTACCAGTTTCTGTATTTTCATTATACAACCCTGTATTCCTTAAAAAGTAAGATTTGAAAGGTTTCAAAGCTGTATCTAACCAACTCCACCATCCTCTCACAACAGGTGAACCACTATTTTGAAATATATGTTTAAAAATATATGATCTGGTGGTCTCTCCATGCTATATATTTTTGGCACTTACCATTATGTTGTCTTTTATGATTTACTCATGTTGATATTTAAAGGAACATGTCACAAATTTTAATTGTCATGTACATTCATTACAGTTCAGTAAGAAAACCTCATTCACCTATTGTGAGACATTTATTCTATATTTTTGGCATTATAAATTTTACTGCTTTGATCTTTGAATTTAATTTCCAGACACTGTTTAGGTGTTTCCTGGGAGGTCCTCAACTTCTGAGTCCTACACTTTGAACATCTTCAGTCTTATTGATCTCCGATTCTTGCTTTGACCATCAGTTATCAAATCCCTTCTTTTTCTATCTTCACAAACATTTGAGCAACCAAAGACCAGTTTTTGTCAGGCTGGTGGGTTTTTTGTATGTTTGGTTGGTTGGTTTGGTTTTTTGGTTTGGTTTGGTTTTTTACTGTTATAAATAGCTTCTTTCACTTATTTTTTATTAGATATTTTCTTTATTTACATTTCAAATGTTATTCCCTTTTCTAGTTTCCTCCAAAAGCCCCCTATTCCTCCCCTCCTCCCCCTGCTCACCCGCATGCCCACTCCTGCTTCCTGGCCCTGGCATTCTCCTACACTGGGGCATAGACAGTTGGTGTTTTACCAGTGGTTTGCTTTTGAGCTTTCTGTTAGGATGGAGTGGGGCTTCTTATCCTGGTTAATTTACTCATTTTTCTTTTCAATTTTTTGCCTTTTTCCAAGTTTTCTGTAGATGCAAATACTCTAATTCTCTCCAAATCAGCCACTGTGTTAGGTTTTTACTTTTTTTTATATACCACTTTATTAAGTACAAGTCAAGTTTATCATATTTTTGGTTTAAAATTTTTTCATCTATTTAGGAAACTTTTCCCAGACCTCAATGCCCAAGGAATATGCACACTTATATTTTCTTACACAGTCAATTCTGTTATAGCACTTATTTTGGAAATGTAAATTTGTTCCAAGACAGTTGATATAATAAGAAAATATGAGCATACCATAAATTTCCAACTTGCTTCTGTGTTATATCATCAGTGGATACAGAGAACTATGTGCAGTTAACAAAGCCAGAAGGGGTGCAAATGTTCACATACACAGAGCACCCAGATACCTCCAGCTACTGCAGCTCACAGCCTGCTACAGCCACACCCAGCTCCAGCTGGCATTGCAACCGATGACATAGACTGTCTCAACAATGTATTGATATATTTTTCTCCCCTCTGAGTAAAAACCATATTTTCATTTCTTGGACTGTCTAGTAGGTTTGGTCAAAACCCAAAAGAGTTTAATGCATGGCAGAGACCACAATCTGGTTTTTGTTCTAATAACTGGCTTCTAAATTGAAGCTGAAGATTCTCTTCCGGAGCAGGCACTGGGGCTCTGCTCACAGTCTGTAGCCCAGCTTTCACATTAGCCTCTACCTGTACAGTCTTACGTATTGCTGAGAAATTTAAGACTATCTCTCAGGTAAGGTGTGTGGAGAAGCAAGCCCACCCCGCTTATTAAGTTAGTTACAGAATCAGCTTCCCTAAGCTCTTCAAGACAGGGCACCTCAGGACCAGGCCTCTTATTCTCTGATTCTTAACTACTTTCCCACTCTGTCCTCAAAGTCAATTGACTTGAACACTTGAACAGAGTTTTCTCTGAGACGTTGAACTTTAGTTTTACTATGGTACTTTTTTCTCCATAACCATTGCATGTTGTATGACAAACTGCAAGTTGGCAAATTGCTTTTCCCCTATCTCGTGCTCTCTGTGTTCTATGCTTACTATGTAAGACATCTGTGATCTGCTCAAGTTTCTTCCTTCTTTGGGAATCTGCCCTTCCCCTCTGGCTACTTTGATAATTTTCTTCTTTTTTTGGTGCTTGGTAGATTTATAATTATTTTTTGCAAATGTATTTTTATTGATTTTCTTGGAATATACTATGTTTCCCAAGTTGATATGTTCATTTCTGTTTAATGGGTCTAAAAAATTCTCAGTATTGTCTTTTCCAGTCTTTTATTTTATGGTCTCTGCTTTTGGAACTCCTATTAAATGTTGATTGATTCCTGTAATTCTAACCTCTACATTTTGGAAGATCCTTTCATGTGTGTACCAATTTGTATCTCCAGACCACATTTTTGGCATCAGCATAACCTCTCTGCCTCTTCTTCTTTAGACACACATCTTTGGTTTGCTGATTTCTCCCTCCACTCTGCTGAGTTAATTGTAACCTAGCAGAGGTTAACTGCCTTTTTCTTTCTGGTGACTTGAATCATGCCACTATCCCCCAAAAGACTAAGAGTGAAGATGGGGTCTTACATCACATCTACACAGGACTACCCACTGGCAGGTGTTAACCAAGTGATTAGTCAACAGAGATTTTAATTAGTAGGCTACCTTTCCTTCCTAAAACTCCTATTTCCTTTTCTTCTTATCTCCTTACTTTCATAGTGCTTTTGGGGTTTCTTTTTTTCCTCTCTTCACATAGCCATCAGCAGATTGTCCATCTATCTAAAGCCCGAATTAACTACTCTATAGGTGAGAATGTGCCTACGTGTGTGCCTCCTGTTCTGGGGGTACTATTTTCTTAAATGCTTTTAAGTTGGACTTATAAACAACACATTCACATCAAGGCTTTACCCATAGAGAGATTCTATGTGATTGAAGAAAATATATTCCAAATTTTAATGTTTGCTACATCTTAGTACCAAAATTTGCGATGCCTTGACTTACAAGTGAATAAATAATGCCAGTAGCACAATCATGAACTCCAAGTCATGAAATCAATAATGTGGTTTTAAATTCTTGCCATAGGTTATTATTAATAGTATTAATTATTTTAAGCAAAGTCGCTGGATTAACTTCGTAACTTCTTTCCTTTTAAATCAACTTGCTCATTTTATTTCTTAGTCTCTAGAAAATAAAACACAGATTGTTCCTCCCAGTTTTTACTTCTGAATCTGACACAGGCATCTTGGTCAAAGCTCTCACCATGTGTTAATAAGACCTTCTCTATGCCTGCTGGTTATTAAACTGTAGTTGCTACCATAACTAAAACTTAGAGTCTCTCCCAGGACAGTCCCACCAAATCTCACATGCTTATTACTTTAGTTTAACTTTCATATTGACTTAGAGTACTTGGACATTCCATTTCATCTATTAAAACCTCAGCCACAAATATAATAAATGCTGTGATGTACAACATTTGAACAGATGAATGATCTTGTGACTTTATAGTCTGTGAGGACCAGAATTCCCACTGACTCCTCAGGTCATTCCAACTTGAGCTTTTCATCTGTATCATAATACTGCATGGACCCACGATAGGTCATATATGACTTTGAAGAACACTGAGAAGATCGTTTTATCACTTTACTCATACTTTAAGCATGCTTTCCAAAAGAAGTTAGTTATCTCTTCATTTTCAGTGTTTCCTGGTCTTGGCTTCCATGTCAGCTCTACTGGCTTTGTGGTTTGTTCTCTCTGGCTTCTGCACACCCTCCCCTCCTCAGCTATGAGTACAAAGCACACTCGTCTTGATGTGTTTTCTTCCTAGATCATTCACCCACTCCCACAGCTTTAAACAAATGTATTTATGCCCTTGCTGCCCAAATACTAGTCTCCAGCATGGCCCTCTTCTTTGAATTTCATGTTCATGTGTCTAAGGCCTCTTTAGAAGCAAACTAAGCTGTCTCATATGCATATTAAACATGTTTGTAAGTGAAATATTGATCTTCATACAAATAAAATCAATTCATCCCATTTTCCTGCATTTTAAGAAACATTCCTTTAATTAATCATTCTCAAAGAGACATATAGAACTATTTATTTCTCCCTTCCTATCTCCCCATTATCAAGTATATTACCAACTCTCACTAATCCTTAATTTTTGTGCTTCTTTTTTTATTAGTATATTCATCCTTTCTGAAATCTTTCAGAAGCCTCCTGTCCTGTCTTCTGCATCATTCTCCCCCCTTCTAGCTCATTCTCTACTCAAAATCATGGTGCCCATGAAACTTAAATGAGTTTGTTATACTCTTGGTTAAAATTCTTTATAGGTACTAAATATTAGAGAAAATGAAAATGTCTTACAGGATACCTAGCCTGTCCTCTGCTGACTAGACTGCCTCTCCTATCATTCTCTGTCTTGTTTTCTCATTATTCTGAGACCCACTTTGAGCCCTCTAACTCTCAGTTTCTGTGTCCTAAAATGCTTTTTATTCTCCTTCCACTCTTATCTGCCTCTTTTCCTTCTTTTAGGTCTCAACATAGATGACTTCTTCCACATTTGAATAGCCTCCAAAGAGAAATATTTTCTAATTTCTTAATGAAACAAATATCGTCTTTGTGCCATTTTGCTTTTGTGCCATTTTAAAAATAATCATTTGTACACATGTGGAGAATTTATAGTGTTCTTTCTATTTTGATTTTCTATTTAATTCTTGCTCCTATGAAGACAAAGACAACAATTTTTGTTTAATAATAATGATCACAGTAACTGACACCTGGTTGTTTTCAATACATTTTTATAGAATGATGAAGAAATGTACTAAACCTGGAAAGACAAAAGATGCTGATACTGATAGTGCTCAAAGTCAAAGTACCTAACATCAATGTCCACTGAAATGTATTTGGAAATGTCCTTGGTCATGAAGGAAAATGGTACTTTCTTAGGATAATTTCCCTGTGTTATCTTATCTAATCCCCATAAAATTATTCATGATGGATATTACTTCACTGAATTTGTTGAGCTAGTAACTTGAGCAAGATGTGTAGAGATGAAAATAGAAAGATCGAGACTTTAAACTAGTTCTCCTGGGTCTCCTGAGAAGTGTAGGATGCTTCGTGGTTAGCATTTCTCTCTTCTATGAAAATGTTAGTGATACCTGGAAATTAAAAACAAATAAGATGTTTTTCAGATCAACATTGTTATGAGTACCTACCATTTCTCGAAAAGTTCATCAGTATAATAAATTATCCTGTGCCTGGACGGGAGGTGTAGCATGTAAATAAACTTGTAAAGGAAACATTTTCTAATAGTCTGATATCTCTTAGCATAAATATTGTTTATCATTACCTTGCATGTTTCCTATATTTGTAATATTTTTCACTTCATAGATGCTTAGATTAATAAAGAAATCAAAGAATTTATAAGTTAGTTTGTTTCTTTGTTTCTACAAAGGCCCTCAGTTTCAGCACTGTTTGAAGCACAGCCTTTGGACTTGAGCTGAAAATGTGAAATATGAGGATTCAAGGCTAGCCCCACCCTGCTATTAAAAGCCTAACAGAAAAAAACACACATGTGAGGTTTGATATGAGGAATTATTTTAAGGAAATGACTCATTTATTGAATATTTTTGATCCACATTTTCATACTTCTTATATGAGAGCTGGTGGTAGAAGATAAAGGAAGACTTTGTTGAAAATTAATGGCTGCAATGATGGTCATGTCCAAGTCACAATCTCTTTCATCAATAGACTCATCCTCGGGTTTCTGAATGAACAAAATTGCATTTGTCAAGAGTTTCCTCTCCTTAAAATCTGGGGAGATTGGAATTCTAGTAAATCGAGACCTTTCACACACATGGAGGTGGTTGAGGAAGACAGTCCTCTTCATCTCAACATGTCTTTCAAGTCTGATTTGAAGGTTTCCAAGCTCAGGGACTCCAGTCAATATTCTTTGATTCTAATAGTCTGTCTTTAAACTATTGATTCATTATATAATAGCTCCAAATAACAACTTTTTTCATGTTCAAAATCATCTTATTCAGAACAAGTTTTTGTTTGAAAACTTGTGTCTACCATGATGCCTGGTGAGAAAATGCTCACAGTTTCTGGGAAAGAGGCTACCAATCCATCCTAGGCCTTTAGTGAAGCAGAGTTGCTAGAATCTTTTTCTCTGAAGACATTAATAGGCTCTGTTGAATAAATACAGAGTATAAAATTATCCCCAAATCCTTGAGGACATGTAGGAGACTCTGTAGTGTGTCCAAGACTGATCATCACGTAGACGGATCAAAGAAACATAAAGACACATACAATCAAGGATTCTTCTATAGACAGATTGAGGTTCTGGCCTTGTCCATTTTCATGTCCAGAGAATATGAGAGAACTATTTTCAAGTATTAAAATGTTCTAGCTAAGGTTTGATAGTAGGGAGGAAAACTAAAGTACATACATACATACGTACATACATACATACATACGCACACATACACACACACACACACACACATAAATACATACATAGGATGGGGAAAGTAAGACTTTGCCCTGGGAGCCTAAAATCATGATAACCCCTCCCTGACAACAGAAAACATTGCCAGCCTTTCACATGATATTGACATTTAGAAAGCATGAGAAATGAAACTGAACCCTCAATCAAAGAAATCCACAAGAACATCCAAGGAGGACCAAGTTAAGAAGAGTGAAAGTCCAGCAGTCTCAAAGGAAGACCTGTCTGGAACTAAGGTCCACTAACAAGAATAACACCAGTTTTCTCCTGGTAGTTGAAAGGTCATGTCACTGCCACAGATGATTAACTTAGGATTCTTGTCTAATTCAGAGTCAAGCAAAGTTACAGGAAACAGAAAATGATTTCCTTCTAATATGAATGGAAAAATTGGGACTAAACTAGAAAAACAAATGGTATGAGAGTGCATTTCTCTGAGGATTCAACCACTAATAATGCCATGTGAGACAGGACATGTTTAAATGTTTAAAGAAAGGAAGATACCTCTCGTGCATCATATCTGGGCAGAGGTACTGCTGTTCTAACTAAGCTTCATTTATGTTCTGTTTCCTGCTTGACATCCTATAGAAGATCTGGCTTAGACACATCCATATGGACAGAGAAAGCAGGTTATGGAGACATTTTCAACTCTGACAGGGAATCTGTATCATGGAAGAAGACAGGCAAGGCAGGGCTAATTAGTGTAGCACTAGCTCCTTAATTAAAATCTCCCTTTCAATCCAATCTATTCCATGGAATGACATTTAATAATACTGAGTTATAGCTATGAATGCATTTGTCCAGTGTTTAGAGTCCTGATTAAGATAAGCATTGCTCACAGAGAAACAAACTTCTGTAGTTAAGTCATCTACATATGGAGCTTTCCCAAACTTTCCTTTTATACTTGAATTAAGACTTCTTGTGAGTATTGCCTGTTGGAGGGTACATGAATGCACACTTCAAGAGCCAACCAATGAAACTACTGATGCAAACTTTAACAACAGAAATACATATGTGTATAAACCCTTATGTGCACATGCATAACAAAAGATACCTCTCCCTTTAGGGAGCTAGAAAAGAATTAGAAAGAAGTCCTTTCCGCACTTAACAGTTGAGCAGGTAGGAGAGATAATAATATCACAGTTCCAGGGCACCGTTCTGAAACTGAAATAGCCAAATTTTCCTAGTATTTTCTAACAACCCTAATGCCTGTAACAAAAAGGCAAATGAAAGAAAATATCAACACAGTTTGGGGGGAAATCTGTCACTTTTGACAGATTTTCAACCAGATCTTTGTATCTACATCTGTGTTCCAGTTTCACATATAGTATACTACTGCTAGGACTTAGCTCTTCACTGGTCCCCAGTGGCCCACATGCTATCTTTTGGATCTTCAGCATCAGCATTACCATGAGCTGGTGGAATCTTAGATTGTGAGGCCCAGTGAAACAAGGTTGAATCCGTGAGAAAATGTACTTACAAGAGAGTTGGAGCCAATGCCTTGTTGTATCTCTTTGCTTCTATATGCTCTAACTACGACAAACTGTGCCACTGAGGACTCAGAGTAAATGAGCTGAGCAACCGAGGTCCTCTCAAAGTAGGAGCCAAATACACCTTTTTTCTTCCAAGTTGACTCATATATCTGTGATGCAGAGCTGACTCACATACTGCCACCTGTCATGTTCTCTGTAATGGCAGGAATAGTTCCCACTTACTGTTTGCAGTATGGAATCCATAGTATTCCTTCAGAACATTTTCATGCACATATTTAAGACTGGTTAGGCTTTGTTTATCTGCTCTAAAATACGGTATCATTTTCCATGAGTCCATTTCCAGATAGTTATGAGTACATGTGGTTAACAGCAGCTTTGGGACCTAAGTTACAGTTTTTGTTTCCCCCAATAATCATCTGTGGAACTGAAATTGATCAGTTTTCTTGATTGTCTAACTGGTCTCAAGTTGTGAGTGGCAAAAACCTACACCCAAGTGACTTATACTCCTAGACAATGAATTGATCATGGAAATGACGAATAGAGGAATGAGATTTGCTTTGGATGTGATTGAATTCAAGAGCTTAAAAGTGGCCATGAATCTTGATGTCTTGACTTAATTCACCTTTCCTCTGTGTTTGGGCACTCTTCTTAGGCAGCACTTATCTTTGTGATTATACCATGTCTCCTAAACCATTGATCCTATATTCAAAACTAGAGAAAGCCTGTTTGATGATGTCTTTAAAACTCTGAAACATACTGTTATGGGACCAGATGAAATTAGGACTCATGTTATCCCTGAATGGTTCATTTTAGCTCAGATATGAGCAAGTTACCAGTATAGCAGGCAAGTTCCCTATCCAGGTATCAGATTACCCATTAGTAAAGTAACAGTTTTCCCTCTATTATGCTCTCTCCAAGTGGAAAGGCTAAAAGCCTGGAAACTTTACTTTCTGTGGGGTTCCAATTAGATTCTACTGAGGGGAGAACCAGTCTGAGATTTGGAAGGCAGGGGAAAGGCTGGAGCCATTGCTGCTCCTAGGGCACTATGAGGAAAGAATGTATTCTTTGACAGGAGTTGATGTTAGATTTGATGGCTGTTGCTATGCATCCTTCACTTTGTGGCTATAAGCAGGTAAGACCATAGATCAATGTGCTGGGCTTAGAGCCCTTCTTGATGTCTTTCCCACTGCAGACATTTTTCCTGACAACTGCCCATCTTCCCAGTGGTTTTTGAGCTTCCAATGCCTTTAAATTAAATGTATACATTACTGCTAGAAATCCTCTGAGTGGATACTGATTTGTACATGAATCCATACTATAATACATTAGAGCATATGAGATAAGAGGAGCATGTTTTTGCATTCACAAATCAAAATCTTGACAATAGAATAGTTAGAATAAATATTGAAGAGGCAGAAAAAAATGTTCATTCTATCCTAACTTCAATATCATTTTCCTAATTAATTTTATATATCATTGGTACTGGTCTTTTAAAAATCCTATGCAAATGATTAATCCTAATCACATATGGAACAGAGAAAGTAGGTGCACTGTGCGTTCCATGGCTCTCCATGCCCAGACCATACTTACTCTTTCATCCCTGTCTTTTAGCAGTCTCTCTGTGCACCACTGAACCTGATTATGGTCCAGTAACATACCCTAAGTTGTCCTGTGTCCACACCTTACACTTTGTCATTGTTAACTCTCTTAAGTTCTGCCTCCCGAAGCTGATAATGTTCTCCTTAAGAACCATGCAATACCAAACAGAAACCTCAGTATCACACCTAAGAGCAGGCTCTCAAGCTGTTGGTCAGTTGGTTCCCCTAAAACAGTATAGCCTATTACCTTTGGTTATGCCCTAGAATTTGAGGGAGATGAACCCACTATGCATTTTGGACACAGGACTTAGAGGTTCTTAATCCCCGAACAAGGAAACTGAAGCAACTGTTTACAGTGTTCCACAGGAATTGGTAAAGCTATCAGTGAAATTCAGATTCATATTGCCTAAACAAAAGAACTTCTATATTCTGTGAAGTGTCTTATAAAAGCTTACTTTATATCTACGATATATAATAACATTAATATTAATACTAATAATAAGTGGTGGTGGTGGTAGTGGTGATGGTGGTAGTAGTAGTAGTGGTAGTAGTAGTAGTAGTAGTAGTAGTAGTAGTAGTAGTAGTAATATTCAGTAAGTTTCCCCAGGTTTGTTCCCCTTGAGTCTTATACAAAGTCTCCAGGTTGTAAAACTAACAACCTGCCACTCAGTCCTTCCCACACTAGCTCATTTATTATTTTGGGAGGACTGACTTACCTCTTTAAGTCTTTTTCTTCTTCCTCTTGGTCTTTTTTCCCTTGTCCTCCATCTGTGTTCATGAGCTTTTTCATTATAATTAAGGAAAGCAACTTAAAGGAAGAAAGATTGGTAGGAGCTTATCATTTCAGTAATCCTATGTACTTCTGGTTAATGATTTCTTGGTACATATACATTGCAAAATCACTAATGCTGAACCCACAGCCACAGTATTCTAGTTTGTGCCTGAACCAAGCTCATCTAACACATATACCTGGTCTGTATGGCATTTCTCAGCTTTCTACAGTTAGAAATCCCAGGTAGAATTTTACCACCATACTTGGTAGACATTGAACATGGTGAAACTTTCAACCCAAGACCCATAACAATATGAACTCTGTGGCAGTAAACAGGCCATGAAAGGATTGCAGGGTGCAGGCTATTCTTGCTTACTAGGAGATTATGTTTCAGCAGCCTGCATTCTTTTTCCCATGCACTATGTAATCTATAAAAAAAAAAAACTCCATAAAAGTCCTGGGTATGGAGTTGGGTGCTACAGAGACATTTTAGTAAACATACCAACTCACAAATATGGACTTCGAATAATGAGGACAGGCTGGCTGCCTGACTGCACACAACTACGGAATACTCTACACTTTGTGTTTTGCTTTATTTTTAATTTCTGAAGCAACACAATTTGGCATGCAGAGTTTTCCAAAGTAACCCTGCCAGGATGTATAAGGACACTGACCCCGCTAAGAGAAAGAGAAGGGCATTCGTGGAGACTCAACTGTAGTCTCCCAACAGTACTACTAGTATTTAGTAGGTAGCTCAGAAGGCCTTGGAAGGTAAGTTCCTAGAGGGTAAGATCTTACATGACAAGAGTCAACTACACACAATACAGCGTGCAGATTTTTTTAATATTAACATACACTGTCACTGCAGCAAGCTGCAACAATGTCTGTGCCATGCCAAAAACATCCAGATGGAAGTGGAGAACTGAGCTGCCACCACATGCTTCATCTGCACCGATGTCTTATAGAGACAGCCAGCATGGCTCTCTGGGGCCTGGAAGAGCTGCCTGGGCAAGAAGCCAAAGGGGGAAAATATCACCAATATATGTTTAAATTAAATTAATTAACATTTATATAATTCTATGCAGGGTATAAGTAACATCTACCAAATATAGTGTCTTATTTAATCAGAACAATAACTCTATTAACTAGGTATTGTGCATTTGCACAATTTTACACACACACACACACACACACACACACACACAGAGTATTCACAAAAAATTAGATCAAAGAACTAGCAGAGAAGAGAGTCAAGCTTTGAACCTCTGACACTCATCATAGTTAACGTTAATGAGGTCTAAGACTAAGAACTTTTGTTTCTGGTGAAACCATACCCTGTCCTTAGTCTTCTACATACATATATATCACAGAGTGAGAAGAGAAAGATGGAGATATACATAGCACAGATACCTATATTTTCATATGTACAGACAAATAAACTAAGGCATACACAAGATATTATCTATGTTCCTATGAAGAACTTGAAAGCAGAAGAGAAAAATCAGTGTAGAAGAATAAATTGGTTCGACTTGATATTCAAAGAATCACATTCTCTGAGGCCCTAATACTGCAAACATGAGCCCAGACAGGTTTTTGTACCTTCTTGGACTATCCACACCTAGTGCGGCATATGCTTCAGCAAAGACAGACAACAATAATCCAATATGTTTCTAAGATTCACAAGTTGACAACGTGGGGCAAGCTGCCAATTCTGTATCCCTGAAAACTACTTTAACTAATGGGTCTAGTTTAAAAGTGTTATGTTCCAGAAGGAAAGTCTTGCTCTATTCTTGTTTCTAGAACCATTCTGTCCAACATAATTGTGTCTGACCCCCTTTCCTTCAATATGTTCTTATTTATTTCTCAAGTCTTCACTTTGGCCATATGTATGCCCTGGAGTAGTTTGCTATTGAGTTACAAAGACATGCACAGAAAGAGCACTGACCTTAACATCACCAATTTCTATAGACTTAGGGACAAGAACTGAAGGTCCCTTCAGAAAATAAGGAAATGGTATCAGAGAACCCACCAGAGCTAAGTGCCCAGAGACTGTTTGAGACAGCCAGAGAAAACAAAAGGAGATAAGCAAATGGCTCATATGTACACAGAACTTCCTGCAACCCTGTGTCTCAAAATCAAATGCCACACCTAGTACCTTACCCATGTTATTTGCCTAATCTAAAATGGCTTATTTTGTTTAAAAAATATTGTAAATTATTACTATTATTATTGTTGTACGTGTTGTTGTTGTTGTTGGTGGTGGTGGTGGTGGTGTGTGTGTATGGATGATGTGTATGGACATGTAACCATGATCATGCCATAGCAGGTTAATAGAGGTCAGAGTTCTATAATTCCTTCTCTCTTTCTGTCTTCAAATGGGTTCCAAGAATTAAACTTGGGTTGCCAGGCTACAACAATGAGCATATTTCATGCTGAGTTATTTTGTAAGCCCATAGGATGATTTATTAAATATCAACAGATACTCATAGGTGTCAATATCCAAGGCTTCCATGTGTTTACATATTCGATCTATACAACCAGAAAAAAAATTTTAAGATATAGCTAAAGTCAAAATTGGAGATGATTAGAAACTACCTCAAATACAAACTATCTGTCCAATGAATTAACATGTCTATTGACATATACATTGTCCATTAGACAATGTGTCCAATGAATACAAAATACAATATTTAAGTATTGTATTTCTAATGCCAAGTATAGCAAAAACTGTTAAGAGAAAAAACTCCTTAACTTTGTACAGTTTTTCATATGAAATAGTAAATAACTCTAGTTATTCCCTAATGTTGGCTATCTGCCAATTGTATCATGTCAAACACTGTCACTTTTTTACATGTAGTTACTACTGAACGCTCATGCTCCAGATATAAAATGTCATAATGTTTACATAGAATCTGTATCCACCTGCAAACCTTTGTATGCCTCTAACTTACCTGTAACATACAGTATAAAGGGAATGCCAGGTAATTAGCTCTTGTTCTCTGGGAATAAATAGGAAAAGGGGCCATATAAGTTTGGTACAAATGGAAAATTTTTTCCTTTCTGAATTCTTTCAATCCAACATTGGTTGAATCTGTGTATGCAGAAGGCCAACCATCCTTTAATGTACACACTGTTTTCTGTTAGGTCTTTAGAAGCTTGTTTTTGCATATTTTGAGTTTCTGGTATGGCAAGAATTATAAATGAATGGAAACATGATTTTTATGGTTTTGAATAATTTTTTAAAATACTAATAAAAAAGTAGAGAATGCAACAGAGACAACATGTGATCTGCAATATCTAAAATACTCAGTATCTGGCCCTGACAGAAAAGATGTAGTCATGTGTTTAAATGATGAGCTATAAATAAAATTATTTCACTTGTTTTATTCAGTGAAGGTAGAACAAAATATCACACACTGTAACTCAGAGATGGAGGCTGTCATCTCTTATGATGATAATGGCTACCAGAAGGGTTTAAAGAACTAAAGACAGCTCTTAAGTGTGCCAGAAATCAAGGAAGCTAGTATCAAACTGAAAAACCATATAGACATGGGGGAGGGGCAGGAAAACAAGCCAGACACACTGCATTCCCATCTTTGCTCATAGGCAAGATTTTTAAGTGTAGTTCTATTTACATATGCAATTAAATATGCAAGAATGAGAAACAAACACATTAACAATGCATGACTACATAAACAAAAAGCCAGGCTTGGCCTGGAACAGATCAGGCCACATGTTCACTGGATGATTAATGCAAGCCTTTTACACAAATAAAATGCTTGACCATCTAGGAAATCCAGGTGATTTTTCAACTAGGCATGGCTACAAGTGTGAGTGCTGTAGTTTAGTTGACTCAAAAACTCTATTCCTGATCTTATTAATGAAGTAACAAGTATTCATTAAAAAAAAAAAAAGGTCACAATACCAATGGTTGGCTTGGTTGCCTATTTCCTTATATCAAATTTGATGTTGTCACATGTCAGTTTTCCCCCCAACCATAAAGAAAGAGAAAGACATCTTCAAAGAAATACACTTTTGAGTCTGTAGTTTCTGGGATGAGACCAGATAGCAAACCCTTTATAACTCTAACCAGGACATAAGCCAGAGCACAAGGTCCCTGTCGCATTTCAGTTTTAAAAGCACAGCACGATATATTTCTGTGGCATTGCTTCAAAATGTATTACCTCATCAATTCATTTCTGAAAAAGTCAAAATAGTGGAGGCAGTCTATTTTGCCAACATTTTGAATCAAAGCTGTTTTGAGTTCTTCAGGCACCAGAAAGCAGAGCCACTTAATGAGCCATATCTTCTCCCAGCCTTGATGAGCACAGTGAGTTCATTCATGCAGTCATTCAGACAATGAATTACAAAGGAAAGTAAACTGGCTGTCAGATACACCGGGCAGATGCCCCTAGTGTCCAAGAATGACCAAAGCCAAGATCCTACAGGGGTTCACAACCCAAGACAGGGAGATGGGTAATGAAACAAGCTGCCTTTAAAGCTACAACAGCCACGGGTCCCTCCATGTGTACACTTTGGTTGGTGGTTTAATCCCTGGGAGCTCTGGGAGGTACTGGTTAGTTCATACTGTTGTTTCTCCTATGGGGCTGCAAACCCTTTCAGTTCCTTGGGTCCTTTCTCTAGTCCCTCCATTGGGGACCCTGTGCTCAGTCCAGTGTTTGGCTGTGAGCAGCCACTTCTGTATTTGTCAGGCACTGACAGAACCTTTCAGGAGTCAGCTATACCAGGATCCTGTCAGCAAGCCCTTGTTGGCATCCACAATAGTGTCTGGGTTTGGTAATTGTATATGGGATGAATCTCCAGGTGGGGCAGTCTTTGGATAGCCTTTCCTTCAGTCTCTGCACCACTTTGTCTCTGTATCTCCTCCCATGTGTATTTTGTTCCCCCTTCTAAGAAAGACCAAATTATCTACACTTTGGTCTTCCTTCTTCTTGAGCTTCATATGGTCTTTGAATTTTATCTTGGATATTCTGAGCTTTTGGGCTAATATCCACTTATCAGTGAGTGCATATCATGTGTGTTCTTTTGTGACTGGGTTACCTCACTCAGGATGATATTTTCTAGTTCCATCCATTTACCTAAGAATTTCAAGAATTCATTGTTTTTAATAGCTGAGTAGTATTCCACTGTGTAAATGTACCTCATTTTCTGTATCTATTCCTCTGTTGAGGGACATCTGGGTTCTTTCGAGCTTCTGGCTATTATAAATAAGGCTGCTATGAACATAGTTTAGTATGTATCCTTATTACATGTTGGAGCATCCTCTGGGTATATGCCCAAGAATAGTGTTATAGCTGAGTCCTCAGGTAGTACTATGTCCAATTTTCTGAGGAACTGCCAAACTGATTTCCAGAGAGCTTGTACCAGCTTGTAAACCCACCAGCAACATGGAGGGACTCATAGCTCCAGGCACATATATAGCATAGAATGGCCTTGTCGACATCAGTGGGAGGAGAAGCCCTTGGTACTGTGAAGGCTCAATGTCCCAGTGTAGGGGAATGCCAGGACGGGGAAGCAGAAGTGGGTATGGTGAGCAGGGGGAGGGGAGATGGGATAGGAGGTTTTCGGAGGAGAAATGAGGAAAGGTGATAACATTTGATATGCAAATTAAAAAATATCTAATTTTTAAAAAGCCAAGATGAACACAGATTAAAAAAAAAAAAGCTATAACAGAAAAAGTCCATGACTTTGTGAGATAAGGTATAAGGGTCACTGTCCCTAGATTCATGGGATTGCAATCGTAATGGCTTCCCAGGAGGTCAAAGGCTATATTCAATCCCCCAAAGAAACTGAACAATATTGCTTGACATATATACCCACCTACTCAGGATACAAAATGGCTACAACACTGTCTCCAGTAGTTAACATGGGATCTGAATGATCCTATCATACATGAAGGGCTCTAGTGGGGCTATAGGCATCTGTGGACAGAGGCGTGGGCCATGCTTTTTAATTTAAAGTAAAAATCATGCCATGTGCCCCTATACACACAGACACAGACATGGAGTGACAGGGTTAATTGTTAAGCTAAGATATAAAGTTTGTTATACAATTCAAAAATTTATAAGATGGTTCATTTCTTTCATGTCTTTTGCAGATCCCTTCCCTACAGGTAGAGTAGAAGAAGGCCCTGCCCTGCTTCTTTCTAGAAAACAGTAGCACCAATAATGGCAGGGTAAAGCAGGGTCCAACCCCAGGAGGCCAGCCTCCTTAGAGTCAAAGCAGCAGAGCAGGCACCTGATTCAAACCTTCCTCTGTCAACATCAGGTCATAGGTCATCATTTTCTTCACCATGGCAACTTTATCTAGTCACCAAGAACCAAAAGGAAGCAGGTCCCAAGTGTTCCTCTAGCTGAAGGTACTCTAGCTGCTGCTGCTGCAACAGGAGACACCAGGCTGGGCCCATGAGACAGAAGATACAGGGTTCAATGAGGCTGCAAAGGAGGCCAGGGCAAAGCAAGGAAGGAGGCAGAGCCTTGTTAAAGAGGCCGAAGCCCACAACTGAGAGATATTTTAGAATTTCATATGTCATACAGAACAGCTTCATTCTAACAGGGGTGAATTAGGCTAATTATGTCTTCAGGCAGGTGTTTCCCTAGTTAAAAGAACATAGAAATTGATAGCAAAGTTGTGAAGATGAAACAGTGGACCAAGACAAAACAGAACAGAGGATGAGTGATAAAGCCTGAACACTCATATTTCAGCTATGAATGCAAAAGTGGGATAGAGGAAAGGCATGTTAGTAGAGAGGCTCCGTCTCCCAAGGGATCAAAGCTGGCAGGATCTTAGCTCATTTGGATGCCCTCTCTTCAATTTACCCATAAGAAATTGAAGGATCAAGATAACAAAGTAACCACTGCAGGGTGTATGTGGCAATGCATCGCCTTCTTTTCTTATCTCTGTTTCTAGGCTCTTATAAAGTCAAGTCCCTTCCCTTGCATTTTCATTCAAGGGACAGATAGGGAATTTCCCCCTTCACTTTTTCCTCTTTAGATCAGGCTCTGGGTATTTGCCTGTTTTACTTCTGCTGCATTTCTCTCTAAAGTTCCTTCAACTGCCTTTCTCTTTCTTATAGTAATGGTACTCTACTCCTTCAAAGCAAAACAAAAATAATCAATACAAAAGGCCAAGATTACATTGTCACTAGTTGCAAGACCCAGCAGGGCAAGGGTCAAGGTCTTTGCTCTGTTTCTCTGAGCTCTATATAACCCTTCAAAGAGGGATGCTTGATTCATTCTTTTATTGAGGGCATTACAAGGACCTCCCTCTGGTTTCCCTTGGACCCCTAGACCTTCTTCATGGAAAGGGGTTAAAGAAGAAACAGAGTGACGACAGACAGACAGGATTGATCAGAGTACAAAGGAGAGCACACTCTCAGAGGATGGGAGTGGACAATGGCTAGAGAGATCATTCTGCCAGTTTATGGTTTAGGCAAGCTTACTATTTCTAAAGTCTCTAGAACAGAGAACTTCCAGGAGACTGTTTCTTATTTGCATAATGTCAGGCCCATTCGAACTGACTCTTCTAGGAAGGCAATGGTATGTCCTTGTCACAGTAATCCTGCACAGATTAGTGCTCTAGGAACCAGATTTAGACCATTATATACTAATAATCTCTGGCTATTCAAGAAGGCCTGTATCCATAGCCTCCTAGGGCCAGGGATCAGACATGGGTCTGATTCCTCCTCTGACCAAGAATTGGGATCCTATGGCTTGGTTCCAATTCTTAGTTTTACAAGCTATAAAACCTATTTATTTATCATCCCTAATCTCCTGCAAGACTGTTGATATCTAACTAGTGCCTAACAGTAAAACAGCCATTTCTCCCCAAGGCAATGGGACTACTCACATAGAAAAACTAAGGTTGTGAACTTTTCTTACCGTTTCTAGTGAAGGTCTACAGTACTGTCTTTTACAACAGCTTCTCTTGTTGAACACATAAAGAAACTATAAGTTTCTTTATATATCTCCCTCCTTCCCTTGTTTCCTTTGTGCTAAGGTTGAACCTAGGGCTTTGCATATACTGACTATGCTCTGACATGGAGCCCCAAAGCTCCAGGAATTCGATTCGGATGAGAGAAAAATCCAAGACGTCCTAACGGTAATTTAAAGTGGCTGGAGAGTAGGAGAAAGGAGAGGTCAGTAAATAGGATATAGGCTCACAACAAAAGTCTGTTTAAGTTGCTAGGTGTCAAAACTCTACTTAATTTCCATTTTTATCACGAGGCCCTCTTTGACTATTTGTCTGTCCAGAAGTAAGCGTCATTGTGCCTGTGTTCCTTCCCAACCCTTTCTGCCCTCTACACATCCTGCTTCCCTTTTCTGGAGACATCGAAGATTCAACATCCTTTTCTCCCAAATTTTTGCTTTGAGCTTTGGTCCAGCAGACACACACCAACTGCTATCTGGACCCAATGCAGTTAGGCCAAGAAACATGTCCTAGAGCTTGCTGCTTTTTGTGACTAACATCTGATAGCATTTGATAAACACTCTCATTTCAGAGTCCCTTGATCTCAAGAGTTTGTAGTTAATACTTCTCATCTCTGAGCCTTATCCCTCTGATCTAGAAATGTTTTTCTCAAATGCCAATGGTGGGGGTTAAAAGTTAGTCAGAAAATAAAAAATAAAAACAAACAAACAAACCTCTTAACCTTGGCCTTACTTTGCTAAGCAATTTAGAAATCTCTTGACCAATGCTTCATTTTCTGAATGAACAATTTCTAGTCAACATATGCTTCCAGTGCTTCTGGGGCAAACCCTCCCCTCCTCCCCAACGGCTGCAGGGTAAGCCAAGCAAACAAGTACGGGATCTCTCACAAGAATGGACCACACGATGTGGAGAATCAAGTTGTTGAGAAGCCTGTGAGAATATAAGACATAAAAAGGTGACTCTTTTCTAATCATGCCTAAGTCTCCCTTTTCTGCAAAACAGTTGAGCTGTTAAGTCCTATACTAAGGCACGCATGCACTTTGGAAAGGTAATTTGAAAGCGAGTTGAGCCATGACAAATAGGGACAGCTGGCTTAATTGAATCATTTGATCTAAGACAGCTCAACTTGGTTATCCTCACTACAGCCCACACTGATATTAGGGAGGGAATCATTAGCCATGAAATCATGTCGCCTTTCCTGACTACAGTGTTCTTTGACATGACAGCGATAGCAGCCTGCCTTTCATTAGAGCCCCACAAGTTCCATGATCTGTCAGAGAAAAAGGACCTTGGAAAACTTTTATGTTCGGCCTCAGAAAGTCAGGTTCCCACGGGGCTTACAGAGTATTTAAAAGAAATACATGGTTGTGTGCTGGTAAAGGCAGCTCCCACAAAGGTGCACATCTTTGACATTCACAGCTGGTGCAGTGCAGCACCAGGTCTACCTCTCTCTGCTGTAACAAAACAGATACAACTTAACTGGAGAGACATTTATTTTTGGCTCACAATTTTATAGGCTATGGTCCATCCTGGATGGATGGCAAAGTGGCTAGTGCTCCATCTGTGGTGGCAGGAGCTTATAGTAGGGCTTGTTATATCTTGGCATCTCAAGAAGCAGAAGGCCAGACAGGAAGCAGCTGGTGGTAGTCCTCAAGGTACATCCATATAACCCTACATCTGCTGGCTAGCTCCATGTCCCAAAGGTTTTACAACTGCCCACACAGTGCCACCAGCTGGGAGCCAAGGGTTCAAACACCTAAGTGAGTGGGAGATAGTTCATATTCAAGCCAATAAAAACCTTGAGTGTTTTTATTTGGTTGTTTGTTTGGTTGTTTGGTTGTTTGGTTGTTTGGCTGGTTGTTTGGTTGTTTGGTTGATTGGTTGCTTGGTTGGTTGGTTGGTTGCTTGCTTGCTTGCCACAGGTCTCATTATGAAGCCTATGTTGGCCTTGCACACATTGTGTAGCACATGTTGACCTGGACCCCACGCCCTTTTCTACACAGACTCCTAGGTGCTAGGGTTATGCATTATATGCTGTCTTCAGCTCCACCTCTTAAGCCTCATGTTGGAATCACTCAGGAAAATGAAGCAATGATAAATATGCAATCTATAAAAACCTTCTACTAGGAGTCTGTGTATTCCACACATTCCTGACAGCTTCAGTTTTGTTCCTCCAGAGGAAGGTAGGGGCCCTGTTTATCATTTCACTGGGTTTGTCTAAGGTAGAGACACAGTGTGAGAGTGCAAGTGGAAAGGCAACCAGCAGTTATGTGAAATAAGTCCTCCTGTCATCTCTTTCCTGCTCAGTCCCTGCGGTTGAGGCAGGGATAGCTGCCGCTATGTCTCTCATTTTCATTGCAGATATTTCTACTGCAAAGATGGCCAACATACCTAAAACCTGAAAGACTTTCTGTAAGAAATGTGGCAAGCATCAGCCTCACAAAGTGATTCAGTATAAGGGCAAGGAGTCCCTGTATGTCCAAGGAAATCGGCACTATGAATGCAAGCAGTGGGCAGGCAAAGCCAACTTTTTGAAAGAAGGCCAAAGCCACAAAGAAGATTATGCTTATGCTTGAGTGTGTTGTGCAGATCCAAGAGGATGCTGGTCCTTAAGAGATGAAAGCAGTTCGAACTGGAAGGCAACAAGAAGAGAAAGAGCCAAGTGATCCAGTTCTCAAACTTGTTTTCTCTGAGAGGAAAATACTGAAGCAGTAGAAAAGCATGACCTGCTAGAGAATAGAGTTATGGCTATTGATGTTTTGATCTTGACATGTGTGAATAATACAATCACAAAAAACAGTCAGCTAGGTTGAAGACTAGCATTGTTAAGAGGTATCCAGCCTTTCAATATTGTGATAGAATGTCATCTTCAAACATGTTATACTTCATTCTTGGTCTCTTGGAATACATGTAGCCTCTAGATCATGTTAGACAAACCTGATCATGACTTTTTAAATCTCATGCGTGTACAAGCATAAAAGCTACATTTTCAACACACCATAGACTTACCCATGTTTAAAAACTAGTTAGTATGAATCAGGTCAAATCAATCATGTTCACTGAGTGATATCCTAGATGAAACACAGCAAATGATTAAATCATTTTCAAGTATTTGAAAAAAAAATGAACAGTTAAGAAGACTTTCATACACCTGGTTCTGTTACTCTCTACTTAGGTCCTTTTCCTTTCAAATTGCTCATCTGTTCATATAGCACTTCATATCCTATCACTTGAAAGGCCTATCACTCAAGTATGCAAAACTCTTTGACAGGGCATCAATAAAGGTTCATAGAAGAGATAAAGTTTGAGATGGGCTACAGGCTCCTTATGATAAAGGGAAAACAGAGGAGAAATTGATCTTCCAATGGCACTGTGGGAAAATACAGAAGATCTAAATGATTTGTCAATAATCATCTCACCTCCCAGGACCATTTTATTCTCCTTAAGCAGTCAAGTTGCAGTATCACAGCGAAATTAAATCACCAGACTCTCCCACAAAATGAGCTGGTGTGTCATAACAACCAAGAACATGTTTAACAGCATTCCAATTTTGCTAATATAACAATACAAATTTGCACTGATATTTCTTTTTTCATATTTCACCTTCCATAATTTTAGCTAGCTGTAGTTAGCTGATCTGGAATTACAAGGGAAAATTATAGAATTATACAATTTGTAAGTTTGAAATTATTCATGATCTGAGTAACATGATAAACCCTCAAGCTGTCCCACTTAGAACTTGGTTCTACTTGTCTAGAACATCTGCACTGTACATAATACCCACTTACTAGTTAGTAGCCCTCCCCACTTTCAACTGTCACATTATCTCAGTATCACCTGCTTGCATTAACAAAAAATACCCTTATTTTACTTAACAATAGCCCCAAATCACATTATTAAAATTACCCTATTATATTGTCAGTTATAATAATTTTCTACTAAACCTAACATAAGTTTTATCATATATCAGTATATAAACAGTATAAATAGCATTAAGTGCCATCTGAAGTTTTATATATCTATTGGGAAAGATAGAATACAGAGCCTTTACAGATATGCAAAGACTATTATGAATCTTTTTTATTTTAAAGAGAGAAAGATAGATGAGTGAGGAGAGGTTATCAAACGTGTGACAACCTTCTGATGACTCTCAAATTTGTTAAAACACACCAAAAAATTTGGCAACTGAAAACACATGGTGGGATTTCTTTTGGAAGCAGGTAATGAGTCAAGTTCCACATCCTGAATGGGCCTCATGTGTATCAAGGATGCAGGAGCAACTAACTTCCACGCCACACTGTATAAAGGGCCTTGGTTAGGTTGCCTTGGTTACTGTAACAAACTGAGTGGCTCAAAACACCAAATCAGTTCTCTCATACTTAAAGTCCAGAAATGCAAACTTGAGATGACAGCAGGACCACTTTCCATACAACTGTTCTAGAGAAAATTCTTTGTCTCATGTAGCTTCTCCAGGTCGATGATGACCCTTGGAATCCTTGACTTGAACCTACACCATTCAAACTTCTGCAATGTGTCTCAGTTCTTTCTCTCTCCTTAAAAGAACACCAAGCATGTAGGAGTCCCCAATCCAATATGACCTCATTTGATTTTGTAAACCCTAAAGTCATATTTACAGGGAGCAGAGGTTAAGAATAGAATATATACTTTTGAATGATACACGTCAAAACACAGAGGATAATTTATCCTCAGGTATTTTGTGTGTTTTTCACTGTCTCCAAGAAGCTAAAAGCAACCATGTAATTATGTTGTTATAGTTAACTATAATTACAGAAGAGAATTCATCTTCACCTGATTTTTCCACACCAGAGCTTTTGACTTCTTTGTTCAGCCAATGGGGCAGTGTTATTAAAGTTCTGTATCCTCGTACCTGCCCTGTCTTGACAGTATGATAGAGCATCATTTGGTACAGGGGAAATGTCTCAGGGAAGACTCAGCACTCATAGGCACAGCACCAACACAGGACTTTGGTACATACAGTGGCTTTCTCAGTCTTGGTTTCTCACTGCTTCTTCTCTCTTTCATATGCACAAAGTTTAAGTTTATGAAATCCAAGGCCAGTGGTGCTTTCTTCTTCTTGGAGAGTCTAAAAATTGCCTCATTATTTTGCAAATCCATCATCCACCATGGCGGATCTGACTTTTATAGTTCAGTGGTGATTATTCTTAATCTTAACCAAGGCCTTCACAGAACTTCACATCATGTACTTCTGGATAGGTTTAGACTCTGCCTTTTATCGTCACTGTAATTTCTTTCATTTTCACTTTCTGGCTTTGGAAGAGTCTGATAATTCTGAGTGATGCCAATGTCCCTTTCTTTCTATGTTTGTTACTGATACTCTTTGCTTATCTATTTCTCTTGCAGTTTTATTTAACCTAGGCTGGAACATTCTCCCTTTGTGTGCACTTTCTGTCTTGTGCAGTTACCTATCTATCTATCTATCTATCTATCTATCTATCTATCTATCTACCTTTGTGTGGATGTGCATTGATGTGTGTTGATGGATGTGGATATGTGTGTATATGTATGTGCTGTGTGTTCATCAGTCTTAATATTCCAGCCAAGAAATTATTTGTCTTATTAACAATTCCATAGGAGTTTATCTATGTTCACTTAGTCTTCAGTGAGGAAATACATCATAGTGACTGGAATATGTAACCTCTGACCTCTGAGGACAGAACGAGATAATTGGCATCTACATTTGACAACCAACTTAAACAGCAAGTCAAGATGGCAGGAAATATGGTTTGTGTGCATTTTACCTATAGGTCAAGTAAGTAGGGTCTGATGGTCATAGAAATGTCCTACTAAATACTCCTGCACCCTATAGTGTTTGATGGGGTCTGACATCTATGGAAATGTCCTTCTAGATGCCCCTGCACTCTATAGTGTCTGTCCATAGTGGTGTTTACAATACAATATCCACGGCATTATAATTTCTGCAAGTAGATGCCCAGGCATCTCGTCATCACAGCTCTGGATAGTCACTTAGCAAATATAGTTAGTTAAAGAACAAAAGTTAGGTTAATCTGCTATTTCCATAATAGCAAAGAAAAGATTAATGAATTTCACAAAACAGGTTTCTTCTTCAGTTTAGAAAATGAGAAGTTCAAACAGCAGTCCTAATCTATGGCATTCTAATGCAGAAAAGCTGCCAGTGGGGTGTATAACTACAACACCCTACACACTGCAGCCACCTGCAGTGAAATACCAAAGGAAGTCACAATTTACTTCATAAAAGCTAAAGTTCATTAAATATTAGTGTAATTTAATGTTTTCCAGATTAATTTGAGATTAATTTACATCCAGGCATTTGTACAGCCCAAGCAATATCTCTCTTTTCTGTCATCTCTATCATCCCACAGACAGCAGAAAGGGGGAAATGCACTGTCAAGAAGGACCATGATAGAGTAAGTAGGGAGCGATTTAATTAAATGACATTACATTATCATTTCTTAAGAGTTAAAAAAAATAAAGCATAAATTTGCCAACAGATAGAGCTGTGTGCATATCAAGAAGCCCAGCCAAAACAAACTTCACAGATCTTTGATTACATATTGTTTACTTAAAAACAAAAACCTTTAGAGGTCTGGAAAAGTGGTGCTTACATCCAGCCAGGACTGCAGTGCTGCTGCTAAGTTTACTCTTTCCTTCTAACCTGTGAGGAATGTATATTCTTGCCCAAACAGCCTTTAATTCTTAATTCATTCTCAGATACAACAATTATTCATCGATATTCAGCATGCCTCTCTCTCTTCTTTTGCACAGTTGTCATTACAGCATTCTAGAATTTTAGAACTCATAGGAACTGGAGGGAAGCGTCTAACCCCACATGAACTTTTACTCAAATGATATCTTACATGCACATCGGAAAACAGGTCTAAGCATAGCTGCTTTGATGGTATGTGTAGAATCTGAGCCTTGTCCCACATGTCTTCATCCCAAAAGATTATGTCCAAGTATTGTGCATCATTTCCAGAGTGCTGCAAATACAATTCCATGCTACAATTTAATGCAACCTCCCCATGTTTCACAGGACAAACTAAGACTAGCAAACCTAACAGACTAGTCCAGTTCTACCAAGAAACTAAAAAAAGTGACTGAGAACTGCCCTCTGCCCTCTACACTCTCTTTCATCTTCCTTGGGCACCTGTGGCGCTCAGAATCACAGCTGAACTAACTGGTCAGGCCAGACAAAGGTGCTGACCAGGATGTGGACCTAAACAATGCCCTTTGATCAGGTCTGAAGCTATCCTTGAGGAGACCACCTGCTGGTAAATCTTCTATTATTGCTACCTTCTTAAAATAGTTCTTAAAAATTTTGAAGCTTGCATAGGGTTCCATAGGGCTTGAGAGATGGCTCAGGGGTCAGAAGCATTTGCTGCTCTTGCAGAGACCCTACATTCTGTTCCCAGCACCCACTAGGTGGCTCACTACCTTCTATTACTTTAGGAGATAAAATGTCCTCTCTTGACCTCCAGGGCTACCAGGTACACAATTATGCAACAGATAAAAACACTCATACACATAAAAAAATTCAAAAAGAAAATATAAAGGTTTCCTTATCACACCTCATAAATCTTATATAATAATATAATAATTTCAATCTTTATTGAATATTCCATCTGTGTAGAATTTAATTTCTTTTTAAAAATATGTATTGCTGTGTATATGTGTGTGGGATGGTGCATATGTGTGAGCACACACATGCGCAGCATGTATGTGGAAGTCAGTGGAAAACTTTTGGGAGTTGATTCTTTCCTACCAACAATGAACCCCTGTTATCAAACTCAAGTCATCAGACTCAGCAATATTCTTTGTCCATTGAGCTTTTTTTCCTACAGCTATAATTCAATTTCTATACTTCCTCTTAGTAAATTGAAAAAGGGAGATCTCGAAGTCTGTACTGTGTGCTCTCTTTGTAGACTCTGTTCCCATTGTCAAGGTTTTTGTTTCTGTAATTGTAATAAAACCTGTGCTCTGTTAATTCTCAAACACATGACCAGTTGGTTAACTAATGTTGTTTTCCAACTGCTTTTCTAGAAGCATCCAGAATGCTCTCTGTCCCCTTCTCTTCTCAGATTGTATAGGCTATATTTAGAAATAGTTTCTATTTATTTGCTGGCTTGTTTTTGCTCATCTGACTGCACTCAATCAAAGCTACTTCTGATCAGCAATTTTCTTGAATCCAGTGATGCTGTGTTCAGAATATCTGTCAACATCACTCTAGTCCCGGGCTGATAGGGAGGGTGATGAATCTCTGAGCCTATCTTTTATATCTCTGCTGGTTTTACACATTTTTATAACACTCTCCTTTTACATTGCATCCTGGCAGGGGCTGGGGGGTGGAGGGCATGTAAGGCATTGCTTTTTCTATGTGCCAGATGATTACCCTCAACAATAGCTTTGCTAATTTTCATTAGCTATTGTTCCTTTTTCTCTAAATATAACCTTCATTATAATAGATTGCTCTTTTATATATGTATATCTTCTTAAGTTTCTAAAAATCTTCAATTTCAAAACTGCACAATCTACCTTGAAGCATGGTAACTCTTTTTGCCTAATTATTTTTAGAACTAACCACTATAATCTCAACACTCCCCCACACACAGATATTTACAATTTGGACAAAACTCAGAGTAGGAGAGTGTGTGAAGAACAACTCCTACCCAAGCTCCAGAGGTCTCCTCCAAGATGGGCACACTTGTTGAATCAGCAACTCTGCCTTGGAGTTTTGTCTTATGGAAACAGCATCATAATTCTCTTGGAAAAGAATGTCTTGACTAAAAGCCCAGTATGCCTTGATTGCCAAGGTGTGCCCCTGGCATGACAGTGTAAACAGAGCAGCTAAATGAGCTGATGTCAATTCTTTTACCTTGTGTCAGGTCATGTGATACTTCTTGAGAGTGCCCTTTGGAAGAGACAGGGCCAAGGGATCTAGTCTGCAACACACCTTCTCTAGGGAGTGTCCCAAACCTACCCAAATAAGGAGTGTAGAAAACTTTAGTGAAATCCTTTCTTAGATAGGTTCCCCCTTTTAATTTTTCTAGGATCTGATGTGGCAATTGTGACTCACCTACACTCTGTTCATGTTCTCTCTTCTCCAGCTCTGGGACTCTCACAGAAAGTTCACAGGGGAGAGCAGGTGTCATTTCTAGTCTGAGAAGAAAAGTCCACAGAGCCCTCCAGGTTGCTCTTCTGGTGTGGCAACTAAAGGACCATACGTTCTAATAGTGATTCCTCATGCAGTGAAGGGCTATGAGTTTTAATCGTGCTTTCCTATGCAGTGAAGGGCCATGTACTCTAACAGTGCTTTGCCATACAGTGAGGATGATTCTCTTAGAAAAAGTCCTCCAAGTGCAGACCTCCTGCTAACCCCCGAGGGACATGTGGCTAGAGCCAGAAATAGATGTTTGCATTGTGAATCTTTGCTATGAGTGGAGAGTGTTGTTTGTCCTAACTAATAAAAGATTGTAAGAAACTGAGGAGGAGCAGTGAGAGAAATAAGAAGCCAGCAAAGGCAGAAAAGCATGTGATTAGGGGTTTCAAAGTAGTTGGAAGGAGGTGCTGTTAACATCAGAAGAAAATTTCAATAGGATTTTGTTCTTCACTGACAATTCTTCCATCAGCCATTTGTTCTTAAACACAGCTCTGCTCTGCTTCAGCAATCTCCTTGTATCAAAAATGCACATACCAAAACATCTCATCATAAAAGTGTAAACCTGAAATGTGAGATCCAAATGCATATTACAATCAGAGCAAAATATTTACATTATGCAAAACATTAAATAAATAAACCATTAAAAAATTCCCATTGAATTGAGCAAATGGAGTCCAATGGAACAGCTGTTAATATTATCTTCCCCCATAAAAGGAAACCTTGATGACTCATTTAGAGCTTCATAAATTGTAGCCTTTCCTCTGCTTGGTACAAACAGTTTTCCATCCAGTCTGTCATTTAGTATATACTACTAGACTCAGGTTCGTATTGTTAGCAGCTCAAGATTTCACCTGCTATTGTCTCCTAGACACATACACCCCCTGGCTCAGTACTATACAACCCAACCAGACAAATCCACCAATCCCAGACAGGTAAGAGTAGTAAATGCAATATAGTGCTATTTATTTGTTCCCAGGCCAAACATAGAACAGTATACCTTAGAATAATACATGTACACGCATGGATGTATGCAATACATTATAGAAAAGTCATGAGTTAGCTATTCTTAAATAAAAATGGGTGCACGCTTTTAGTCCCCAGAACTTGGGAGGCAGAGCCAGGCAGATTTCTGAGTTCGAGGACAGCCTGGTCTACAAAGTGAATTCCAGGACAGCCAGGGCTATACAGAGAAACCCTGTCTCAAAAAAAAAAATGGCCAAAATAATTGAAAGTTTGTATTTCTCGAAAACATTTTAGCCTTCTCCCTTCTTTTGGCTAAGATAATACTTCATTTACATTGGCTTTATTTCCTAACCTCACTACTTTAGTAACCAGCAAGCCAGATCTTGTCCTTCCAGTGAATTGTTCCCTCTATGACTTGTGCTTTCCTTTCTAAGGAGTCTTCTGTGGGAGCACTGTTCTGTTCACAGACCTGTGACTGCTCTACAAAGCAGGCAAGTGCCTTACCAAAGAAGAGGGAAAGACTATCTTTCTACCTTTGTCTTTCTACTTAACATATGTGGTTCTTTTTAAAAAAGATTTATTTATTGTGTTTATATGAGTACACTGTAGTTGTCTTTAGACACACCAGAAAAGGGCATCACATCCCATTACAGATGGTTGTGAGCTACCATGTGGTTGATATGAATTGAACTCAGGACCTCTAGTAAAGCAGTCAGAGCTCTTAACCACTGAGCCATCTCTCCAGCCCAACATGTGTTCTTAACACACGTGTGTTATCACAGAACATGGGAGACTAGATAATTTATAAAGATAAAAAATATTTCCTTACAATTGGAAGCTGAGAATCACAGATTTTGGGGTAGGCATTTCTTAAGATATTCTTGACATATGCCTACTTGGAGTAGAGAAGAACAAGAAAGCACACGACTGGGAGAAGGCAAGAGGAGCCAGGCTTGTTTATAACAGGTGCACTTCTTCCATAAGAATATTACTCTATCCATAAATACAAATACTTCACGACATAACTAATCTGCTCCCACCTATCAGCACTGCTATACCAGGAAGCTCCCTACACATAGACTTGGAGACTTACATCAATAATACTGCCAAGGTTGAAGAACAATGATATTTGTAAATGTATCTGAAATTGGAAAGAAAGAAAAGAAAAACTCCCATAGTTGGTTCTGCCATAATTTTTTCAATAAAGGTACTGATTAAAGGATTTATCAAAGGATATATTATTAATTTTCAGGACTCATGCAAATGGGCTCTGTGAGGGTTTACATCTTGGTGAGATTTAGATTTGAGAAACCCAGCTAAAGCCATGAGTAACCCTTGCTAAACATTCTTTTTTGTACGAAAGAAAAAATCTTACCTATAAGAAAAAGGTGAGGACAGGGGATGGAGGAGAGACTGAGGGAATGGCCAACCCATAACAGGCCCAACCTGAGTCCCATTCCATAGGCAAGCACCAATTCCTGACACTATTAATGATACTTAGTTATGCTTGCAGACAGGAGGCTAGTATCGCTATCCTCTGAGAGGCTCCACCCCGCAGCTGACTCAGACGGATACAAGCACCCACAGCCAAACAGTAATGAAGCTTGGGGACTTTCATGGAAGAACAGGAGGGAGAACTTCAGGTTCCAAAAGGGGATAGGAACTCCACAGGAAGACCAACAGAGTCAACTAACCTGGACCCTTGGGGCTCTTACATACTGAACCATCAACCAAAGAACATAGACAGGTTGGACCTAGGCCTCCATGCACATACGTAGCAGATGTGTAGCTTGGTCTTCATGTGGGTACCAAACATCTGGAGCAATGGGCTATCCCAAAAGCTGCTGCCTCTAGCTGGGTTGCCTTGTCTGGCCTCAGTGGGAGAGGATGTTCCTAGCCTCACAGAGACTTGATATGCCAAGGTGAGGAGATACTCAAGGGGGCCCCACCTCCAACTCAGAGGAGAAGGGGAGGGGGAGGGGGAAGGATTGTGAGAGGAGGTGACTGGGAGGGGAGCAGTCAATGGGATGTACATTGAATAAGTAAAAAAAAAAATAAGTAAAAAGGAAAGAAGGTGATGGTCACAATATAAAATAAAAATAAAAATCAAGACCAAAATCTAGATTATAACAACTGTGAATTCCTCTCTTTTCAAAACCCTGTAGAGTCATGCCAGGAGTAGGATTCTTTAGTAAGACAATGACCAGATAACAAGCAGGACAGTACTCCTGATATCTCCCACACTTTATTAAAACTAGGTTTGATCACATGGTAAGAGTAAAGCTAAGAATAATCCATGTACTTGTTACAATCACACTGGAGAAAGGATGCAGCTATCTAGTTAATTTGAACTTACACATTTCTCAGTAATTCTCTATATAAAAATGTACCCTGCTGGGCACAGGAGCTAGGGAGACACTTAGTGGGGAAAGGGCCCGTTGAACAAACATGGGAACCTGAGATGGGTGTGGCTGCTCACATGTCTGCAACCTCAGTGCTAAGAGGGACAACTGGAGGTAAATAGTAGAGATACTAGAATCGCTAGGACATGCTGGACACCAACAAAACTTCATGTACAGTGAGAGACATTGTCCCAAAGGAATAAGGTGGAAGGTGACAGAGTACTGATATGAGTGTGCACATATGCACATATGTACATATTCATATGTATGTATGTGTATGTGTATGTGTATGTGTATGTGTATATGTATATGTATATGATGTATATGATGTATATGATGTATATGATGTATATGATGTATATGTATGTGTATGTGTATGTGTATGTGTATGTGTATGTATATGTATATATGTATATATGTATATATGTATATATGTATATATAGAGCACACAGTGGGAGCATGTATTTCTCTATTTTTTATGATGAGTAGTAGACAAATGGGATAATCCCTCACCTTCTATGTTACACTTTTTTTGTAACTATTTCATATGAAAATATTTAACTTGATATGTGTAAAAAATCCCTTCTAAATTCTCAAGGAATCTTTCTTAGAGCCTCAAATTTAGCTCCTTTCAACAAAAATCCAGGTCAGCATACAGGCAGTCCATGCAGATCTGAAAAAAAAAATATTTTCATAAGAAATAGTAGGTGGTGCTTCCTGAGTTATCAAGACTTTAATCAGAGAGCTTAGAAGCCTGTAAATACTACCAACCGCTGAGAAACCCTGGTGTTAATCCCATTCAAAGAATTTCATAATTGAAATAAGCAACTGGGTAGGATTGACTTTAAGAAAAAATGCAAGTAGAAAATAAACCTTGGCTACATTAGTTTATTAATGTGTGTGCTAGTGTAAATTGATTATTCATGCATTGTTTTATGTGTTACAGTCTAGCACATACTAGGAATGTAATATTTTTGTGAGTTAATACCTGATAATTACAGAACAAATGCATGCAATTTGTATTAAGTGGTATTTAAGGCAAAAGATTTACTAGCCTGTATTTTAAACTATACGAGCATTTCCCAGCACAGCCATGGCCACAATTTCTTTTACAGGAATACTTCTAGGCAACCAAAGCAGTGGATTTGTTAAGGTAGCCATGGCAAGCCACAACACCCTGAACACCTGCTGCAAGACAGAATTTTCTAGTCACTAATGTAATCTGAGCATGTTGTCTAGAGCAGACCCACTCTGCATGAAACATGTAGCCAAGGAGAGAAAGGCCTGGAATGGAATATTCAAATAGGAGAAAGTAGGTGGGCGGCTACATATTGGTGAAAATGGAACATCATGTAGAGAAATGTGTTCCTTCTCTTTGAATTTACATCTTGTACACAAATCCTATAATTAATACTTGGCCATAAGCAAGACTTCATAAAATGGCATTGAGGAGAATTTTCTAAACTGTTGCTACATGCAGAGAGCCTCTCCACCAAATCCTGGCCAAGATACATGATATCTACAATGGCAAAGGAATATAAAAGTTGGTATTCTGAATGAAAACCCTTCACCTCATAAGCCCATTGGTTTCTGTTGATTCTCTTGGCCTTCATTCAAGAAGAGCTGGCATGGGCCGTTGCCTAGCAACAGCATGTAGTGCACTTTTCTACTAGCCCATAGAAACACTGTCTCTCTGGACCTCCTGCCATTCAGCATCATATTTTTGTTAGTGATGACAATCTCTGAGGAAATTTTTATGCTTCCTTTCAAATAACTGCTGGAAAAAGGCTTTTTCAAGTACTCAGCTCTTTATCATGAAGTATACTTGTCATAAGAAGGACCAACAAAAGAAGAAATATTAATTATTAATGCTCAAATTCCAACCAGTGTTACATTAAGGTATATAACCATATCCATTATTGAAAATTGCTATAAATGGTCTTTGAATTAAGTATGACAATTTAATACCATCCATGCATTCAACAAATATTTGTTTTCCAGGTACTACCATTGTCCTAAGGGGCACAGGATACACTGAACCTAGCTTCCTAGACTTCCCTGGTTATACTTTAGTGCCTTTGTATATTATACAATTAGCTATATGACAAACTGACACATGAAACTTGGAAGTTAGGTCCTACACTTCAAGAAATTCTTTCAAGGTGGATGCAGAAATGGTTCAGTGGTTAAGAGTCTGCACTGTTCTTGCAGAACACCTAAGTTTCGTTCCTTAGACCCACATTATCAGTTTACATCTACCTATAACGCTAGCTATAGGGATCTGATGCCCTTTTCTGACATCCATGAGTACTTGTACTCAAATGTCTATGTGTGTGCACATGCCTCTGTGTGTGTGTGTGTGTGCACATGCCTCTGTGTGTGTATGCATGTGTGTGTGTGCACATGCCTCTGTGTGTGTGCATGTGTGTGTGTGCACATGCCTCTGTGTATGTATGCATGTGTGTATGTGCACATGCCTCTGTGTGTGTGTGCATGTGTGTGTGTGCACATGCCTCTGTGTGTGTATGCATGTGTGTATGTGCACATGCCTCTGTGTGTGTGTACATGTGTGTGTGTGCACATGCCTCTGTGTGTGTGCATGTGTGTGTGCACATGCCTCTGTGTGTGTGTGTGTGTGTGTGCACATGCCTCTGTGTGTGTGCATGTCTGTGTGTGCACATGCCTCTGTGTGTGTATGCATGTTTGTGTGCACATGCCTCTGTGTGTGCATGTGTGTGTGCACATGCCTCTGTGTGTGTGTGCATGTGTGTGTGTGCACATGCCTCTGTGTGTGTGTGCATGTGTGTGTGTGTGTGTGTGCACATGCCTCTGTGTGTGTGCATGTGTGTGTGCACATGCCTCTGTGTGTGTGCATGTGTGTGTGTGTGTGCACATGCCTCTGTGTGTGCGTGCATGTGTGTGTGCTTTTGTATGTGTGTTTTCTGCAAGTCAACCCATACATGAACCAAATGTCTATTTTTAAAAAGTCAAAACGTAAACCTAAATCCAGTGAGCCTACCTGCCCATGAAGATCAAGGCAGTACTTTTAGGGGCCTGCATCCCTAGCTTCACCAAAGAAGGTTTTTTTTTTTTTTAGCAAATAGTACAACATGATTTTCATCATATTTAATCCCAGATGGATGCCTGTGAACCATTAGACTGAGATTTTTTTACTAAATCCTATATCAAATCACATTTAAGCAAAAGCTTACAGAAACCTTATCAAAAGACCTCTGAGTTCTGATCCACCTTATGCATACAAGAATGGGAACAGCAGCACCCAAACCACGGAAGCTCCTGTCAGTTTCCTATCAGATGGCCCCACACTGAGTAACCTTCTTTGCAACGCAAGCAACAAAAACCAGCTGGAGCTAGTGGAAACTCTAACAACAGCAATGGAGTTGGAATATAATAGAAAACTACTCTCTTATATCACAGCATCGAAATCAAGTCCCAGGCTATGGGTTACAAAAATTATGGAAGATTTGTCTCTGAAGAGCACTCATCAGTAGGACCCGTCCAGGGCTTCAATTCTAACCATCCAGGCAGTCTAAACCAGGCACCCATTGCTTAAATAGCTCCTCACTATAAATACAAATGTTTCAGAGTCTTTATCCCCAAAACAGCTTATAGCTATTGTTTTCAAAGTACAGAACATTTAAGTGGGCTTGTTCCCTCTCTTTAAGGCCAGTGTGCAGTTTTTAGTACTTCACCCAACCGACCTGTAGGAAACCAGCTATATGCCAGAATACCTAAACCCCACCATGGTTTCCCCAAGTGTGTCAGATAGATAGCTCTTACCTACGAGCAAGCACCTTTTCCCTTGAGCCAGTGGCCCTGTCAGTGCTGGCCCTGGCCTTAGCAACACTCAGCAAACACTCTTGCCAGGCTCAACCTATTTACTGTAAAATTATGACAGCCCCAAACATCATTCCAATGGCTACTATATTTTTAAAGACTACTTAATGATGTAGCCTATTTGCTGAATAATATTCTGCACCAAGGGTCTAACTGAGGTTTATAAGAGGCCACCCCTTCAGGAATAGAACATGTTATTTCCAGAATGAGGGAAGGTAGATGGCAGATTTGGACAACCCCACAGAAGTCACAATTAGGGTATCATGACCTACTCCACCCTAACTCCTCCTCAGTCAAGAAAGAAAATTTGAAACAAATTCTATGTCAAATCACATGAGGGTATTTCTCAGTTTACTTTTTGGGGTTTTGAAATGAACATAGTCAGAAGAAACTGACGAAAGGTCTAGATTAATTTTCTTGGTATCCCTCCGCTCCTCTGCTGAGCAAGCCAGCCAGAAGCTAGTAGATGGTGTTGTCTGATAAAATGTTCAATTGGAAAGGGTGGGGGGATTGAAGGAAAGCCAACAACACTCAGGAGAATCCAGGAGCTTGCGAGGGGAGGTGGAGGGGGCTCAACCTGAACAGATCTTGAGTTTAGCTGCTAGTAGTGACTGTACAGGATCAAAAGCACATCTGCATGTGCACACACACACACACACACACACACACACACACACACACACACCGAACCTGATCTACCCAACTCTATAGCCTGGTTGTCACCCCATGAATCATGTAAAGCTCACTATACCATGCTCCATCCACAGAAGCCTACCACACTGCAGCAGTCCTCAGGGTGACAATCTGCTCTGTGTCTCTGTGTCTTTGCAGTGCCATGGCTCTTGTGGACCCTCTTATCTTTATGACAGATGTGGTTCTATTGGACCTAATTTGGTATGGACTAAGGGTATATATCTCCTTAAAAATTCTATATTGGCACCCTAATTTGATAGTATTAACGGGTGGACAGTTTTAAGAAAGGAGCCAACTACTTCCCTCATGTGCATACAAAGCAGATGCTGCCCATCAGACACTCAGCCAGTGCTTCTTGGTCTTGGTCTTTACAGCCTCCAGAAAGTGACAAGTAAATGTTTGCAGTTTAAGCCACTCAGCCTATGCCAACTTGGAATAGAAGCCTGAAAAACTGAAGACCTAACCTGGTTCCTATGAAGACTTCTTAGTTTCTAGGCCTAGGACATTGCCTGGTCCCACCTCTGTATTTTTACTGTCTTGCATTTTCTTCTTCTTTACCTTCCTAATAGACTAGATGGCCCAATCCTGCTGGCCTTTTCATTTCTAACTTTGAACACAGTGCCTAGCTTAGAGAAGATCTCTAGGCTTGCCCAGTGAGTTTAAAGAAACTGGTTCAAGTAATGTCTGTGTTAGGAAGTCCAGAAAGTACTCCCATAAAGACTTAGTTTGAGCCATGCACTGAACTATGTGATTTTATATGCACAATTTCATTGCACCCTTCCCCCAACCCTGCAGAATGTAATATTAATGTTCAGCGTAGATGCATGATCCAAGGCTCAGAAAATATAAAAGGACTTACCCAAGACCACATAACAGAATGTGAAGGGCCAGGGTATAAATGGATCTCTTCCAGCTCCTGCTTTGTGAGTGGATTCTTGTTACAGGAAATATTTAAAAATGAACCGCCAACTCTCCATGGGGCTGGATCATGCTTCCACGCTCCTGCCTGCTCACCAACTCTTTGGCCACACTGGATTACAGGGCTCCCACCTCTCCCGGCCATCTCTCCAGTGGGGGACCCCCAAGTTCCTCTCGCTACCTCACACCCCACAGTCAGCCTTCACATCACAATACCCACTACCCCTGTAGAATCAAGATTCTTAATGCTTAATTAACCAATCAGACTTCTGTATCAATAGTATCACAATTTACAAGATGCCAATACAATAATTTCCGAGCCAACTGATAATTATAAAAGCTTTATCCCAATATTTCTAAACTTGTGAAATTATAGCTACTTGTGGCTGGAAAACGCCACATGGGTACACATCAGCAGCCATCTTGTTCTTCTCCTACCCTGAGGCACTCTTCCCTCTGTGACTCTTAGCTCTGTCTCCCTTCCCCTGTCTAATCACAGGCATCCCACTGCCCTAACATGATTGGACAGGGAAACTGCAACAGACTCTACTTGCAGCAAGCTTAATATTCAGTTTTAAAATTTCAGTATGTAAATTAATTTATCATCAACATTCCATAACTTCACAGTTTCCACTCATATTAGTCACTGAAATTTTCAGTCCTAGAGGGAAGCAGATGGTTAAGTAAGAAGAAACTGGAAAGTGTGGTGTCAATGTCCCTACCTTGTCAAAGACAACTAGCTCCATGTGAATATGTTCAAAAGAAGAATAAATGTTGGAGTCAACTGTGAACCAGCAGCTCTCAGGGATTAAAAACAAGAGAGTGACTTCAGTAAAACCAACTAAAATGGTTTTAATGAAAGATGCATTTTTAAAGGAGATGAGCTTCCTAGGAACACTAGGGTATTTCATTATGCTGCCCTACTGTGCTCTGAACTTGATAAAGCCTTTCTCTACAGCTTTGACACATAAGGAGGTTGTTAGAAAACACAAGCTTGTGGTGGAAGATTCTTTCTGAAGGTGTGTAGAATTACCAATTATTGAGTTTTCATATTATCCTTTTATAACTGGAAGCATCCAGATGGGGCTCAAGCACAATGCAACCCCACTTTATGTGTCATTAATTCTAACTCACAGGGAGAGGTGTTCCCTGGAAATCATCTACTGTGATTTCCTTTGTAATTTAGAGATCTAAGGCCCTGAACCAGTGAGCCTCAAGTAACGTTCAACAAAATCTTTAATTCTTCTTAAGTGTTCTCTGTTTATTGCAGCTGCATCAAATCTTCTAAGCAGCACCACAAGGCATTTGGGTTGCCAGTCCGAAAAAAAGCTCTCCTAAACAAATGCCCATATTCCAAGCCACAGGCAAACATGGAAATATAGAGTGGATCCTCTCTTAGCTGATTCATAAAAGTATAAAAATTTTACCCAATATGACATCATGTTGTTTTGACACATAATTGAGTACATAAGTGATAAATGTTTACATCTAGTCAAACATACTCATCTCCTAAAATATTTTGTAGGTTAAATATTATCAAAATTCTTTCTTCTTTCTGAAATGGCATAGCACTTAATTAACAATCATACAACAGCACAATACACATCACAACTTCTTGCCACTGTCTACCTATAAGTAAATGCCCACTGGTCAACACTTAACTGCATGGCTTCCTTCCATGGCACCTGATAATTACCATCTGACAAGTTTCAAATGCTTGTATGAAATCAGCTTTCTGAGATTCCACATAGGAAATCATGTGTTCTTCTCTTTTAGTTCCTGGATTAGTATAATGCTTTCTAGTTGTATTCACATTGTCACAAAGGACAAGAAGTTGTTTGTCTCATAGATGAATGATATTCTATTGTATGTTCCACATGGTCTTCATCCTTTTGTCAGCTAATGAGCACTTGTTTTCACTTTTTGGCTGTTATGCAGAGTAAACAGGACTTGCACATGCCCCCTCTATGTATTCATTTCATCCCAATTAGATAAATACCCAAGCCTGAGGCAAGTAAATTAAGTATTAAATCTATTTGTGATGTTTAAGGGACCGTCTGTGCCCTTTTCTATGAGGACTGTAGTAATATATATTACAGTAGTGTGTAACGGAATGGTAACATTTCTCCACTCTTGTCCAGCACTTGTTACCTTCAGTGTTTTAATAGCCATTTTGCTGGTGAAGTAATACTTCATTGTGTTATGTTTTGATTTGCATACCCCTAACTATTAGTGTCATTGAGTATTTTTATTAGTAATATTGAGTATTTGATTGCCATTTGAGAGAGCTTGTGGGATGGGAATAATATTTGGACACTATACACTGTACAGAAGGTTGATGTTTAGGATATATAGATGCTTTTATCAATGTTCTATTGCTGTGAAGAGACACAGACACCATAGCAACTCTTCTAAATGAAAGCATTCAGTTAGGTCTGGCTTACAGGTTCAAAAGTTTAGTCCATTATACTACTGGTGGGAAGCATGGTGGCACACAGGCAGACATGATGCTAGAGAAAGAGCTGGGACTTCTGTCAGGAGCCATAATGGGACAAGCTAATAACTAGCAGGTGATCATCCTGAGATGGCCTGCTTCTAATTATTATATAATCTGTGACAGGCTCACTCTTATTAAGCAAGTCTGTAAGGGATTCATTTTAGGAAAGATTCCTGCTATTAATATCCTTTTGCTGTTATATTAAACATATATAACAATCACTAAGTAATAGCACACCCCTTTGGAGCAGATCTCTGCAGATCCACAAAGATGTACTGTCTTATAGTGATGCTATATAGACAAATAGATGACTTCTTAAGTCTTAATGATGATCCTATAAGAATTCCTTAAATATACCAGTGATTATTAAGCTCTTTTATAATGGTACTCCTATTCCAAGGGGTTGTAAAACAATTAACCAAAGAGAAATAACAATTTATTATAGGTGCTAGGAGAGAAGATAAAATATTGACTGGGTTTATCGATACAAAACTTCACTAATAACTTACTTATGGTTTTAAATCTTCAGTGAACCTGTGGAGCTGAGGCAGATGATGGATCTTTAGCCAGATAATTACTCCTAATGGATATTCATAAAAATATTCTCTGTTGTAAACTTCTATTTTAATTTATAATTTGATTTTTTTTTGTACAAACTTAAGATGAACTTTGTAACTTGAGATCATGTATTCTGAAAGACATATAAGTACTGAGGACAAAGAGATGAGAAGAAGAGAAGAATTTTTTTTTCCTTGTCCCCCACCTAGGAGAATTTTTTTCCCTTAGAAGAATTTTTCCCTTACTAGAAATTGTTATATTTCCCCACTTAGAAGACTCCCCCGTTAGGATCTTTACACTTTTCCCCTTAGACAGCTATCTTAGGAAACTTTTTACAACTTAGTAATAAATGATATAATCACTTTTCTGCATGTCCCTTTTTCTTCCTGAGACTTCCAAATAGCAGTTTGAAAGAGCCTGCTGAAATAGTACAAAGGCTATTTACTTAACCCTTCGTGGTTTGAAGAAGAGGGGCTAGGTGTTAAGTGTCAGAAACTGCAATTTCTGGCTTCAGAGGATCACAGAAGGCAGGTCAGCTACAGTAGCAAGGTAACTGAGACTTAGATAAGTAAACTTTTTATTTATACAGCAACCCTAAATACCTCATAAGACAAAATCTTACCCTCTGACAATGCTCTTCCCCCCTCCACTGCCTCAAGAAGAATTAAAAAGAAAGAAGAACCCTTCCCTGCCCCTCCCCTGCCCCTTCCCTGCCCCTCTCTCACCCGCCCCCACCGGGGTTGGCCCCCAGCAGAGTTCTACATCCAGATCATTTAAAATATGATATTATAGTCTTGTTTGCTTGTTGTTGTTGTTGTTTTGATAAATTCTATATAATGACTAGAGTATGGATCAATGCTTAAGAATGTTTGCTGTTCTTGCAGAGAACCAGGGTTTGGTTGCCAGAACCCATATGATGGCTCACAACTGCTGGTAGTTCCAGTTTCAGGGGATCCAATGACCTTCTCCAGTCTATAGAGACACCGCACACACAGAGCACATACATGCATGTAGACAAACATTCATGTATATAAACATAATAAATCTTTTTGAAAAAAATTCTTTCTTGTAGCCATTTGAATAGGAATGGCCCTGATAGGCTCAAAGGTTTGAATGTTTTGTCACCAAGAAGGTGGGGTACCATGTTGGAGTAGGTATGGCCTTGTTGGAAAAAGTGGTGGATGTGCTGGTGAGGGAGACTGTGAAGTTTCAAATGCTTAAGTCATGTCCAGTGTCTCTCTCTCTCTCTTCCTGTTCCCTGCTGACCTGAATGTAGAACTCTCACCTCTTTCTCCAGCATCATGCCTGCCTATGTGCCACCATGCTTCCCCAAGTATTACTCCTACCCAGTAAGCCCTGACATCACTATGTTTATAGTTGCCATTCCTGAACAAAAGCTTTCTAGTTTTATGTAACTCCATTTATTAATTTTTTTCTTTCATTTCCATGCTTTGGGGCGTTTTCCCAAAATACCACCCCACTTTAGTGTCGCAAAGCATTTCCTCTCTGCTTTACTTCAGTGGTTCTACAGTCTTAAACTTATGCCATTCTATGGTGAGCTGATCTGCATCACTGGTGGAAGATGGGTGTAGGTTCATTCTTTTAAATTTGCATATCCAATTTTCAAGCACAACTAACTGGAAAGACAACTCGTTCTTCAATATATATTTTGTCACCTTTGTCAAGAATCATTTGCCAAAGGTTCATGGCCTTATTTCTTACCTTTCTATTCTATTCCACTGGTCTATACATTTGTTTATATGTTAACACCATGTTTTGATTACTATGGCTTAGTAAGTATGTTTGTGAACCATGTTAACATAATGCCATTTGGCAAATTCTATGTGAAGAAATCAACAATAAATCTCACTTTTAAAAGTTAAAAAATTAAGAACAAATATAATCACAAAGATAAAAATTTTCTACAATGAAAATTACATAATATGAATAAAATTTTGAAGGATAAACACAAAATTTGAAAGACATCTACATCAAACTGGGTTGTGTCAGACTCCCCTGGCCACAGGTCTTGCACAAGTTATGGATCTGTCACTAACTATAGCCTGTAGAAAGAATATCTTATGTATTGTATGGATGCATCACTGGTCAATTAAAAAGCCTATGGCCTAGGGCTTAGTCAGGAAACAGAGGTGGGGCATCTGGAAAGAGAAAGGATTTTGGGATAGGGGCAGGCAGAGATTTGCCATGAATATGTAAGGTGAAGGATGCATGATATCTGAACACAGGTAATCAGCCATGTGGCAGAATGTAGATTAAAATAAAGGGGTTATCTTAAGGCATGATTCTAGTCAGAAAAGAGGCTAGATATATGGACAAGGTATTTAAATATATATTTTGAGTCTGAGCCTTATTTCTGAGAGCATGGGACTGGGATGAAGAACCAGATCATAAGTTTACAATGACCCACAAAAGAAGCTTTTATAACAAAGGCTGAAAGCAGCACGAACCTGTGAATAGAAATATTTGGAAAGCAGTGATGAAATATCAGCTTGGCGAAACAAGAGTAGCAGGTTCTCCCTTAGAACTTAGACTCTCCTCAGCCACCAGCTCTTGATCAGGTTACAGCAATGGGCATTACGTTTCCCTCTTTGAATCAGGCCTCAAATCGAATCGGAAAACTGTTGGTTAAACCATATGGAACATTCTGAGTAAGGCTGTTGATGAATCCCCCAAGTTCCCCCCTCCACAGCAGCCCCCATAGCACTTTCTAGTACAGTGAAAGCTGGTCAACATGGAGGAAGCCTCTAACTCAGTTCCAGCTTGATTTCTCTATGTCTTGTTACTGCGTTGTGTTGTGTCTTCAGTAAAAAGCAGTTACCATAAACTTCTGGTTAGAACCAAGAGCAATGGCGGTAATCTGTACTGGTTTGGGGGCCTATGGAAACTTCCTGATCAACAATTTTAATTTTTTAAAAATGGAGGTAAGCAGAAGTCTTACTATGTAGGCCAGGCTGGTTTCAAACTTCCAGTCTTCCTGCTTATTTCCCTGAGTGCTGAAACAACAGGCATATGCCACCATTCTCAGCTCCTCTTACAAAAGACATGTTCTTACTTTCTAGCCCAGGATGGCCTCAAAATGGCAGTCTCCCTGACTTGGCCTTCTAAGTTCTGAGATTAAAGGCATGACCCACCATCCCTGGCTGGAAGTCTTTCTACTACTACTAAACAAAAAGCCCCTAGGAATGAATAATCATGATAAAAACATATTTTTCTGAGTTAGTTTGGTATCTGATGTAAGAAAGTTATTCTAAAAGTACTTCTCAAAAGTGATGCTAATAACGAACCCTCTGACGTCACTCAGTGTTTAATTACTATCTCATTCCTACAAGTCAGTTACTTTTATTAGGAATAATTCTTCAATTGTGCTGAAAGTATAGGCTGCAGTATAACAAATATTCCTAATTCAACCACTCACAACTAAACAATCTCAATAGTTTGTCATATTGAGTATTCATAATAAAGAACTAACACTGATTGAAGACTAACCAGGCACAGGCAGCATTGCAAGTGCTTTACATAGATTAATTTGACTAAATCTTGCAAATCCCTATGAGACAGGGCTGTGAGCTTTGCAAAGTTAAATTTAAGGGGTCTATATTAGTATTCTAAGGCTGCCAAGAAGAGTGTCATAGTCTGGGCAATTTAAACAACAGAAACTCATTTTTTCACAATTGGAGAAGCTCAAGTTTGAGATCAATGTGCTATCTGGTTACTTCTGTGCCCTCGCTCTTTCATATTCAGATCTCCTACCTATTTTTCTCCTTCATCTGGACATGGTCATCTTCTACCTGTATTTCTATATCATTTTTCTTTTGTTTACTAATTCTTATACAAATAACAGTCTTATTGGATTCAAGCCACCCCTGATACCTTCTTACTTAATTTGAACCTTGCTCACAATATCTAAGAAATGGAAACAACTTATGATACATAAATAGATAAGAAAGATGTGGCAGTTGTTACTATGAATATATGCAACAGTAACACCATCTTCAAAAAGAAGGAGTAGAAGCAGCAGAGGAAGAAGAGATTTGGCTGGGCATGGTCGGTCATGCCTCCACTCATAGCACTTAGAGGCTAAGGCACCAGGATCCCAAGTTAAAGGACACCTTGGACTATGCAATGAGATCTTGTCAAAATAGAAAGAAGAGAGGAAGAATAAGGATGGGGAGGGGAGAGAATAGGAAGCTGGGAGAGAGGAGTGGGAAAGGGATCGGAGTAGAGAAACAGGAGGAAGAGATTCCACCACTTGCAACACACACACACACACACACACACACACACACACACACACACACACACACAGAGGGTATGATAGCCAAAATAAACCAGGAAGGAAAATAATACATGATCTTCCTCAAATGTTGAATATAAAAAATCAAATATACAAGAGAATAAAGGTGGGACTGGGGAAACTGAGAGATGTTGGTTGTAAACAGTGTTCAGATCTACAGGATAAATAAGGCTAGAGATCCAACAAGCAGCAAAATTAATCTGCTGATAAATCTGTACAGTATACATACAATTCACGGGGAACTAATCAGGAAATAGCCACACACAGGTTACATGAGAAAATGGGCAATTTGCTTGTCATAATATTGTATTAAAATTAATATATGTACCTCAAAATATTGCTATGAACATTGAATTTGTAGAATGGTCAAAAGAGCAGAAGAGCCTTCTCTGCATATAGTCATATTCTGAGGAACTGGTGAGTTCAACTTGTAGATTTGAGGGCACTCACTTGTTTTGGTAATAAAAGCTCTATGCATGTTTTCCAAATGCTGAAGGGACAAAACCAGCTAAAGCAGCAGTTCAAACCCAAAGCTATAAATGCATGAAAAGTGTAAACACCACAAGCTATAGAAATAATCTCTGAACAACGTACTGTCCTTAAAAACTTATAAACAAAATCAAGCTTCATTAGTGAAAATCTGTTTAATCACACAAAAAGGTTAAAGAATACAAATTAGTGATATTAAAGTAGGGAATGACTTACAATATTTCAATTCAGGTTTGGACAATGTTTCATATAGACAGATATTGCTAGGTATTTTATCAATAATAATATAGCACATTCCTTGGAGTGCTGCTTGCTGCTCACACCCTGGAGGCCCAGGCATGAGGAATAAACCTGGCCAAGCATGTAACCTACTGATGTACAACATAAATACACAGACAACATACAAGCATGTAACCCACTGATGTACAACATAAATACACAGACTATGGAGGAAGTTAAACTCCAGTGTTGGGCCTAATGTTAGACTTGTGCCATCAGAATTTCGAAGAAGGAAAGCTCAATAGCTATTTCCTTTGAGAACAGAGAATTTGGTGATAGTGTGTGTGTGTGGGGGGGGGGGGGAGTCTGCAGAACCAAAGTTTCAAAACAAGCACTTGTACTCCACTCACCTAACAGCTCTGTGCTGTCTTGCCCAATCCCGGACAAGTCAACATTTCCTGCCAAGAAAGATATTCTTTTTTAAAAAAAAGTCTCCTTTCTTAGTATCCTGCCATAAGTTACTACTCATTTCAAAGAGTAGTAACAACCTAATACTGTAGTGAAATGTTTTCCTCATCTGTAATAATAAGAAGAAACAGGGCAAACTTTTATTTACTAGTCATTTTTAGAGAGGCTCAGAGATCACAGATGCCCTGTGTTCCATGAGACTGCAGAGAGGATGGCAGCACAGTGAAGCAGTGCCCTGAGATGCTAATGAAGTGCAGCCAAAATACAGATAATTATTTTAATTAATGGTAATGATTTTAACGGTTGAACATTTTAACTAATTAATTATGATTGATTGCTTGTTACTAATCAAGGAATATGATTCAAAGTTGTAATTGAAAACCAGGAGCAATAGGTTCCACTGAGAGCATATCATGGCCCAAGTGAGACCAGGGGCTTTATCTTTCTTTCAAAAGTCACATTCTGGATCATTCCAGTACTTTGCCCAACTCCATGAATTCCTGCAGGTAAACTTGTAGGCTACTAGTTTCATTTGGGTATTTGGGATTCTTTATCCTAATATGAGATGAAAACATATTCAATGAAATATATGTTGTTTTATAGCTGTACCTTTTAATATTGCATTATTCATCAAATTTTATCCTTATTCACCTACATTGTAAGTTTTTTTTTCAAGTAAAGACTTCAGTTATAAGAAGCCATCCCAATAGACTGCTTTGAAAATGTTGAACTTATTTATTAAATGTAATAACTGACAATTTGGCTTCCATATGATTTACATACAGCATTTTGGACATTGGTTGGTTAAGCAGGAAATGCTCAAGACTGAGACAAGCATGTCCTGACTCTGCATTCTATTCTAACAGGTTTATGCATGGAGGCAAGTCAGTATTTCAGTATTACCTGGGACATAGAAAATAGTAGAGCATTACAAGATCAGTTTGGAAAGGGGGAAAGGCCAGTGTATCTACACTGCAACATGTGACACTATAGTGGTGGCAAGACATTGGGCAAGGACAGATCTAGGTAGAATACAAACTCTGAGTCTCCTGTTATCACCCTCATGAAAACATTTTGGGAAAAGTTCCCAATGCTAAAGCACTTCATGGAGTTTAAGGAAGATCTACTGTAGGTCACTTGTTGGAAGACTGGCGGAGCAAAAAGACGAAGCAAGAGGCTGTTCCTGTTGTCCAGGTGAAATGAATAAACAAAACCAATCCCTTCCTGTCAGAAGGGATGTTTTCTGAATAGGGTTACCTGATTTGATTTAAAAAAAAAAAACTGTAGAAAAAAGGAAGTTGGAGGCTTATAGGCAGACACAATTGGTTGGGGTCCCTGGGGAACATCCAGGAAAAGATGGACAACAGCTGTCAAAATAAATCTCCGGTTTCAAAAGCAAAACAGAACAGAAAAGTCCACATTCATCCCAAGGGAAATGGTGTGGTCTAGACAGCTCTCTTCTCCCAGTGAGAGGGAGAGCAACAACAGATTGCCCAGCTTAAGCCAGAAAGCCTCAGAAAATCTGCACAGTGTTTTGAGCAGCAGACATTTTTAACAAGCAGAAAAAGAGGAGAAAAGAACCCAAATGTTGGCCATGGCCATGGCATAGGCATAGTGAGGGGAAGGCCGAGAATATACCATTGGGTGGAAGCATATGAAAAATGTCTTTTTTAAAAGAGCCCATCTGAGTTAGCAGATTAGCTCCATAGATGCTCCCTGAACCTCACATTCTGAGAACCTAAACAAATCTCAAGGGACAATATCCTGACAAGAAGACACATGCTTCTAGACCCTATGCAAAAGAAACTGGGTTACAATCATTTGGTACCTAGCACAGTAGAAATCTAGCTGGAGTCTGCAGAGAAATGTAAACACGGGTTCAAACCCTAAGTGCTACACACAGAGAAGGGTCACCAAAGAATTGACCCGCATGTGCAACCTGTGAACAACCTTCCATGATAGGACTAAGATCACCTAGGCATTTGACTTACATCGAGGAATCCAAAGAAGAATGCTAAGAGATGAGGTTAGAACCAGTAAGTAGGCAAAAGACAGAAGTCAGACTCTGTACCCCATCCTGTACTCTACTTCACTTTGGTTACTTCTTGCATACCCAATACCAAAAGCAGGCCAACCTTATCCTGCTCTAACATTGTTCTTCCTCTTTTTAATTTTTCATCCATTTTCCTCCCCCCCCCCCAGCCCTTTTGATAGGACTATCCAAATATCATACTGGACTCATTTGGGGAACTCTGAGTGCCAAGTATCCTAAGCTGAGATTATTTGAAGCCTTCTGATTGCATTGCTTCATGTCTCTCATTTTATTCTATCTTTAACCAGAGCTACTGTATCTCCCTTCCTGATCCCATTACCCCTCCCTTTGACATTATCACAATATTGTACACTAGTCTTAATTTCTCTTTTTACATTTTCATTAATTCCCTTAGAAACTAGTATCTCAGTGTAGACTTCCTTTAGTTCCCCAAATTGATTAAAATTGAGGAAGAATGCTAATGAACTACTGTTGTATTGTAATAATGGACCTATTTTCCAATAGTGTTTTTTATGTGAATATTGACCTGCCTCCACAGACACATGGGCTGAAGGTCTGACTACCAACAGAGATCCCAATCTAACACAGAGACATGAGCCCTCAACATTATTACAGCTCAGTCCATCTGGAACATTGCAGCATTTCTACTGAAAGATCAAAGGTGATTAAAAATCAATCCAACATGGCCAGTCATGGGGATACACACTTTTAATCCCAGCACTGGTGAGGCAGAGGCAAGTAGAACTTTGTGAGTTTGAGGCTATTTTGGGTTAGATAGCCCCAGTTCAGCCAGGATTATGTAAAGAGATCTTTTCTCAAAACCAAAACAAAATGACAGAAGAAAAAAATAAGTCTGATCAATAAGTTAACCCCTGGTATACACATTCCAGTGCAAACACATAAGAAAAACAAAAACAAATGCAGTACGACTTCTCCAAAACTTATTAACCTTTTACCAATTGATTGGATTTAATATCTTCTCCATGGGAGAAAATGTATGTCTGCTACTATAAATCTTTTCAAGAACCCATGACTAGGGAGCTCTAAGGCCTTGGAGGATAGTACTATTTTATATCCTCTAAATATGTATCTGTATTAGTGCAATTCTCAGTCCTCCTCAGAGAAGCCTCTTTCTACAGTGGGCAATGGTTACTAAGTAGATGCACAACTGGTCAAAGTGTAGAGAATATGTGTCTATGGAGTGCCGAACTGTGAATGGGATCTCCAGATTACAACACCTTCCCACAAAGCTCAGGGAACCTTGTGGAGATGGACTGAAAGAGCCACAACACAGGGGGACTTCTGAAAAACAGTCTCTTGGACATGTCAGACCTGCTGCAAGCATGACGTTACAGAAGTCTTGGCTGCCTGCACAAGATCTACACACGATCAAGCCAATCGACATTCCAGCAGGGATGGGGGAAGGGCCTGTAGGTTTCATCACCAGCTGAGGAATTGATGGCAGTTAATGGCTGCTGGGGAAGACAAATTTTCTTCAGTGGGATGGCATACTCCAGTGTGTGGTTCCATATCCATACATAAAAGCATTTGGACTCAGTGGTCAAGGAGGGAACATGAAACTGGGAGGAAATGTTAGGAAAGGATTCAGGAGAACCTGGAAAGAGGTAATGAGGATGGGTGAATATGGTCAAAAATCATTGCATTCATATAAAATTATTATCAAAGAATAAATTAAAAATGTAGTTTAAAATATATAATTTCTAACCGCACAGTAGTAGCTATCAATAAGTAAATTAGTAAAATTAGATATAAAAATGAAAACTTTATAAAAGATATCAAGGAAATTCAGAAAATCATTAAAATTTAAATTTTTTTTAATTTGTGTTTCTAATTTTTTAGATATATGTATTTTTAAAGTTTTTAAAATATATTTAAAAATATATCCCACTAAATTGGAAATTTTAAGAGAAATAGATAAATTTCTGAATACATGACTTAACAAAATTTAGACTAAGATGAGATAAACAAATATGTATTATATAAAATAAGATGGAAGCAATTAATTTTTAAAAAAAAATCTTACAACTAAAATAAATCTAGTCCTGGATAGAGTCACTGCTGAAATATCAAACCTTTAAAGAAGAACCAACAGAAATGCTCCTCACACAATTTCATAGCCTAGAAACCAGAATGGATGCTGCCAAATCTTTGTTACAATGTCAGTATCATCTTGGTAGCAAAACAGAAAAAAACATTCACACAGAAAGAAAACTATATGCCATGTTCCCAATAGATGTAAGTATAAAACTTCTCAATAATATACTTGAAAACTAAATTTAAAAGCACGGCAAAAAGATCATTCATCATAACCAATTCTTCCTCATTCCAAAAGTAAGTAATTCAATACATGCAAATCAATAAATGTAGTATGCCATAGAATTGAACTAAATTTTAAAGAATTGAAAATATGTTAAAGAATAGAAACCACAAGGTTATTCCAAAGCTTTTGATAAAATGTCATAGTCACTCATGTAAAAAGTCTTTTGAAGAAACTAGAAATATAAGGAAAGTACTTCCACATAATAAAGGTTATAGACAAAAGACCAATAGCTAGCAAAATACTAAAGAGTGGGCAAATTGGAAGCATTTTCACTAATGTCTCTATTCATACTCAATTCACTGATGAAGTCTTAGCTATAACAATAAAGCCAGAGAAGGAAACAAATGTGGTACAAAGAGTAAATAAAGTCAACAGGTTCTTATTTGCAGATGACTTGGTTCTGTACTCATGAGACCTTAGAAAGGCTCCACTAGAAAATGTAGACTTAATAAATATATTCAGCAAAGTAGCAAGATACAGGACTAAATTATAAAGCCTATAGCTTTCCTATACAAAATAATAAACATGTTGAGAAAAATAATTTTAAAAAACTACTCACTATTATTTCAACTAACTGTTTTTTGAAAAAGATGCAAAATATGTTACTAAAAAAAAAAGACAAGACAAATGAAAAAATAGTGCTGAGAAAACTGGGTATCTCCATGAAAAAGAGTGAAACTAGATACTTATCTCTCATTGGCAAGAAAATAAACTCCAAAAAGATCAAGATTCTAAACATAAGGCCTGAAACATTAATACTGCTTGAGGCAAAACTAGGGAATATATTTCAAGATAGAGGCATAGTTAAGGACTTTCTAATAAGATAAATGTTTGCTCAAAGAAGAAGGTCAATAATTGATGAATGAGAGATTATGAAACTTTAGAGTTTATGTATAGCAAAAGAAAATGTTAACTGAGAAAAGAGAATGGGAGAAATTCTATATATAGCGTTAATGAGCACTTATCATCTGGGCTGACTGTACCCTCTCCAAGACTCAAAGGCCATGTAGCAAAAACACTAATACCAGGCATGAGATGTCCTCTTCTAAGTTGTTGACCAAATCTGTCCAAAGGACTCTCAAAACATACAGCCTACTGCTGTTGACCTTAGTTGCCCCTAGAGATGGAAAGTCAGTCCCCATTAATGGAAACAGCATACACTTCAGAAACAAGGTCCAACCTGAAACTGAACTGAATTCTCCATTCCGGATGCTTACTAGGTTTCATGGTTGCAGAAGGTGCTATGCAAGCTTCCAAAGGAGGGAAGCAATCAGCAGTCTAGGCAGCTAGGATGTCTATGAACAGTATTAATGATCAGCATGGCACAATACCTCACACGTGCAGTAGTAGCATCCAGGAAATAGGTTATGTTGGTGGTAACCAATTGCTCTTTAATTGTACTTAAGTCCCACTCAACATATGGGAAACAATTCATGGTACTGAAAACCTAACTACTCCATGCTACTGAAGTCATGGTTATTGGAGGAAAATCTACAACCACTAATTTACTAAATCAGCATAATATAATCCCTAATAACAATCTATAAACATTTGCCTTTTTACCCACAGATAAATGTAATCTTTACCCCCTCATCAAAAATTGTTTTTCTTTGTAACAAATGGAGACTTCTACAGAAAAGCACAACCAATTAAAGTGCTGAATTGTGGGACCCAGTCCCAATGAATATTATGTCTACAAAACACCCTAAGGCTAAGGGAATATTGAAGACAATAGAGCGAAAAGATTGTAAGAGCAAGAAGTTTCCTTGAAGATTGTGTCTCCTACTGATATTAGAAGCTACACATATAAATTCTCACCAATATGACTGCCCGAACATGAGTTGAACAAGGATGACACCAAGTTAACATGCCAAACTAGATGGAGAAAAAATAAAACTACAAGGTTTCAAGCCTATACAAAGGACTATAGGTAACTGAGGAAAGGTGAAACTGGAGAGGTAGCCTTCCCCAGAGAAGAACACATCAGTTGTTTGTTTAGTGCCAACTTGTCAACCACGATAATACATATACAGGTAGCATTAAATAGACTGAAAAGGTTTTTGTGTGTTTTTTGTTTGTTTGTTTGTTTGTTTGTTTTTTGGTTTTTCAAGGCAGGGTTTCTCTGTGTAGCCCTGGCTGTCCTGGAACTCACTTTGTAGACCAGGCTGGCCTCGAACTCAGAAATTCATCTGCCTCTGCCTCTCAAGTGCTAGGATTAAAGGTGTGTGCCACCACTGCCCAGATAGAATCTGTATGTATATGCATATATACATACATATGCATGCAATTAGTAATTAGTGATAATCTGAAGGAAAGTCAGGGGACATGGAAGATTTGGAGAGAGGAACAGAAAAGGAGAAATGTTATAATTAAATTGTAATCTCAAGTGGGGGGGTCAACATCTTTAATCATCACAGGAAGGAAAATTAAAGTTACTTTGAGATTCTATCTCACCCCAATCAAAATGGCTATAATGTTTTAAAAATGACAACAAATTCTAACAAGGGTGTTGGAAAATGAGAATACTTAGTTCATTGTTGTTGGGAATGTAAACTGCTATAACTACTATGGAAATCAGTGTGGAAGTTTCTCAAAAAACTAAAAATAAATTTGCCATATGGCCCAGCTTTATCACGCTGGGATACTTGTATAACTATGTTCATTGTTGCTCTCTTCACTAAGTAGCCAAGAACTGTAAAAAGCTATATGCCAATCAACTGATGAATAATGAAATGATGCCACATATACACAACAGAGTTTCATTCATCTGTAAAGAAAGTGAAACTACAAAAGCTTCAGGAAAATGAGTGGAACTGGAAAAAACACAGAGATGACCCAAGCACAGATAACCAAAGGCTGCATTTCTCTCTCATATGGAGACCCTAGCGTCAAATAGTTAGAATGTTTGATTGGAATGCTTATAAAGGACAGGAACTTAGAAAAGGACAATTGTTGGTGGTGTGTTTAGTGAGGACCTACAGCAGAGCAATGAAATTTGAAAGTTCCAGGCAGGCACTATGGTCATTGTCCTGAACAATGGAGCCTCATTCCCAGTTTTCAGAGAGTGCACTTCTGTCCAAGAGTCAGCCTGGGTTGCTTAGAGATCTCCGCTGGACCCCCTTGGCCAGTGCAAGTAGGGGTATCTCTGACAATCTTTTCTGCTCTTGCACTCTTTCTCTCCTATTGGGTTGCTTTGTTAATCTTTGATATGAAGACTTATTATATCTGTTTGGCTTTTGTTTCTTGGAGGCCTTCTCTTTTCTGAAGACAAAATAGTAAGAGAGTGGATCTGAAGAAGAGGGGAGTCAGGGGGATCTAAAAGTATGGAGGGAGGGCAAACAATAGTCAGATTACATTGAATGAGAGAAGAATGTATTTTTAATCAATTAATCAATCTATAAATAAATTTAAAAAGTAGAGAAGTTAATATTAGAAGTGAAAAACTTTTAGCAGAAATTGGTCTATGGGGATAGGGTAGAGAGGAGTAGCGTCTGGGGAAGGTTAGCCAAAACTAAGGATGTATGAAAAAACACTATGGAAATCTACTATTTTATAAATCTATTTAAATACATAATCTTTAAAGTGTGTTTTGAGTGGAAGTACTCTACATGAGTGGATAATGTTCCTCCCAGAAACCAAAGGTTGTTAAACAAAAATCCCAATTCCAGATTATAATATATACTTAGGAGGTATTGCTCAGGGAGGTCCCAAATAATACGAGCTCTCACTGATGTTCTTGGTTACCTATCAGAATGAGTCCTAAGACTCATGGCTGAATATACTACATATGTAGGTTGTAAGACATTAAAAAAAAAAAAAAATCAAGCTAGATCTGGATGGAAGTTTCCTCCCAGCTAGCTATCTTTCCTAGGGCTAGAAGGCACTCAGCAAGCTGCTAGAGGAGAAAAAGTCATCAATAGTTCTACACATTTGTGTACCTCATGGGCTACAAGAATGACCTGTCTACTAGCAATATATACCCCCCCCCACCTCTTGTGCATTAGTGCCATGACTATAATGTGGTAGGAACTGCTTTCTATTTGAGACCCACTCCACAGGAGGTAATTTATACCCTATGCTGCAAATCTCGCCAAGACTTGTGGCTAAGGAAGTAATAGTCCTTAGAAGTAATTTTACCAGTCTCAGTTTGCTAAATAAAAATGGTGGCAAAGTGCCTTCTGGAGACCTGTCTTCATACTGCAGTTCCTGCTGCTGAGTTGTCATCAGAGAAGCTTCCTTTTACATGTGCAGCAATCACTCAGACAAATCACAATTGGTCCATGTATACATGACTGTCAAGTGTCCCACCCTAAACCAGACACCCCTTCTATGAAGAAGGAGCAGAATGAATATAGGAGGAAGAAGTGGGGAAAGGAAGCTAGAGTGTGTTCTGGATATGGCACAGTATGGCAGTCATGACCTCACTGCAGCCCTAGAGTCGGGCACATGACTGAATCCATCAATGTTGTAGCATATGTGGGAAGGAGCTCATCAGACTCCTCCCCTCATTTACTGTCTCTGGCTCAAAACAAACAAACAAACAAATAAAAAGACATTAACATAGGAGGATAGGAGGTTGCCATTAAGAAGTGCTATAGCCCTCTGGCTGACTCTGGTGACCTGACTGGGAGCAATTGGAGATGAAGAAGAAGAAAATATAAAGCAGACTAGAATCTGGATTTGGATGGCATGGCTTACTAGCTTGTATGGAGTGAATACTCTGTGTGTTTATTACACACAGGGAAAACAAGGAGTGGCCAGCTAATCACAATAGGGGATCTCGGCACAGGGAAAGTCAGTCTCTTCAGTAAATGATGCAGAAAAGCTGTGTTCACATGTCGAAGAATGAAACCAATTGTCCATGCTCACCCTGTTCCAAATGTACCTAGGATCTGAAACTCTAAAACCAACATATAGGAAATAGGCAGCAACTTTCTAAATAGAACTCCAGTTATTTGAGTAGTAATGCCAAGAATTGATGTTCATGGGACCTAATGAAATTATGAAGCTTCTGTACAGCAAAAGAAAGGGTGAAGTGAAGAGAGCTTGGTGCATGCATTAAAATCTTTAATAGCTGCCTGGATTCTCATAGAAAAGTAATATATAGAACATACAAAGATCTAAAAGAAAAAAAGAAAAAAATTAGCTAATGAATTGAGCATATAGTTTTCAAGAAATGAAATACAAAGGAGCATCAGAGAAATGCAACTTAAAATTACCTTGAGATTCCATATCACTCCAGTCAGAATGAAAGCAATTTTAAAACCAGCACCAACAAGTGCCAGTAAGATGACAAAAGGAAACCATGCACACAATTAGTGTTAGAGAATGCAAATGAGCCCAGATACATGGAAATCAAAACCTATATAAGATCTACCTCATGGCCCAACTATTCAGCTCCTGGGCATTTGCCCAAGCCAGTATAGCACTGACACACTGGCACACCATCGTTTACTGTAGCACCAGTCATAAAACTAAGTCGTGGAGCCAATGTAGGTATCTAACAGTAGAGGAATGTTAGAGAGATATGCTGTTTTTGGAAAATAGGTGCCATAGGAGATGATCATATTAAGAAAGTTAAGTCAGTCTCAAAAAGACAAATATCACATTTTCTCATTTGTGGTTTGTATATTTTATTCAGCTATCTAAGATACTTATGTATAGAACATAGAAATAGCAACAGAACAGCAGCAATGAACTAGTGGGCAGGGGTAGGAAAACAGAGAGGTGGGATACCAGAAAGGAACTTTTCAAAGTTCTTCCCTATATGAAAATGTTCTTTTGTAGTCCAATACCATGTACAGTGAATACACTTTTACATTGCCAATATTCCTCCTTTGCAAACTCTTGTACTAAACTCTGACGTAGAAGCAATATCTTTATCCCTATCAAATTCTAGCAAGGTAATGTTACAGTATTTATTTCAGTCAAGAGAATGCTTTACAAAGTCAGACAAAGTTGAAAGAATAATGACATTCAGATCATCTCGTTTTACAAATCTTGCTACAGATTGTCCACTCAGGACTTTACCCTTGGACATTTTTAATCTCAGGTCACACTTCCTCCTGCCATTTGGCAGTCTCCCAGGCACCATCTCTTTCCATCAGTCAGTGGAAACATTCGCCAAGCATAATTAGGAAAGTAAATCTGCCGGAGAAATTGTCATGTTTTCATTTAGATTTAGCCAGTGTTAAACAATGGATAGTCGGTTCATTTTCCTTCCCTGGAAATTTAAAAACAAACAACAAACCAATCATCTAGACACATCTGAACTGGATGTGAACTGAGCCTCCACGGCATGCTTTGCAAACTATACATTCATTTATGGTTATACCCTAGTCAAGGCACGACTTCCAAGACTAAGCCACAGTCTCTATCTAGGACGACAGAAGCAACACAGACACTTAAGGGAAGTGTAGGAGAATGAGTTCAGTGGAGACCACTAGATATCACAAACTGGCATATAATCTCAAATTCTGCTTCAGAAGAGAAGTCACTAGCTATATTGGTTTGCAGAATTCGTTCTGTTTTTCCAGAGTGATCAACACTGGGAAGCAGAATCCTTCTGATCAGCTCTGGTATCCATAAAGGAGGCTGATGTGCTTATGACCAGCACGTCTCCTCGTGAGGGATGAGCCTCCCTAGTCTTGAGGCCTAACCCTGCTCCTCACAGCTTCTCAGCCTGCTGGTTTACATCCTCCAGCACAACCTACCCATGCTTGGAGCCGCCCACAGTGGCTTGGGCCCTCCCAATCAATTATTTATCAAGAAAATGCCCCCCACACACACACACACAAATGTGCCTATAGGCCTGTCTGATGGGAAAATTTTCTCAGCTGAGGTTCCCTCTTCCCATATGGCCCCAGCCTGTGCTAAGTTACACAACCAACACAGCTCTTACTCAAGGCTTTTCCTATAGGAACGTCTTAAAAATAATTACTTTGAGGCATTTATTAAGTTTTCTACTGAAGAGATTTCTCTCAAATCTGAGCCAAACATTTGGATAATACTCAAATTTAAAATATAGCTATTTTCTTAGTATCTGGTGCTAAATATAAATGACTACTCTTTAAGATACCCTAAAGAAGGCAGTGGGCATCCAGATAAATAACAAGCAAACATATAGGAAGAACTGGCTTCCATGCTCTGAGTGACATCCTAGGAACATTTATGTTTTACTGTGAACCAAGTGCTGACCTTACAGATGGGAAGGGATCAACGGCCAGATGAGAACTAGATTACGGATCTGGGATTCTGCAGATTAAAGCAATGTAAATTAAATACTCTGATACTCATCTTTTAGAGACTAGGACATTGAGTTGGAATACAGTACAGCTGAGATTACAGTTCAGGTGTCCCAGTTAAAACAAACTCATCTCACATGCTCTACATTCTGGAAAACCTCTAAATCTATCCATTATGAACAGAAAGTTTGGCAAGTTAATACTAAACAATTGTTCGTAATATAATCCTGAGCAGCAATACTCAATAGAATTTTCTACTGAAAGTATAACAAAGTAAAAACAAAATTCTAGGCCTTTAGGCCCAGGCTTGGGAATGTGGCCTTTGTAAAGGTATGCTAATCATAAAACAGATAGCGACATTCCTCCACCCACCCCCTTCCTGGGTTCAAAGAGTGCTCATTCAAAGAAAGTCACCCTGACCATTACCAGAACCTGCAATGCAAATGTGCTATTGTTAGGGGCTCTTAGAAGCTGTCTTGAGAGTTAACAATTACCAGGTATTCCTTGTGACTCTTGTAACTTTGCACTTCCTTGTGACTCTTAACTGGTATCTTTGGTATCTTCCAACAACACCCTCCCCACTTCCTTGAGTTGTGGTTTCTTCCTTTAAATACCCCTCTTACCCAGCTACTCGGGGCGCCATGATCCTCTACCCCTGCGTGGTGTATGACCGTGGGCCCGAGAGCGCTCTTGAATAAAAATCCTCTTGCAGTTTGCAACAAGACCGTTTCTTGTGGGTGATTTTGGGGTGTTGCCTCTCCTGAGTCAGAACGTGGGGGAGTCCTCACGTTGTGGGTCTTTCACTACCAAGGTGAAAATAGTGTTTAGCTATATTGCCATTTTGGTGCTCCCTAGATGGACTTGTATACAAAGGGGCTAACACAACTGAAGCAGTAAGTTTTTATTGCATTTTACTTAATTAGCCCCCAAGAGACTAGTGATCACCATCTTGACATCTTAGTTAACCCAGGTCTAAAGACTCACTCCTCACTGTGGATTCACATACCAGCAATATCAGCAACTCCTTGACTAAAGTTTTAAAAGTAAAATAATTACAGAATTTACTTAAAGTAAGTACAGTAAGTAAAGGTACATATTAAGATATAACTTTCTTCCTCATCTCTTTACAATTAATTTATTCACTTGTTTGTTTGTTTTGTTTGTTTTTCAATACAGGGTTTCTCTATGTAGCCCTGGCTATCCTATAGCTCTCTCTCTCTCTCTCTCTCTCTCTCTCTCTCTCTCTCACACACACACACACACACACACACACATGTTATCCTCAAAATCTCAGAAACTGCCTGCCTCTGTCTCCCAAGTGCTATGATCAAAGGCTTCTCCTTAAGCATTAACACCAACCTGCAAAGACCTCTCCTCTTTTCCCTTTGTTTCCTTTTACTGCTGTTGCTCATAAAGTGTAAGTAAAGACAGTGAGAAGCCAAGGAGAAAGATAATCCACTCTAACATTGTATTTGTCGCTACAGCAGACACTTGGAAATTTAATTAATTGCATATATGCCAACACAAATGTTTGGCTTACAGTTCTATAGCTCAGAATTCTGTGCACTCTGTGAACTAAACTCAAGGCTTTAGCAGCACTGTGCACCTATCTGGAGCTGCTGGAGAGATTCCATTTCCTGCTGGACCATATCTTCCAATTTCTTGCTTCTGAATGATGTTGCAGGCTCCAAAGGGCCTTAGTGATTCTTAGGGATTCCTTCATCATTTTTAAAGCTCATCCTTACTCAAAATTTGAATTCTCTTCTGTCTTTCATTGAGTCTGTTTTCCCTCTGTCTTCCACTTTTAAATACTGATAATCTAAAATAATCTTTTGGGCCTATAATCTTAACTCTAACTCTAAGTTCTTTTTGGCATGAAAAGTAACATATTCCGAGTTCCCAGGGATTATGACATGCATCTTTGGGAGTCAATATTGAGCCAACTTTCCTCTACCACACAGAGGCCATGTGTGTTTCCACCAGCAGCAAGGATATTATGATAAACAAGGCTTCACACAAGATGTGCATTCATCCAGAGCTGTCTTGATTGTTTTCTTGCATGTTCATCTGTCACATGAATGTTTTCTTTGATGAGCACTAAAATAGAAAGTGACCATACCCTATCTCCCAAAAGGTCACTAGGAGGTGACAGAAAAGTACAAATCAAAACTATTTTGAGATTTTGTCTTACATCATTCAGAATAACTAAGATCAACAATACAAGGGACAGTTCATGTTGTCAAGGATATGGAGAAAAGGGAACACTTATCAACTGCTGGTGAAAGTGCAAACTAATACAGCTACTATGGAAATGAGTATGGTAGTTGCTTGCAAAGATGGGAATCTCAAGACCCAGCTATACCACTCTTAGGAATATACCCAAAGGATGCTTTGTCCTACCAGAGAGACACTTGCCCAACCATGTTCATTACTGCTCTATTCATAACAGCCAGAAACTGGAAACAACTTAGATGCCCCTCAATAGAAAAAGGAAAACATGGATAAAGAAAATATGCTACATTTACACAATTGAGTATTACTCAGCTCTTTTCAGAAAAAGGTCATCATGAAATTTGCAGGCAAAATGGATGTAACAAGAAAAAAATCATCTTGAGTCCGGTAATTCAGACCAAGAAATACAAATATGACATATATTTGCTTATCTGTATATATTAGCTACTAAATAAATGAGAACTAAGCTAGAATTCATAGACCCAGAGAAGTTGTGAATAGAGGAAAGAACTAGGGGTGACACATGGTTCTACCTGGGATGGGTAAATAGAATAGATTGGAGCCAGGGTGGGATGTGGGGATGAGAGGACCAGGTGGGAAGGGAAAGGGACATAGACTTGAAGAAGGGGATAGAGATACGGGTAGAATTGAAGGTCTTTTGAGGGGTGGGATACAAACCTAGTACAGTGGAAACTTTCTGTAATATATGAAGACGAAATTAAAGAAGGCTCCAAATAATAAGGGAGACAAAATCCCCCTACTAGCCACCTCTTGTCACCAAATGATGCTTCAAGGGCTAGGACTGAGCTTCATCCGATTGAGTTGTTGGCCAAAATGGTCCCATGGAAATCCCCCCAAACAATCCAGTCTTTTGACAAGACAATAGGTAGTTTTCCACAAACTGACAGCATGACTCCATTGCTGAAGACAACATTCATGCAACTCATCAAACCTGGAGAGAAAGAGCTTGTGCCTACATAAAACCTTCACTGGTGTGTTCTAGTCTTTGGGATGGGTAGGCATTCTGCAGGCTACCAGCAGAGAAACATAAATACAACCATAAAACCCTTTATCTACAGTGTGTCCTGCCTGCCAACTATGCTAAGGCAATGATGGCACAAAGCTAGGGGAGAAACCAACTGATATCTGGTATGATTTAAAGCTCACCTCATGAGATAGAACCCATACTAGACACTGCTTGAGCAACCAAGAACAAGAGTCTAGGTAGCCCAGAGACTTAGGATAGAGCCAAATATTACTGCTCTAATAAAAGTAAAATAAAATAAACAGTAACAATAAAATGACTCCTAGTGATATTCTGCTATACTCATAGATTGATGTCTTATTCAGCCATTATCAGAGAGGCTTCCTTCTGCAGCAGATGGGAACAAATACAGAGACCGACAGCCAAACATGGGAGAAAGACAGAGAGAGACAGAGAGAATGAACATGGGAACATGGAACTCTTAAAAAATGTCTCCATCAAACCCTTTCCCCTCAGAGCACAAGGAAACCTGCAAAAGGCAGAAGAAGTTGGAGAGACAGATAAGGAGGGTAGTAGACAGAGAGGGGAGACCACCAGGAGAACAAGGCCATCTAAACTGACTGAGCAAAGCTCATACAAACTCACAGAGACTTAAGCAGCCTACATAGATCTGCACCAGATCTTATGTATGTATGTATGTATGTATGTATGTGTATATATATATATATATATATATATATATATATATATATATGTTTAGTGCTTTTATGGGACTAAGAGAGTGGGTCTTTGATTCCTGTGCCTTTTCTCAGAGCTCTTTTTTGTCTTTCTCTTGGCTTTGCTTGTCCAACTTTGATATGATGGCTTTCATTTTATCTTATTGTATTTTATTCTGTTATGTTTTGTTGTTAACTCAAAGAAGCTTGTTCTTTCCTAATGAGAGAGAGAAGGGGAGTGGATCTGGATGGGAGAGAAGGTGGGGAGGAACTGCAAAGAGTAGAGGGAGGGAAAACTGTATTTAGATTATATTGTTTGAGAAAAGAATCTATGGTTAATAATAAGGGAAAAATAGCAAACTCAATTAAAATTTAAAAATAAAGTCTATGGTCAAGGTATATATGTGAATGGAAGACCAGATGGAAAAAGAGAAACAGAACTTGCCTCTAGAAGAAAATGGATTCTGAAAAACAGGATAATATACAAAAACTTCAAGTGGTTTCCTGTGACAGTCCAGCACAGGCTCAGAGATGAGCAGGAAAGTAAGGCAGGTGCCAAGACATCAGTGTCATGCTAGTCCATCATGATGAAGAATCTGATGGTACCTCTCAGTCAAGGAGAATGCACTAAAGCAGAGTTGTAACCAGTCTCTCATATTGTAAAAGGTGACTTGCAAAGCAGATAGAGAAGATGAAGAACTGGAAGCTTGAAAATCATCTTCTATGTATTCACTCAGGAGTAAAAGAGATCAGCATAGTCACATATAAATTCAAGCCATATAACTCAGTACTATATATAGTATATATGTATATGTATGTACTATCTATATCTGATACACACCACTGTAACTTTCAGTCGTCATCTGTGATTCTTTGTAGTAGTTTGTAGGGACAATCTGAAGCCACTTCTCCCTCCAACTCAAGGTATTGTGGTAATGTCTTAGGGAGATCTAGATATTACCAGGGCAGATGTCAAACTAATCCCCTAAGACAACCACCTCTGCTCTCTCTGCTTTCCTCAGTCTACCATCTCTCCTCAGCACAGGCCTACTCAACGACTTGCACAGACAGACACATAGGAAATGGTATCATATTTTCCATCCAGCCAAAGATATTTCTATTTAAAGGAACTCTATATTTTCGTAGCATGTTTCCTGAATATAAAAGTAATATATTTCCTAGTCAAAACTTGAAAAATTATTTTCTAAAAGTTCCAATGCAAATGATTCTTCAATGTATTTAGAATGAACACTTCTAAAAGTATAATTATAGTAGAATTATAATTTGTCAGTTATACTTTAATAAAGAAAAATATTATCATACTCCAAATACTTGGTATTTCAGGTAAGATTTAAAATTTAATATATTACAGAATTACTTTGTACTTAGTATAAAAAAAAGTTTTCTTAAGGCAGGGTCTTAATATGTAACCCAGACTGACCTGGAACTTTCTGTCTAAACAAGGCTGGCCTCTAAGACACAGATCTGCTTGGCTCTGCTTCGCATATGCTGGGATTAAAGGTGTGGGACACAATGCCTAGCCACAAATGTCATTTAATGAGTACTTAGAAGTCTGCCCTATTTAATTTAGCCACTTTGACAAAACACCAGCTAGGAACGACCTAAGGAGGTGGAAGGCTACTTTGACCCATGGATTGAAAGGTCTGTTCTGCTGGGATGACTGAGGACTTAGGAGGAAAACATATAAGACCTGTTCTCAGTGGCCATCCCTCCAGTAAGGCCTCATCCTCTCAAGGTCCCACAACCATCCAAAGCAACACTAGCTGTTCAGGGTCAGTGTGTAACCATAGACTCTCCTGGGGGACTTTTCACATCCAAGCTATAACAAAATCTATTATATAAAGTAACTATAATTTATATATTTTTGTATTGGTTATTTCTTATTTCTGGTTGTGTCCTATAATGAAAATTATAATATATGCATTTTAAGAATTTTCACTTTCTGAGAATATGCAAAATCACTTTTTTTTCTTTTGTGTGTATCAAGATTTTTAAAACCTTACTGTGGTATTACCTGAAGACAATAGTTTGATATTCTTCTGTCAAGAAAGACAAAGAAAAATGAGACTTTTTCTTCAACTTTTTGCATTTATTATTGTTATTATTTAAAATAATTTTTTAAATTCAAATATATTTTGTTCATATTTTTCCTCTTCCTCAAGTCCCTCCAGATAATCTGCCCAACCCTACCCACACAACTTTAAGTTCTTTCTCAAAAAAATCCAAAAACCTAAAAGCAAAATCCAATAAAATGACAAATTCATGACAAAATGTCCCTAAACAAAACAAACAAAAAAATAAAATCACATCCAAAAAAAAAAATCCCCACTAAACCAAGAAATATAGGTATGTGCATGTGTGCACACTCACACAAAACCTATGGAGTCCAGCTACTTATAAACATGAGCAAAATTCACATAAATTCATAGAGACTGAAGCAGCGTACACAGAGCCAGCACAGGTCTGCACCATGTCTTCTGTGTATGTATTATGGCTTTCCATTCAGTGTCTTTATGGGATTCCTGATTGTGCTACTGAGTGGGTCTCTGTTGTGCCTTCTCTTGGGCTTTTTTCTTCTGTTAATATGTGTTCTCCAATTTTTATATGACAGTTTTGAGGTTTTGTTTTATCTTATACTTTATTTTATTATATTATATTTTAAATGAATGATAAATGAATGAATGAGTGAATGAATGGATGAATGAATGAACAAACAATGAAAACCCAGCGTCTAGGGTAAAGGGTACCTACCTGTCATTTAAACTTGCTGGGAGGTGGAAAAATCAGTTTTCTCCAATGGAGTGATGTGAAGATCTTATTCTGATTACTGTTAGAAAACGGGCAGAAAGGATATTGCATATAACAAAAGTAGTAGGGTTTTGCAGTCCAGAGAAGGACCAACATCCCAGTGATACTGCAAAGCTCAGCTTAGGAACTTTGGGAAGGTCAAGAAACACTTGCCCCTCCAGAAGGGAGAGGCCAATTAACATTTCCCAGACCACAGGGCAGGAACTGACCTGCTGGTCGGGACACATTCTGCAGGATTGACTGTTGCCCACCTTCAGACAAGGGAAGTTCTTGTCACCTCATTCCCTAAAGACCAATCAGTTTAAAGGGTGCACTGATTCACCAAACATTGTGCCTAGTTGCTGGTGCTCTATCCTGCCCCTGGAAACCATATAAAAACTCACCAAATGGGTTCTGGGAGTTGCTATCTCTCCTTCGGGTCTGGGACCACCCCAGTGCACTGGAACAATAAATTCCTCTTGCTTTTTGCATCGATCCCAGCTCCATGTAGTTCACTCAGGGAGTCCCCAGTAAGCTAAGGCTCCCTGTAGTCTTACATTACCTTCCTTTCATGGAACAGCCCCTAGGCTGAGACTTAGAACAGAGTTGTATCAACGGACACCCACTGTCTCCCTCCAGAATTCACAGTCCAACCAGGTAGAAGTACTTACAGGAAAGGCAGAGAGGAGTTGGTTTTGGGCTAATGGAAAGAACACAACTATACACAACTTTGAAAACATAAGTGATTTTTAAGCCTGGTTGTCTATTCATTCCTTATCTTAATTCAAATATATCCCTACATTTACAGTTTCTTTCATTAGATTAGTTCTACCCAGACCCTAGTGCATCAGAAAACATTCTGCCTTCGTGAAGAATAGAAGCCATATCAATTTTGAAACCAGCCTCCTCTGCCAGAAGGCCATCCAAGATCTATTCTATATCTTGGTGGTCTATGTAAATCAGATCAATGTTTGAGAAACATGGGTGTTAAACCCCTATTCATTTTCCACACAACCAGTGATGGAATTTATCTTTCAAAGGCTCCAAAATCCATGCTTCTTGATTTAAAACACACTACTAATTGACTGACTGGTTCTCCTTGAAGACTTAATGTGATCCTCTCCTTCTCTATTCACACAAACACAGGCATCTGGTAACCCAGAGCCTGAAAGGAGTATCTGAAAATCAAATGGGAAGGACAAACGGGGTGTGTGAACTTCTCTGAAGAATGTGCTAAATTCTTCCACTATTAAATAGATAAGAATGAATGCTGCTGTTTGGCGAGATCCAGTCTCTGAAATATCTAATTAAAACTGATGTGCTTATTTAGCTTCCAATTCATCACAGGTGGGCCCACATTAATGTGAAAATGAGACTAAATTACCAGCATTTGGCAATCTCGCTGAATGTCATTCACATTATTAGCTCAAAGCTCAAAATGCATTTTAAAATGCAGTTCACAGGTAGGGTATGCAAACAAAACCCCTTACCAGTAGGCTCATGGAATTCTGGTTTTTTGTAAGAGGTTGTGTACACCTCCCTCCACCCACAACACCTGGCCTGTGATCCAACAGAAGGTGCACACAGAGAAGGCAGAGAATGAGCATATCTTCCAAGGTGCTTGTGGCTCCTGGGAAAAAGGGTTTAGTTTGGCCCAACTCTTTCCTAGCCTGTCAATCAGAGCTTCATTAAGACTTGAGTTCATTTAACTTTCCATGGAGATTTTCTTCTGAGCATCCTCAAAAAATCTCCTAGAGCCCTGCAGCTTCAGCCTACCCAGTGGGGAGGCAGAGTCCTGTGGCAAACAAGCTCTGGCCTTCACATACAATCTGCAAACCAAAAATTCTCCCTTCTACTTAGTCTTTAGAAATCTCTGGGAAACAATGTACAGAGATATGCTCTGGAAGCGCACAGCTTAAGAGCTTTTGAGAACAGTAAGAAAGCATCAGTTTTGCTCACACACAATGTACACAGTGGTCCGTAGCATCTCAAATCCACTTAGCCCCTGATGTTTCTAAATAATTTTCTCCATTTTCATGGCACCTACTGTTACAGGCTTTTGCTGTTGTTTGGGTGGGTGGTTTTGGAGACAGATATCATACATCCCAAATTGACCTTAAACTGACTCTACAACTGGCAATGACTCTCTTGTTTATTAACCTGAAGAAATATCAACATGAAAGAGTCATCACTATCAATCTTATTCAGCTTTGGACCTGGCATGCTACACTGATGATCTGCTAAGCAAGATGTGGCCACTGGTACAATAGATATGATTATTTCAGGATAACCAACCACTCTCTGGTTGGAGGGAATTCATGTCTGGTACTCTACACTTGATCAAAAGCTCATTGCTAACGAGGCCATAACCCCCAGTCAGGAAGCTCTATATTGCTAAGTGGACATGATGTGCCTGTCAAATTGCCTTTGAAATATTTATGTTTATACCCACAGAATAGTACTTCCACTAGATTTAGTCAAAGAACTTTTTTTTTGCTATGAAAAGTAATTACTACTGAATCTCATAACTGTTGGAAGTGGTGAGATTGGTTGCTGACTGCTCAGCCCTCCATGGGACATCTATTTCATCCCCTCAAACACTTAGGGAATTTAAAGAAGACTGAAGGGAAAACTGGAAGAGCTGGAGGTAAGAATGAAGACCTATGGAATGATGCCCTCTAGGCACAGCAGTAGGTAAAGATGGAGTGTATGGAACGGTGTCCTCTGAGCAGAGCAGGACCATTGTACAATGCATTGCATTGAGGTCATTTCACCAAACTCTCAGCAGCCCTAATTATCTGTCAAGACCTAAAAATGCCAGGCCAATCAATACCCCACCAAGAAGAAGGAGCTACAAGGCTCTGCCTGTCCCTGAGGATCTATAGGAAATTGGTGACTGATATAGGGGAGAGGAGAGGTTCTCTTCAGTAGTGTAGCCTCTGGTACATTGCCTATACTTCTGTAGTTGACCTATAAGCAGCTCCAAGTGTCACAAAAATGAGACATGAAAACAGAAGAGAGACGAAAAGGTGAAGTGGGAGGGGAGGGAGCATAGGAGGGTAATGGAGAATAGATATGATCATAATACATCATGTACATGTAGAAAATGTCATGGTGAGTCCCATTGTTATATATAATTAATATATGCTGATAAAAGTTAAACCTCTACTTTGCAACTTCATGGCTCTATGAATTGTGAACAAATGCCCATTTCTATGGAGCCTCCTCTTACTTAACAGTGATTTTTGTGGCAATTATATCAGATGTGTGAATATACACATAAGGGTATGTTGGTTCCTCACTCCAGGGGTAAATTTCAAAATCTAAACCCCTATGGTCACATAGATGACAAACAAGTACAGTCAGAAATTGCTCCTGGCATGAGGTAGATTCTCAGAAAAGGTATTAATTTCTTTTCCTTTTAAATTAATAAAGTATCTCTTTTGAGTATTTAATATGAGTTTAGTATTCTGCTTTCCTGGTTAGGGAAGGATAATTTTGATACTGAGGCAAGTAAAGAATGAAGAACTTTTATGCAAAAGAACTATAACCAGTTTTTGCTGGATTATAGTTATTCCTGTGGTCTATGTGCATCCCCTAGGTACAAAAGAAAAGTCAAAATAAAGCAAAACTATCCAATTTTCAGCTTTTTTAGCTTAGTGATTCCTGTAAGTGTGACCAAAATATCCAACAAAGAAAGCTGGAAAATGAGGAGCCAGAGACTGAAATTCACAGCTGAGGGCTAAGAAAGACCATGATCTTTTTAATAGCTGAGTAGTACTCCATTGTGTAGATGTACCACATTTTCTGTATCCATTCCTCTGTTGAGGGGCATCTGGGTTCTTTCCAGCTTCTGGCTATTATAAATAAGTCTGCTATGAACATAGTGGAGCATGTGTCCTTCTTACCAGTTGGGGCATCTTCTGGATATATGCCCAGGAGAGGTATTGCTGGATCCTCCGGTAGTACTATGTCCAATTTTCTGAGGAACCGCCAGACTGATTTCCAGAGTGGTTGTACAAGCCTGCAATCCCACCAACAATGGAGGAGTGTTCCTCTTTCTCCACATCCACGCCAGCATCTGCTGTCACCTGAATTTTTGATCTTAGCCATTCTGACTGGTGTGAGGTGGAATCTCAGGGTTGTTTTGATTTGCATTCCCTGATGATTAAGGATGTTGAACATTTTTTCAGGTGCTTCTCTGCCATTCGGTATTCCTCAGGTGAGAATTCTTTGTTCAGTTCTGAGCCCCATTTTTTAATGGGGTTATTTGATTTCCTGAAGTCCACCTTCTTGAGTTCTTTATATATGTTGGATATTAGTCCCCTATCTGATTTAGGATAGGTAAAGATCCTTTCCCAATCTGTTGGTGGTCTTTTTGTCTTATTGACGGTGTCTTTTGCCTTGCAGAAACTTTGGAGTTTCATTAGGTCCCATTTGTCAATTCTCGATCTTACAGCACAAGCCATTGCTGTTCTGTTCAGGAATTTTTCCCCTGTGCCCATATCTTCAAGGCTTTTCCCCACTTTTTCCTCTATAAGTTTCAGTGTCTCTGGTTTTATGTGAAGTTCCTTGATCCACTTAGATTTGACCTTAGTACAAGGAGATAAGTATGGATCGATTCGCATTCTTCTACATGATAACAACCAGTTGTGCCAGCACCAATTGTTGAAAATGCTGTCTTTCTTCCACTGGATGGTTTTAGCTCCCTTGTCGAAGATCAAGTGACCATAGGTGTGTGGGTTCATTTCTGGATCTTCAATTCTATTCCATTGGTCTACTGGTCTGTCTCTATACCAGTACCATGCAGTTTTTATCACAATTGCTCTGTAGTAAAGCTTTAGGTCAGGCATGGTGATTCCTAGCCAAATGGATGGACCTGGAGGGCATCATCCTGAGTGAGGTAACACATTCACAAAGGAACTCACACAATATGTACTCACTGATAAGTGGATATTAGCCCAAAACCTAGGATACCCAAGATATAAGATACAATTTCCTAAACACATGAAACTCAAGAAAAATGAAGACTGAAGTGTGGACACTATGCCCCCCCCTTAGAAGTGGGAACAAAACACCCATGGAAGGAGTTACAGAGACAAAGTTTGGAGCTGAGATGAAAGGATGGTCCATGTAGAGACTTCCATATCCAGGGATCCACCCCATAATCAGCATCCAAATGCTGACACCATTGCATACACTAGCAAGATTTTATCGAAAGGACCCAGATGTAGCTGTCTCTTGTGAGACTATGCCGGGTTCTAGCAAACACAGAAGTGGATGCTCACAGTCAGCTAATGGATGGATCACAGGGCTCCCAATGGAGGAGCTAGAGAAAGTAGCCAAGGAGCTAAAGGGATCTGCAACCCTATAGGTGGAACAACATTATGAACTAACCAGTACCCCGGAGCTCTTGACTCTAGCTGCATATGTATCAAAAGATGGCCTAGTCGGCCATCACTGGAAAGAGAGGCCCATTGGACACGCAAACTTTATATGCCCCAGTACAGGGGAACGCCAGGGCCAAAAAGGGGGAGTGGGTGGGTAGGGGGTTGGGAGTGGGTGGGTATGGGGGACTTTTGGTATAGCATTGGAAATGTAAATGAGCTAAATACCTAATAAAAAATGGAAAAAAAAAAAAAGAAAGAGCAGCTGAAGAGAAAGGGAGAATTCACAATTAAGGTGGATTACTGGAGGAGAAGCCTCAGAGAAGTTCTGGGGCTAGGCTACCAATAAATTATAATGCTTTGAATTGTTAAAAAAAAAAAAAAAAAAAAAAGAAAGACCATGATCAGCTCAGCACACATTTGGAATGTAAGTGACACTATCCATCATATCAGGGACTGGCAGTACCAGGGAAGGGTGTGTATAGACCTTTTGGTGTGTGTAAAGGTACCAGGAAATCTGAGACCAGCACAATGGCAACAAGCCCCTCTTATCATTTAAATTACCTAGCCTACGAACAGGGATAAAAACACACCATCTCAGATACCTACCATAATCCCAAATGGCAAACCTGCATGCAAGAAAAAAAGCAGGGTGCCTAACTGTTAGAGTGTGGTTGGGACAAACTTGACTTTGAGATTCAACATCCTGCGTTTAAAGAACTTCCTACAGTCAAGGCAACTGATAAACCAAATGGAAAAACAAAAGTCAAAATTCCTTTTGGTTCTGATCTACTATCTCAAAGATTCTATCCTACTATCTAATAAATTTCATATCTCATGGGCCAGAATTTAGTCACATGGCACATGTTGACAAAGGAGGCTGGAGAATGGTCTCAGTCACCTCAAAAAGTATGACATCCTGAAGGGAAAGACTAAGTAGGCAGTATCAATGAGTCTGAGCCACACAAGTCTACAGAGAATAACTCTTAGGCCTGAAAACTATATTGAGCCAATTTGAACACAGAGTTCTAAGTATCTGCCACCCACAGTGGGGATAATGACCTGAGAATTTATAAAACTCAGAGCACCACTCAAGTCAAAAAAGCTTAGAAGGCTACTGGAGCTTAAACTGCCTTGAAACTCCCCAGGGGCTGAAGACCCATGTAAAACAGCCCAGGAGAGGCTAAGGCCAGGTTTCCCAGGCCAGCCTTCAAGGGAGTGTGCCTCCTGCCTGTGTCTAAGAGCCAGCAAGCAGAAGGAAGAAAGATGCAGGAACTGCTCATCCTGACAAGGCCCTGATTAGGGATTAAATTTTCTCCAATCCCATCTCCACCGAAGCACACAGTGTCGTTTTGAAGAATCATTTGTGGTAAATGAAGGGAGAGGAGCTATAAGGGCAAGGAATTGGGGGAAATAATAGGAAGGAAGGGCTCTCATTTGATGTGGGTAATAGCCTCTCTAAACTAGTGTCCTCCTGCATTAGATTTCCCATGAAATTATTTAAAACATCAGGGAATCAAACATCCCCACATTATTAACCTCTAGCATGTGCTTACTGAAGAAAATCCAAAGGATCTTTATGTATTTCTCACACAGGACAAACCTTAGTATCCCAGACTGAGAGGCAGTGAGGCTGCAAAGGAACAAGGAGCCCTGCATTCTTTTGTTCATCTCAGGAAGCACAGCTGTGCCTCTTGTCTATGCAAACTTCTTACCCTCTGATAATAAACAGATCAGTCAATCCTTCTGGCTTTTAATAGTTTATTGCTAAAGAATGGTCTTCTTTGCAGCTGATGCTCACTTCTCAGAGAGTCTTGGTTATGACAAAATCAAAAAACATAAAGTTGATGTACAAAGTAATGTATAGCGCCTCACAAGCCTTTCTGAAGAGAAATCACAATGGCTGAAGCCAGAGCCCCACAGACCCAAGGCTGTTACAGCAAGCACTAAGCACAGATTCAGGAGAATATCCTGCCACAGCTTGTCACATCCCTGGGAGTAAATCTGTCACAACCTGAGTCGTTATAGAAGCACTGCGGTCAAACATGTTGAATTACAGTCAGATTTTTGCATTAATTATAATAATTATCTCATAACCATCATTCCATCATGAAAACTACTTCAGTGTGACATTCTGTTCTTGGTTCTAGGACTTTCAAAATTTCTGAACTGCAATAGGAGTTTAAAAATAATTCCTGATCAAGGTTACAAACTGTAAGCTTTTACAGATTTATGACTTTTAAAAACAGTATTCAAATAAATGATAATTAATATATAGAAACGCTTGCTACAGCTGATTAGATTCCACACTCCCCAGAAGTTAGATGGATTTTTTTTTGCATTTTTTAAAGACCTATACATATATAAGTTATAGATGGTTGTGACTTCCAAGTTATAAATATACTGCAGGACCCTGGTGGTATCATCCTGAACAGCTGTTTGTAGAGAATATCCCTCCTGAGTACCCTGCAAACGGTTCAGAACAATGAAGTGTTCAAATTGTTCAAACAATGAATATTTCTGGAACTAAATGGAAAGTATGGATAATATTCCTGAGCATGTGGTTTGGTCTAGAGGAAGTCTGTCAAAACCACTTCCAGTCTCTGTCTCCTTTCCCCGCTCCCTCATTTCTGAAGCAATTTCATTCAAAAGCAGAGCTAAGTCAAGCAGGATGAGGTAGCTCAATAGGGGAAGAGAGCAGCAGGCCACCACGGTAGCCAAGCACTGGCATTGGCAACCCAGTAGGGTACACAGTATTTCTGAAGCATCCTCTAATGCAGACATTGGAGCCCAGGTAAAGCAAAGAAAAAGCAGGGCAACACCCCAGTAGCAGTGGGAGGGAAGAGTACCATGAGTATGGGAACTTGAGGGCAGCAGTGGCATGCAGCATGGAACACTGTGACAGAGAAGTAGGTCAGCCCCAGTCCCAGCAGGAGGATTCTAAGAGTGTGAGGAGAGTTGAGCACAAATGAGGTGGGAACCTGAGAGGAATTCTGGGTACTGAAGACAGCAGTGGCCTGACTTTGGAGGCCACAGTACCATAGTAGGTAGGTGGGCCTTCTAGTAGAGGGCACCTGAGCATGAGGTATTTGAGCTTGAGCTTCATGAGTAAAGCCCCCAAGCAAAACAGGATAACTCGTGTGGGGAATGGAAGCTCATCAAGGACACTTAGGAAGACAATATAGGAAAGATGGGGAGTAAGTCCAAGCCAGGGGAGAAAGGACTCTCTGCAAGCCTGTTGACAGACCAGTATTAAGTGGCAGGCCTTATGACTGATGGGGGATTCAACATGAAGCCCAGTGATGTGAGAGGACCTCGGAAGGATGAGATGAATATTCAGCTAAGAGTTACGCATTAGAGCAGGAATTTTCAGACCCAGCAGAGGTTAAGCTTCCAGATGAAAGGTAAGGAGTCAAATGCAGCTATCATAGTCCTAGTGGTGGTTATTGTAAGAAAAGTCTGGAAGAAATAGTGGTGGGGACCCACCATAGAATGTTAGAACTAAATTACTAAGACAAGGTTTTGCACCACAAGAGTTGACCCAGCTCAAGGTGCCCAAGGCCAATATGAGCTAGAAGTTGTACTTACAGAAAGGTATCCTAATGGGCCTATCTGAGTCAGGGCATATAGAGATGTGGGGAGCATCTGTGGGCTGGGATAAGGTGGTAGTATAGTAGCTTGGAAATATGACGCCCTGGTGGGCTAGAGGGACAGTACAAAGGCAGAGGTAGTGATATCTGAGACAAAACTTGGAGATAGGATGTCCATGTAGAAAGTGTGGGCTGTTGAGTATGGACCATTGCATTTCTATGAGATGAGTAGAGAGGGTTGCAGCAACAGTATAAGGCATTTGGATATTATTGACAGAAGGATGGTCACATGTATGTGTGCATTAAAGACTATAACCATTATATTTCTCATTTATCTCATTATATGTCAAATATGGAAATGATGAAAGAATCAACTCTCTTTGTGTGCATTCCGCTGTAAAAATATTTACACAGCCATGGGCTCACATATACATGTAAATATGTATGGATGTATGAATACCTACATATATGACCTGATTCAATCTGATGAGATTTACGAGCAAAATTATTCAAGAACTATAGGGGTATCTAGTGTGATCCTATTTTCTAAATACAGCTTTCCTATACACATTAACCAGGAGTCATGGCAGAAATGACTGATTGATTCACTGGGACATGACACTATGCAATGAGCTCAAACATCTTGTAGTGTCAAAGAGGAAGTGCTCAAAAAATGTTAGGGACATGTCAAAAAGACAAAATACCAACTTGACAGGGTTCCCATTGATGAAATTGGGAATGGCTTAAGTACCAAAACAAGAATAGTAACAAATCTGATAGTTAATTCAACAACACAGAAATCTCTAAGTCTACTTCTACATAAATAAAAACAAATGTATAATAAACAAATGAACAATTACATGAAGTCTATAGCATTTACACAACCTAAAAATGCCTCCCTTCAAAACACATATTCATTACAGTGAATAGTGGGAGTCACCTTCCAGAGCAGGTGTTTGGAAGAAATCATCCTAATGATGACCAAAATGAACACTATCAGCAATGGGTTAAAACTTGTATATCCTTGGGTAAAATCCAACAAGAAATTCTGCATGGCTTCTGGAATACTAGGATGCCCAGCCTGAATCTAATCATGGAGATACAGCAGACAAATCTCAGCAGAAGAATATTTAACAGAAGGAATCAATTAAAATCCTCACAATAACATGGGCCTGGAGGTCATATGACAGCAGAAATGTTCTAGATTGGAAGAGAATGAAGAAGACATAGCCCAGGAAATACAATTCATGGTTGTAGATGAGACATTTATGTTTACAAAGAATACCACCTGGACCAGTTCCCTGAAATGATTGGAGTATAAGAATCAGGTGGAAATATCATGTTATTTTCTTGATTCTGATTTTCCTATCATAGCCCCACAGAATGTGCCTCTTCACAGGATAGGAATTAAACTGTAGAAGGTGATATTGCTATCTATCAGAAATCCACCCTCAAAATATCCTAGAGAAACAATAAGAAACCATTGCTTCCAGTTTGGTCCTCTATTTAGTATTGCTGGAAGTCAGTCTCTGCAATGTATGCCTGCAATCCCAGTATCATGAATTTGAGGACAGCTTAGGTACATAGTATATTCAGGCCAGCATGGACTAAGAATATGTCAAAAACAAACAAACAAACCAAAAGCAAACAAACAAACAAACAAACAAACAAAAAGAATAGAAATAGAAGACCATTACTAATACATTTTAAAGTATAAAATATTTCACTCTTCTAAACAAAGAATTCTCAACTGAGGAATACCGAATGGCTGAGAAGCACCTGAAAAAAATGTTCAACATCCTTAATCATTGGGGAACTGCAAATCAAAACAACCTTGAGATTTCACCTCACACCAGTCAGAATGGCTGAGATCAAAAATTCAGGTGACAGCAGATGCTGGCGAGGATGTGGAGAAAGAGGAACACTCCTCCATTGCTGGTGGGATTGCAAGCTTGTACACCCACTCTGGAAGTCAGTCTGGAGATTCCTCAGAAAATTAGACATAATACTACCGGAAGATCCAGCGATACCTCTGCTGGGCATATACCTAGAAGAAGTTCCTACTGATAAGAACACATGTTTCACTATGTTCATAGCAGACTTATTTATAATAGCCAGAAGCTGGAAAGAACCCAGATGTCCCTCAACAGAAGAATGGATAGAGAAAATGTGGTACATTTACACAATGGAGTACTTACTACTCAGCTATTAAAAACAATGAATTTATAAAATTCTTGGACAAATGGGTGTATCTGGTGGATATCACCCTTAGTGAGGTTACCAAATCACAAAAGAAGTCATTAGATATGCACTCACTGATAAGTAGATATTAGCCCAGAAACATAGAACACCCAAGATACAATTTGCAAAACACGAGAAAATCAAGAAGAGGGAAGACCAATGGACACTTCTTTCCTCCTTAGAATAGGGAACAAAATACCCATGAAAGGAGTTACAGAGACTAAGTTTGGAGCTAAGATGAAAGGATGGACTATTCAGAGACTACCCCACCCAGGGATCCATCCCATAATCAGCCACCAAACCCAGACACTATTGCATATGCCAGCAAGATTTTGATGAAGGGACCCTGGTATAGCTGTCTCGTATGAGGCTATGCCAGTGCCTGGCAAATACAGAAGTGGATGCTCACAGTCATCTATAAGATGGAACACAGGGCCCCCAATAGAGAAGCTAGAGAAAGCACCCAAGGAGTTGAAGTGGTCTGCAACCCTATAGGTGGAACAACAATATGAACTAACCAGTACCCCCAGAGCTGCATATGTAGCAGAAGATGGCCTAGTTGGCCATCACTGGGAAGACAGGCCCCTTGGTATTGTAAACTTTATATGCCCCAGTACAGGGGAATGCCAGGGCCAAGAAGTGGGAGTGGTTGGGTAGGGGAGCAGGGCGGGGGAGGGTATAGGGAACTTTCAGGATAGCATTTGAACTTTGAAATGTATATAAAGAAAATATCTAATAAAAATATTTCACTCTTAATCTGATTGCTTTATCATGAACAAGAATCTGTTAACTAAAAATGGGTACAACAAAAAATGAACAATCTAACTCTAAGAGACAAAAAATTAAAATTGATTGTATTTGAAGAGTTTAAAGATATCAACCTGGTTAGACTAGATCGTTTAGACAAAAAGGAAATTTTCACGTGCATCACAGAACTACAACTAGTTATATCCAAAGTATCTTTCAAATGGGGAAAAGACTAGAAGATTTCACAGTGCAAGTGCCTATTATCACAAACGAGAAAACTTACTTTCTCAAGTGCTCCCTGTCAAATTGAACAGACATCATGACTTAATGGTAAAAGAATGAACAATTGATTATTTAGAAAACAATGAGGCTAGTAGTTACTAGGGCTTACCATAGATCAACTACAAAGATAACAAAAGAACCTTTCCTTAGGAATCCAGGCAAACACACCAAGAGACACCTGAAGACAGCAATAAACCCCTGGTTTTCAAAAACTATATTTTACAAACCCATCCTAATATCATGGTTGAAGAGAGCTAAATTAGCCAAGGTCACTGAGTTGGAAGTGAGGGGTGCTCAGTGTTTCTTCCTCACTATGATCCTTAGAAAGAAATGGTGTTAGCCCTTACAGGTACTTCTCAGATTAAGAGAATTCACCCTAAAGAAGTAGAGTAGATATTTGGAGAGATAGTTGGTAATCAGCTTGACTTTCAAGCATGAGAAACTGAGTTCCATCCTCAAAACACATAAAAAGCCAGGATGGGTGGAGTATTACACAATCACAAAATGGGAGGTAGAAGCTGGTATGTCTCTGGGGCCTGCTGATTAGTCAGTCTATGGGAAGAGATCCTTTCTCAAAAATAAATAAGTACGTACATACATACATACATATATACATACATAATCCTGAAGAATGATATCTGAAGTTGTTTTCTGGATTCCATACCATGTGCATACATGTCTCATGATCTTTCACCTACATGCATGCATAAAAATAACTTCTCTTATACACAAAAGAAATTGTGTGACCAAAATTTCATGGTATAACTAGGAAAATGGAGTTTCAAACTCAGGACAGTCTTACTCCAAAGCAAAGCCTCTTGATTCTGCTGATGAACACTACAGTTAAGCATAATCATATCTAGTGGAATAATTATCTCCAAAGAGCCCATTTCAATTAATTCATGTCAACTTGGAAAGAGGTCTCTAATCGTGAGCCAATTATACCCAGTGAAAATTAGAGAACATTAGTTAAATGTTTAAATTATTGGTTATCTGCCCAGACTGAGCAAGGTTAATGGAGTTAAGACTCAGGGGTACAACAATGAAGAACTACACAAAGGTAAGGGCATGGGGACAAATCAAGGAGAAATGGGAGTAAGACATGATTCCTACCTCTCAGGGGTTTACAAACAATGACAGTAGAAAACTTGTGAGCCAGTGGGTAGGGGAACAAAGAATGCAAAGAGGGAAAGTGGTTAAAAGCACCAAGAAAGCATTACTTTCAAAGATGACTTCACAAGTGGACCATCCAGACTGATGAGGATTGCACAGATGCTCAGAAGAAATACTGCATGCCAACAAAAGATACATATGAAAGCAAGAGAAGAAGCTTAGGAAGCATCTTTGTGGGGAAAGAAAAACCAAAGACACACATCTGCCCCAACACCTGAAGTAACAGAGACCAGCAGAACCCAGGCACCCAGGAAGTCCACCCAAACAGGGAAATGGGCTCCTTCCAGTCTGAGCCAGTGCCCTGAGCAGACATTGGACACAAACTCCACAAACAATACCACAACACCCAGAGGAAACTCCAATCCAAGATGCTCTAACATGCCCAGGATAATAGGATCAGAGGTGAGGAGGACACAACATCTGTCCCAACACCAGAAGTCACTGGTACCAGCAGAACCCAGGCACCCAAGAACTCCCACCAGCCAGGAGCACAGGTTCCTTCTGGTTGGATCAGTGCCCTGAGCAGACCTTGGATGCACACTTTGCAGCCAGTCCCACAGCACTCAGAGGAAGCTCAAGTTCCAGGCACTCTAGCATGCCCAGAATCAGAGGATTGCAGGACTTTGGACACACCAGGATCTAAGGGTCCCAGATGCAGCTTGACTCCAGGAGTTCTAATATACCCAGGATCTCAGGATCACAGAATCACATGATCACAGAGACAGCTGAACTCTGAGGTGTTCTGACACAACCAGGATTACAAGAAGGACAGGCTCCAGTTAGATATAACGAGGGCAGGTAGCACTAGAGATAATCAGATGGCAGGAGGCAAGAAAAAGAACATAAGCAACAGAAACCAAGTATATTTCTCATCATCTGAACCCAATTCTCCCACCATAGCAAGTCCTGGATACTCCATCACACCTGAAAAGAAAGATTCGGATCTAAAATCACTTCTCATGATGGTGATAGAAGACTTTAAGAAGGACAAAAATAACTCCCTTAAAAAAATACAGGAGAACACAGGTAAACAGCTAGAAGCCCTTAAAGAGGAAACACAGAAATCCCTTAAAGAATTACAGGAAAACACAATCAAACAGGCAAAAGAACTGAAGAAAACCATCCAGGATCTAAAACTGGAAATAGAAACAATAACAGAATCACAAAGGGAGACAATACTGGAGTTAGAAAACCTCTGAAAGAGATCAGGAGTCATAGACACAACTGTCACCAGCAGAATACAAGAGATAGAAGAGAGAATCTCAGGTGCAGAAGATACCATAGAAAACATTGACACAACAGTCAAAGAAAATGCAAAATGCAAAAAGAACCTAACTCAAAACATCCAGGAAATCCAGGACCCAATGAGAAGACCAAATCTACGGATAATAGGAGTAGATGAGAATGAAGATTTTCAACTTAAAGAGCCAGCAAATATCTTCAACAAAATTATAGAAGAAAACTTCCCAAATCTAAAGAAAGAGATGCCCATGAACATACAAGAAGCATACAGAACTCCAAATAGACTGGACCAGAAAAGAAATTCCTCCCGACACATAATAATCAGAACAACAAATGCACTAAATAAAGATAAAATATTAAAAGCAGTAAAGGAAAAAGGTCAAGTAACATATAAAGGCAGACCTATCAGAATTATACCAGACTTCTCACCAGAGACTATAAAATTCAGAAGATCCTGGGCAGATGCCATATAGACCCTAAGAGAACACAAATGCCAGCCCAGGCTACTACACCCAGCACAATTTTCAACTACCATAGACAGAGAAACCAAGACATTCCATGACAAAACCAAATTTATACAATATCTTTCCACAAATCCAGCCCTTCAAAGGATAATAGATGGAAAACACCAATACAAGGAGGAAAAATACACCCTAGAAAAAGCAAGAAAATAAGTACTCTCCCAACAAACCCAAATGAACATAGCCGCACAAACATAATTTCACCTCTAACAACAAAAATAACAGGAAGTAATAATCACTTTTCTTTAGTCTCTCTTAATATCAATGAACTCAAATCCCCAATAAAAAGACATAGACTAACAGACTGGATATATAAACAGGACCAAGAATTTTTCTGCATACAGGAAATGCACCTCAGTGACAAAGACAGACACTACCTCAGAGTAAAGGGTTGGAAAACAATTTTCCAAGTAAATGTTCCCAAGAAACAAGCTGGAGTAGTCATTCTAATATCGATTAAAATTCACTTTCAAACAAAAGTTATCAAAAAAGATAAGGAAGGACAGACACTTCATTCTGGTCAAAGAAAAAAATCTACCAAGATGAGCTCTCAATTCTGAAGATCTATGCTCCAAATGCTCCCACATTCATAAAAGAAACTTTACTAAAGCTCAAAGCACAAATCGCACCTCACACAATAATAGCGGGAGACTTCCACACCCCACTCTCAACAATGGACAGATCATGGAAAGAGAAACTAAAAAGAGACACAGTGAAACTAACAGAAGTTATGAACCAAATGGATCTAACATATATTTATAGAACATTTCATCCTAAAGCAAAAGAATATACCTTCTTCTCAACACCTCATGCTACCTTCTCCAAAATTGACCATGTAATTAGTCACAAAACAGGCCTCAACAAACACAAGAAGAGAGAAATAACCCCGTGCACCCTAGCAGATCACCACTGACTATGGCTGGTCTTAAATACCAACAAAAACAACGGGAAACACACACATGGAAGTTCAACAACACTCTACTCAATATAACTTGGTCAAGGAAGAAATAAAAAAGAAATTAAAGGCTTTTTAGAATTTAAAAGAAATGAAGACACATCATACTTATGGGACACAATGAAAGCAGTGCTAAGAGGAAAACTCATAGCTCTGAGTGCCTCCAAAAAGAAACTGGACAGAGCAAACATTAGCAGCTTAACAGCACACCTGAAAGCTCTAGAACAAAAAGAAGCAAATACACCCAAGAGGAGTAGACAGTAGGAAATAATCAAACTCAGGGCTAAAATCAACCAAATAGAAACAAAAGGAACAAAGAATCAACAAAACCAGGATCTGGTTCTTTGAAAAAAATCAACAAGATACATAAACTCTTAGCCAGACTAACCAGAGGACACAGAAACACTAACCAAATTAATAAAATAAGAAATGAAAAGAGAGACATAACAATGAAGCATATCTTAAAATAATTATTCTGTTTGTTGAATTTTTAACAGTTGAAAATATTTAAATCATGTTCTAAAGAAAAGAAAGAAAGAAAGAAAGAAAGAAAGAAAGAAAGAAAGGAAGGAAGGAAGGAAGGAAGGAAGGAAGGAAGGAAGGAAGGAAGGAAGGAAGGAAGAGAGAAAAAAAGAAACCAAAGCCATGGATGAATGGAATGAAAATGATACTTGAAAAGGAGGAAACTAGATCAAATTGGACCCATCTCAGATACCTAGACTTTTATTTTGGAATGGCTATAAAAGATGAATTTTAAAAGGTAAGATATACTAATACTTATACACTGCCAGTGGAAACGTAAGTTTATGTATTCACTGTGAAAGTCAGTATGGGAGTTCCTCAAAGGTCTAAAAATAGAGCTATCATATAACCCAACTATACCATCCATGAATATATATTCAAAGGAGTGTAAACCAACTTATCAAAGAGATTCTTGAAAGTACAAAGGCTACAATGTAAGGAAAGACGAGATTTCAGGGAAGGGGATGGAGGAAATAAGGGGGAAATAGGATAAATATGAGCTAGAAGGCAAACTACTTGTAGGGCAGGAGGATAGGGGAAGGCAGTGTGGAAAGAGGATAAGGGCATTAGATTATATACATGAGCATGCCATAATGAAACACACTGATTTATATGCTAATTTTAAAATTAATAAATAAAACCAAAAGGTAAAAAGAAGGCAATGTATCCTTAAAGTATCCATTGTATGAACAATTGGCAATATATCTCAGAAGAGATGAGAAAGTGTATAGAGCAAAAGAAATGAAGATTTTAAGGCAACACATGAATTTAGAAACACAGTCTAAACTATGGAAGAGAGTTTCTTTAGAAGTCCAATACTAAGCACATACACTCGAATTGAAATTTCTGAGCCACTCAGAGCTCGAAGATGGTTGCTTTCTAAGCTATAAAATGGAATATGTTATAGGAGGAGTTCTGAGTACCTCCAAGTGCAACTCCTATTGAAAAATGCCCAGAAATAAAGAACAGGCTTGACACCGAAGAAAAGGGCTAAGCAACCTGTACCTGATTTGGAGTTCAGAAAGAACATGAGCTCAGAGTGTGTGGAGCAGCTTCACGGATGGTTAGAAAATAGACTACAATGAGAATAGGACAAGACTAGAAAGATAGAAAAAGCAGACTCTCTTGGAGAAGACAAAGAGCAAGCGGTTGGCCTCCTGGGGGCAAGAGTATTGTAGAAGTCCACCTAAGACAGTAGAGGAGCTCTGTGATCCAAGAGAAACTCCAGTTCCGTGTCACAGTGTCATTTGTATTTTTTATTTCTGATTTATTGAATTACTTTTATACCTAGCTCTTACAACTTTGCTAAGATGAGGCAGAATGTGCTGTAACCCCATCACAATCAAATGCAGAATTACTATCACACCAGCAAGACCTCTCTTATGCGACCCTGTACAGACACTTCTCCCTTTGTTACCTCATACTGTTCCTACTTCCTGGCAGCTATAACTGTTCTACTATTTATATATTGCTATCTGAGAGATGTTACATCCATGGTATATTATTGGCTTTGTCACAGAGATCCATGCTGATTATTACTTAGATCAAGAAGACATCATTGCCTTTGACTTCTTAGTGCACCTCACACAATGAGTGCACCATACTTCAAGCAGTCATCTGTGGGAAGGTGTTTTCATTATTTCCGCTTTGGATATTACAACTACATCCACTTTGAACAGTAAAGAGGAATAAATATAAAAGGATTCTCTAATAAAGACAAATAGCTAAGACAAGGATCAATAAAACAATTGACAGTATTTGAATTTAGGTCATGAACTAGATACTAATGTTGTATTGATTTTGAACATTTTATCATGAGTATATCAAAAGTATTTTTGCTTTCAGAATATAAACACAGATAAGTACAGGCAGAGGATCGCTTTACCACTGAATTTCACCTGTTTTTTGAGAAAGGAGGAGAAAGGGAGATATAGAGGAGATCAAAAGGGAGAAAAGATACAACTGAGGCAAGGTATAAGCACCCATAACTCTTTGAGGTTTATCGTGTACAACAGTTCTTAGAACTAGTCTTAAAATTTTGCTCTATGTCAGAAATTTTATTAAAATAAAGGTCTTTAAGCTAAAATCCCAGGAAAATGACAATTTGTTTTGGACACTTTAAAGACACATAGACATTTAAAAAGAATACTAGAAATGTAGTTCCATAGGATTCCAGAGATCATGATTTCTCTTCCTTGTGCTTTTTTTCCTCACAAGGCTAGTGATTGAAACCAGGGCCTGGAGCATTCAAGACAAGAGCTGTACCACTGACATATGCCCCTAGCCACTTTTAGTCTTTTAGCACTACTATGGAGAAAAGGATCCAACAAAACACAACTCTAGGAGGGTAAGGATTTAAGATTGGTATTTCATCAGCCTCTTCTCTGATGACAGTTCATCCTTAAGAAGAACCAGACGGTCAAGAGAAGAGATTTAAGAGTATTGCTTCTAGAGCAGTGGTTCGTACCCTTCCTAATGCTGAGACCTTTTAATAAAGTTCTTCATGTTGTGGTGACCCCCAACCATAAAATAATTTTGTTGCTACTTTATTACTGTAATTTTGCTACTCTTATGAAACACTATGAAAATAGTTTTGGAAATGGAGGTTTGCCAAAGGGATTGCAACCCACATGTTAAGAACTGCTGCCTTTAAAGCCACTCACGCTGAATTTGAATCCTACTTCTGCTGCTTTCTAGCTGTGGTTCCCTTTAGTCTTCCTTTGCCTAGTTTCTGAACTATCAAATAGAAACAGTGTTTACTTCTAGGAATTTCTTGTGCTTCACAAGTGTTTGATTTAACTGACTGACAGGAAGGCAAGGATTATACTGAGGGCTACACAGGAATGTAATGCTACTGACAGGACCCAAAGAAAGCTACCTGATACACACAGGCTCCATTTTGGAGGCAATCTTTTCTTTGCCTCATACTACCCATCATATTCATCTCAAACTCTATCTTCTTTTAGAGTATTTTTTATTTCCCTGCTCTTTGACAAAATGTTTCTTACTCTTCAGCAGTAATACATCAATATGGAGTGACAGTTTGACAATATGGTTCTCACTTTTCATAGTATAAATTCAAAGACAAATTGTGAACGAGTCAAGTGCAACTTGCAATTCACAGCTGTGAGGTCACACTAGTGAATCAGAAGACTCTCATTATGTCAGAGCTGTGAATTACAAAGATGTTTGTCTCCATTTCTTGTCAAATAGTTTATTAACCACCCCTCTCTCACAGGATTCTATAGTATGACAGAACACGAACATATAGGGGGTGAACGATGGTGTTTCCAGACCAAACAACAAGAACTCAGACATGGAAGAGCATTGTGGAAGAAGACAGCCATGACTGGAGATCAGATCTCCACCATTCAGACTCCTCCCTCCTGGGTAGTCAGTTTCCCTCAACTGGAAATGTTACATTCAAACTGAACACAGCTGATCTGCTTTTACCTCCACAGAGGTGTCCCAAACCATCAGCTCCCAAAGGTATGATCATAAAATATTCTAAAACAGTCAATGCTCTGTTTAATGTTGGCATTAGTATTATTTCTGCTGCCATAGAGTTTTAACTTGAGTGTCTGTGGTTCATCAATATCCCTTCTCACCTATAAGGACAATTAGTCAAAAGTTTCATGGAAATGAATGCTAGAGACCAATACAAAATCACATAGCCACTGCTTCGTCAAAAGTAAGCATGGCATATTCAGATTCCAAGTGCAGGTTGCTCTCTGCTGTACACCAATCCTCTCCCTACATTGCATGCATATGCTGTACAACTCTGATGGATCTCAGCATTCATAGGGCCTGCTTTGTGTTCCATGACTCATTTGAGGATTTTTCATTTGGAAAAAAAAAGAAAAAAGAATCTACCATAATTTTAAAGATTTTTTTCAAAATCTATACTTGAAAACCTTAAAGAAAATTGATTCCATTTTAGTGTATAACCTTGTAAAAGCCCTATTTTTTCCACGCCCTCATACAGGACATCACTAATTGCTACCTCTCCCATTCCTTGTTTGTCCCATTTGGCACCTTTCTCAGTAGTCCCCTCATTTGGTACCTTGAGAGCCCAAGAACCATGCACACACAACCAAATTCTCTCTGAAACTGAAGAAAGTGGGTAGCTAACAGAGGCATAAGGCAACTTTTTTTCCACAATGCCATTGCAAGAGAATCTACTCTTACAGACTCTACTCATTAATAAAGCTCACCCCAATCCTATATATTTTTGTTCCAATTAGTTTTAAGGCTATACTAATAATAAAATTGCTACCTATACATCTAATGTATGGTAGATAAGATTAAAATTTAGCTAACATGATACTCAGTGGTTGGCATTGTTCAAACTTTGTACAATTCTTAAAGGTTATCTTGCTCTTTCTAGTTCCAGGGCAGTATTTCCCAGCCTTCTCACTCCATGACATGGGATGAATAACAGAAAGTGTAATAGGGCCAAGGCTACCTCCATCTTTGTACTTAGTCTGTTAGAGGCCTCCAAGCATGATTAAGGCACTCAGTTCTCTGTGTATGGTGTTCCTACAAACCTGGAACTTTTTTCCATGGTATCTCATGTATTAGTTGTGATTTTATTGCTGTGAAGAGACATAATGGTCATGGCAACTCTTATAAAGGAAAACATTTAGTTGGGGCTGGCTCACAGTTTCAGAGCTTTAGTCAATTATTGTCATGAAGTATAGCAGCATGTAGGCAGATATGCTGGAAAAGGAGCTGAGAGTTCTACATCTTGATCTTCAGGCAGTAAAAGGAGAGTGTGTGCCACACTAGGCTTTGCTTGAGCATAGGATACCTCAAAGCCTGCCTCCCCAGTGACACACTTCCTCCAACACAGTCACACCTATTCCAACAAGACCTCACCTCCTAAGAGTGCTACTCTCTATGGGCCAACAACTTAAACACATGACTATATGGGGGGGCCAAATGTATTCAAACCACCATAGACCATTACTCAGATATATCCATTGAGCTCGCAAATGTAAGAAAAGGAATAATCCTACAGAATTTCTAGAATCTGAATTCCCATATTGTTACTTTTAAAGCTATATGTAACTAATGTGGGGGGGGGTGTGATGAGTACAGGCACATATGTGAAGGTCAGGTAACAACCTGTGGAAGTTGTTTTTCTCCTTTCATGATGTCAGTTCCAGGGATTGAGTTCAAGCCTTCAGGCTTCCATGGCAAGCACTTTTACCTGCTGTGTGGCTCTAATTGTCACTGTAAAAACCTATAAGAAAGGACTCACATAGGGTAGTTATAGGAGACAATGATCTGATGGTATAAACTCAAGGACCCAGGCATAGAAATAAACCAAGCCCACTTGACACTGTCTAATACAATGTTGGTCTCTCTTTCTTTAATTATAGTTGTGTGTTGGTTTGGTATCTCTTTATCCTACAAGCCTGTGACTATTATAAAGGTAAAGACTACTAAGTTCTCTTATATATACTTAGCTGGTAAAGCACAACCTGACTTAGTAGAGACTCCTGAACCCAGGTAAATCCATTAAGAACTTGTTACTCTGTCCTTAAATCTGAGGTTACTCCCACACCTCCTTTGACAGAAGTACATTATCTCTTAACCTCAGCCATGACAGGGACAAGATCTATCCCAAGAAAATTTTAATGTTCTTCTTCTAGTGTCTTGGAATTGCTATTAAAAATATCAAAGACGAGGTGTAGAAGATAAGCAATGCTAGGTAGTTAAGAAAGGTGCCAAATAAGAATTGCAAAATAGAATGTAAGTTGGTCTAGAGAACTAAAGCCAAAAGAAACATACATGGTGTAGAAGAAATGTGCAGTATTACTGTGTCATCAACATGGTGAGAAGCCTAATGATATTTTCTCTCTTTTTCTCTAGAGCTACTTGATATTCTAAGATAACTCTTGAAACAAATAAAGGTGGAGATAGAATTTTTGTGAAAATTAGGATGAAAGCCATCTCTTCTCTTGACTGGGTAATTACTAAGTAACCCTAGTGAAATAAATAAAGGGAAGCCTTGTGTACCTGATATATAACTCCTGGAAATAAAGGTCGCTATTAACCAAGAGACTGGCTCTTACTTGAACCAGTAAGCTTGCTTGTTTTGGGAGAAGAAAGGTTCTTGCAGGGAGCAGCCCAGAATAATAAAGCAAAGAAAAAGACATAGGGGGATCAAACCTCCACTCAAAGGTATCCTCCTGCCTCTAGTTCCCAGCATTTCCAAATCTTTCTAATTCCATAACAGCTGAATAGCAGAAAATGTATGATGAATGAAATTCTCAAAACCAAGTAGAAACCAAGGAAGACAAGCTCATGTCATCTTTCTGGAACCATGACAATTATACTGAAAACACTCAACATTAAGTTACCTTAAAGCAGACCACTGGGAACAAAAGCTTACATAGTCAATGAGAAATTATAAGAATTCTCTCGGTGGAATCCATAACTCATCTTAATAATCATTTTTTTCTGGATCTTTGATGAGATTACAACTATGTCACATAGAATTTGCCATCTGGACCTACCGATGTCATAAAGTAAGCAATATTCTTGACAATTTTCTCTTGTGCAACATTCCTGTACCATAACATTACAGGATTATAGCGGGGAGAAAAGATAGAGAATGGGTGGAAGGTGTGGAAGCATTTGGGTATATATTTTCAAGCTTTATCTTTCCAGGGCAGAACATGCTGACATAAAGCAACTTAGGCAAAAAAAAAAAAAAAAAAAAAAAAAAAAGAGTTGACTTGCGCTTACAGTTTATTACTGAGCAAAAGGGGCAGGAACTCAAACTGGAACTTGAGGCAGAAAACTACTAAGGAATACTAGTTAATGACTCATTAACAAATTTGTGGTACAATAAATTTCTTACATAGCTTGGTCCACTTTTATAGTGAGCTGAGGCTACTGACATTAATTAAGAATCATGATGACCCTTCGTTGACTTGCTCACAGGCCAGTCTGATCTGGACAGTCCCTTAATTGAGAGTCCCTTTCTCAGGTTACTCCTGCCAACTTAAAGTAGAACAATAAACTCTGTGACAACCTGACACAAGCACATCACTTCAAACGATAACTTTTCAATTATTTGTCTCCAAGACCTCGTGTTAATATTATTATATCAAGCACAGCTTGACTTTTAAGATCACAGAGTCTTTAAAAATTCCAATGCAGCTGGGCAGTGGTGACGCATGCCTTTAATCCCAGCACTTGGGAGGCATAAGCAGGTGGATTTCTGAGTTCAAGGCCAGTCTGATCTACAGAGTGAGTTCCAGGACAGCCAGGGCTATGCAGAAAAACCTTGTCTCAAAAAGAAAACAAAGAAACAAAAAGAAATTTCCAAATAACCAGATGGAGGCTCACAACTATCTGTACAGTTACAGTGTGTACTCATATACATAAAATTTTAAAATATTTTAAAATTCCAATGCTTAAAATAATTCCAATGCTTTAAAAGTTCAAGGTCACTTTAAAAGTCTAAAGTCATTGTAGAAATATATTTTCCTCACTATGGAGATAAACAAAACCATGTTACACAACTTGCTCATTTTGGTACTCCCCAGACAGGAGTCTGCTACTTGCCAGGTGTCTCCAGTTGGCTCATGTTACCTGAGGACTTAAATAGGAAACCCATGCTGTCCCCCACTCACTCAATTCTGGTAACCCCAATACCCATAGCTGTTTGGCTAGGATCATCACCTCCTCCCAGATCCTCTCCCTCCTTTCCCTCCCTTAAGAATTTCCAGAGGTATAGCTGGATCCTCAGTTAGTATTATGTACAATTTTCTGAGGAACCACCAGACAGATTTCCAGAGTGGTACAAGAGTGGAGGAGTATTCCTCTTTCTCCACATCCTCACCAGCATCTGCTGTCACCTGAATTTTTGATCTTAGCCATTCTGACTGTTGTAAGGTTGAGTCTCAGGCTTGTTTTGATTTGCATTTCCCTGCTGACTAAGGATGTTGAACATTTTCTTTAGGTGTTTCTCGGCCATTCAAGTTTCTTCAGGTGAGAATTCTCTGTTTAGCCCTGTTCCCCATTTTTTGATAGTGTTATTTATTTCTCTGGAGTCTAACTTCTTGACTACTTTGTGTATATTGAATATTGGCCCTCTATCTGATGGAGGATTGGTAAAGATCTTTCCCCAATCTGTTGGTTGCCGTTTTGTCCTATTGACAGTGTCCTATGCCTTACAGAAACTATACCTCTCCTGGACATATACTCAGAAGACACTCCAGCATGTAATAAGGATACATGCTCCACTATTTTTGTATCAGCCACATTTATAATAGCAAGAAGCTGGAAACCACCTAAATGTCCCTCAAAAGATGAATGGATACAGAAAATGTGGTACATTTACACAATGGAGAACTACTCAGCTACTAAAAACAATGAAATTTGCAGGAGAATGGATGGATCTAGAAAATGTCTTCCTGAATGAGGTAACTCTGTCACAAAAGAACACACATGGCATGTACTCACTGATAAGTGGATATTAGGCAAAGAACATGGAATAGCCACAATACAACTCATGGACCTCATGAAGCTCAAGAGGAAAGAAGGCCAAATAGTAGATGTTTCCATTCTACTTAGAAAGGAGAACAATATAATCAAGAGAAGTAGAGGGTGGGAGGGACTTGGGAGGAAAAGAAGAGGGGGATGGGGAAAAGAGGGGCAGAGTTAGCTGTGGTAGGAGATGGAGGAGTTGTACAGAGGGTCAAGAAATTGAACAAAAGTGTGGAGCAATGGGGTATGAGAAACTGGAGGTAGCAACCAGAAAGTTCCAGATGCCAGAAAATCAAGAGCCTCCCAGGACCCCACAGGGATGACATTAGCTGAAATACCCCACAAAGGAGGGGAAGAACCTGTCAAGACCATATCTAGAGGTTAGGCATACCCCCAAGTCCCAGTGGAGGGATGAGGACAGACACACATCTCCAAAATTTTAACCCAGAATGGCTCTTGTCCAAAGAAAATATAGGGACAAAGAGTGGATCAGAAACTGAAGGAAAGGTCATTGAAAGACTGCCTCACCTGGAGATCCATCCCACATGCAGACACCAGACCAGACACTACTACTGATGCCAAGAAGTGCTTGCTGACAGGATCCTGTCAGCTATCTCCTAAGAGACTTTGCTAGGTTCTGACCAATACATATGCAGATGCTCACAGCCACACATCAGACTGAGCACAGGAACCCCAATGGAGGAGTTAGGGAATGGCCTGAAAGAGCAGAAGGGGCCTTATCTAGCATCAATGGGAAGGGAGGCCCTAGTTCCTGTGAAGGCTTGATGCCCCAGTGTAGAGCAATGATAGGGCAATGAGGTAAGAGTGGGTAGGTGCATAGAGGAGCACCCTCATAAAAGCAGGGTAAGGGGGGATGGGATAGGGAGTTTGCAGAGAGGAAACTGGGAAAGGGGATAACATTTGAAATGTAAACAAATAAAATATCCAATTAAAAAAAAAAAAGAATTCCCAGGGGAAAGACAGCCTTCTGCCAGGCATGTTCTAAGCCTTGAAACACAGGGCAAGTCCACACTGCCAGGGGAAATGTTCACCAAGCATGTGATCAAGATTCTTCAAACACTAGAGAGTTGCTGAATGCAGATTTGGAATGTTCCAGTAGATCTCAACACCAGAGAAAGAGAAAAACATCGACATCTCATCTCTGCTTTAAGTTAATCCCTTCTTGAACATTGTTAATACCTCTGCTGAAAGAAAGGTGACTTGAACAAAAAGAAAGGAAAACTTAACCAGCAAACTTAATACTAAATGCACAATTCCCAGTACAGAAGTTCATCAAAGGACCCTCACTTACAAAGACCACAGAGACCACCATCACTGCAAGCCGCATGAGGCTTTTTTTAATGATCCAACATGTTGGGAACCCCCCTCTCAGTACGCAGGACAGAGGAGAGACCCAGAACAAAGATAAAACACACTTTTTATACCTTGTAAGGGGCAGATTTGAGCAACAGGGTAGCAGGCTTATTTTCATTGATGCAGCAAGTAACTTTTTCAGGCATTGGTTGGTTTGCAGCAAGTGACTACCTCTGGCCTAGTGACTCACTTTGCTTGTACCTATGGTGGGTTATTATGATTTGGTCAGCAAAGCAATGGTGTATTTTGAACTTATGGGTCAGCTATTAATGTCACAGCTATCGACAAGGTCAGGGTGGTTTGTGTGTGGTTTGTTGTTGTTGTTGTTGTTGTTGTTGTTTTCTCAGAATTCAGTGTGGTCTTGAACTTCTTTTGGATATTACACTACAAGAGAAAAGAATCAATTCACTTATGAAGTCAGGCCCATTAGAATGACACCTGATTATTTGACAGAAACTTCTAGTGCCAGACAGACATGGATGAATGTATACCACACTCTGACAGACTACTGTACCCAACAAAATTATCTAATTGAAGGTTATGGATAAATGAAAACTTACTGTAATAAAAACAGATGAAAAAAATTTGTGGCTCCTCAGATAAATCAATGAAGAATGTTGGGATTGAGGGGGGGAAGTTCAGTACAAAGAGGGGAATAAGGCTAACCAAGACAGCACAGAGAATGTATAATAATATATTATTCAAAATGGATCTAGAATATACCACAAAGTCATGAAAATGACAGATGCATCTGCCAATATTCACTCTATATAATGTAATATATACTCTAAATATTATTTGTTTGTCTAAATCTATCTAAATTATATTTATCTAAATATACTTATCTCAATTAAATATCTAAATCTCATTTCTCCCAATAAACAGTATCAAACTAGCAGATTGATTTAGAAATCAGGATCAATTTTTTTGCTGCCTCTAAGAAACACACCTGACAAACAATGATAGACCCCACCTTAAATAAAAAGATGTGGAAAGGTACTCCAAATGAGTCAGTGTAGCTAGTCTAGTATATGGCAAAATGGACATATTACTGTATATAAAACAATAGATTAATCCCAACACATTGATTGTGGTAGATTTTAGTGCCCAGCTCTCAACAATAAATAGGTCTTCTGAGCAAAAATTAAAACAAAGAAACTCTACATATTATAAATCAAATGGACCTAATAGACATCCATAAAACATTCCACCAAAACACTAAAGGTGTATTACTCAGGGTTCTCTAGAGTCACAGAACTTACAGAATGTCTCTCTATATTGAGGAAATTGTGATGATTTACAGTCTGTAGTCCAACTAACATAATGGTCAGCTATGGATGGGAAGTCCAAGAATCTAGTAGTTGCTCAGTCCCATGAAGCTAGTCGTTTAAGCTGGTCTTATGTAACAAATGTGCTGGCAAGTAAGTGCAAGCAGATGAAGAAGAGTGAATCTTCCTTCTTCCAATGACCTTATGTAAGCCTCCAGCAGAAGTTGAGGCCCAGATTAAAGGTGTTTGCCACTAAGCCAGGATCTGGAACTTGCTTTGTCCCAGCTTGGCCTTGAACTCAGAGATCTCCTTGCCTCAGCCTCTTGGGATTAAGGACATGTACTATCTTGCCTGGGCCTAAGCTTTTCATGGCCACTATGCCTCAAGATAGAGGTCAGAAACTTGTGTCTTCTAGCCTCAAGATCTGGATCACAGGTATATTTTTGTGGCTATTATGACTGGGGTGATTCCCTGATTTCTATAATAAGTTTGACATTGGTGTATTTTAATAGAGCTATCAATTTTTATATGTTAACATTATAGTCTGATACTTGCATGAAAGTATTGATTCAGCTTTAAGAGTTTTAGTGGAGTCTTTAGAGCCTTTTATTTATAGAATCATGTCATATTCAAATAGGGAAACCTTGACTGGTTGGTTTTTTGGTTTTCCTGCTTGTGTACTTTGAGTTTCCTTCTGTTTGTACTAGCTAAGACTTCAAGTTTCATATTGAATAAGGCTGGAGAGAGCCGAGATGCTCTTCCATCCATAGCCTTTCCAATACTTTTATCATGAAGGTGAAAGACCCCCGAAGGGAGACCCTCACTCAGACACTCAAGTCCCGGGACAGCCGCGTACCCAAGAAGACACTGAGACCATACATAAAATGTAGAAGGTAAGATTTAATAAAGTAGCAACATGAAAGCACACAGACCAGAGCTCTGGGGTTGAAACTCATACACCTTTGCACAGGGTAGAGGAGTCTCGACGGTCAGCCAGAATTTTTCACAGGCTTATATAGTAAAACTCAAAGGGGGAGAACTGGGCAGGGAAAGTACAAGTTTACATCACTAGGGAGTTCTGCCAAAGGAATCTACGTAACTAAGGAGTCATGTCCTATCAAGGAATCTACGTAACTAAGGAGTCATGTCCTATTATTTGGCAATGTACCCGGTTCATTTTGAGGTTGTTCTAGGAGGCCTTTATCTCAAAAATGTTTTCTAGATGGGAGGGGGTGGGCTCCGAGGTAAAAAATTCATGTTCTCACAAGAGGCCAGTAATTTTTCATTCTTCAAAGGGATGATAGGTTTTGTCAAAGTTCTTTTATACAGCCAATGATATAATCACATGGTTTCTCTAAGTATATTTATGTTATAAATAACTATTGAATTATAACTATTATTATAACTATTGAATTATAACTATTGTTAACAATCTATACATCTCTAGAATGAGGAAAATTTAGCCATGATGAACAATATTTTCATTTTAGATTTCATTTGTGTGTCTTTTATTCAGTAAATACTACATCTATTAGAAATATGAGTCTGTAATTTTATTATTGTGTCTTTATCTGGTCTTTGTATCAGGGTAATACTGGATTCACACCAAGAGTTTGAAATCTCCTCTTACTTTTTTGTAGAATAATTTAAGTAGTATTGACATTAGCTCTTCTTCAAATTTCTGGTAGAAATCTGCAATGAATTTATTTTGTCCTGAGATTTTATTAGTCGGGAGACATTTTATTACTGCTTCAATCTCATTGCTGGTTATGCCTCTAGTTAGATTATTTATTTCATCTTGGCTTAATTTTGTGTGTTATAAGATTCTAGAAATTCATTCATTTCTTTTAAATTTTCCAACTTAGTGGAATAGGAATTTTACATATATGCCCTTATCATATTTAGAATTTCATTGGTATCTGCTGCAATTGCCCACTAATCCTTTCCAATTTTATTAATCCCCTGCCTCTCTGTTAGTTTGACTGTATTTAACAATACTGTTCATCTTTTCAAAGAACAGACCCTTTTATTTCACTGATTTCAATTTCATTGATTCTTTGTATTTTTTAAAAAATTATCTTTAATCTGTTTTTACAGTCTAGTCATTATGCCCCTCTGGGTTCTCCCTCCGACAGTTCCTCATCCCATTCCTCCTCCCTCTTTCTTTTTTAAACTTTCTATTTCATTAAGCCCAGCCATTATTTTGGTTACTTATCCCTGTCTAATATTTTGGGATGGTGTTTATTATTGGTATTGTTAATTTGAGATCTCTAACTTTTCTGATATAGAGCCATAAGCTTTCATCTTAGGACTGCCTTCATTGTGTCTCATAGATTTTTGATGTGTTGTATTTTCATTTTCATTGAATTCTAGAAACTTTAAATTTTTCTTCTTGACCTAATTATCATTTAGTAATATGCTCTTTAGTTACCATGAGTTTGTGGAATTTTTGTAGTTTCTATTGTTATTGATATCTGGCTTTGGTTTTTTGTAATTAGATAGAATATGAGATGCTATTTCAGATTTCTTATATTTGTTGGAACCTGCTTTGTGTTATAATGTGCAGGGAAATATGGAGTTGAACTGGTCTAACTGCCCTGAGAGGCATGCAGTTTTTCAGGTTAGAGTTCATGGCTCCTAGGGCATATGTTCCTTTTAGTTCATGATAAACTGAGACATTCCCACAGTTACTGGATCATTTAGGCTACCTGTGTATCTCTGCCTTTCCTAGAAGTTAGAAAAATTAAGTATAAAGAAGTTTGACAGAACAATTAGTCTTCAGCATTAATCTTGTGTACCTTGTATAACTTACAAATATTTTGGTATCCTGGCAATTACAATTGTATTCTTTCTGGCAACTGTCATTGTATTCTGTTTCTGACAAGGATATTTAAAAAAAATCTGATTTCTAAATGCAGCAGTTGAGGAGGAAGAAATTCAAAGACATACCAACTGCCATGTCACACAAAGAAGGCAGTGAAAGATGCCCAGAGAACTGCCCTCTGCTGCTTGGCACAGGTGGGCAGGGGACATACAGAGCTTCACCTGCTGCCTTGCTACTCAACATGAAAGGAGGAAGACATTCCGAGACATGCCCACTGCCATGCCAGAGGAGTGGGCTGTAGAAACCTAGAGGCCTGTGACTGGCATGGACAGATTGAGGAGGTCATGCAGAGTCCTACCAACCATGTGGCCCACTTGCTGAGGGAGCCACTACAATGTACAAGGTTACTGAGGGAGCCACTTGCTGAGGGAGCCACTACAATGTACAAGGTTGTGATGGACAGATGGGAGAAAAAAGAAGCAGAAGAGTTTGAGCATTATGGAGAGAGATTTAACTGAAAACCTGAGGGTGGAGAGGAACAGCCTATTGTGAGTGGCCAGTTCTGCTACCTGAGGCCATGGTAAAGTTCCAGTTCATGTTGCTGCTCAGGGCCATGCCTGGATCCCTAGTTCTGCAGTATCAGTGCCTCATAATACCACTAGAGATCATGGGAATGTTCCTGGTCTGGGCAGCCACCTGTAACCACACAGATATCCAGGGCTGTACAGAAATGGTCCTGCCTCTCACTGGCTGTAGCAATCTAGAGAGCTGGCTCTACTTCTCATCTTCCTGGATAGCATAGCAGAGCTGGCTTTGGTTTTGGAGGTACCGGTGACCCACCAGTAAGGGTGAGAACATGGGAGTCTTGGCCCCACCACTCCTCTGCTGTGAGGTGGTACAGGCATGGAGGTGATGCCCTCCTCCTCCCTTTTCCCTTTGCCACCTGAAGCATTTGGAAGAGCTGACCCTCATGAGAGCTGGTGAGCTGTCCCTGCTTCTCACTGGCTGTAGCACTTGGGAGAGTAGGCCCTGCACCTCACCTAGTCAACACAGTGCAAGTGGCCCCAATGGCAAAGGCACAGGTGAGCCAGCCCTGAGGGTGTGAGAGCAGGAGAGCTGGCCCAGCCCTTACCTGGCTGCAACACTTGGCAGAGTGGGCCCTGGGCTTTGGGCAACACAGTGGTGCTGGCTCTTGAGGCATGGGTTCCTGTGAGCCAGACCCCAAGAGCATGAGCAAAAGAGAGCTGACCCTGGCCTCCTGCTAATGGCAGTATTAGGAGACCTACCTGGAGTGGTGCTATAGCTCACTCTGGTGGTGTGGATAAGAGAGAGCTAGCAGGTTGACCAGTTCAGCTACCACACAGGTCCAGATCCACAGTTTTGCATTGACCCACCACAGCATCTACATCATGTGTGAGCTGTTAGGATGTGTTGGGATGCATGAAAGGGCCTGATTTCAGCTGATCCAAAGCTTCAGGATCTTATGACATAGGGCAATGACCGGATAACAGGAAGAAATCACTATGATGATGATCCAATACTGATGGTATCACTGAAATAAAAAGCCTCAAATCACTTGTAGGCATGAACCCAAAGAACTTAGTAGCCTATTTTACTGACACTCTATTTACAACATCTAAGAAGGCATCCATTAAACTGATGGAGAGATAATTAAAATATGGTACATATACACAATAAGATACTACTCAGCAATAAAGAATAGTAAAATCTGTAGGTAAATTGATGTAACTAGACAATCTTATACTTCTGAGTGGGGTCCATCCAGGCCTAAAAGGAGAAATGCTATTTGTTTTCTCTTATGTAATAGTTTCACTTTCAAATATTTAGTGCGTTTAATATGGAGTACATGTGAAAGCTAGAAAACTCGACACAGGGCATTGGTGGCAGGGTATACCTTTAAGGAGGAAGGATAGTAGGTGTAGAGGAAGTCAAAGTAGAGAGGGGAATACTGAAAGTGGAAGGGGTAACAATGAAAGTCAAGTGGGCAAAAGGTTCAATCTATAGTAGAGTGTTAGGGTAGGAAATAAAGGACCAGGGAAGACTCAACCAAAATGAACTGTTCATGAGAAGCTATTTGGGAACAATGATCTTGTACTTCTTGTTGTTGCTGTTGGTTTTTTTGTTGGTTTTGTTTTGTTTTGTTTTGTTTTGTTTTGTTTTGTTTTGTTTTTTTCAAGATGAGGTTTCTCTGTATAGCCCTGGCTGTCCTGGAACTCACTTTGTAGACCAGGCTGGCCTCGAACTCAGAAATCCGCCTGCCACTGCTTCTTGAGTGCTGGCATTAAAGGTGTGCACCACCATGCCCTGCTACACACACTCCAGTGAAGTCTGCTTGGCAGGCCTGGAAGCACTCATGAGGCAAAGAGTTTCAAGGAAACTCAACTTCCTGGAACCTTGGCATTCTCATAACCTGTATACTCATACCCTATCCCCGAGTTAGTCTGGTGTATGGATCCATGTGCTCTCTTTTAGTATTATTTTATTATAAGTGCCTTTTAAGATTGAATTCTGACATAGGTAAGCCTCCACCAGTGTTCCAATGTCTTAGAAAATGCTTGAAGCCGATGAGCTTGGAATTCAGTAGGAATTCAGTAAGAATGTTACCTATTCAATAACATTCAAATTTACTTCTAGCAGAGACTCAGTGAAACTAATTAGGCATTACAAAGAACAGAGCTAAAATAGCTCAGGGCTAGTCTGCAGAGTGATTACTTAGGGCAGTAGCCAGTCTTACCCAAACAAGGGAATACACAATGGCCTAGCTACTAGGTGGATTTATCATGAAAGAGTTAGGGAATCCCCCTGAGACAGGGAACTTCTCTACAGCCAGGTATAACAGGCTACATTGCATATTAGAAGGAAATTGGCGAATTCTTCTGACAAATGGAGATTCTCCACAGATACTTAAAAGAACACCCAAGTTACACTCATACAAGAATTTATCAAGGCCTAGGAAATAGGGGGGAGGGGAGGTTGTGGTATTGCATTATTCATGAGAAGGTCTGCTAGAGCAGAACCCCCTGGTGCTAGCTTTCACAAGGCTCAAAGGAGTAGCCCAAATTGTGACTAGGGTGTGAAATACTTACCTGTCATTAGCTGACCCTAAGCAGAGCTATTTTATCTTTACTGTAAATATTAGCTGGTTTCTGTAGTCCTTTTGAAGTCATTCCTTTGTTTTGTGTCAGGTAACTTCAATTTTGCCTGCTGTGACATCCTACCCCTTTGTTTTCTGTATTATATAAGACTGGTGTTCACTTTGTGACAATACATTCAGATTCTACACAGTCTCTCGTGTGATTCTGTCTGTCATTCATTCGCCGACTCCTTGTCCACCTGCAACCAGAGACCCATTCTATGCAGACAGGGACCAAAAAGGTCTGCAGCAATGCCCAGCTTCTACGTGGAAATATAATGATCAGATAGTAGAAAATATGTGATATGGAAGAACAGGGAGAGAAAACTAGGAGGCAGAGGTGTAAGTGGGGACAGGGACAGGGACAGGGACAGGGTACTGAATGAAAGGAGCAGCAAGAGTTGGGTTCGCCAAAGCTAGGCAGGTATGAAGACATTTTATGAAATCCCACTAATTTGTCAGCTACTTAAAAGTATAATTTCTAAAGGCAAACAAACAACAGAAGTACTCTGCATTAGAGAACAATGCTGCTCCTAAGAGAAATGGGTTAATACATTAAAATCTCAGTGTTGGGAATGGGGTAAGAACCCATTGCTGAAGACATCACATGCTTGGTTGTAGGATAGAAATAGGTTAGTCTTGAGTTGATCTGAAAACTTTTCTCTGCTAGCTGGCTTTCATAGTGCTGGATAATGCTATGCAGCTTGTTAAGGGACAAAAAACATCAAAGATCATATTCAGTTCTGAACCTACATGCTACAACACTGACTGCCAAACAAGATGTGCAATGGTCCAATAGTGCAAGACTGTTATGGTGATAACCAACCACTCTCCTGTTTCATTTGCAATTGGACAACAAAACTTACATTCAAATCTGAATGTACGCAGACTATGGAGGGGCATGCTTGAAGCATGACATGGTAAAGAAAACATCAATTTGCATCTATTTCCTCATCTGTTCTGTTAGCCAGGCATCCTCGGCACCAATCTGAGTCTCTGGGCAAGATCTGAGGGGAAAGTACTTCCTCCCTTCAGTAAAACATTAGGCAAACAATTTCCCTCCCAGAGGATCTGTCTCCCAACCTCAAGTTACTTCCCCTGGTGGATTTCTCACTTTCACTTATCATATATTTCATTTATTTTTCAGAATAGTCACTCAGCAAACATTTACAATAGCATATTATATGTCTCTGAATGTTCTAGAACACCTTTCTCTGACCTCTTTGTGCCCAAATCTCCACAATAAATCTATCACAGGCAGCTTAGCTCCCAATTTTCTTCTGACCATATGTTCCCTGATTCCCTGCACCTCTGATGTTCCCTAGGGCTTTCTACTATCTGTAGGTAGAAAATCTGACAGGAGGCGGGGAAAGCCAGAAAGATACTCATTGAAACTCAGCAGTAGGAAAGACAACTAATCCCTGATGTCAAATAATTAGTACTGTCCCCAGTATGCTCAGTGTCACCATAAGCACTAGGGTGACTGTGAGAATGTTAAGCTGCAGTCTCTGTCCCTGGGGGTACTGGGAGAGGAGGGAAAGGAGTATAATCTTGCTAGGCATGATTTATGAAAGATGGAAGAACACCAACTTAATTGAGCCCCGTCTAAAATTCATAGACTTGGAGTGTTTAAATATGTTACGGTATATGATCCAACTTGATATTTTTAAACTGGGCAGTGTTGACTTTGAAGAGATTTCTCCAAGTTTTCAAAATAGTCAATGCTGAAATAGTACCATCAAAATGTGTCCTGGGAGTAACAAGCTTGTCCTAGATACAAGAAAACTAATTGTGGAGTCTGTTCTCTCCTTTCTATAAATACATGATAAACAAAAGATTGTGTATGTAACTAAATAAATATTAATACCAGCCATGAATTAAGAGTTAAGACTTCACTTTTCTTGGCAGCATCACTATAATAATAGATTTAATATGGTTTAAAATGTAAAGTTCTAGTGACACTGAGATTTCTTCTTTGAAAAATAATCACTTAATATTTTATATCCATTTTGTTGCACAGAGTAGCATCTCGATGAATTTAATCAATTTTCAATAATCAGAATTAATATGCTTATTGTTGAAAAACATTCAAAATTCTAGCTATTTTGACATATTCTGTTAGCTGCTGCCAACTAGATTCTTGACTGTGCTGTAAAATATAGGAAATCATTCTTACCAGGCATGGTGGCATAAGCCTATAATCCAAGCACTCAGAAGGCTGAGGCAAAAGTTCAAGGCCAGCCTGGACTACATACCCAAATAATCTTCCTGTAAAGCTGACCTACTGTACTCATTAACCATCCTTACCCATCCATTCCACTCCCAGACCTTCTCTGCATTCTAATAGCAGGTACTCCATTCTCTAGTGCTTTGAAATCAGCATTTCAAAAGAGAATAAAAAGAATGCACATATACTGCGAGCAACTTCTCTTACCCAACATGTCATCTAATTTCATCCATGATTCTACAAATGAAAGAATTTCACTTTTAATACATGAGCAATATTCTGTTTTGTTCATATTTTGTGTGGGGTTATGTGTTTTTTTGTGTGTGTTTGAATACTTGTATATGTGTTTATATGTGTATCTCTATATGTGTTTGGTTGAGATGTGTGTGTGTGTTCTGTGTATGTTTATATATATATATATATATATATATATATATATATATATATATATACACACACACACACACACACATATATGGTATAAGTGTATAGTGTGTGTGATATCTGTATTATATGTATAATATATATGTGTGTTTGTGTATAAGTGTGGTGTGTACATGTAGTATATGTGTGTATGTATATAAGTTGAGTGTATGGTATGTGGTATGTGGTTTGGTTTCTGTATCCATGAGTATGTGTATGGTGTATAAGTGTATGTGTGTATGAGTGTGGTGTCTGTGTATGTAGTAGGAGATGTGTGTGGTATGTGTGTATATTTGTGGTGTGGATGTATCTGTATGCATATCTGGTCTGTGGTAGTTGTTTGTGTATGTAGTATGTGTTTATATGTGGTATGGGTGTGTATATATGTGAGATGTACATGTCTGTATATGAATGTGGTGTACAGTATATGTTTGTGTATGTGGTGTGTGCTGTGTATGTTTGTATGTGATGTGTGTGTGAATGTGGTATATAATATATATGTGTGTGGGGGGGTGGTGTATAATGTGTGTTCATCATATAGAAAGAATGGAAGGTCTTGCAGTTGACACAGACTTCTACTTTTTCTTTTCTTTTTCACATATCATTTTCTTATACCTGTAATTACATGTTTCAAAGAGTAAGAAAGGAATACTAAAGGGTGAACAAGAGGAGCTACGAGAAACAGGGAGCTCTCTGATCCTAAACTGCAGGGGATTAAAAAGGTAGAGCCTGGTGCAGAGATTAGACTGAGAGAGGAACTCTTTCCAGCTACAGTGCGAGAACAGCCGTTCTCCAGAGGAAGCATTGAGAGCTGAAGTTAGAAGCAGCATGAGACCTTTGAAACTGAATGAAAGCGTGCCTTCAGGTGAGAAGGCAAAGGCTAGAATCATAGGAATAATGGCGGTCCTTAGACAAAGTCACAACAGGCAAAGGTTGTACATGGTCATGTGACCGTCACAACAGGCAAAGGTTGTACATGGTCATGTGACCGTCAAAACAGAATACCTTTCTCTAATTTCAAACTAGGACAACTTACTGTGGTGAAGCCTTGACAGTGGGATATATGCTGAGCATACGCTACACATGTATTCATTTAAAATAAAATATCCTAACTTTTTAAATATTTTAAGAAAGAATACCAATCTTCTAAAAAAAATGAAAGGAAATCACCTTATAAATTTATTTAGATGAAAAGAAGAGAAAATGGCAAAATTGACTGCTCAATGTAATGCTCAGAGACTTCTGTACACTTCATAACCCAGCACAGGCTCATCTTTACTGGGTCATCATCCCAAGGGTCTCTGATTTTGATTAGCCTTGGGGAATAGAAGCAGCATCTCTAACCCAAGGAAAGGAGGAAGGCTATCTTCCCATTAAAAGATGAAGATTCCTCTCCCTGGGGGCACTGCTGTGGTACTGAGCTCAAGGTTGTACATTGAGAAACATACACATGTGAATGCGCACACATATGTGTGCACGTGTATACACACACACACACACACACACACACACACACACACACGGTGGAAACAGAGAAAGAACAGGAATAAACAGACTTAGAGGAAGCATCTCAAACATAAATTAAAAGCACAGGTCATACAATCTTCGTGCAGTTTGTATTCTAAGTATGCCACTTAATAAAGGTTGCCAATTTCCCACAGCAGATAAAAGAAAAGAAAATATTCCCCAAGCTGGTTTATAAAAATAGAAAAGTCATATATAAACCTTATGAGGAAAAATATGTTAATGTTTTACATGAACAAAATGTAATGAAACTACTGCTAAACTGAATCCAGACACTTAAAAAGGACAAGTAATAATTATCAAATTATATTTATTAGAACTGTACAGCATTGGATTAACATTTTTAAAAAATCAACCATCTGGGTACTGACTCAGCAGTGAAGGGCAGGCTTTTGCAGAGGACCTGAGTTCAATTCCTACTGCACGTGTTGGGTGCTCAAAACTGAAGCTTAAAGGGCACCTGATGCCTCTGGCCTCCATGTGCACAAACCCACACAGAGATACAAACACATGCACATCATTTGAAAGAATCATCATACGTGTAGAACATTTGCAAATAATGTAAAAGCCCTAGGTTTAACACCCAGCAGCAAAAAGAACAATGAATAAATAAATATTATTTTAATTGCCTATGTTAACAAAATAATGGGACAATGTCATGCAAATAGATGTATAAATACTGACAAAATGCAATTTCCACTCATGGCTAAAAAGTTCTCAGCAAACTGTGTACAGATAATAATCATAGAACGTTCTTAAGAAAATACAGACTTTCTTAAAATGTCTGTTACATAGTGGTGCATCCAGCAGTTGTGCCTGGTTCTGTACTTAATATTTTATTCCATGAAAAATACAGGACTCATGGGCTCATGGCAGACACCCTGAAAACATAGATAAAAGGTTAAACTTCTGACTACATACCTCATTTCTACCAAAACTGAGCCTCACCAGAATACAGAAAACCCAGTATACTCCTTGGTTCACTGATCTAGAGTTGTATAGAATTGTTTTAATTTGTTATTATGACTAGATAGATGTCTATCCACATCACCTCAGGAGAAACATAATTGTGTGTCACTGAACCCAACAAACAGCAGTTCTTCTGGGTGTTTCAAAGACTGAAAAAGTGTGGGACACCCTCTAAGAGGCCCTTTAGGTTGGGGGAGGGGCATCTAAAGAACAGAACTTAGCAGGTGGTGTTGGTACACCCATGCACCTGTAGGTCAGAAAGTATATTATAGTCATGCCCCTTTAAAGCACTCATCTGACAGGAGGCCTATGTGTGAAAAGAAGCTGATTAGGAATAGACTTGCTGCACATTCATGACAAAGAATAGAGTATCAAACTTGATAAATTTTGCATGGTTGATGGCCAAGGTTAGGGAAGCAGGTAGCATGGATCTCAGGCTGGGGTGGCACAGCAGGAGCAGGAGGCAGGATGAAAAATCTGCCCACAAACCCATGAAGTGAGGTTAATATTTGTCCACCACTATAGTGAAGAACACCAATTTTCTTTCTGCCTCAGATTACTGGAACCAAGAAGTTTCCTATCTCGTATGGATGATAGCAATGGAGATGCCACTGGTAGAGTGCCATGATTCTGAGCATGAACTTGTATCCTGGGGAAGATGGTGGTGCTTCCCTCTGGACCTCAGGATGCTCCCATAGTCACTACTTCTATGTCAGCAAGGCAGACTCAGTAGCCACACAAAATTTATGGAGGAAAGCTCAGGGCTTGATGGGGACTTACAGAGATAGGACTGGTATAGAGCCTGTAGCAGTTTCAGATTCTAGTGATGTTTCATAGACACTCCAATAACCTATTACAAAAGGTCATGGAAGATAGAAGTGTAGACAGGAACCACATGGGAAACCAGCAAGTATCATGTTTGGTCCAAATGTTTCAAAAGAGAAGTATTTCTCAGGGTCCTCAACTTTACCTCAGAAGTTAATATACCTTGAACCAAAAAGCAGGTGCCTCTTAGAGCCAACTGCATCAGGTATGACACTATCAGTGTCTCTAAGTGCAGGTGATAGATTTATAGTTAACTTCAAAAAATTGTCCAGAACCATCAAAGATGTAATCTGTGCTGGCAATAGGATCCAAAATGATCTTTCTATGTAACTGAAGAGTTTTTTAAAAGAAGATGTAAATTGACTGTATCGGAGAGTTAAATCCTCCTTGACAGTGCCCACAATATTCGTGTCTTAACAGGGCTAGAATGTTACAAGGGGCAATAATCCGAACTTGGCTTTGAAGATAAATAGTCAGTGATCAAATCTGGCAGTGTACCTAGAACCAGAGCCAGGATAGCCTCACCACCACTGCAGAAGAGGAACACAGTCACTCAGCTAGCTATACTAATTCAATGAGAGCTGAAACCCTGGACAACTTGCAGCAATCCCAATTATCGATTGACAGGTTGAAGGGACCAAGACTGGCAAATTAACATGAACTGTCCTAGGGAGACACTAAAGCATAGGGGACCCTGAAAAAAACTTCATGGAGTTCTTTTCTGTTTTATTCAATGTTCCTTATCTAGCCCTATCAATAGCCCTATCAATAGCTTGATAAATATATATATATATGTATATATATGTATATGTATATATATATATATACACCTAAGCTCACAGGTTGGCTCCAGTCACATGATGCTGCACCATCTAGTCACTTTTGATTAACTATTACCTGTCTTACTAGGGGTTTGTAATTTGCTAGTTGCCATAGCCCTAGGCATTGCTATGGAAAAATACTTAAACTTAATAATTCATAAAGAAGGGAGTTATTTGTATATCTCTGCAGGGAAGTACAGGTTAAGAGGCCTCTTTGTGCTGTCATCCCATTGCAGGAGATAGAGGAACAGGGACCCCTGAGAGGGTGCAGGCCACCTGTTTATATCAGGCACCTGTTCATGAGACAACTGATCAACTCTTATGGTAAAGACACTAATTAACCACCTCGTCGAGGTGCCTATAAGTTCTATAAAATCAGGGATGAACTCTTCGAGACACTTCAAAGTAAAGTGCAGGTTCAATCACCATGCAACAAACCCTTGCTCCTTAGGCTCCTGTTTGTGTGTTTATCAAGCCATTCCACCATACCACAGTACTCACCTGCTTGCAGTGACAACATTGTAGACAATCCTACTGCTTTCAGTACCAGTCACATGGAGGAATATACTACATTGCTATTTGCAGTATATAATGGATAAAAGGCAAATACCAATTAATTGATTTTCTATTATATGCTTTGTGTTATTTTAGAATAATGACTACTTACTAAAAATTAACTGTAAGTTATATACTCTTAAGAAAGAACCAAAAAATGTGAAATATTACAACTAAAGTTATCATAAACTAAACTTATTTTATTACCACAAAACCTTTTGGTTTTATGAATTCACCATAGCCTAAGCATAAGATATTGCTAAAACTTACACAGGGAACAGTGATGTGTGGGGCCTTCACAGTGCCAACAGCTTGTTCTCTGATCTAGTCAGAGCAACTTCCAGTCCTGAAAGTGCCCTGTGCAAGTGCATTTTTAATTCTTATGCCACATTTTGACTATATGTTTTCTCTTAGTCGAGGTTTCTATTCCCGCACAAACCCCATAACCAATAAGCAAGATGTGGAGGAAAGGATTTATTCAGCTTATATTTCCACATTCCTGTTTATCATCAAAGGAAGTCAGGAATGGAACTCAAGCAGGTCAGGAAGCAAAGCCTGATGTAGAGACCATTGAGGGATGTTCCTTACTGGCTTGTATTTCCTGGCTTGCTCAGCCTGCTCTCTTATAGAACCCAGTACTACCAGCCCAGGGAGGGCACCACCCACAATAGGCCCTCCTACCCTTGATCAATAATTAAGAAAATGCTTTATAGCTGGATCTCATGGAGGCATTTCATCAAGGGAGGCTCCTTTCTCTGTGATAACTCAAGCTTGTGTCAAGTTGACACACAAAACCAGCCAGTAAAATTCTCCCCTTGTCAACTTGACACATAAACACATCACTATTAAGCCTCAACCCTTACTTTCTTATTCATCCCTAAGATCTAAATAACTTTAAAATGCCATCGATTTTACATATTAAATTTTCAATCCCTTTCAAATATACACTATCTTTTAAAATTAAAAGTCTTTCACAATTCAAAGTTTCTTAACTGGGTGCCACTAAAGCATTTTCTTACTTCAAGAGGCACAGTCACAATCAAAAGCAAAATCAAACTCAAACTATCCAATGTCTGGAATCTATTAAGGATCTTCTGAGCAACTCCAAGGGCTTGGGTCACTTCCCCAGCTCTGCCCTTTGTAGCACACACCTTGTCTTCTAGGCTCCAGTCACCTGCACTTCATGCTGCTGCAGTTCTTTGTAGGCAGTCAACGCCTAAAAGATGGAGCCGGTTTCCGGGTACACCGTGGCGGTAAACAACACCACTGCGCAGGCGCTAGCCCGAATCTGGTGCCAACCCCTCCCAACGGGTGCATGCTAATGAAGTGTCGACAGGCCAACCAATCCCAGGAGGACACATAGCCCTCCCCAGTGCTGGGTTGTATATAAGCAGTCCTCCCTGGGTGCCCCGGGGTTCCCGTAGCATCAAGACGTTCCTGCAATAAAGCTGTTGAGAAGAATCCAACCGTGTTGCGGTTTCCTTGCCAGACTAGGTGGGTGCAACAGTTCTTGATGGTCATCTCATGGAACTGGCATCTCCAAAAGACTGTTGTCTTCTGCTACAACCAGGTTTCACCAATAGCCTCTCATAGGCTCTCTTCATGGTTCCAAGTCTCAGGTCCTTTGCATGACCCCTTTAGCCCTGGGCCATCAATTGCAACTGAGGCTGTGCATTCACCCATGTCCTTCCATGGCCTCTCACAGTGCTGAGTCTTAGCTGCTTTTCGTGACCTGTTCATGCCTTTAAAACCAGTACCACCTGTGTAATCTTACATAGTACCAAGTCCAGCTGCAGCACAAGGTACAATTTTGACTATCTGTGGAACACAGCCTCTTTATGCTCTCAGAACACAAGTCCAAGAAGATTTCACCCCAATGATGCTGGTCTTTTTTTAATCACCACTAATTTCTTACCTCCAGCTACCCAGCATCAATAGTCCAAACAATACAAAGCTCTCACTTTAGCAGCTCTGGTATCTTGTTAATCACAGCTGATTCTTCAGCCCCAATAAAAACAGCAATGGCCCTGATAAGAGCTTTTAATCATCCCTCTGAAATTTCATAAGCCAGGCCTCCATCATTTGCACTGTTCTCAACATTATCTTCCAATCTCCTACAGAACATTCCACAGAGCTCTTAACACTCAATGGCTGTTCTAGCGCAAAGTTACAAAGTCCTTCCACAGTCTCTCTCAAAATATGGTCAGGATGTCACAGGAATACCCCACTATACTAGTACCAATTTCTGTCTTAGGGTTGTACTACCGTGAACAGACATCATGACCAAGGCAACTCTTATAAAGACAACATTTAATTGGGGCTGGCTTACAGGTTCAGAGGTTCAGCATTATCATCAAAGCAGGAATATGTCAGCATCCAGGCAGGCATAGTGCAGGAGGAGCTGAGACTTCTATATCTTCATCTGAAGGTTGCTAGCAGAATACTGACTTCCAGGCAAGTTGGATGAAGGTCTTAAAGTCCATGCCCATAGTGTCACAACTACTCAAGGCCATACCTCCAAAAGTGCCGCTCCCTTGACCAAGCATATTTAAATCAAAAAACCTTTGTGTTTTGATACATGCATACACTTCTCACTGTGTTAGAATTGCCTCAGTATTCAGCTCCATAGTAGGCTATGTAGTTTGGAGTCCAGGAGCTAGAGACTACATATCACAAAACCTATACTATCCTTCTGTCAACAGACTATTATCTACAGAAACCTGTATTCTACAGATCTGTGTGGCACTCTGATGACCATGTATTTTTAACCATGAATTTCTCAGAGCACATCTCCAGCATGGTTATAAGTGACTACATAGATTTTATTTAAGAAACTAGACTGTCAACCATCGACCTCTGGCCTTCTACATGCATATAAACACATGCACGTGTGTACATATGCACATGGTCATAAATGTACACAATCCGTTCAGCCTCCTAAGACTCTACTCTCCTGTACTACTCAACACAAAGCCTCAGCCTTCCATGTGGCCTTCCTAGAACTTTCTCCATCCTAGTACATGCCATGCTATATGTTAATTTTCCTTATCTGTTTGTTCCTTCTTCTAAACCCTGTGGCCAATGGAAGGGTGCTCTACCTGCTGAAGTGTCTCTTCCTACCAGTCATTGTGTCAGCACATAGTAGGGGTAAAGTACTCATCTGCTGCTATAATAAGGTGTCACAGACTACATAGTATACACATCATAAATGTATCCCTTAGACTTCCAGAGGCGAGGAGAGCAATAACTGCATTTCCTAGTTTAATTACTGTGGTGGGCATTGCTGTAAAGCAACACTTTAATCCCTACTAACTAGTGTCCATCCCCTTGTGTAGCCCCTCACTTTGAGTATGGGCAGAACTGATATTCCTGCTTGTAATAAACTCTTATTTTAAAATAGTTATTATTTTATGAATACTCATTTATACCACTCACATTACAGTAGTAAATCATGTCTGCACAAATCTTTGATTTCTGTGTATTTCTGCTAAGGAGCTATGTGTTGAATCACCCAATATAATTTCTCAAAATATGTCATCTTTGCTGCTTTATAAGCTGTTTGAAACACAACTTTAAAAACTCGGCTTCACTAAGAAATAATCTGCATAGAAATGCACTATATTAGGTGTAAGGTTTGATGTCCTCCCCAAATTAGGATTCAGAAGATGTACATCACCCCATGGAGAAACCACTAACATTATCCTGCCATCACAGGTGAGGTCTGCCCATTCCAGACTAGTGGAATTACGGTATATGCTTTTGTCTGTATTCAGCATGATGTTGGGATTCATCAATATACTGCATAGAAAGGCTAAGAGGTGCTATTGTTGGACATTTTAATATATGAATAATTACCTTGTGGCTTTATTGGGACATATTAACTACACAGAGTAAATGGCTTTATTATGACTTGGCCTTTCTACACATGCATATAATGTGCTCAAGTCACATCCATCGTTTCTAGGTCCCTTTCTGATGCTCCCTCCCACTTTCTTCTCCATCCCTAATAACCTGGCTTTTACCTTCATTCCTTCTTTTAAACACTAGATTCTACATATAAGATAAAACAGGAGAAAGTTACCTTTGTATGTTTAGCTTATCTTGCTTAAAATAATCATCTTTCCTGCAGGTGACATTATTTTGTTCTTTACATACAAGTAAACTCCATTGTGCATATTACCATATTTTGTCATTCATGCTTTGGCTGATAGATACTAAGGCTGATCAATTAATATGAAAACTGCAAATTGCATACCGTAAGTACAAGTGTGGGCAGAGTCTCTATCGTGCTAATTTTGATTCTCCAAGATATGTAGACAGATATGATATGGCTGCATCAAATGAAACTTTTAATATGCTGAAGGATCTCATTGTTTCCAGTTGCCATCGTGGCTTAAACCACCATGTATTTATTGTTTTAGGATTCTGTATGTCAAAAGTCCAAAATAGTTCTTTCTAGATTAATGTTTGGGTATTCCTCTGGGAAGCTCTAGGGGACAACCCCGTTCTTGGTCTTTGCTAGGTTCCCATGATTGGGACTTTACTGGATCATATCCCTGTGTATCTCTAAAGCCAACAATCACACCACTCAAAAATTCTACATACTCAACAACTTTGACTCTGATTCATCTGCTCCCCACAGTAAAATAATCCAGATAACCCACAAATTTTCTATTTTAACATCAGTACTCAGTGATCTTTATTCTCGCTACAGATATTTATTCCCTCTGCCAAGTAGCCTGGCATATTACAGGTCAGGAAATTAGGATGAGGGCATAAAAGGTAAGTGGGAGAAAACAAATATAATTATTATGCTTACTAAAGACAAAAATGACACTTCTTAGATTATATTACAAACACTTACTTTTATTTCCTTTGCAACCACTCATGCTAGCACTCTCAAGTGTCTACTTGACTGATCCCTGTACACTCTTGTGAAATAAGCTTGTTCTAAGTTGATTTTTAGATCAAGTGTCTGGACAACAGATCAGTATGTATTTTATCACACTTGGATCAAAATTCCACAAGGATCTAATCTTATCAACAATTACATGAGGAGTATAAGAAACATATTTAGTCTCAGGCCAGTCTCAGAAATACGGTAGCCATGCACTAGACCAGAGCCACAAGTCATGGATAGGGTACACCCAGAGAAAGTGTTATTTTAATTGATTAGGTTTGGGTGTAATTTGATCTCATGACCATATGTGCATTGAATTGTACACACACACACATACACACACACACATAAACACACACCCAAACTTTACAATTCTAAAAAGTTCAGTGAGTCTCAAGGAAGGTAAATGTGAAGAAAATCATATGTATTACAGAATCAAAGTAAGATAGATAGCAGAGGCAGGTGGATTTCTGAGTTCGAGGCCAGCCTGGTCTACAGAGTGAGTTCCAGGACAGCCAGGGCTACACAAAGAAACCCTGTCTCAAAAAAACAAAAACAAAACAAAACAAAACAAAACAAAACAAAACAAAAAACCAAAAGAACAAAAAACAAAAACAAAACAAAACAAAAAACCTAAAGATAGAAAGAAAATGGCATATTGTACACAGAGCAACAATAAGGGTACGACTTCTGAACAAATCATATCAAATATTGAGATGGAAAGTAATCATTAAAGCAGCATAACTTAAAATATCTTCAAAAATCAAAATTCCAGACAGGAGAGTACATTGCTTAAATCACAGCCTAGGGAAGGCTGAGGCAGGAGGATCAAGAATTCAAGGATCCCCTAGGCTATTTAAGACCCTATCTAAAATCCATGCCTAAAATATTAGATTAAAAGATACTGTTCAGATAAACAAAAAAAAAATTTCAACAGTACAGTTGAGTTATTGGGACGTCTAAATAAGCAAAGCAACATGTAAAGAAATGTTCAGGTTCTAGGAAAATTCTACCAGATGGGAATCTGGATCTATATGGAGGCATAATGTGTCACACATATGGTAAATGTGTAGGTGAATGTAAAGACCTGTATTTTCCCTTTAAATTATTTTTTTCTTAAAGGATAGCATACTGCTTCAAACAAACAATAACATAATAATGTGTTTATTATAGCATATGTAAAACAAAACACACAGAAACAGTAGAACAAAAATAGAAGATGCTAAGTTGACTGATGGTGTTAAAAGGATCTCAGTGTTTGTTGAGTAATTTAGTACTAACATCCTTAATAGATTGTGGCCTATTAAGGATGCATATTGTAATTCCTAGGCAGCCACTAATAATTATCAACAAATTAGCTCAAATAGCATAGGTATTACTGGAAATTTTACAAAGGATAATGCAAATAGAACTACAGTTGTCCTAGGGTTTCTAATGTGATAAGACACTATGATGAAAAATCAAGTTGGAGAGGAAAGGGTTTGCTTGGCTTCAAAGGAAGTCAGGACAGGGACTAAAAACAGAGCAGGATCCTGGAGGCAGGAGCTGATGCAGAAGACATGGATGGGTGCTGCTTATTGGCTTGCTTCACATGGTTTGCTCAGCCTGCTTTCTTATGGAACCCAGTACTACCAGCCCAGGGGTGGCAACACCCACCAAGGGCTGAGCCCTCTCAGGTCATCACAGTATTAAATAAATGCTCTACAGGCTGTTCCACAGCCCAATCTCATAGAGGCATTTTCACAGTTAAGGTTTCCCCCTCTAAGGTGAATATAGGTTGTGTCAACGTGGCATAAATCTATCCAGCACATACACAAAGTATGATACAGCAATTCACCTTCATATATGTATGTGTGTATTTGTTATAGTTATGCATATACATATACACATACACAATCACATACACATACTTATACAAATTAAATCACTATGTTGAAAGTTCTGAACTCCAACCTTCATGGTAACAGTAAAGAAGATTTGTGGACAAATATATAAATACTATGTAAATTTATATACAGTGGAAGATGGTTTATAATTAACAAAGAAGGAAATTCTATTTCTTACAACGGCAGGAATGAACCTAGAGGGTACTTTACTCATTAAAAGAGGCTGAGCACAGAAAAGTTAATGGTCCATTTATAGGTAAAAATCTTAGAAAAGCAAATGTATACAATGGGTAAAATGATCCTTACCAGGAATGAGGCCAGAAACATCATGACAGACTAAAGCAATGTTGACTAAGTGCTACAAAGCTTCTGTTAATAAGATGGTCTAGTTTGTTAAGTGCTTTGCACAGTATAGTTGCTGCAGTTAGTAATAGTATATTGTAGACCCGAAAATTAGTAAGAGATTAGATCATACATATCAATACCACAAAAGCATGAGATGATGTGAGGTGATGGCCATGTTATTTAACTTGCTATAATCATTTGCCAGTGAATACATGTGCCAGTATATTAGGACATATGTCACAAATATATATTTGTATTTTTCAATTATACTTTAATAAAGCCAGGAGAAAGTTTTAATGAATACTAAAAATAAAAATTATTGTGCTATAATCCCAGCACTTAGGAGGCATAGGTGGGGGGATTACTATAAGATTGAAGCCAGCTTGAACCTCAAAAGATGAAATGAGGACAAACATTTGAATTCACCAAAACAAAGGGAAAAAGTGAAAAGCAAGGAAACTTTATATGAAATTGGTTAACTTAAATTGTATCAATATGTACAATTGATGTAAACAGATTAATTTTTTTCTATTAGAAGGATGCAATGACCTAGTTCAAATGGAAAGATACAGAGTGAAGTTTTCAAACATGTAATCATATTTTAACTAAAATGTATAATAAAAATATAGAAAGTGACAATGTAAAAATAAATGAAAGAAAGTTAGTTTAAACAAGATGAGAGATCTTTCATAAGGAAGAAAAATATCTACTAGAAAAATTAGAAGGACTACAAGAGTGGACACTGGTAAGAATAAGTCTTTAGAATCATTATGTAATTTATCAAATGGTTCCATTGGTTTTAAAGCAGCTTAAAAACTTACTATTACAGTAAACACATTCTTACTATGTGCCAGGCAATGCTTCCATTACTAGGTTGTATCCAGGGAAAAACTAAAAACATATAAGCAAAGAATTCCTTGACTCACGATTGCAGAGTTTATTCTAATGATCGCTTGCTCTGTTACAGCACATGGCAGCCAAGGCAAGATATAGTGCAAAGGGCGAATTCCCTAGAGACTGATTTCACTAATACCCAATAACTGTAAACTTATAAGGGGATTAATCAGTTCATTAGGTCACAGCCCGCAATGTCCTCACCCTGGGTGTATACCACAAAAAGAGCCAAACTGGCTTCACCTGCCCAGGCATTTCTCAGTCTAATCAAGTTAATACTTAGGATAAGTAACTATAGCTAATCAAAATGTGTTCGGTGATCTGATGATACTCCCAGCAATAGGAATAGATTTCTCAAAGTCAATAGGGAGAGAAAAGACTTAAACAACAAAGCTAGACTTCTGTTACTTTCCTTGTTGATATGACAAAATACCTGGCAGAAAAGAGGGGAAAGTTCACTTCCAAGGGGATTTTAGTCACCAGAGCAGGGAAGCCATGATGGAGTGACTTGGCCTGTGATATAGGAGTATACAGTGGTAGCTTATTCACATCTTTTCACATCTTGACAGACCAAGAATTAGAGAAAGCAAGCCACAAACAAGGACAAGAACAACTTCAAAAATTCCACCCCTGTGACCCACTTCCACCAGCTAAGTCTGCTATCGAGAGGTACCTCAGACTTAACATGGCACAACAATCTAGAGACCAAGAATTCAAAACATGAATCTGTGGGGAACATTTCAGATTCATAGTATATATATATAAATATATATATATTATAATTAATTATATAAAGATAATTTATATATTATATATCATTTATCATGTATCAATCATGTATCATATATCATTAATCATGTATGATATCATATATCATATATCATGTATCATATGCCATATAGCATACATCATATATCATAGCATATCATAGCATATATCAAGAGCAAAAGAACATTCTGCTCTTAGTTCTATGGACATAAAATGCATTTTTACTCCAACTTCAAAAGTCCTTATATGCTTAACTGTTCCAATGTTGTTTAAAAGTCCAAAGTCTTTACTAACATAAAAGGCAAGCTGTGAACTCCTACAAAACTGTGAGCTCATATAAAATAAATAAAATAAAATAAAATAAAATCCTTCTACTATATAATGGCAAATGTTAAGTATTTCCATTGTGAAATAAAGAGGAGGAGGATCAAGAAGTATTGAGTCAGAACAGTACTGAAATCTAACCCAATAAACATTGCTGCAGTGTCTGCTTAGACAGAACATAACTCAAACAACAAGTCAATGCAGAAGAGAAAAGTTTATTGTAATCAAATTACTGATTACTACTGATCAATCAGGGAAGCAGAACAGACTCAGAATGTTAAAGACAGAACGTTAAAAAGCTTTTACACATAAAATTCACAAAAACCATAATCATCTATACCAAATTACCATTACACTTCCCACCAATCAGGGCCATAGGAGACTTTCCCAGGAACATTTCTTTGTGATACACTTATCTTGTTCTCATTGGTTAGTTTGCTCAACTGTGATGGGTCAACTTGCCCAGCATTCTAGTCTCAACTTGCCACCCAGGATGCTGTTCATCCAGGGAGATCTTGGAAACTTATACTTTGTTTGACTCCTCTATAAAATGGAAGTTTTATTCAAAATGGTTTCAGTTTTGTTTCTCCTTAAAACATTAAATTCCAAAGCCTCATGCCCACTGAGGCTTAGTATTAGTCGGGGTTCTTCAGGGAAATTGAACCAATAGGATAAGTATATGGGACAAAGGGGATTTACTAGGTTGGCCTACATGACAGAGACTGCAGAATCCAAAAATGGCTGTCTACATGCTAGAGAGCCTGAGAACTTGGGGGCTACCTGAGAAGTTCCTGTATGGCGAAGGTCTAGGGAATTCTTGGAGAGCCACTGGTCTTCAGACCATAGTGGGAAGCATAAGGAGCTGGGTTGCAATGTCAGTGATGGACAGAAACACTAAAGGTACCAACAAAGCAGGTGGTTCATCACTAAGGAGTGAGAGTAGGCAGGCAATAACAGGGCTGCCTTACCCTCAGACATCCATATACCTGGGCTGATGCCCTCTCTGGGGTAGTCTTCCCTCAATTCATACTTGCAGGAAATAATTTCATAGACCCATCCAGAGATGTATGTCCTTGTTGACTCCTGATCCAATGAAACTGACAGCGATGGCTAACCACACCCAGCATATATGGCAGATGGAGACATCATATAAACTCAAATATGCCTGGGTAAAGTCCCACCCTTAGGGTCCTGCCATTTGTAGCAAATGTGACATCTCTCTTAGGCTTGGTCTCCTCAGTGCCTACCATTTTCCTCCACAGACATTTCATACTCCTGGTATCTCAACATGGAGGCTATCCATAGCAACTTGGGCCTCACTGTCATGGTATTATATCTCACTCAGTCACTTGAGAGCCCCTTGGAGGGAATCAAAGCACAAAAGCTGCTGCCCTTATAGGCTTTTTGCTAGAACTTTGGTATAATCTTCCATAATTCTGCCATTAGTTTACCCTACATGCCAAAAAACTAGTTTCATGCCCTAAGTTCTGCTTATACTTTGAGATATAGCTGAGCACCCTTGAACAATGCCTGAAGCAGCCTCTCTCTGCCAGTATGATGGATCCTGAGAAATCTCATCCCTAGGCAATCCTATCACAGAAGAACAGCCTTTCAGCTACATCTTAAGTAAAAGACCTTCAAGTGCAGTAAGATTTTTTCATTTATTTTAAAATTTGTTGAGAATTTGTTAAGATTATATCATTTCCTCCTTACCTATCCTTCCTCCAAACCATTCCATTCAAAGCCCAGCCCCATACTGTTTTTAAAATTTATGGCCTTTTTCTTTAATTGTTGTTACGTGTGTATATGTGTTTCTAAATATGTAAATTCAACCTCCTTTGTCCATATGAAGTTGTATAATGTGACTTGCATATTCAAGGCTGACCATTTGATATTGGATATCCAATAACCAATTGGTGTGTTCTGCAATAGGACAGCTTGCTAGTAGTCTTTTGTCTAGGATTGAAATACTCATGAGCTTTCCTTCTTCCACATTAATATGTGGGTTGGTGTTGTCCTTGTTCAGGTCATGTTTAGCAGTCATGTTGGTGAGACTTCATGAGTGTCATATCCAGGAGACATAATGGAACAGAAAACTCTATATACCTCTAGCTCTTACAATCTTATCTGTCCATCTTCTGCAATAATCCCTAAGCCATAGATGGAAGAGTTGTATTGCAGATGTATCCGTTGGGACTGGGCTCCACAACTTTCCATTTTGATTGGTTGTAGATTTCTGTAATGGTTTTTACCTGATGTGAAGAGAAGTTTCTTTGGTATATGGTAAGAATTATTCATATCATTGTGGATAGAAGGACATATATTTAGAATGTAGTTAAGAATTGTGCTGGCTAGTAGAGTAGTGGTTGTCAGTTCTCTTCCAGGATCCATGAATTTTTGCCTTGGGTAGTGGGTAGGTTTCTAGTGTAAAGCATAACTTTTCTCTTGATGAGTGGAATTTAACTCCCAAGTGTCCAAGTAGAGAGCTTTTGGTTATTGCCAAGGCACACATGCCACTACCAGGCCCTTAAGACTATTGTGTTGTGCTGGATATTGTTGAGGCTGTAGGCTTGTAACAGAGCAGGACTGCTGGTTGCCTTCTTCCTTTGGAAGCTTGTGAGATGCTTTCAATTTCTATGAGAACTAATCCTGAGGGTTATACTTTTATACCACGGAGACTTTAATGGTAGGAGTCTTGCTCTTGAGACACATTTGTTATTTTTCTAGAGAAAAATATGTAAATATGTGACTTCTCTTGAACTATAGCTGCTTTGTCCACAGTGTTTTCCTCTGCTTTTGTTCAGCAAATTGCATGTTTTCAAATCTTTTTGTCCTGATTTTACTCCCAGTTCTTACTAAAAATCTATCTAAAAGCAGACTGAAGCAACCATCCCACAGCCCAAATGCTATGTTGCCTTAAATTTTCTCCTAACCAACAAGTAAGTCCATGTATTTTGAATTAAGCCTTACTCTAATTCTCTGGACATAATACATCTATATTCTTTTCCCAAATATAAGATGAATGATTTCCTATCCAACTCCTAATACAATCCTTATTCCACTATAGTAGCATTTAGGAGCTTGCCATGCTCCTGTTTGCTTCCAAATATCTTCAGGGTTTTCTATGCCAACTTTAGCCTATATAGATCCCAAATAAAAAGACATAGAGACCTGGTTTCTTTATTAACATGGTGCTAGCACTATGCTGGACAGGTTCTGAGCTATTCTAACATGACTAGACTGTAATGACACAGATAAATACCCCATTACTTGTCATCTGAATTTTGCTCTGGCTTGTTCTCCTCCACGTGTGTCCTCTGACAAATCTGCCTTGTGTCTCCACACCTTTCTTCTCTTTCTGCTCCTCTCTCTCTACCTGGGACCCTTGCACTGGGATCCTATGTCTCACATCTACTGTTCTTTCCTGCCTAGTCATAGTCTGATCATCTCTTTATTAACTAATCAGAGATAATGGAAGACAATTTTTACGTAACATTGAGACTGGAGATGCTTGACCATTTCATCGTCCATGCTGTAACCAGTTGTCTGGGCACAAAATGCAGCATCTGAATATAATACACAAGACCAGCCCCCAACATTCCCCTCAAACCATGTTATCAAATCTTTTACTATGTGCATTTCCATTTATTTATTTATTTATTTATTTATTTATTTACTCTACATTCTATCTTCTCCTCCCATTCCCTACATCTCTTCTTCCTTCCCCTCATCCACTCCTCCTCCTTTTCTTCTCAGAAAAAGAGAAGCCACTCATGCATAGTAACCAGCTTTGGCATATCGAGCTCCAGTAAGACTAGACTCTTCTTCTACTGAGGCTCAACAAGGCAGCCTAGTTAGGGAAAAGGGGTCCAAGGGCAAGCAAGGGAGTCAGAGGCAGGCCCTGCTCCCACTTTAAGACTGCCAGGTGGAGGCCCAGCTACACAACTATTAAATATGTGCAGAGGACCTAGGTCTGTCCCACTCACAGTCTCCTGTTGGTGGTTCAATCTCTATGAACACTTATGAGCCCAGGTTAGTTGACTCATTAGGTTTTCTTGTGGTGTCCTTGATCCTTCTGGTTCCTTCAATTCTTCTCTCCCTCTTCCACAGGATTTCCCAAGCCCAACTTAATGTTTGCCTGTGCGTCTCTGCATCTGTTTTCATAAGCTGCTGGGTGAAGCCTCTCCGATGACAGCTATGATAGGCTCCTATCTGCAAGTATAGCAGAGTATGATTTATAGTGTCAATTTCTATTGGCCTTCTAGTCTTCAGATCACCCACCAGAATGATGCATTCAAGTATCTGCTTAAGCATTTCGTGTTTCTCTAGTCCCTATCTTCAGACTCTCTATCATCCCTCCTATAAACCAGTTTCAACATTCTAAGCAGAAACCAGATGTTTATTACCTCAAAAACTTAATTCCTGGTACCAGTTTTTTACATCAAATGTCTGACAGAAAGAAGTTAATGGAGAACAGGTTTCACTTGGCTCCCAGTTTCAGGGCAGTTTTAGTTTATCATGGGGAAGAAGTTGTGGCAAAGTCATAGTGCAGAGGCTTGTTCACTTTTTGCTGGGGTGGGAGGGGGCAATTCATGTTGGAACCATTGGAAGAAATACTTTAAAAGGCCCACTGCTGGTCCCACCTGGCAACAAGAGATGTCCAATTGAGATTTCCCAACACTAGGTGTCATCATTTGGATCACCCTTCATGGATTCCAGGATGTTCCCACTGCACTAGATTTCTACACCACTTCCCAAATGCCCCTGACCCTAGTTCTAGCAGTCTTTTCTAGTGGTCCCTCCTGTCTGTGAGAGTGAGTGGGTTCTGACTCTTGTTCCTGCTTTTGGACTCTCTTCCTCCTGTTGAGTTTCCATGTCAAACCATGATATGATAGTTTTGCCTTCATCTTATTATATCTTATGTTGTTGTGCTTGGTTATTATCACTTAGAAACCTGTTCTTTTCTAACGGGACGAAAGGGAATGGATTGGGAGGGGAGGTGGGAAGGAACTAGGAGGAGTAAAGGGGGAAACTATAATCAGGATATATTGTATGAGAAAATAATCTATTTCCAATAAAAGAAAAAGCTTTTTAAGAAGGCACACTTCGAGAATCACTCATCTATCTGACAGACCCACCTCCTTAGAGAACCCATAGCACTCAAAATTGCACAACAAACTGGGGATCAAGAGTTCTGAGTGTGAAACTATGGGACTATTTCAAGTTCAAACAATTATATAGCACTGTGTGTATGTGTGTGTGTGTGTGTGTGTGTGTGTGTGTGTGTGTGTGTGTGAGAGAGAGAGAGAGAGAGAGAGAGAGAGAGAGAGAGAGCACGCATTGGTGGAAGTCAAAATAGCATTTAAATTAAGGTGGTAAAAATAGGGCTAATAAAGGATAAAAATGACTTTTCCGACCTGTTGGAAATATTCTTTACATTGATTAGAGTTGTGGCTACTTACCTGTATGCATTTGTTTGGTCTCATCAAACTATAATCAAATTCATATGTTATCATATGTAGGTTATAAAAAGTTAGATTTTATTTTGTATTACTTCTTGAGAATGTCATGAAACATGTTTTGATCATATTCACACAGTTCCCAAACTCAATCCCCCTTCCTCTCCACCAATCTCTAGGACCTTAAAAGAGAAAACCTATCAAGCCTAGATATATTGAATGTGTGGCATTGTGCTAGTGAGGTTGAGATATGAGGGTATACACTTAAACAAAACTGACTCGTCCTCTCCCAGAAGCCATAATTGGGTTTTGCGCCCAGCTCTGCTCTCCACACTTGGATTTGATCCACCTCTTGTGCATGTTCTCACAACTGCTGAATTCATATGCTCACTGCCCATCTGTATCAAAAGACACAGTTTCAGTGTTGTCATTTGTCACCTGTGGCTCTTAGATTCTTCCCATGTTCTCTTCCACAATGACTCCCAAGCCTTGAGAGGAAAGCTGTGAGACAGATGTCCCTCTTTGGACCGAGCACTCTGCAGGCCCCTCTTCTCTGCACCCTGAGCATTTGTAGTTTCAGTATTAATCACCATCTACTTCAAATAGAAGTCTTTCTGAAGACGGTTAAAAGATGAACTAATTTATGGGAATAAGTCACTAGAAGTCACAGTAAGTCATTAGAAACTGATTATTACTATGTTCAATTATCACAATAACAGTAACTTCTTCCTAGGGCCTATGCCATGTCTAGCTATAGGTTAATTCTTAAAATTATAAGCATTGTTGATTTAATTAATTATTGCTATTTGTGAGACCATTTGCTTTATCACAAAATTATATGTTTAGGTGCTATTCCTTAAATGTCAGAAAGAGGTAAAGGATATCCAGGTGTTCCTCCAATGAATATTTATTAAGTAACATGCATATGTAAGTCATAGAAATGAACAGTGACATCATCAGATTAGCATTTGTAAAAAAAAAACTCTTTGTAATCTTTCTAGGGAATGGAGTGGAAGGGCTCAAATCTATTTTTATTTTTTATTTTTTTTTTTAATGCTGGAATAGATGTGGAAAAGGTCCACGGTTGAGAGAGAGTTGGTGCTCAGTAATACAGAGTAAAGAGAAATAGAGAAATAGACAAATATAAGAATTAGTGGATAAAATGTATTTGACATACAAGTTAGTGGAATAATAACATTAATTTAAGTGTCAAAATGAAAGAGTAATGTTTTAAAAGGCAATCAAATATCTACCAAGGCATCAAGAATGTAGACAGAGTATTTTCTGAGGGAAGGAACTAAAGAACAGGACCGAGTTTCAGGGAAAAGAAGATATCATGACTACTTTTGAATGTACTTCATTTGATATACCATTGAAATATTTCCATAGAAATATCAAGTAGGACTCGAGCCCCGGGCTACCTTGCCAGCAGAGTCTTGCCCAACACCCGCAAGGGCCCACACGGGACCCCCCACGGGATCCTAAGACCTCTGGTGAGTGGAACACAGCGCCTGCCCCAATCCAATCGCGCGGAACCTGAGACTGCGGTACATAGGGAAGCAGGCTACCCGGGCCTGATCTGGGGCACAAGCCCCTTCAGCTCCACTCGAGCCCCGGGCTACCTTGCAGGCAGAGTCTTGCCCAACACCCGCAAGGGCCCACACGGGACCCCCCACGGGATCCTAAGACCTGTGGTGAGTGGAACACAGCGCCTGCCCCAATCCAATCGCGCGGAACCTGAGACTGCGGTACATAGGGAAGCAGGCTACCCGGGCCTGATCTGGGGCACAAGCCCCTTCAGCTCCACTCGAGCCCCGGGCTACCTTGCCAGCAGAGTCTTGCCCAACACCCGCAAGGGCCCACACGGGACTCCCCACGGGATCCTAAGACCTCTGGTGAGTGGAACATAGCGCCTGCCCCAATCCAATCGCGCGGAACCTGAGACTGCGGTACATAGGGAAGCAGGCTACCCGGGCTTGATCTGGGGCACAAACCCCTTCCGCTCCACTCGAGCCCCGGGCTACCTTGCCAGCGGAGTCGCCTGACACCCGCAAGGGCCCACACAGGATTCCACACGAGATCCTAAGACCTCTAGTGAGTGGAACACAACTTCTGCCAGGAGTCTGGTTCGAACACCAGATATCTGGGTACCTGCCCTGCAAGAAGAGAGCTTGCCTACAGAGAATACTCTGCCCACTGAAACTAAGGAGAGTGCTACCCTCCAGGTTTGCTTATAGAGGCTAACAGAGTCACCTGAAGAACAAGCTCTTAACAGTGACAACTAAAACAGCTAGCTTCAGAGATTACCAGATGGCGAAAGGCAAATGTAAGAATCCTACTAACAGAAATCAAGACCACTCACCATCATCAGAACGCAGCACTCTCACCCCACCTAGTCCTGGGCACCCCAACACAACCGAAAATCTAGACCCAGATTTAAAAACATTTCTCATGATGATGATAGAGGACATCAAGAAGGACTTCCATACGTCACTTAAAGAATTACAGGAGAGCACTGCTAAAGAGTTACAGGCCCTTAAAGAAAAGCAGGAAAACACAGCCAAACAGGTAGAAATCATTAAAGAAAAACAGGAAAACACATCTAAACAGGTGATGGAAATGAACAAAACCATACTAGAACTAAAAGGGGAAGTAGACACAATAAAGAAAACCCAAAGCGAGGCAACGCTGGAGATAGAAACCCTAGGAAAGAGATCTGGAACCATAGATGCGAGCATCAGCAACAGAATACAAGAAATGGAAGAGAGAATCTCAGGTGCAGAAGATTCCATAGAGAACATCGACACAACAGTCAAAGAAAATACAAAATGCAAAAGGATCCTAACTCAAAACATCCAGGTAATCCAGGACACAATGAGAAGACCAAACCTACGGATAATAGGAATTGATGAGAATGAAGATTTTCAACTTAAAGGGCCAGCTAATATCTTCAACAAAATAATAGAAGAAAACTTCCCAAACATAAAAAAAGAGATGCCCATGATCATACAAGAAGCCTACAGAACTCCAAATAGACTGGACCAGAAAAGAAATTTCTCCCGACACATAATAATCAGAACAACAAATGCACTAAATAAAGATAGAATATTAAAAGCAGTAAGGGAGAAAGGTCAAGTAACATATAAAGGAAGGACTATCAGAATTACACCAGACTTTTCACCAGAGACTATGAAAGCCAGAAGAGCCTGGACAGATGTTATACAGACACTAAGAGAACACAAATGCTAGCCCAGGCTACTATACCCGGCCAAACTCTCAATTACCATAGATGGAGAAACCAAAGTATTCCACGACAAAACCAAATTCACACAATATCTTTCCACGAATCCAGCCCTTCAAAGGATAATAACAGAAAAGAAGCAATACAAGGACAGAAATCACGCCTTAGAACAACCAAGAAAGTAATCATTCAACAAACCAAAAAGAAGACAGCCACAAGAACAGAATGCCAACTCTAACAACAAAAATAAAAGGAAGCACCAATTACTTTTCCTTAATATCTCTTAATATCAATGGACTCAATTCCCCAATAAAAAGACATAGACTAACAGACTGGCTACACAAACAGGACCCAACATTCTGCTGCTTACAGGAAACCCATCTCAGGGAAAAAGACAGACACTACCTCAGAGTGAAAGGCTGGAAAACAATTTTCCAAGCAAATGGACTGAAGAAACAAGCTGGAGTAGCCATTTTAATATCGGATAAAATCGACTTCCAACCCAAAGTTATCAAAAAAGACAAGGAGGGACACTTCATACTCATCAAAGGTAAAATCCTCCAAGAGGAACTCTCAATTCTGAATATCTACGCAACAAATGCAAGGGCAGCCACATTCATTAGAGACACTCTAGTAAAGCTCAAAGCATACATTGCACCTCACACAATAATAGTGGGAGACTTCAACACACCACTTTCTTCAAAGGACAGATCGTGGAAACAGAAACTAAACAGGGACACAGTGAAACTAACAGAAGTTATGAAACAAATGGACCTGACAGATATCTACAGAACATTTTATCCTAAAACAAAAGGATATACCTTCTTCTCAGCACCTCACGGGACCTTCTCCAAAATTGACCATATAATTGGTCACAAAACAGGCCTCAATAGATGCAAAAATATTGAAATTGTCCCATGTATCCTATCAGACCACCATGGCCTAAGATTGATCTTCAATAACAACATAAATAATGGAAAGCCAACATTCACGTGGAAACTGAATAACACTCTTCTCAATGATACCTTGGTCAAGGAAGGAATAAAGAAAGAAATTAAAGACTTTTTAAAGTTTAATGAAAATGAAGCCACAACGTACCCAAACCTATGGGACACAATGAAAGCATTTCTAAGAGGGAAACTCATAGCGCTGAATGCCTCCAAGAAGAAACGGGAGACAGCACATACTAGCAGCTTGACAACACATCTAAAAGCCCTAGAAAAAAAGGAAGCAAATTCACCCAAGAGGAGTAGACGGCAGGAAATAATCAAACTCAGGGGTGAAATCAACCAAGTGGAAACAAGAAGAACTATTCAAAGAATTAACCAAACGAGGAGTTGGTTCTTTGAGAAAATCAACAAGATAGATAAACCCTTAGCTAGACTCACTAAAGGGCACAGGGACAAAATCCTAATTAACAAAATCAGAAATGAAGAGGGAGACATAACAACAGATCCTGAAGAAATCCAAAACACCATCAGATCCTTCTACAAAAGGCTATACTCAACAAAACTGGAAAACTTGGACGAAATGGACAAATTTCTGGACAGATACCAGGTACCAAAGTTGAATCAGGATCAAGTTGATCATCTAAACAGTCCCATATCACCTAAAGAAATAGAAGCAGTTATTAATAGTCTCCCAACCAAGAAAAGCCCAGGACCAGATGGGTTTAGTGCAGAGTTCTATCAGACCTTCAAAGAAGATCTAATTCCAGTTCTGCACAAACTATTTCACAAAATAGAAGTAGAAGGTACTCTACCCAACTCATTTTATGAAGCCACTATTACTCTAATACCTAAACCACAGAAAGACCCAACAAAGATAGAGAACTTCAGACCAATTTCTCTTATGAATATCGATGCAAAAATCCTCAATAAAATTCTCGCTAACCGAATCCAAGAACACATTAAAGCAATCATCCATCCTGACCAAGTAGGTTTTATTCCAGGGATGCAGGGATGGTTTAATATACGAAAATCCATCAATGTAATCCATTATATAAACAAACTCAAAGACAAAAACCACATGATCATCTCGTTAGATGCAGAAAAAGCATTTGACAAGATCCAACACCCATTCATGATAAAAGTTTTGGAAAGATCAGGAATTCAAGGCCCATACCTAAACATGATAAAAGCAATCTACAGCAAACCAGTAGCCAACATCAAAGTAAATGGAGAGAAGCTGGAAGCAATCCCACTAAAATCAGGGACTAGACAAGGCTGCCCACTTTCTCCCTACCTTTTCAACATAGTACTTGAAGTATTAGCCAGAGCAATTCGACAACAAAAGGAGATCAAGGGGATACAAATTGGAAAAGAGGAAGTCAAAATATCACTTTTTGCAGATGATATGATAGTATATATAAGTGACCCTAAAAATTCTACCAGAGAACTCCTAAACCTGATAAACAGCTTCGGTGAAGTAGCTGGATATAAAATAAACTCAAACAAGTCAATGGCCTTTCTCTATACAAAGAATAAACAGGCTGAGAAAGAAATTAGGGAAACAACACCCTTCTCAATAGTCACAAATAGTATAAAATATCTTGGCGTGACTCTAACTAAGGAAGTGAAAGATCTGTATGATAAAAACTTCAAATCTCTGAAGAAAGAAATTAAGGAAGATCTCAGAAGATGGAAAGATCTCCCATGCTCATGGATTGGCAGGATCAACATGGTAAAAATGGCTATCTTGCCAAAAGCAATCTACAGATTCAATGCAATCCCCATCAAAATTCCAACTCAATTCTTCAACGAATTGGAAGGAGCAATTTGCAAATTTGTCTGGAATAACAAAAAACCTAGGATAGCAAAAAGTCTTCTCAAGGATAAAAGAACTTCTGGCGGAATCACCATGCCAGACCTAAAGCTTTACTACAGAGCAATTGTGATAAAAACTGCATGGTACTGGTATAGAGACAGACAAGTAGACCAATGGAATAGAATTGAAGACCCAGAAATGAACCCACACACCTATGGTCACTTGATCTTCGACAAGGGAGCTAAAACCATCCAGTGGAAGAAAGACAGCATTTTCAACAATTGGTGCTGACACAACTGGTTGTTATCATGTAGAAGAATGCAAATCGATCCATACTTATCTCCTTGTACTAAGGTCAAATCTAAGTGGATCAAGGAACTTCACATAAAACCCGAGACACTGAAACTTATAGAGGAGAAAGTGGGGAAAAGCCTTGAAGATATGGGCACAGGGGAAAAATTCCTGAACAGAACAGCAATGGCTTGTGCTGTAAGATCGAGAATTGACAAATGGGACCTAATGAAACTCCAAAGTTTCTGCAAGGCAAAAGACACCGTCAATAATACAAAAAGACCACCAACAGATTGGGAAAGGATCTTTACCTATCCTAAATCAGATAGGGGACTAATATCCAACATATATAAAGAACTCAAGAAGGTGGACTTCAGAAAATCAAATAACCCCATTAAAAAATGGGGCTCAGAACTGAACAAAGAATTCTCACCTGAGGAATACCGAATGGCAGAGAAGCACTTGAAAAAATGTTCAACATCCTTAATCATCAGGGAAATGCAAATCAAAACAACCCTGAGATTCCACCTCACACCAGTCAGAATGGCTAAGATCAAAAATTCAGGTGACAGCAGATGCTGGCGTGGATGTGGAGAAAGAGGAACACTCCTCCATTGTTGGTGGGAGTGCAGGCTTGTACAACCACTCTGGAAATCAGTCTGGCGGTTCCTCAGAAAATTGGACATAGTACTACCGGAGGATCCAGCAATACCTCTCCTGGGCATATATCCAGAAGATGCCCCAACTGGTAAGAAGGACACATGCTCCACTATGTTCATAGCAGCCTTATTTATAATAGCCAGAAGCTGGAAAGAACCTAGATGCCCCTCAACAGAGGAATGGATACAGAAAATGTGGTACATCTACACAATGGAGTACTACTCAGCTATTAAAAAGAATGAATTTATGAAATTCCTAGCCAAATGGATGGACCTGGAGGGCATCATCCTGAGTGAGGTAACACATTCACAAAGAAACTCACACAATATGTACTCACTGATAAGTGGATATTAGCCCCAAACCTAGGATACCCAAGATATAAGATATAATTTGCTAAACACATGAAACTCAAGAAGAATGAAGACTGAAGTGTGGATACTATGCCCCTCCTTAAATTTGGGAACAAAACATCCATGGAAGGAGTTACAGAGACAAAGTTTGGAGCTGAGATGAAAGGATGGACCATGTAGAGACTGCCATATCCAGGGATCCACCCCATAATCAGCATCCAAACGCTGACACCATTGCATACACTAGCAAGATTTTATCGAAAGGACCCAGATGTAGCTGTCTCTTGTGAGACTATGCCGGGGCCTAGCAAACACAGAAGTGGATGCTCACAGTCAGCTAATGGATGGATCATAGGGCTCCCAATGGAGGAGCTAGAGAAAGTACCCAAGGAGCTAAAGGGATCTGCAACCCTATAGGTGGAACAACATTATGAACTAACCAGTACCCCGGAGCTCTTGACTCTAGCTGCATATATATCAAAAGATGGCCTAGTCGGCCATCACTGGAAAGAGAGGCCCATTGGACTTGCAAACTTTATATGCCCCAGTACAGGGGAACACCAGGGCCAAAAAGGGGGAGTGGGTGGGCAGGGGAGTGGGGGTGGGTGGATATGGGGGACTTTTGGTATAGCATTGGAAATGTAAATGAGCTAAATACCTAATAAAAAATGGAAAAAATAAAAAATAAAAATAAAAATAAAAAAAAGAATAGATACAGAAAAAAAAAAAAAAAAAGAAATATCAAGTATACGGGATGGAACCCCAGGTGGAGCACTCCCTGGATGGCCTTTCCATCAGGCTCTGCTCCACACTTTGTCTCTGTATCTCCTCCCATGAGTATTTTGTTCCCCCTGCTAAGAAGAAACTAAGCACCCACATTTTGGCCTTCCTTTTTAAATTTAATATATTTTTATTAGATATTTTCTTTAGTTACATTTCAAATGCTATGCCCCTTTCCTAGTTTCCTCTCTGAAAATCCTGAATACCCTCCCCTCCTCCCCTGCTCCTCCACCCACCCACTCCCACTTCCTGGTCCTGGCATTCCCCTGTACTGGGGCATAGAATCTTCACAAGACTAAGGGCCTCTCCTCCCATTGATGGCCAACTAGGCCATCCTCTGCAACATATGCAGCTAGAGACTCGAGTTCCACCATGTGTTTTCTTTGATTGGTGGTTTAGTCCCAGGGAGCTCTGGGGGTACTGGTTAATTCATATTGTTGCTCCTCCTATAGGGCTGCAGACCCCTTCAACTCCTTGGGTACTTTCTCTATCCTTTGGGGACCCTGTGTTCCATCCAATAGATGACTGTAAGCATCCACTTCTGTATTTGCCAGGCATTGGCATAGCCTCACAGGAGACAGCTATATCAGGGTCCTGTCAGCAAAATCTTGTTGGCATCTGCAATAGTGGCTAGGTTTGGTGGTTGTTTATGGGATGGATCTCTGGATGGGGAAGTCTCTGGATGGTCTTTCCTTCCATCTCAGCTCCAAACTTTGTCTCTATAAACCCTTCCATGGGCATTTTGTTCCCCCTTCTAAGAAGGACCGAAGTATCCACACTTTGGTCTTCCTTCTTCTTGAGTTTCATGTGGTTTGTGAATTGTATCTTGGGTATTCCGAGTTTCTGGGCTAAGATCCATTTATCAGTGAGTGCATATCATGTGTGTTCTTTTGTGATTGGGTTACCTCACTCAGGATGATATCCTCCAGATACATCCATTTGCCTAAGAATTTCATAAACTCATTGTTTTTAATAGCTGAGTAGTACTCCATTGTGTAAATGTACCACATTTTCTATATCTATTCCTCTGTTGAGGGACATCTGGATTCTTTCCAGCTTCTGGAAATTAGGCTACTATGAACATATCGGAACTTGTGTCCTTATTACAAGTTGGAACACCTAGGTATATGCCCAGGAGTGGTATTGCTGGATCTTCCTATAGTACTATGTCCAATTTTCTGAGGTACAGCCAAACTGATTTCCAGAGTGGTTGTACCAGCTTGCAATCCCACCAACAATGGAGGAGTATTCGTCTTTCCCCACATCCTTGCCAACATCTGTTGTCACCTGAATTTTTGATCTTAGCCATTCTGACTTGTGTGAGATGGAATCTCAGAGTTGTTTTGATTTGTATTTCCCTGATGACTAAGGATTCTGAACATTTATGCAGGTACTTCTCAGACATTCGGTATTCCCCAGTTGAGAATTCTTTGTTTAACTCTGTACCCCATTTTTAGTAGGGTTATTTGGTTTTCTAGAGTCCAACTTCTTGAGTTCTTTATATATATTGGACTTTCTTCTTCTCAAACTTCAAGTGGTCTGTGAATTGCATCCTGGGTATTTTGAGCCTTTGGGCTAATATCCATTTATCAATGAGTACATACCGTGTATATTCTTTTGTGATTGAGTTTCCTCACTCAGGAAGATATTTTCTAGTTCTATCCTTTTGCCTATTTGTTCTTATCATACAGATCATTCACTTGCTTAGTTAGAATCACTTCAAGGTATTTTATATTATTTGTGAGTATTGTGAAAGGTATTGTTTCCCTAATTTTTTCTCAGCCTGTTTATCCTTTGTGTAGAGGAAGGCCACTGATTTGTTTGAATTAATTGTATATCCATCTACTTTGCTGACGTTGTTTATCAGGTTTAGGAGTTCTCTGGTAGAATTTTTGGGGTCACTTAAGTATACTATCATATCATCTGCAAATAGTGACAGTTTGACTTCTTTTCCTTTTTGATTCCTTTGATCTCCTTTTGTTGTCTAATTACTCTGGTTAGGACTTCAAGTGCTATATTGAATAGGTAGGGAGAAAGTGGGCAGCATTGTCTAGTCCCTGATTTTAGTGGGATTGCTTCAAGTTTTTCTCCATTACTTTGATATTGGCTATTGGTTTGCTGTATATTGCTTTTACTATGTTTAGGTATGGGCCTTGAAATCCTGAACTTTTAAGACTTGTATCGTGAACAGGTGTTGACTTTTGTCAAATGATTTCTAAGCATCTAATGAAATGTTCATATGGTTTTTTTTTTCTTTGAGTTTTTTAATATGGTAGATTACGTTGATGGATTTCTGGATATTGAACCATCCCTGTATCCCTGAGATGAAGCCTACTTGATCATGATGTATTATCATTTTTATGTGTTCTAAGATTCAGTTTGCAAGAATTATATTGAATATTTTTGCATCAATGTTTATAAGGGAAATTGGTCTGAAGTTCTTTTGGGGTCTTTGTGTAGTTTAGGTATCAGAGTAATTGTGCCACCAACTGGGAACAAAATATTCAAACATACAAGTTTAGGGAATCCATTCTTATTCAAACCACCATATTGAAAATATGATTGAATTTAAGTTTATAGCTTTAAAATGTTTGCAATAACTTAAAATCCACCATAAAACTCACAGCATGAAATGTACATAAAGATTCTGTGGCTGGAGAGGTTGCTCAAGGGTTAGAGCACTAACTGTTCTTGCAGAGGACCTGCTCCCATTAGTACTGCCTGCACACATAATCAAATATTTTTAAATTCTTTTTTTTTTAAGAAAAGAATATTACATAGAGATTCAATGTCTTCATAGGTAATTTTAAAAATTTAAATTGTCACAGGACAGACTACCAATACTGGTGTGGTACTGTTATATGAGCTTGATTGCCTCATGAAGATTTCGTTGCTTCATGTTTAAAATTCATCTAAATGATAATATTTGGTAATGTGGATGGAAGACAAAAAGTCCCCTTCAGCCTCATGTTTTGAATCCTTGGTCCTGGACTAGTGGTACTATTTTGGAAGGTTTCAGAAACCTTGGAAGGTGGTTCCTCACAGGAGGAAATAGACCACCACTGGGGGCTAGTCCTAAGGAGCCTTGGAAGGTAGTACCTGAAAGAACACAGGCCTCTGAGGATAGTCCTAAGGAGTTCAGAATCCCTGCTTTTTTCCTGCCCTCTCTGCCTTCCCATATTGCCATGAAGTGACTGCTGTCTTCAAGCATGCTTCCACTGCCAGGATGTCTTGTTCAAGCACACAGGACCCATGGAAACTGAATCTGCAAGCCAAATGAAACCTCTCCTCCCTTAAGTGACTTCCATTAAGATATTTTTGGTCCCAGTAGGGATTGAAATATCTAGGACAATTCATACACTATGTTGTCATGGAAATTTTGCACAGAACCTTCCCCTATGGATATCACTAGAGAGGGAGATACCATGTAAATTCATCACATCATCTACCCTTCAGGAACTCCCTTGAGTCTACCAGCCTGCATCGCTTCATCCAGGCTTTCTGAGAGGGAGCCATACCTAGCTGTTATCAGCTTCACTGAGATGTCACCCCACAGCAGCTTGCGTGGGGTGTCCAATGTGGAGCTCTGCCATCATTCCACAAGCATTCACCTGGGAGTAACCAGAACCAAAGGGCAACACTTGGCCAATGAGATTGCAGTAGATGTAGAACTGCACGCTCCTTACTCCCAGTGCAGGGTAGTTCTGAACCACTCCCTGCTTCTTAACTTCAGCTGCATACGACCACATGTTTAAAACACACATAGAAGCCATTTATAACTCACACTCCTTTATAATATTCTAGTTCAGAAACTGCAAATCGGTGGATAAAGGTGAAAAATGTTTTCTAAGCACTGAATATAAGGTAAGCTTTTCATATTTCTCAGTCAGTACTCTCAAGAAATAGAAATCAATTCAACTGACAAGTGAAGTCCAATTTTCTCAAGGCTAACAATTTACATGCAAAAAGCTTCAGTTTCTGTGGCTTTTGTTTTGTTTTTTGTTTGTTTGTTTGTTTGTTTGTTTGGTTTTTTTGTATATCCATACTGTCTCCTCTGATACCTGCCTTTAACTGCGGTCATAAATGTATTTTGGGAGGTGAATAGTCACAATAGTTAACAATACCAACTATTACATGCTGATTTCCTAATTGTGACAGATAATTGGGTAAGTACTTAACATTTAATCCTCAGTACAATTCTAAAAGCTCTCATTATGTCCATTTTATTCCATTGAAAATGGAGGTTAACTTTGCAAGGTCCCTGAGCTGATGAAATGATAGCCAGCATTTGTGTTGCTCTGTATCCCTAGCAACTTTGTTCACATTTAATCTTGCTACCCATCCCCAGCAGGTTCTCATGATCACAACAGTACAGAGCAGCTGCTCCAAAATCTATGGGTGTGCTACTTCTCATCGTAGGAAAGTAAAAGAAAAATGAAGGAAAACAGGGCCAGAAAATGTCATCTACTGCAATCGCTTCTGCACCAACAGTCTGAGGCAGTGTTTTTCCGAATACCACCATTCATATCAACTAAACAGTTCTTTGTAGTAGGAAGGTGCTATGTACTAATGGATGCATAGCCACACCCCTGACCTCTCACTTCTCCTCAGTTGTAATAACAAAGAATGTCCTCTGATTTCCTCAAAACTGGTTCCAACTGAGTACTATTAGAATACTGTATTTAAAACAAATAGTTTAAATTCTGATATTAAACAAAGCATACCAGGGTGGTGATTAATATAATGTCTAGAAGTTCTTTTTTAATTTTTATTATAGATCTATGAGTGGGGCTTTAATTCAACTTTCCCCTCTTCATTCTCTGTCCTTCTACTGTTCCTTCCAAAAGGTGCAAATCATCCAATGAGTACTGCCCCTGATTCATGGGTTACCTCACCATTCACTCATTTCTGCTGCAACTCACCCAATCAGATGATTATCCCTGGGCCAGGGTCCCTCACCACTCACACAGTTCTCCTTCAAATCTTCTGTCTAGCCCTGATTAGCGTGTCATCTCCAAGCTCAGAACAAAACCTGTGTAATTGGCTCTGCTTCCAAATGACAATCACACCATGATTTCTGTACTTACAAATCCAAGACATGATTGAAAGTGTCACGCTCTGTTGTAGCAAGGTTATTCTCATAATCAAACATCCAAAGCAAATTGTGTGATTGTTTGTATTACCCAACATTTCAAGGCTCCAGTTCAAGTCAGAAAAGCTGAGGAGAAACATGGCACTTCATCAACATTCTATTACCTTCTTCACACACAAACAGAACTAGGGAGTGTGTTACTATTGTCCAAATTTTTAACGTGAATTCTCCTAGACTTTCCAAGTTTACAGATTATATACAATTATAACTTAGTCAAAATTATAGGTAAGATATGTGTCTAAAACCAAAAAATACCCCAGGAGATTCTGAAATATTCTTATAAAAATATTTCCATATTAGTTGTTTTATTATAAATCACACAAACTATAAAAGGAAATACAAGACCACAGCACTGTGGGTGGCACAGTTTCTGAGAATTAGGCAAAAAATTTCTTCTGAAAATTTACATTCCTGAAATAGCACCTTTAAAGCTCCATTCCTCTATGGTGTCTCTTAAATAAATTTGTTCTGTAACGAAAATCAGACATAAAGTCAAAAAGGGTCTCAGACTTTGCCAACGGTGAAGGAATATTTTAATCTCTACTCTGAGGCAGAGTTTCCCACTTACAGGCAGTCTTTCTTTCCAAAGTTGTTTATTTCAAAACATTTGCTTGAAAGATTAATAGCCACAAATCACTCATCTGGAACTGCCTAATACAGAATGTTTTATCACAGTTTAAACCAATAAAAATGTTTTTTCAATAAAAATTTGTATATTCATGGATAATTGCAAGCTTTCAACAAGAGAGACAATAACACAAGACAGATAATTGTTACTTAATTAACATTAAGAAATAATCTGAACTAAATATAGCTGTTTCGAGACTTTATTCTTTTGTTGCAATCACATTCTAAAATTTGTTGTCAAAGAAAAGTAATTTATGTCAACTAATATATACAAATTTCATGAAGGAAATTGTAGATATTTCAACAAATAAAAGTCCCACATTTTGCATAGCATACTAAGGGTTACAATTTACTTTCCGTGATTTTATTTCCCTCTATAACTCTCTTAATATTACAAAGCGTAATATAAATTTTCACTTTGAACAAAATTTATATAGTTATTTACTTATTCGACATATATATGTGTATATATATATAGTTATTTACTTATTCGACATATATGTACAGTGCTTGCAATACACTATGAAGACCATGTGAGATATTCACACCAACTCTGGGGGGATGAAGAGCACACTTCATCTAAACTTGCCTGTAATTAATTAGAAAAGAAAACCAGAAGAAATTGAAATAAGGAGAAATAAGAGAAATAAGAGGCAGGCAGAGAACAAAGAGAAAAAGATTGCAATGTTCAATTCCACACAGTTTAAATGACAAAGGCAAGGGAATAGTCACTTGTTTTCTCACATGATAAGGTACAAATTTCAGGGTGCTAAATGGTTCTTGGGCATTTTAGGACTCAGGAACTAAATGAAAACTAACATGAGATTTGTAATAACTCAGATGCTGAGAATGACTCCTGCTGATATCAGAGAGAGAATGCAGAGTCCCTGGGTCAGAATTCTGAGTGTGAAGAGGTGGAGCAAATAATGAAAATACAAGCAAACTGGTAATAGAATCAAAGCAGAGCCATATTAGCAGATGGGATAAGAAATGAGGAAAAGAGGTGACCTGGCCTATGGAATACGGCTAAACACCAGAGAGATGGAAACTCTAAAGGCAAATCACAGACCCAAACAAATAAGACCCAGATGGGGACTGAGGAGACAATTCAGTCAGTAAGGTAAAGTATTTCCCTTGCAAGCATTAGAACTAGTATTTTTCCCCATGTTCTACATAAAACAAAACAAACAAGCAAAACCGTACAGTGGCATGCCTGCAATTTCAATGCTGGAGAGGTAGAGACAGAGGATCTCTGGAGTGGCCAATAGTTAGTATAGCCTGATCATTAAGTTCCAGGCCAGTGAGAGATCCTTCTAAAAAAAAAAAAAAAATCAAGGTCTATGGCTCCAAAGGAACAACACCTGAGGTTGACATCAGGCCTCTACACACCCCTCCATACACACACACACACCACTGATGGTCATTTAATCCTCTATATGAGATAATCAGGTGTCTTAGTTAAATTTTCTATTGCTCCAATGAAACACCATGATCAAAAAGCAATTTGGGGACAAAAGGGTTTATTTGACTTACCCTTCCATATTGTTGTTTATTATTGAAGGAAATGAGAACATGAGAGAGTATGACTCCCATCCTAGAGTAAGGGTCATGCAAGCAGCACCAGAGGGCCCAAGAGTCAGCAGCTCCTGCGTTTAAAGACAAAGAAAAGTGAATTTCCCAGCATACAAAGAAAGAAAAAGTTCACCCTTTCTTTGCTTTTGTTCCTCAAATTTGGTCTTTTGATGTTCTGAATGATGTCTGTCTGCATTAATGAGGATGTGCCTTCTTCATCCTGTCATCTGCTCATCTATTAATCTCTTGTATAACCCCCCCTCCACACACACACACACACACACACACACACACACACACACACACACACACTTGGCTTTACCAGCCTCTTGGCATCTCTTAGCCAAGTCAAATACTCACAAAAAATTATCACAGATGATATGACCAATATAGTAAAAATAATGACTGGGGAAAATACAAGATAAACCAAGTTTCTTATCTTAGGCAGTTCCCTGAGCTTACTTAAATCATAGTGTACTAAGCACTGTGTGATATTCTTAAATGTCAACTTGACACAACCTAGACTCACCAAGGAAGAGAATACCAATTGAGAGATTATTTGGATCAGGTTGGCCTGTGCACATGTCGGTGGAGGACTGTGGTGATTACAGTTAAGATGGGAAGACACACCATTGTGGGTGGCACCATTCCCTGGCTTTGGGACCCAAACTGTATTAGGGCAGAGATGGTTAGCTGAGTCTGAAGCATGCATACAGTTACTTATCTCTGCTCTTGACTGTGACCTGCCTTGACTATTTTGTTATCACTCTAACCTGGGATTGTAAGCCAGATAAACCATTTCCTCAGATATGTTGCCTTTTGTGTGGGTACTTGCCCTAGTAACAGAAACGAAACTAAAATACTTTATTCAAAAAATGGCTAAATATTTAGAACATTATTTTAAACAAAAGTTTGTTAAATTTTTATGTCACTTTTATAGTAATTAGTACTTCCATTTTGAAAGTTAATAATACATACACTAGGAACATCGATGGCTTCTACTTAGTGAAAACAGTTCTTTCCACTGCCTTAAACAAATATGCACTGTCTAAGAAGGTGATTATACAATTTAGTACCTTTCCTGAATGATAAATAGGGTGACAAAAGAGCCTTTGACCTCAAGGAGGTCTTCAGCCTCAACACTGTTCCTCCTAGTTTTGTATAGCCAGTTATAGATTTATAATCATCATAAGTAGGATGCTTATAGTATATACACATATGCATAAATACTCTCTGGTGTTAGTAAATTCTAAGACTATTTATTCATTACTGACTGATAATTGGTACCAATAATTTTATCCTGAAATCCAGCTGACAAGGAAAATAGTTGATCACCTACAAATCTTAATGGCTACTGGCCCATCGCTTAAGATAATGGGTTTCTGGTCAAGCGTAGGCTTGTACTGCAGACTCCTCCTTTGATCAGAGTCCTGCAATTCCAGTGCTGAAATTGAACATGTGAATTGTGTCACTGCATTGTCACCATGGAGAACTGAGGCCCCTCATATGAGCAAGGCTGATGTTACCCCAAGCACAGAACCAAGCTGTCAGGAAAAACTAGAGCCAAAATTCTGCCACTCTGTAAGCTCTGTATCCCAGGAAGGGCATGGTGCTCATCTAATCATGCAGCTTAAAAGGCCCATAGCCTAAGGGTCAGAGGCCCTTTCCTGGAGTCTAACATCTGTACTTGCTAGATCTCTGTGCAGTGCCGGGCAATGCAATGAGCAACAGGGGACTTGTTATTGGTCCTGTATCCATGAGTTTTCCCCATAAACACTGTTCCAGCCAGCCTGTGCCTGTGCTGCTTGGCCACTTGCCCTTGACACACAAGCACCAACAATAAATCAGACACTGGAGACACAGAAGTAAACATAGCAAAAAGTCCCTGCCCTCAAGCTTACGTTCTCCTGGGAAGAGAGAGAGAGCCAATAAACAAACAAAGTGGCAACAGAGGACAAAAAGAATAATAAAGCCATAGAAGGAGATAAAGCAATAGTTAGCATGCTCTAGGGAATCAGCAGCCACTGTTCTTTTAAGGTGGGGTCTGAGTGGTGACCTGAAAGAAACAAGGGGTTAAACTGTGAGCTTATACAGGGAAAAGTAATCTTGACAAAGAGAGCAGAGTTTAGAGCCTGAGGCAGGAGAGTGATCGGTGTACTCGAAGATGGAAACAGGCTGTTCCTGGAGAGACTGGGAGTAGGAGAGAGTGATAGAGTGGAGCTCATCAGGCCACAGCAAAAGCCTTGCATTTGCCTTTGAGTCAGATGGAAAGCTACTGAAAGGAGCTGCCTTAACTTCCAGACAGAGTCCTTGGGCTGTGTAGATGTGACACTGTAAGAAGAAGTATCAAATGAAATGTAGAACCAGGAGATGGCTGCAAGATAGTGGTATGTAATTTTGGCAATAGAATTGATGGCTTAGAGTAGAGTAGTAGACTTTAAGCATCACGAGAAACTGGATTTAGGGGCTATTTTCAAGATAGATCTGACACAGCATTTAACAGAGATTAAAAGTAATGCAATCTCTTTGGTTTTAAGGTTGTTGTTTTACTATTTTCTGTTTTGTTTTATTTTGTTTTGTTTTGGCTCAAACATGTAGAAGCTGTTCATTGACACAGGATGATCAAGTTTATGAGAACAAGTTGAGTTCAACTTGAGACATATCAAGTTTGAAGTATCCTTTAGACCAAGGTTGCTACATAGATGATTACACATATAAATCTGGCACTCAGAGCATTGCTTTTGCTAAGAAGAACACTTTGGGAATCAGTATCATATCACTTCATGGCACCAAGGAGACTCACCTAAACCCTCACACACAAGAGCTGAACTAAAATTTCTACAGCTTCCCATGAAGGTCCCACTCAATGGTATTTCCAGACTAAGTGCTGAGATGACTTTTGCCTTTATTCTCTGCATTCTCTCAAAGTTGCACGGTAACATTCTGAGGGACTGCAAGAGAAGTCTTATGGCAATAGCTTGCTGCAGGGGCAGATATGAGAATGCAGCTTGTCTTCAGTTAACCCAGATATTAAAGAGATGAGAAAAATAAGCTATGCCATTCTCTTTCCAATATTACTGGTTTGGTGTTTCTTTTATTTTATCTTATTTTTTAATACATTCTTGCTTCCTGGACTCTATACACACTTAGTTTAATAAACACAAAAATAACATGTGGTGAGAGCCTTCTGGAGAATAATAAGACACAGACATGTGTGGTGTGATATGATAGTAGAGGGGGCAGAATGCTAAGGTTGGAAAGATATAAACAGGATTGAGGAAAAGAGGGAAAGGATGGGGTATGAGGAAAGAGTCAACCAAACATGTATGGATAAAATATATAGGAGTAAGGAGATAGTTTGGTGAATAAAGTGAGCACCAATCATATGGAAAGCCAGAGTTCAAATCATAATAGCTGAACAGCTGGTGGCCCACCATGATCTTCATGCCCAGGAGGGAGAGATAAGATCCCCAGGGAAGCTGAATAGCTATACTGGCTCAATCAGCAAGCTCTGGAATTAGCAAGAGACCTTGCCTCAGTAAATAGAGAGGAAAGAAATTTAGGAAAACACTTGATGTCCTACAAAATGCACATACATACACACACACACAAAGGTACATGTATGCCCACATACACATGTGTCCACACACATGAATATATACATGTACACATACATTAATACCAGAGAGAGAGAGGCAGAGAGAGACAGAGAGAGAGAGAAATAGAAACCTATTAATTAACAAACTAAATAATAAAATTTTAAAAAGAAAAGGAGTTTGAACAGAAGTTTCCTTCATGGGTGGATATTGTTGCTCCCAGAAGCCACAAATTATTAAACAAAACTTGCAATACTGGATATGTGATGCTTTTCTATAAGCTTCTAATCAAGAAGCTCCCAAAACAACACAGGATATTGTCATTGTTCTTGATTGGTCTACTGAACTACTTGTTTAAACCCTTCAGCAACATTGAAGGCACCACATACTTTGGGGACTATACACAGAGAAATCAAGCGGGACCTGAGCTAAAAGCTTCCTCTGTAGCAGCTGGCTGTCCAGAGTGCTGGAATGTACTTTCAGGCCACTGAGGGGGGAAAAGCTATCAACTGTCTTAATCCTGCCATCAACCCTGACCCTGTCAGGCAAGATAACCTTCATGGATGCAATATAGGTATAATTGTTTGGAGGCTAACCAACCACCTTCTTATTGAATTGAAGACCCATTCAATGAGCACCCTGGCATAATAACTCTGTTCAAACGTCTATGATTGACTGGAGATCACAGGTCCTATCAGGTATTTATGTCCATACCCATATGTATGAATATTTATGCTCATATCCATAGATCAATTAGTGCTGTTCTCAGACTGTATGAGAAGAACTCCTATTTGTAGTTAGTGACAGTAAATAAAAAAAATCAGAACTGGTATAAGTCCTGGGAATAAATTTCTTCTGAGTATTCACTCTAAATAGATATCTCTATCCCTCCCTATCCCAAGCCACGTAAATATGTCAGAAAAGGGAATGAAAAGACCATAAGAGTCAGAGAATGGGAGGAATTGCAAAAAGCCATCTTTGACCTTCTGATTTCCATCTGCACCCAGAGCTGATTCTCTGCCAAAGGGCTTCATACCCAATAGTGCCTGGAGACAACTAGCCTACTAGGAGTGCAGACAAGTCTGTGAGGGCAGGTAAGATTACCACTGCTGCTCAGAGTCCCTCCCAGAACCCTCAGGACACAAGAACAGAGGAACAGCCTGGAACAGGAGTATTATAGTTTCTATCTGCGCCCAGAGCTAATCCTGTGTCACAGGGATACATACACAAATGCCACCCAAAGAGAGCTAGTCTCCCAGGAGTGCCAACGTACCTGCAAACACAGGTAAGACCACCACTTCTGCTCAAATTCCTGGCACAAGAGGGACCACCCCCACCCCCCAGAGCCATCAGCACACAGGAACAAAGGAAGAGCTGTGGACAGAATCCTTCTAGTTTCTGTCTGCACCCCAAAGCTGACCCTGTATCAAAACTCTCCATTCCTAAATTCCTCCCAGAGAAAACTGCTCTCCCAGGAGTACTGACATAGAAGCTTGCAGGATGGACATGCCACAGTCAGAGACAGCAAGAGCAGCTAAAACCAGAGATAACCAGATGTCAAAAGGCAAGGGCAAGAACACAAACAACAGAAACCAAGGCTACTTGGCATCATCAGAACCCAGTTCTCCCACCACAGTGAGCCCTGGTTACCCCAACACACCAGAAAAGCAAGACTCTCATTTAAAAATCACATCTCATGATGACGACAGAGGACTTTAAGAAGGACAAAATTACTCCCTTAAAGAAATACAGGAGAACACAGGAAAACAGCTAGAAGCTGGTAAGGAGGAAACACAAAAATCCCTTAAAGAATTACAGCAAAACACAACCAAACAGGTAAAGGAACTGAACAAAACCATCCAGGACCTAAAAATGTATATAGAAACAGTAAAGAAATCACAAAGGGAGACAACCCTGGAGATAGAAATTCTAGGAAAGAAATCAGGAGTCATAGATGTAAGTATCATCAACAGAATACAAGAGATAGAAGAGAGAATCTGAGGTCCAGAAAATACCATAGGAAATATTGATACAACAATCAAAGAAAACGCAAAATGCAAAAAGTTCCTAACACAAAGCATCCAGAAAATCCAGAACACAATGAGAAGACCAAACCTAAGGATAACAGGTATAGAAGAGAGTGAAGATTAACAATTAAATGACCAGTAAATATCTTCAACAAAATTATAGAAGAAAACTTCCCTAACCAAAAGAACTAAATGCAAATAAATGTACAATAAGCCTCCAGAACTCCAAATGCATTGAACCAGAAAAGAAATTCCTCCCATCACATAATAGTTAAAACACTAAATACACTAATCAAAGAAAAATATTAAAAGCAGTAAGGAAAAAAGTCAAGTAACATATAAAGGCAGACCTATCAGAATTACACCAGGCTTCTCACCAGACTATGAAAGCTAAAATATCTGAGCAGTTCTCATACAGACCCTAAGAGAACAAAATGCCAGCCTAGGCTACCATACGCAGTAAAACTCTCAATCTCCATAGATGGAGAAACCAAAGTATTCCATGACAAAACCAAATTTACACAATATCTTTCCACAAATCCAGCCTTACAAAAGATAATACATGGAAAACTCCAGCACAAGGAGGGAAACTACACCCTAGAAAAATCAAGAAAGTAATCTTCTTTCAACAAACCCAAAAGAAGATAACCACACAAGCATAAAAATAACATAAAAAAACAAGAACCAACAATCAGTATTCCTTAATATCTCTTAACATCAATTAACTCAATTCCCCAATAAAAAGACATAGACTAACAAACTGGCTATGTAAACAGGACCCAACATTTTGCTGCATACAGGAAACACACCTCAGTGTCAAAGACAAACACTATCTCAGAGAAAAGTGCTGGAAAACAATTTTCCAAGCAAATGGTCCCAAGAAACAATCTGGAATACCTGTTCTAATATCCAATAAAATAGACTTTCAACAAAAAGTTTCAAAAAAGGTAAGGAAGGACACTTTATACTCATCAAAGGAAAAGTCTACCAAGAAGAACTCTCAATTTTGAACATCTATGCTCCAAATGCACAGGCACCCACATTTATAAAAGAAACTTTACTAAAGCTAAAAGCACACATTGTACCTCACACAATATTTGTGAGGGACTTCAATACCCCACTCTCATCAATGGACAGATCAAGGAAACACAAATTAAACAGAGACACAGTGAAACTAACAGAAGTTATGGACCAAGTAGATTTAACATATATCTATAGAAAATTTCATCCTAAATAAAAAGAATATACCTTCTTCTCAGCAACTCATGGTACCTTCTCCAAAATTGACCGTATAATACAGACAGACACAATACAAGTCACAATACAGACCTCAACAGATATAAGAAAATTGAAATAATCCCATGCCTCCTATCAGATCACTACAGATTAAGGCTGGTCTTCAAAACAAAACATAGCAACAAAAACAACAGAAAACCCACATATACATGGAAGCTGGACAGTGCTCTACTCAATGATAACTTGGTCAAGGAAGAAATAAAGAAAGAGCTCTTACCCTTTTGCCTCTCTCTCTCTCTCTCTCTCTCTCTCTCTCTCTCTCTCTCTGTGTGTGTGTGTGTGTGTGTGTGTGTGTGTGTGTGTGTGTCTGTCTCTCTCTCTCTCCCTCTTGCTCCCCTTCTCTCCACCTTCCATTCTTCCCTCTCCTCACATAGCTGGAGCCAGCCTCTACTTCTCTATTCTTCTCCCTCTCTCTCTGCCTTTCTACAATAAATGCCTTAAAACCAGAGAGAGAGAGAGAGAGAGAGAGAGAGAGAGAGAGAGAGAGAGAGAGAGAGAGAGAGGAGAGAGAGAGAGAGAGAGAGAGAGAGAGAGAGAGAGAGAAATTAAAGACTTTTTAGACTTTAATGAAAATGAAGCTACAACCTACCCAAACATATGGGACACAATGAAAGCAGTCCTAAGAGGAAAACTCATAGCTCTGATTGCCTCCAAAAAGAAACTGGAGAGAGCATACAGTAGCAGTTTAACAGAACACCTGAAAGCTCTAGAACAAAAAGAAGCAAATACACCCTGGAGGAGTAGACTGCAGGAAATAATCAAACTCAGGGCTAAAATCAACCAAGTAGAAACAAAAAGAACCATACAAAGAATCAACAAAATCAGGAGCTGATTCTTTGAAAAAAAATCAACAAAATAGATAAACCCTTAGCCAGACTAACTGGAGGGCACAGAGACATTATCCAAATTAACAAAATCAGAAATGAAAAGAGAGATATAACAACAGAAACTGAGGAAATTCAGAAAATCATCAGATCCTACTACAAAAGGCGATACTCAACACAACTGGAAAATCTGGATGAAATGAACAATTTTCTAGGCAGATATCAAATACCAAAGTTAAATCAGGATTAGATCAACCATATAAATATTCCCATAACCCCTAAAGAAGTAGAAGCAGTCATTAATAGTCTCCCAACCAAAAAAAGCCCAGGACCATATGGTTTTGTGCAGAATTCTATCAGACCTTCAAAGAAGACCTAATACCAATACTCTTCAAACTATTCCACAAAATAGAAACAGAAGTAACACTACCCAATTTGTTCTATGAAGCCACAACTATGCTGATACCAAAACCACACAAAGTCCCACCTAAGAAAGAGAACTTCAGACAAGTTTCCCTTATAAATGTCAATGCAAAAATACACAATAAAATTCTTGCCAACTGAATCCAAGAACACATCAAAACAATCATTCACCATGATCAAGTAGGCTTCATCCCCGAGATGCAGGGATGATTCAATATCTGGAAATCCATCATTGTAATCCACTACATAAACAAACTCAAAGGAAAAAAAAAACACATGATCACTTCATTAAATACTGAAAAAGCATTTGATAAAATTCAACACTCCTTCATGTTAAAAGTCTTGAAAGATCAGGAATTCAAGGCCCATACCTAAACATAGTAAAAGCAATGTACAGCAAACCAGTAGCCAACATCAAACTAAATGGAGAGAAGTGGTGTGTGCCATCATGCCTGGATTTAATCTTCACCTAGAACTTGCTCTGCCCCAGGTTAACTTTGAATTCACAGATCTGCTTGCCTTTGTCTCCTGAGGTTAATGGTGTGTACCACCATGCCTGGACCTAAGCTTTTCATGGCTACCATTCCTCAAGGCCCAGATCAAAACTGTGTCCTCCATTCCTGGATTGTAGTTCATTTCAGATTAAAATTCCAAATGAAAACAATAACCAAGTAATAATAATGCTTAGATATGACTATCACTTGTTTAACTCCAAAAGCACAAATAATAAGCTTACCTGGGTCAGATCTTGTCCTGGGGTCACCTCTCCCTTATTCTTTTTATCAAACTAGGCCACACTTATTCCTCCAAGGTCATACATACTAGTGCCACTCCCCCTGCCAAGCATCTTCAAACCATCACAATAGTTGTGGAAACAGAAATGTATAGCAGCTTCTTCTAGATATTTTGTATTGTCTAAGTATAAAGTAGAATGTTATCAGCTCAGGAAATAAGGGAGAGGAGATTAGAGCACAAAGGAGAAGTTATGAAAAGAAATTACACAGGAAAGCAAGAGAATGAGCTGGGGCTGGTGGGGCAGGCATGTAATCCCAGTTACCCAGGAGCCTGAGGTGGAAGATTGAAAAACTCAAGGCCTTTCTGAGCTAGAGTTCACGACTCATCTGCACAACTTAGTGAAATTCTGTCTCAAAACGAAGTTAAAGAAAGAGGTTGAGATTTAGCTAGTGAAGTGCCTAGAATGTAGGAGTTCAATCCTGAATACTAAAAGAAAAAAGAAAATACAGAAAATACACAGAAAATACACACAGAGAGAGAGAGAGAGAGAGAGAGAGAAGTAACTACGAGAATGGATCCTCGTCACATTTAACTAGCAATGCTGTGAGGATCACACATCTGGAATCATCAACCTGAATTTGCTCTGAGGTTATTTTGAACCTATTATTCTATGTGTTGTATGATTCTCTGCCTGCCTTTCTTTCTCTTCACTTTCTAAAGCAATCCACATTTTGCTCTACCTAAAGAATGGCCACATTTGGTTGGGATTAGGCACCCAAGCAATAAGACTGGGTCTCTGCTCTTTGATTTGATAAGGAACCTAACCTAAGCTCTATTAGGAAGTCATGTTCCATGGGTTCTGAAAGGATAAAGTGTCAATATTCTTATCTCACCATTATATTCACCATTATAAGATATTCTTATCTTATTTCCTTCTCTCCCCTGACCCCACTAAATCTAATGTGTGAAATCTAAAGCAACGTGCCCTCAACACTACAATCACAAACAATTACACCTTAGGTTAGTCACTCATTCTGTCTTCTGGGTGTTGTGTACAGCCATGATGACAATTAGAACAACAGAGGTCATATCTATATCCGCTCAGCTCCCAGCCATTCAGTTTATTACCATAACTGACAGCTTTTGCCAGAAGCACTTGCTAAGATCAGCTGAATGCCGTAATGCCCATGTTCAGGAGAAAGAAAATGTGCTGGTCATAGTTCATCAGCTCCCCATTGACAACTGTGATTAGCTATTTGAATCTTCGAAAAATCATCTGGGTTCTAGACCCAATAAAAATCTTCACACCACAGTGCTAGAGGTAATCAGGACGCCATCTCCTTGAAACACAAATATAATCTGAAAATCTTTTGTCAATGCACATGGTGTGATCTCTGTACCTTATTCTTGCTGGGAATGTACAAGCCACTGTCTTAACCACTGGTAAGTCAAATAATAAATTTGTTTCTAAGAAAAAAGTCTTTTTGAAAACTACCAATAGAGTGATTTCTGATCCCTGGTTCAGTAAGGCTGCTTCCACTGTTTGCTCGGAGTCAATGTGTATTTGTCCACAGCTCTCCTGCTCCACACACAGGGTTACACAACAGTTACTAAGAAAACAAGTGCTCAGAGAACAAACATTGTATGATGAACTTACATGTAGTATCTAAAGAAGCTAAATTCATAGAGACTGAATTGGAGGCAGGTTTGGCAATAATGGATGTAGATGTGGTATCCAATAGGTTTGGTAAAATAATCCCATTGTGGAGAAGGATGTGACAGACACAAACTAATGTAGAAACACTCAATATGATGGAACTGTAGGCTTAAAAATGGGAACAATGGTAATTGTTATTACAGTCATGTTTTACTACCATTTTTAAACTGCACACATTGAACATCTTGAGTTATTTCTCTATTCTGTCCATAGAAACCTTCATTTATCTGGATGTATTGAGTACTTATCACTTGTCTAACTAGTGAGCATGCATAAGACAAGCTACTTATATGTGGGGGTATTTCTGCAATGTGGTCCTTTCTCAAGGTACAAGGTGGCTGGTGCAGTGCTCCAGTGTCAATACATGCCTGAAGCTCTATGTCAACACTCTAGTGGAGCCTTCCATGGGACTGGGCAACTGGGTGAAGGTAAATCGTGCTGGCATGCTTTTTCTGACTGGGGTAATAACTTTCACAGTAAACAATAATGGACTTTCCAGCATTTAGGGACCTACATCAGAAATACGCGCTCACACATGGTAGAGAAATTAGTGTGACTCAAGCTGAACACAGTGTTTTTATTGTTGTGACAGACTGCATAATGTCCATGACCACTGCTTGCCATCCCATTTCAGGGCAATGATAGCTTTTAGAATAATGTTACCAAATACTGTTCATAACTCACTTGGGTATAAAGTTAATTTAGAGAGTTATAGCTTGTCATTTAAAATGAAACAGAGTAGAAACACGTGTCTAAGTCTCCTAGTGTAAAAATAAAACATTTTATTTTGTTTATTAATACATTTGTCATAACTGAGAGCACTAGTCAAAGCTTCATTTAACAAACTCTCTTTACCATGAACTCTGTTGTTTCCAACTAAACCCCTCTTTGTATTGATTTTACTGGGCATTGAAGAAAGGGTACAGTCACATCCTCATTTCCATCATTCTCCATCCTACTAATTCACTGTCTAGTGCCATTAGGTTAATCACTGCCGCACACCATACAGAACATTAATTCATCTGTAAAAATGCATGTCACAAGCTATACAAAGTATAACTAAGGTAAGAACTACATAATGTTGAAATTATGCAATTTATATATATTTATATCTGTAATGTCAGTTACACCTGCTTGAAGCTTATTTTCATTGCATTTATTGTGTATATATGTGTGTGCACACAGGTGTCTATTGTTGTGGCACATGTGTGAAGGTCAGAGGACAACTTGCACAAAAACAGTTCTCTCTTTCCTCCATTGAGGTACAGAGTATTGAACTCGTGTCATCAGGCTGTGTGGCAAGTGCCTTTCCTCACTGAGCTGTCTCACTGACCTGTTTTAAGATTTCCCTAATCTCAGCTTATACAAAGCTGGAATTGGAGTCCATTATAACTAATTGTGTGTGTGTGTGTGTGTGTGTGTGTGTGTGTGTGTGTGTTTCTTTGTAAATGAAATTCTCTTTCCCTACAGTGTGTGAGTTGGGGTGGTCTATCTAGTCATCTATCCCACTCCTAACCAGCTGAACCTAATAAGGTATGTGTTTCTGGTTCCTTCTATAGTCAGTAACTACAGCATGGGATTCCTATAACATGAACATATTGCCATAAAATATTTATCAAGAACTACAAGCTTTGGAATGACTAAAGGTATATTCATTAGACTCACCCTTCTTTATGCCAAATGAGCAGGATTGTGTCCTTACGGTGCTCACATTTGTTCCTTTATTGGATTACTTTGAATATGAGTAGGATACCAAGCACATTAGGAATTAGTCCTGGTTCTATTTGATTATCCTAGTACAATCTTTTTAAATGTTTTCCTTATGACATTCTTTTGTATGTTCTGTTGCTTGAAGTCTTGCAAAGTACCTTAAAGCATTTTTGAAATAGAATAAATCATAAACAAAGAAGCGAGTGAGCTCCTCTTCTTCTCCTGTCTATAGCCACTGTTCATATACACTGGATTTAACATGTGCCTCAATTACTGTAAAAGCCTTCTGGCTGGTTTCCCTATTTTCTCCCCTCACAAATGTTGAATTCCTTTTCTTCAATATTGTTTTCATCACTTCACCCAGCTTCTCAAAATCTGCAGTTGCTTGGCAATGCCACTGTAGGTAGGTACAGTCTTCAGGCTGACATTCTAAATCTTCCATCAATTGCCCACACATTTCCAATTTTATCTCCCGTTTGACTAACAAGGTGGATTTTGCTCACATAATACAAAACGATTGCCATTGTCTCTACCTGCTGCTTGTCATTGTGTAATGCCCAACTCTAACAACTACTATTTATTACTTTTCAGAAATTCATTGTCTTACATTAGAAAAATGTAAATAATACTTACATGGATTTTATGCAATGAGACAGCACAGGAAAGAGCCTATACTAACTAGTGGGAAAACTGTATATCTCTTAAGTGCATCACACATCCCATAGAAGGCAAAGAAGAAGGTGAACAAAAGGAGATAAACAAGAGTGAACTAACCATTTCATTCCTTCTTCACAACTTCATCTCATCCCTTTAGGCCCGACCTCTAACACTGTCTTATGGGGATTACATTTTCAGTAGTTTTGTGGGTAACATAGTCAATCCATAGTCGTTCATTATAAAGTTTCTAACCAACTGTAATCTCAACATGAATGAATTAATAGTTTGCACCTCTCAGAACTCTGTCCTCAATTTCCCTTATCTATTTTTGTCTTAGAGTTTTTACTCCTGTGATGAAACATCATCACAAACATCATCTGGGGACGAAAGTTCCTACCTTGCTTATACTTATCCCCATCAAAACTTATCCTCAAAGCAAGTCAAGACTTAAACTTGAGGCTAGAAGGAATTAATGCAGAAACTGTGGAGGGCACTGCTTACTAGCTTGTTTCTCAAATCTTGCTCAGCTTGCCTTCTTATAGGACTCAGGACCACATCCCTAAGGATAACAACACCCACAGTGATCTGGGCCCTCCCACATAAAAAAATCATTTAAGAAAATGTACCACAGGTTTGCCCATTGGCCAATTCAGTGGTGGTACTATCTCCACTGCTATTCCCTCTTCCAAAGTAACTCTATCTTGTGTCCAATTGACATAAAACTATCCAGCACAGCTCTGGTTTACTTGATATTGTGACTTATTGAAGGAATCATCCCTAAAACCTATGCTGCACTTTTATTTTCCCCACATATACAGCAACAGCTCACAATGAATCCTTACTGTAAAACAAGGCCGTTGCAGATGCATTTAGTTATGATAAAGTCACACCTCAGGAGGATAGCCCCTTTGTCTGCCCTACACCTATGTAAGTAAGGAGACATAGGAGAAGAGCCCTGTAAAGCAAATGGCTATTTGAAGACAGGAAGTAAAGATAAGAGGTATTCCAGGAAGAACACAAGACTCCCCGAAATTGAAAGAAACAAAGACTTCTCTGGAGGAATCACGGGGGAGTCTTGCCATGCAAACATGTACATAGTGCACTCCTCATCCTCAAAACTGTAGAACAATCCATAATGTTTCACATCACACAACATTTATTGTTTTTGTTTTGTTTTTTATGGAAGTCCTGGCAAACTATTGCACAGAAGAGTTAAGTGTAAACTTCCAGAAACATACAGAAATTCGCCTCACCCTTTTACCCCAACATGATACTAGGCAAACAGTGAGCAATCTTCCCTGAACCATTTTCTACATCCTTAGGTTCCTACCTCCTGACATGCAAAAGTGCCCATGGAAACCAATGAACCAATGGTTGGTCGCTTTTCTCTAACATCTTTACACTTTTCTTTCACAGAAGCCAAGAAGTGATGGGCCAGTGAGTGGCATTTCACAGCAGAATTTGCCAACTTTTAAAAACCCACTCAATGCACAAAGGCTGCAGTAAATTCCCTTCTCACTATCTCTAGATAGATGATATCTTCTTGAGCAACTGACTCAAAAATAACACTCCCAATACTGTCAGGAAAAAGTAAACAAATTCAATGGGACCAAACTCCAGAGAGCTGACCTGGGTTCATCTGTCCTCCTAGTTAATTCAAAGAGTGATTGGCAACACCGATCCTCCTCCTCATCTGCAAAATGAAAGCTGGGCAAACAAAAGCAGTTTAAGATCTGCTTCTCTCCAGGTGACCTGCTCCCACTCAGGTGAAGCGAGAGGCCTAAGATTTCAAATGCTAGGGCCCCTGCATTTTCTATTTTTCCTTGTTTATGCTTTTAATTATATTCCAATGAAGTGAAAGGCAGCACAAATAAAACACAGATTTGACTTTTTAAAACCTGGATGTCATAACACTTCCCACCTGCCTTTTAAATTAACGGAGGCAAATAGTGCTGCTCCTCCCCCCCCCCCCCCCCCCCCCCCCCCCGTTTAACAAAGAACATCCTCTCCTCCATATTTGGTGCTTCTTTTAGACACTTTGGGTTAATAGCCTGATCCACCAGACACATTTTCTCAGGATAGAACCAGTGCGAGTCAGCCAGTTCCTTTATGGGAAATGACATCCGGAGGCTGGGACCAGATTTCTGTAAGCCCACTGTGATCCACACACCGTTGAAGCAGCTAGGAGGATGTGTGTGGATCAGTCAGATGGTACCCGCAGCTGCTATAAGCCCCTGTGAAGTGTTCTGACCTCCTGTATCTGGCATTCCTTATAAACTTCCCTCCTGTGGCCCCATGTTTGCAATAATGAGATCCTCGAAGACAACCCTTGGTCAGGAATAGAAATTGTAATAATAGGCTTTCGGGGAATGGATTAATGGAAAGGAGAATGAGATATATGTTGCTGGGATTGTTTGTTTATTTATTTATTTATTTATTTATTTATTTATTTATTTTGATAGGAAGGACTTCTTTTCCTATAAATCTTGAGCGTACTCCTTTTTTGAAAGCTCAAGTCCCAGTACTGCAATTAGCACCAGGCACTGGAGAGGAGCCATCAGAGCCAACCCTTGATTTCAAGGCAGATTTCCACTTGTGTTTCCCACCAGGTACAAGCGTCTAAAAAGGTTGGGTGGACTGAGGCTTAGAAAGCAATCAGTACTCAGCACAAAGCCTTCAGAGTAACTAGCACTCAGTTTAGAATTGCTTTTATTGTTTCATTTTTTAACTTGAAGACCACATCAAAGGTGAAAGCTTATGCATGGTTGTTTTACCATGCCATCTTGCAGCAGTTTTTCTGAGGACTTTGTGTGGATTTGTTGACAAGTAAAAAAATTGGGTCAGAATCGTTTCTCACTCTACCATGACATTCCTTGTGTTATTTTTTTTTATATAGACTTTAACTTAGGTGAATCATGTATCACTTTTCAAAACAATGACAAAAGAAATTAGCTGAGTCAGAACATGGTCTGGCCTATCTTACATGCTTTATCATGACAATTACCAATGATTTTGCCATACAATAGCATTTCTATTTTGCCAGAAAGCAATTGTATAGAGAAAAGATTCTGTATTGGAAAAGTTTTATTATGCCTTTGAAGAGACTTTTAAGAGGATTTAAGACATTTCAACGAGCACTTAGTTATATCATTTATAGTTAAAAGGAAATTGAGAATATTACAAAATATTTTGATAATAGAATTATGATTTAATATCATTTCAGTGTAATAATCTTATAGAACAAACAGAAAACAATTATAACAAACATAGTTGTCATAAAAGTAAAGTGTGGCTCTTGAAGTTCAATAATAATTATGCAAGGACCATAATTAAACTACAGTAATTAGTAGCACAAAAGAAGTAGATTCAGGTGGGCACAAATACTGTGTGGGGAATTCAGACTGTAGCAAATGAGGCTTCTACTGCCAAAGCAGGGCAGACAATGTGCTGACTTCTAAGCATAGGCCAGTCAGGGAGTCTGGAGTCATCTTCATTTCACATAGAGAATATTATAAACCTATATTGCTCTGAAAAATCTAAAGTCATGCCCTACTACACAGTCTATGGAAGTTATGGACCTTTTTTCCAGTATATTAATATGTGCAGTTTTGGCCTGTTGTCTCCAGCCATTCGCAAAGTCATTCAAGAGTCTCTGAACAGAAAACACAAAATACAGTTTCTCTTGGTCCCAAATCCGGAGTTATCAACTGGAGGGGGAATTTCCCTAATTGTTGAGTGGCTAATAAAGACAACAGATGTCAATCACTGGGTGACTATATAAAGGCAGGATTTCTGGGCAGAACAGGAAGAGAAAAACGGAGAGGATTGAAGTCAGACAAGATGGTGGAGCAGATAGGAAGGCAGACATGTAGGTTTCTCGTGGCTCCATTAGTTTGTACCCTTCACAGGTACCTGCAGAGGCCAAGGAGGATGGGACAGGATATTCTTCACCCAGCAGTTGTGATATCTAGCTGGTTTTAAAGTATTAGAACTGTCTGGTGTTTTCCATGGCAACTCAGGTGTGCAGGAGCGAAATAACACAGCCAGGGCAGAATTCGGCCAGGCTTTGGAACAGGAGCATTGGGCAAAGGACTGGGCTCCAGGGGAGACGTAAGCATAGTGGTGCACTGACTGGCAGGAGAGCGATCTCCGAGCTCTGGAGAGGCAGAGCCAGCCACGGGGGTTGCCAGTTGGTGGAACTAGAACAGAACGGGTGGGATGGAAGTTGAGCTAAATCGTGAGGGGCTGCAGCACTGGGCACGGGGAAGTGTGTTTTTAAAAATTACAGGCAACAATCAACCTATAACATATTCAAAGCAACCATAATCAGGAGTACTCAGAATACATGTTCACCATGGCCCTTATGTAGAAATGTTCACTTGGCTCATTGTTATATAAATGAACTAAATTAAGAGAATAGAAAGAGGTTAATAGAATTTATTCTTTTAAAGAATCCAAATGTTCAGGTCTGAGAATTGTTCTGACTAATTGATCTTAGTCAGACAGGTTTATTGAGCACACACACTAATATTGACCGATCTGGACCTTAGCTCACAATTTCAGACTAAGCCAAGATACTGGCAACAAACATCTTTTTCGGTCAGCTTATAAAGAAAAAAAAAAGTCACAAAAATGACAAAGAGCTAATAAGCAGGTACAGGAAGTGCTGTCCAGTGACTGGCTCTGACTCAAGCCATTTTAGACATAATAGTTCATACTGACCTTAGATTTGATGGGTAGTATGTAAAACATTGTGGAATTCCTTAAGATTAACAAGCCTCAGGACATACAAAACATAACAGGGGATGTGGTTAGCATGACCCTGCTGTGAGTCAAGTTATTTTTCTGTGTCAATGACTGGTAGGAATATTATATCAAAACATGAAATAGCTGGCAGGCATGGAACAAAATGGCTACAGCTATGCTGTGGGGGAAGGAGGGGGTCAGACCTCAATACCAAGTTTGGTTCCTATGACAGGCAAATCACAACTGTCTATAACTCCAGCTCTAAGTGAACTGATACCCTCTCCTGACTTTCTCAGACACCTGCACCCATGTGCACATATCCACACAGATACACAATTAAAATAAAATAAATATTTTTTAAACACTAAGTCAGGTTGCCCCAGAATGGTAGTCACTGATCTAAACCAGAACACACTGATTTAAATTTATATTTGTATTTGTGTGTATGTAGGTAGTCTGTCCATGAGAGATTAGGTACTCAAAAACCCACAGAAGACAGACACATTGACTTTCCCCAGAACTGGAGTTACAGTAAGTTGTAAAGCATTGGAGACAGATGCTGGGAACTGATATCAAGTCCTCTGCAAAAGCATCCATGCTTTCTCTCATCCACTGAGCCATTTGTCCAGCCACACTGAATTTTTTACTCTTTTAAAACCATGGAGTTGAGTAAATGCAATCATTTCTAGAAAAGATGAATTAAGTAAGTTAAATACCTGAAATTCTTCTTTACAGAATAGATATTAAATTGATTTCTTCTATGTTTTAACTTCCTATATGTCATATGTCAATATTAGCAAAGGTTTACTAGCATTTACCACAAGCTGGATGTTCTGTTTAACCACTGTGGTGGTTTGAATATGCTTGGCCCAACAAGGGACACTGCTGGGAAGTGTTGCCTTGTTGGAGTAGGTGTGGCCTTGTTGGGTGAAATATATCACTCTAGGAGTGGGCAAAGCTACATTCCATAGCTGCCTGGAGATGACAGTTTTCTCCTAGTTCACTTTGGAACAAGATGTAGATCTCTCAGCTCCTTCTCTAGAGTCATGCCTAACTGGACACTGACATGACTCCCCTCTTGATGAAAATGAACTGAATCTCTAAACCTGTAAGAAAGTCCCAGTTATTATTGTCTTTTATAAGAGTTGCCTTAGTCATGGTGCCTCTTCACAGCAATAAAATCCCTAACTAAGAAAAAAGTTGGTACCAAGGACTGGGGTATTGCTATGATAGGCCTGACTATGCTTTTGTTTGGAAGAATGCAGATTTGGGGACTTTGGGTTTGGAAAGCCATGAAATACTTTAAGTGAGGCTTAATGGGCCATCCTGGTAAGAATATTGAAGATGGTGGTGATAAGGGTGATTGAACTGTGGAGGCATGAGATCCCTGGTGATATTTTGGTGAAGAATGTGGCTGGGTTTTGCCCTTATCTGAAGAGTCCCCCTGAGGCTAAGGTAAAAAGATTTCAATTAATTGCACTGACAAAAGAAATCTCAGAAAAGTCCAGCATAGACTTTGTCCTACAGTTGACTCTCATGAAGAGGATTTTGATCAAGTGTAGCAAGTTTAGAAAGCAAAAATAAAAATGTATGGTTCAAAGAGTAAAGGGGCACTGGGAAGTGCAATGGAGCTAAGTGCTGCGTTCAAGTTGCTAAACAGATTAAGAGAGTTCTGACTTCAGAGCAAGATCTCACTCAGCTAAGCTTATTGTTTGTGTGTTTTCAGTTGACCAAGGGATAGTTATGTTAGGCATTATTATGAGTTGGTTATTGTTTTCATTTTGAACCTTTAACCTGGTATGAACCGCAATCCAGAAATAGAAGGCACACTTGTGATCCGATCCATATCTTAAGGCTGGATGATATAGGCTTTTGATCCAGATCATAAAGCATAGGGGCCCTTAAAAACTTAGGCACAAATATGGTGGTACATGCCTTTAATCTCAGAAGACAGAGACAAGCAGATCTCTGAGTTCAAGGCCAGTCTGGTATAGAACAAATTTTAAGTAGAGAAAAGATGATGTTCCAGTCTGTTGGTATACATCTTTAATCCTAGAACTCAGGTGAGAGAGGCATGGAGATCTCTGAGTTCAAAGTCAGACTACAGAACAAGTTCCAGGACAAACAAGCTTAGGCAATGAAGGAAATCATCAAAAACAGAAATCTGGTGAAGATATAATAGAACAAGGGAGGACATGTTCCAAATCCAGAAAGCAGCACAACTCAGCAGTTTCAGCCATGTGGCTCTGGCTTTAAAGTCAAGAATAGAAGGGACTACTGAGATAATTGATGTTGGTTAGATGGAGCTATGACATTATTGGTGATTAAGAAGAGACCAGCATCACTGAGATAACATCTCCAGGAAGTATTTTCAGAGAACACACACACACACACACACAAACTGTGTTCCAGAGATAGTCAAGGTTGTACCTGGTGCTGTACCTGGACTTGGTATAATGTATAAGAATTAACCAAATGGTATTGGTTTTGAAGGCATGAAGGGGTCATGGAGAGCAGCTGTAGCTTGGCACTGTGAAAGGCCAGGGAAGGCCATTGGTGAAGGTGCAGCCCCATTTGCAGTTGACAACCCAGGATTGAAGAAGTCATGCAGAGAAGCTGAGGCTTAGCACCTTGAGAGTAGCCTATGAAAGCCTATTGGTGATGCCGGTACCATGGGATGATAACCAAGAGCAGCAACAGTAATGGAGTGGAGTCAACCAAACCATGGAGTGCTATAGAGGGCAGAGCTAGAGAAGTGACCCAAGCCCTTTGGAAGAGTCCAGAAGATCATGTGTGGATCCCAGACATTGGAACATGAAGCTGTAAAGTTAAAGTTACCTAATATACCCTTAAATGTTAGGAGATGTCAGAGCCATGGAATATCTGCTGAGGGAAGCTGCAAACATGGAGTGGAACCAGGCCAAGAGAATGGAGTTTTTTGCTCCTGAATGCCAGATCTCTCAACATCAGTCAACAGGGTTGAAAAGATCTGAAGAGTGCTCTGACATCAGACATGGAGATTCAGAGTTTGGAGTTTGGAGATTGTCCAGCTGGTTTTTACTTTTGCTTTGGCCCAGTATTTCCTCACTGTGATATTTTGGAACAGTAATATATATTCTGTGCCATGATATGTTGAAATTATGTGATTTGATTTTGATTTTGATTTTATAGGGGATTACAGTTAAGAAATTGCATGAATCTCAGAAGAGACTTTCAACTTTGGACTGTTAAACATTAATGAGGCTGTCATAGAGTATGGAAAATTTGAAGTTGGACTAAATGTATTTTGCATTATGCTATGGCTAGGTATGGCCCCCATAGACTCATGTGTTTGAACAAGCCTATGGGAAAGCTGAATGTGGTGGTTTGAATATGCTTGGCCCAGGAAACATCACGATTAGGAAGTATGGCCTTGTTGAAGTAGGTATGGCCTTGTTGTACAAAGTGTGTCACTGTTGGGTAGGCAAAAAGATCTTTCTCCTAGCTGCCTGGGGATGACAGCCTTCTCCTGGTACCCTTTGGCACAAGATATAGAATTCTCAGCTTCTTCTCCAGTACCATGCCTGCCTGGACACTACCATCCTTCCCATCTTGATGAAAATAGACTGAAACTCTAAACCTCTGAAGCCAGCCCCAATTAAATGTTGTCCTTTATAAGAGTTGCCTTGGCCATGGTGTTTCTTCATTGCAATGGAAACTATAACTAAGATAGACGTTGGTGCCAGGAATAGGGTAGAGTAGTACTTTATCCTAAATGCCCACAAATTATACTCACAACAGTTCTATGAAGTGAACTGAATACTACTGTATTCTTTAGCTCATGATTAAAGAACCAGAGCCAGGTATACTAGTGCATATCTGAAATCGCACAGCTCAGGAGACTGATGCACAAAAGTCATAAGCTGAAGGCTTGCCACAGAAACAAAGTGACACAGTGTCATAGAAATGCTTTTCTTAGAACAGAGCTGGGAAAACTATGGCATATGAGTTGAGGCATCTACACCATACCTCATATGCAGCAATGGCCACTATCTGTTTCTAAACTTACACCATGATGTCATATGGCACACAGTAAGTAAGCCAAGTTCTCTTCCTTTATCCCCATTTTATAATATCTGATACTATATTAGAATCAGTTTCAAAGGCAACCCTGATTTCAGGATTTACATGCTTCATTGGATTGCTCATCTTCTACATTTTCAGGCACAATTTTCATTTTGCATTTCCTTTAAGGTTTATGCATAATATCCTTGAACCTATCCTTTTGTGGCTGCATATCACACCACCTTCCTCTCTCAGCCCTAGATTACAAGACATTATAGTTGATGGATGCATTCTTAACATATGACCTTCAGAGTAAGAATTTTGGCTATTCAAAATCAAGGCCCTTTTGTATTCAAAACTCTTCAGAAACAGAAACAAAAAGAATAAATGTGAGAGTTCTTCCTAGTTCTAGGTCCAGACATTATATTAATACACCTACCATGACAGCTACTAACATTCAAAGGGTCTCTACTATATAATCTCTCTCTTATAGTATTTTGTGACAACATTCATGACATGACCTGACTAGTTCCTACAATATCCCTCCAACTATTTTCTGAGAATCAAGCTCATACATGATGTAATAGTTAATTTCATTGACTAAATGAAAGGATGCAGAATCATAATGGGAACACAATCCTAGGTATGTATATGATAACATTTCTGGAGAGGTTTAATAGGTCAGGGAGGTCCACCCAAATCATGAGTTGCTCAATTCTATAGACTAGGTCCCATGAACAAATTGAGGAGAGAAGAGAAGAGAAGAGAAGAGAAGAGAAGAGAAGAGAAGAGAAGAGAAGAGAAGAGAAGAGAAGAGAAGAGAAGAGAAGAGAAGAGAGCTGAATACTAGCTCTCACTTCTATCTGCTGTCCTGCTGCAGATACAGTATGACCAGCTGCCTCAGACTTGGTTGCCATAAGCCCCACAATGATTACCTCAAACTATGAATCAAAATAAACCCTTCCTTCCATACATTTGTTTTACTGGGCATTTTGTCATAGCTACAAACAAGGTAATGAATACATTTTACAAGTCACCCATCACCCTAAACCCTCCAGTTCCTCAGATGCTTAGGTCTTTATGCCACAACTTGCCTTCTACTTTAATCCAGAAAATGGAGAATACCAGAGAAGTTTAATTGATGCTTATTGAACAGCAACAACAAAAAAGGTACTTGTTAACAGGATCTTATAAGTTACCAGCACATAAACTATACGTGTTACCCAGAAGTCAGATGTGCTCTGATGTGAAGCTTATCCAAGGAACTCCAGCAACCTACAACTTGCTACTCAAGAGCCATGACAACAGAAGTAGATCTTCTCCCTATTCTGATCCCATAAAGATCATCTGTCTGGAGCCACTGTTCAGGTTTTCATGTTAATGGTCCTCAGAAATAACCTCACTGCACATTGATCTGGGAAAGGAACACTGGCACAGTCCTGGTAAATTCTCTTAAACTGGTCTCTGGTGGGAACAAAACAACCTCAAAGCACATTTGTTGCATATCACAACAATACTTCTAAAAGTTGTCCAGAGTATATGTAAAAGAAAATCTAATAAACATATCTGATAAATAATGGTGATAGCCTCCATATTTCTTTGTTTAATTCTCAGTTTTCTTATGAGCCCTTCTTGAAGTTTGGTTGTAATGGATCATTACGTCCATAATGTGCTCAGTGTTGGAGTGAATTTTGAACAGTTTTTAGGCTGCATACTGTTTTCTTCCAGATAATTTACTGGATTAAAATTAGCAGTGTGAAAAGCTGTAGAGAAATCTAAATGTCTGCCAAATCAAAGAAATAATCACATTTTTATGAATATTTAATATCATAGTCATGGCAAATAAGGCAAGTAATTAGTACTTACCATAAATTTGCAAAGTATTATTTTATGTAAATGTTACATTCTACTAGTTTGATATGAATTATTCATTGTATACCCAGACACTGACACAAACCAGTAAACATTTAAATCTATGTGCTATTAGTTTGCTTACCTTCAATGATTCTGCACAAGATATGTACATATTGTTTGTCAAAAATTCATGTCTCCCCTCATGTGCCCCCCAAAGGGACATAAGACAATAAAAAATATATCCAATGGTATCTACTACACACTCAATAGTGAAAATACTTACAATGTACATGTCAAGTATGTGGGCTCTCATGTGTACAGATGTGGCACCCCAGCTCTGTGCCTGCCTCTTCATTTATCATATGCATTGTTAGAATGTTACAAAGCATGCACACTGTAGAAATTATTGCAGTATAGTGAAAAATTAATCCTGTACAAGGGAGAGGAAGATTTTGCCCTTGCTCTTGTTCCAAGAGGTAAACTTTGGGCTCACTGAAGGTCAGGACTCACAGCAACATATTTGTTTTCCAGTAGGCTTTGGCCATATTCTGACAATGCAAATTACATTGGGTAACATAGTCTCTGCTACTTTACGGAAGAAATGGAAGCTGCTTGACATCCAGAAGAACTAGAGACTGAAGGAAAGCCATATAAACAATATGTCATTGAGCCCCCAGTGAAAACTCTGGATACCTGGGCTAGATGAACTGCCTTGGTTGACAACACTGTGTATGTTGTCACATATGACTGCCAGGAGGAGGAAGCACTGTCGAATATGAGGCAGGCTCACTGCTTAGACTTCCAGAGTCTGCCCTCTATGTCTTTTTCCTTGGTGGTCTTATTCTGAAGCCTTTTCTTGGCATAAACCACAGCAATGAATACAACAGTGAGTCTATGTGTTAATTTTCTTATTACTATAACAAAATGCCTGACAAAAGAAACTTAATGAAGAAAGCTTTGTTTTGACTTATGACTTGATGGTTTAGACCATCCTGCCAGGGAAGGCATGGCAGCAGATACATAAAGTCACTGGTCACATTGCCCCACAGTTAGAATGCAGACAGAGATGAATATTGATGGTCCACTCACTTTCTTCTTCCATGAAGTTCTTGAACATGGAGACATGCAACATCCTATGATACACCAATATTTACAAAAGATCTTGCTGTGGGACAGTGGACCTTGCCAGGGTACTTGGGTCTGAGTCCCTGAAATCTTGGGTCGGTAGCTCCCTGCACTCTGCCAGATTCCTGGCCTGGAATGTATATCATACTTCCAACATAAAGAACTATGACCTGTGGCCACATAGGCCCAGAACAGAGTTCTCCATGCTAATGAGGTACCTAGAGGCCCTGAGAGTTTAGCCAGAAAGCTCCCCTTCCTGGATATTTCCTCCCTGCAAAAGGTTTTTAATCTCTAGTCCACCCTACACATACATTTTTCACAATAAACAACCAATAAACAGTTTGGAACCAAGAACTATCTCATCTACCATCACCATAGCGAGGATGGAGGTCTTCACCTACAGAGCTGCAGCTTAAGTCTCCTGTAGAAGGCCTCTCTGCACTTCCAGAGAACTGCAGCTACCTTCAATGATAAACCAAGCTGGAGCTCCCAACCCCAACTCCGGGCTAGATGCTGTCTCCAGCCCATGGGCCCCTAATGACCCTGACTGCATTTCAGGCCCATTGACTCACAACATTTCATTCTGTGCAGTTTTCTAAAGGTAACTAGATGCCCAGGAGACAGGGAATACCAGCTTAGGCTTTCCAATGTCTCAGACTGCATTTTTACACCCCTGGAAAGGTGTCTCAATAGTTCACCTCCCTGAGTTTGGCCTCCCCAGCAGCCATGCCCAATGGCAGGGGCAGAATAGGGATCCATATCTTACTACCTCAATTAAACTTCTTTCTGGAAACCTCAACACGGGCATGCTCATAAGTTTGTCTCCTAAATGGTTCTAAATCCCTTCAAGTCAACAATCAAGACTGAAAAAACCAGTGCATAAAACTTCCACCCCATGACTTAGAGTGTTTTGTGGAAACACCTCAAACTTAGCATTAGAAAAGAGTCCTGAATTGTGTCCCTTTAATCTCACATACACCTGAATTTTGCATAAGTCAATAACTGGAGAGAGATGGCAGAATTTTGTACCAGAGAATGAACTGAACAGTGTCTTCTCCAGAATAATTAATACTACTACAAATAATAATAATAACAATAATAATATTAACAGAGGCCCAGAAGCAGCTGCCAAGCTGAATGAGAGGCTTTCCATTCTGTCATTTTTTTCTAGAATGTTCCACTATCACTGCCTTCACATTCAAGGATCAGTTGAGCTCTGCAGATACACCAGAAGAACAATCCCAGAAGAATTCCGTAGTGTTTCTCCCAAACATCAGGGGACTCAGGTCTTCCTGGCCTCCATTCAGCTCACTTCTTGGTCTTTCAATTCAGCTCAAGGATCGGCTTCCCATCAAGGCCTTGTTAAGATGAGCCATGGGTGTAACTGCAAAGACCACTTGAATTATTCATGTGTATTTCAGATTTACCTTTTCCTGTACTTAGAGAGCTAACAAAATATGGTTACAAAGGAGCCCATCCCAGGTCTGTAAATATTAACCTGAGTAGAGAGCCTTACTTGGCGGCTGAGAAAGGCCCTTCAGACTTTACAGTATATGGAAGTTTCTTTTTCAAATCTGTGGGGGTGGGGTGGAAGTAATACATGATTTAGCATTCCCCTTTTGTCTGATACCTCCATTCAGGTAAGGTGGAGCAGGTAAGGTGGACTATCAGCTCAAGTCCCTGGCCAAGCAAGCCTGAGTTCCACCCTGGGAACCTGTGAAAGGCAGAAGAAAAAAACATCTCCACAAAGTTGTTCTCGTACCTCCAAATACATGTCCACATACATTATACAAAACAAACTCACATGCACAATAATAAGAAATGTTTTAATTTAAGTAAATTAAGGACATAAAACACCTAACATGAAGTCATAAAAATGATACAGTGAAAATGAAAATTCTACAATCCACTGTTTTGAAGGACTTGTAATTTTAGAATCCATCACTCTTCTTTGTGTTTTTGGTCTTACTATGGAAGTAAACTATGAACTATAACTTCTCTATTAAAATATGCTCTAGCACTAAATATATATGAACTTGAATGTGTACTAAAATCCCATCAGATAAAAATAACAACATCAACTGCCACACATACAACCCAAAAACATTCACACACCAGGTGCACAAATACAAGCATGCAACTGTGTGCACATACACATATACTCACACAGAGCTGTCAGCAAGGACCCTCTGGTCAATCCATATCAGTACTCAGCACAACACTTGGAGCAGCATGGATTGTTCCATAAGTGTCAGCTATTTCAATACTGGTGGTATCTTCCTTATTCCATTTTTTCTTTTTAATATTTTTTAATTTATTCTGCTTTCATACATTACCTCTCAACCTCAGTTCCCCTCTGCACTGGCTAGTTTTGTGTCAACTTGACACAGCTGGAGTTATGACAGAAAAAGGAGCTTCAGGTGAGGAAATGCCTCCATGAGATCCAACTGTAAGGCATTTTCTCAGTTAGTGATCAAGGGGGAAAGGCCCCTTGTGGGTGGGACCATCTCTGGGCTGGTAATCTTGGTTCTGTAAGAGAGCAGGCTGAGCAAGCCAGGGGAAGCAAGCCAGTAAAGAACATCCCTCCATGGCTTCTGCATCAGCTCCTGCTTCCTGACCTGCTTGAGTTCCAGTCCTGACTTCCATGGTGATGAACAGCAGTATGGAAGTGTAAGCTGAATAAACCCTTTCCTCCCCAACTGATTCTTGGTCATGATGTTTGTGCAGGATTGAAACCCTGACTAAGACAAATTGGTACCAGCATAGTGGGGTATTCCTGTGATAACCTGACCATATTTTGGGGAGGATTGTGGAAGGACTTTGGAACTTTGGGCTTGAAGATCCATTCGTTGTTAAGAGTTCTGTCAGATGTTGTGTAGGAGCTTGGAAGATAATGTTGAGAACAGTTGCAGAAGATGGAGGCTTGGCTTGTGAAATTTTAGAGGGAAAATTAAAGACTCTTTTCAGGGCCATTGCTGTTTTGATTGTGAAGATTCTGTGGTTCTGGTTAGCTGGGGCTGAAGAATCAGCTGTGATTAACAAGATACCAGAACTACTAAAGCAAATACTTTGCATTACTGGGACTATTGATGCTGGTTAGCTGGAGCTAAGAAATTAGTTGTGATTAAGAAGAGACCAGCATTGTTGAGGTGACATCTTCTGGAAAGTGTTTTCTGAAAGCACAAAGAGGCTGTGTTCCAGAGATAGCCAAGGTTGTACTCTTTCTGCAGCGGGACTTGGTAAAGTGTAAGGGTCACCCAGGTGGTACTGGTTTTGAAGGCATGAAGGCGTCACGCAGAGCAGCTGAGGCTCGGCACTGAGGCTCGGCATTGGTGAAGGTGCAGCCTCAATTGCAATTGATGGCCCAGGACTGAAGGGGTCATGCAGTGTTTTGGAGATGCCAGTACCATGAGATGACCACCAAGAGCAGCAGCAGCAGCAGTGGAGTACAGGCATCTAGAGCTTAGAGAATGATGCGTGTGCTACAAAGGGCATGGCTGAAGAAGTGACCCAGTCCCTTGGAGGAGCCCAGAAGATCGTGAGTTGGATCCCAGACATTGGATGGTTGGAGATTGATTTTTGCTTTTGATTGTGACTGTGCCCTGATATTTTCCCCCTAGAAGGAAATATTTTAGTGGAACCCACAGTTAAGAGACTTTTAATTGTAAAAAGACTTTAGATTTTAAAAGAGATGAATATTTTAAAGAGATTGAAATTTTAAGAATATGTAAAGACTGTGGGACGTTTAAAGTTATTTAGATCTTGGGGATGAATAAGAATGTAAGGGTTTAGGCTTACTAGTGATGTGTTTGTGTGTCAAGTTGACAAGGGGTCAATTGTACTGGCTAGTTTTGTGTCAACTTGACACAGCTGGAGTTATCACAGAAAAGGAAGCCTCAGGTGAGGAAATGCCTCCATGCGATCCAACTGTAAGGCATTTTCTCAGTTAGTGATCAAGGGGGAAAGGCCCCTTGTGGGTGGGACCATCTCTGGGCTGGTAGTCTTGGGTTCTATAAGAGAGCAGGCTGAGCAAGCCAGGGGAAGCAAGCCAGTAAAGAACATCCCTCCATGGCTTCTGCATCAGCTCCTGCTTCCTGACCTGTTTGAGTTCCAGTCCTGACTTCCTTGGTGATAAACAGCAGTATGGAATTGTAAGCTGAATAAACCCTTTCCTCCCCAACTGATTCTTGGTCATGATGTTTGTGCAGGAATAGAAACCCTGACTAAGACACCCTCCTTTCAATCCTCTCAGATCCACCCCACCTCTTCCCTACCCCAGATCTACACCACCTCCATTTCCCTTCAAAAAAACCAGGGCTCCCAAGAATATCAACCACATATGGTATAACAAGACATGATAATACTAGGCACAAAACCTCATATCAAGGCTGGACAAGGCAAAGTAGAAACAAAGGATCCCAAGAGCAGGCAAAAGAGTCAGAGCCACCACCAGATTACACTGTTAGGAGTCCTGCAAGAACACACCAAGTTACACAACAACATTATCTATTCATAGGACCTAGCTCAGACTCATGCAGCTCTCTGGTTACCACTTTTGTTTTTTGTGAACCCCTGTGAGCCCTGCTTAATTGATTTTGTGGGCCAAGTTCTTTGGTATCCTCAACACTTCTTGTTCTTACAGTCTTTCCTCCCCTTCTTCCTCAGGGTTCCCTGAGTTACTTCTTCCTTCTTATATGTAATTTTGTGTTACAAACCATGCAACTTGTCTTACGGTTTTATTGCTATGAGGAAACATCATGTCCAAAGCAACTCTTGTAATAACAACATTTAATTGGGGCTGGTTTACAGGTTCAGAGGTTCAGTCCATAATCATCAAGGCAAAAACATGGCAGCATCGAGGCAGGCATGGTACAGGAGGAGCTGAGAGTTCTACATTTTCATCTGAAAGCTGCTATCAGAATACTGGTTTTCAGGTAGCTAGAATGAAGGTCTTAAAGCCTACACCCACAATGACACACTTCCTCCAACACCACCACACCTACTCCAACAGGGCCATACCTTCTTATAGTGCCACACCCTGTGCTGAACATATACAAACCATCATACAACTGGAGAAGTCGGCCAGAGTGTTCAAGTATTCTTCCATTTATCTCTTAAGATTCTCTTAAAATTTTCCTTATTATGTTGTCTAATTAATCAAGCAATAGTACAGCACTGGGTTTATTAAAATATTTTTGATTCTTCCACAAGCTCTTAATTCAAGGGTATGTGCAATTAAAGAGGAAGCAGAAGAGAATCTCCATGGAATGTGTCCATTGAGGGTGCATGGATAATCACATTTCTCTCTCTATCCCCTCCCATATTTCCCTGCCCCCATTCACTTTCAAATTCATGGCCTCTCTTTTCTTATTATTGTTACATAGATATTAGAATAAATAAATAGACTAATAAATAAGTAGATAGATAGATTGATAGATAAATAAATGCAAACATCTGATTCCATTTCATGTTGATTCTATGTATGCTTTTTAGCTGACAACTTGCTATTAGAATTCAACTCTTTAATTTCATGTAACTGATGTTCACTAAAATGTTAACATTATCATAGTTCCCAGGACAAAATAGTAGCCCAAAGTTTCAGCATTCTGCTAATGACACTCCCACATCTGAAAATTATTATGCAGAAATAATTCAGTATTCAAACAGAACCTTTAGGGCAGCACTTGAGGCCTCTGTCCCTTAAGGTTAAGGAACATGCAGGTGTAACTTAGTGTCTCCCTCCTCCCTTTAAATCTAAGAGAAAAACTTTGATGCCCCTTTGAAAGCTTGGTTTCTGTTATCTAGATGAGATGTCCCATAGGACACTGTAGATCAGTGTGCTGGCTAGTATTTATGTCAATTTGGCACAAAGTAGGGTCATATGAAAAAAAATCTTAATTGGGGAAATGCCTCTAGAAAAGTATATAGGGTATTTTTTTGTGATTGAAGACTGATGTAGGAGGACTAGCCCAATGTGAGAGACACAACTCCTAGGCAAGTAGTCCAGTGTGTATAAAATCAAATGAGGAGCCAGGAGGAGCAAACAAGTAACCAGCTCGCCTCTGTGGCCTCTGCATCAATTCCTGCCTCAAGGTTCCTTCTTTCAGTTCCTATTCTGACTTCCCTGGATGAATGACTACAGGTCATAAAATGCAATAAACACTTTCCTACTCAAGTTGCTTTGGTCATGATGTTTTTGTCAAACAAACAGAAAGCTTAATGAAGACAACTGCTATCTGATGAAGTATCTATATTGAAGAAACTACTGGGTTAACTCCTCTGACAGTGACAAAGGATGGCTGTAGCTGGCCTCCATGCTTATAGCATTTGATGATGCAAAGGTTGACTGATTGATACCAGGTGACCTCTTGTATGGAAAGCTAACATACACATTCCTTGCCAGAGGAGAGCTTCCCTCCAGAGAGTGCTCTCACCCCAGGACTCGGATAAGATCCCCATGTTCTCTCCAGTGACTCTCTAAGGTGGGTACACTCAGGAGTGCACAGGCCTCAGGAGTGCACAGGACTCAGAAGCAGCAGAGCAGCTGGGAGAGGGTCCTACTGGCATCTATCTGCACCCAGGAGGTGGGGCTGTCCCACAGCCCTCTGGGTCCTGATCTTCCCAGGAGAAAGCTGGTCTCCCAAGAGTGCTGACACAGGCTTACAGACTCACAGGAGGAGAAAGCTCCTGCCAAAGACAGCAAGAATATCTAACACCAGAGATTACCACATGGCAAAAGGCAAACACAAGAAGCTTACCAAGAGAAAGCAAGACTACTTGGCATCATCAGAACCCAGTACCCCCACCACAGCAAGTCCTGGGTACCCCAACACATCAGAAAAGCAAGATTAGGTTTAAAATCATATCTTATGATGCTGGTAGAGGATTTGAATACAGACATAAACAATTCGCTTAAAGATATAGAGGAGAACACAACTAAACAGGTAGAAGCCCTTGAAGAGAAAACACAAAAATCCCATAAAGAATTACAAGAAAACACAACCAAACAGGTGAAGGAATTGAACAAAACTATCCAAGATCTAAAAATGGAAGTAGAAACAATAAAGAAATCACAAAGGGAGACACCTCTGGTGATAGAAAACCTAGAAAAGAAGTCAGGAGCCATAGATACAAGCATCACCAACAGAATACAAGAGATAGAAGAAAGAATCTCAAGTGCAGAAGATATGATAGCAAACATTGACACAACAATCAAAGAAAATGCAAAATGCAAAAAGATCCTAACCCAAAATATTCAGGAAACCCAGGACACAATGAGAAAACCAAACCAAAAAAATAACTAGTATAGATGAGAAGGAAGATTTCCAACTTGAAGGGCCAGTAAATATCTTAATCAAAATTATAATAGAAAACTTCCATAAACTAAAGAAAGAGATGTCCATGAACATACAAGAAGCCTACAGAACTCCAAATATTTTGGACCAGAAAAGAAATTACTCCCATCACATAATAATCAAAACACCAAATGCATGAAACAAAGAAAGAATAGTAAAAGCAGTAAGGGAAAAGGGTCAAGTAACATAAAGGCAGACTTATTAGAATAACAACAAACTTCTCACCAGAGAAAGCCAGAAGATCCTGCACAAGTATCATACAGACCGTAACAGAACACAAATGTAACCCAGGCTATGGTACCCAGCAAAACTCTCAATTACCATAGATGGAGAAACCAAAGTATTTCATGACAAAACCAAATTTACACAAAACAGAAACAACAAGAAATTAATCTTTCAACAAACCTAAAAGAAGAAAACCACGTGAACAGAGGCCCAACTCTAACAACAAAAATAACAGGAAGCAACAATTACTTTTCCTTAATATTTCTTAATATCAGTGGACTCAATTCCCCAATAAAAAGACATAAACTAACAGACTGGCTACACAAACAGGACCCAACATTTTGCTGCATGCAAGAAACCCACCACAGTGACAAAGACAGATATTACCTTAGAGTAAAAGGCTGGAAAACAATTTTCCAAGAAAATGGTCCCAAGAAACAAGCTGGAGTAGCCATTCTAATATCGAATAAAATCGACTTCCAACCCAAAGTTACCAAAAAAGACAAGGAGGGGCACTTCATACTCATTAAAGGTAAAATCTACCAAGATGAACTCTCAATTCTGAATATCTATGCTCCAAATGCAAGGGCAGCCAAAATTCATAAAAGACATTTTAGTAAAGCTCAAAACACACATTGTACCAGACACAATACTAATGGGAGACTTCAACACCCCACACTGATCAATTAAGAGGTCATGGAAACAGAAACTAACCAGTGACACCGTGAAACTAACAAAACTTAGGAAACAAATGGATTTAACAGATAGCTTTAGAATATTTTATCCTAAAACAAAAGGATATACCTTCTTCTTAGCAGCTCATGATACATTCTCCAAAATTTACCATATAATCAGTCACAAAACAGGCCTCAACACATACAAGAAGATTGAAATGATCCCGTGCATTCTAATAGATCACCACAAACAGAAGCTGATCTTCAATAACAACATAAATAATAGAAAGCCCACATACACGTGGAAACTGAACAACACTCTACTAAATGATAACTTGGTCAAGGAAGAAATGAAATTAAAGACTTTTTAGACTTTAATTAAAATGAAGCCACAACATACCCAAACTTATGGGACACAATGAAAACAGTACTGAGAGGAAAACTCATAGCTCTGAGTCCCTCTAACAAGAAACTGGAGAGAGCATACAATAGCAGCTTGACAGCACATCTGAAAGCTCTAGAACAAAAGGAAGCAAATTCACCCAAGATGAATAGATGGCAGGAAATAATCAAATTCAGCGATGAAATCAACCAAGTGGAAACAAGAACTATTCAAAGAATCAACAAAACCAGGATCTGGTTCTTTGAGAAAATCAACAAAATAGATAAACCCTTAGCCAGACTCATAAGAGGGCACAAGAACAGTATCCTAATTAACAAAATCAGAAATGAAAAGGGAGACATAACAACAGAATCTGAGGAAATCCAAAACATCATCAGATTCTACTATAAAAGCCTACACTCAACAAAACTGGAAAGCCTGGATGAAATGGACTATTTTCTAGACAGGTACCAGGTACCAAACTTAAATCAGGATCAGATTAACAATTTAAACAGTCCCATATGCCTGAAAGAAATAGAAGCTGTCATTAATAGTCTGCCAACCAAAAAAAAAAAAAAAAAAAAAGCCCAGGACCAGATGGGTTTAGTGCAAAGTTCTATAAGACCTTCAAAGAAGACCTAATTCCAATACTCCTCAAACTATTCCACAAAATAGAAACAGAAGGCACTCTACCCAATTCATTCTATGAAGCCACAATTACTCTGATACCTAAACTACACAAAGACCCAACAAAGAAAAAGAACTTCAGACCAATTTCCCTTATGAATATCAATGCAAAACTACTCAATAAAATTCTCACAAACCGAATCCAAGAACACATCAAAATGATCATCCATCATGACCAAGTAGGCTTCATCCCAGGGAGGCGGGGATGGTTTAATATACGGAAATCCATTAACGTAATCCACTATATAAACAAACTCAAAGATAAAAACCACATGATCATCTCGTTAGATGCTGAGAAAGCATTTTACAAAATCCAACACCCCTTGATGATAAAAGTCTTGGAAAGATCAAAAATTCAAGGCCCATACCTAAACATAGTAAAACAATATACAGCAAACCAGTAGCCAACATCAAACTAAATGAAGAGAATCTTGAAGCAATCCCACTAAAATCAGGAACTAGGAAAGGCTGTTCACTCTCTCCCTACCTATTCAATATAGTACTTGAAATCCTAGCCAGAGCAATTAGACAATAAAAGGAGATCAAACGGATACAAGTTGGAAAGGAAGAAGTCAAACTATCACTATTTGCAGATGATATGATAGCATACATAAGCTACCCCAAAAATTCCACCAGAGAACTCCTAAACCTGATAAACAATGTCAGCAAAGTACCTGGATATAAAATTAATTCAAACAAATCAGTGGCCTTTCTCTACACAAAGGATAAAGAGGCTGAGGAAAAATTAGGGAAACAACACCCTTCACAGTAATCATAAATAATATATGACTTGGTGTCACTTTAAGCAAGTGAAAGAGCTGTATGACAATAACTTCAAGTCTCTGAAGAAGGAAAGCAAAGAAGACCTCAGAAGATGGAAAGATCTCCCATGCTCATAGATTGGCAGGATTAATATGGTAAAAATGGCCGTCTTGCCAACAGCAATCTACAGATTCAATGCAATCCCCATCAAACATCCAACTCAATTCTTCACAGAGTTAGAAAGGGCAATTTACTAATTCATCTGGAATAACAAAAAACCTAGGATAGAAAAAACTATTCTCAACAATAAAAGAATTTCTGGTGGAATCACCATCCCTGTCCTTAAGGTGTACTACAAAGCAATTGTGATAAATAAAAGTAAAAAATAAAATTTTTTTAAAAACCCTGCATGCTATTGGTACAATGACAGGCAGGTAGATCAATAGAATAGAATTGAAGATCCAGAAATGAACTCACACACCTATGGTCATTTGATCTTTGACAAAGGAGCTAAAACCATCCAGTGGGGGGAAAAAGACAGCATTTTTCAACAAATGGTGCTGGCTCAACTGACAGTTAGCAAGTAGAAGAATGCAAATCAATCCATATTTATCTCCTTACACAAAGTTCAAGTCCAAATAAATCAAAAACCTCCACATAAAACCAGAGACACCAAAACTTATAAAGGAGAAAGTGGAGAAGAGCCTCAAATATATGGGCACAGGGGAAATATTCCTGAACTGAACAACAATGTCTTGTGCTATAAGATCAAGAATCAACAAATGGGACCTCATAAAATTGCAAAGCTTCTATAAAGGCAAAAGGCACTGTCAATAAGACAAAAAAGGCCACCAATAGATTGGGAAAGGACCTTTACCAGTCCTAAATCCGATAGAGGAATAGTGTCCAAAATATACAAAGAGCTCCAGAGAACCAAATAACCCTATTAAAAAATTGGGGTACAGAGCTAAACAAAGAATTATAGCTGAGGAATACCAAAGGGCTGAGAAGCATCTAAAAAAAACAAATGTTCAACATCCTTAGTCATCAGGGAAATGCAAATCAAAACAACCCTGACATTCCACCTCATACCAGTTAGAATGGCTAAGATCAAAAACTCAGGTGACAGCAGATGCTGGTGAGGAAGTGGAGAAAGAGGAATAATTCTCCATTGCTGGTGGGATTGCAAGCTGGTACAACCACTATGGAAATCAGTCTGGATGTTCCTCAGAAAATTGAACATAGTATTACTGGAAGATCCAGCAATACCACTCCTGGGCATATGCCGAGAATATGCTCCTACATATAATGAGAACACATGCTCCACTATGTTCATAGCAGCCTTATTTATAATAGCCAGAAGCTGGAAAGAACCCAGATGTCCCTCAACAGAGGAATGGAGACAGAACCTGTGGTACATTTACACAATGGAGTACTACTCAGCTATTAAAAACAATGAATTTATGAAATTCTTAGGCAAATGGATGGAACTAAAAAATATATCCTGAGTGAGGAAACCCAATCTCAAAAGAATACACATGGTATGCACTCACTGGTAATTGGATATTAGCCCAGAAGCTAGGAATACCCAAGATACAATTCACAAACCACATGAAACTCAAGAAGAAGGAAGACCAAAGTGTGGATACTTTAATCCTTCTTAAACGGGGTACAAAATACACATGGAATGACTTACAGAGACAAAGTGTAGAGCAGAGACTGCCCCACCTGGGGATACATCCCATATACAACCACCAAACCCAGACACTATTGCAGATGCCAACAAGAGCGTGCTGACAGGAGCCTGATATAGCTGTCTGCTGAAAGACTCTGACAGTGCCTGACAAATACAGAAGTGGATACTCACAGCCATCCCTTGGACTAAGGACATCGTCCCCAATGAAGGAGCTAGTGAACATATCCAAGGAGCTGAAGGGGTTTGCAGCCCCATAGGAGGAGCAATATAAACTTAGCAGTACCTCCAGAGCTCCCTGGGACTAAACCACCAACCAAAGAAAATACATAGTGAGATTCATGGCTCTAGCTGCATATGTAGCAGAGGATGGCCTAGTTGGTCATCAATGGGAGGAGAGGCCTTTGGTCCTGTGAAGGTTCTATGCCCCAGAATAGAGGAATGCCAGGGCCAGGAAGCTAGAGTGGGTGTGTTGGTAAACAGGGGGAAGGGGAAAGGAAGGGAGGGTTTTCAGAGGGGGAACCGGGAAAGAGGATAGCATTTAAAGTGTAAATGAAGAAAATATCTAATTTAAAAAAGAAAAGAAAAGCTAACAGAGATTCAGCTTGTGACCACATGGATAATGAGGTGACCCCAAGGTCTGGGGAACGAAATGAACCATCAAGTGGACATTAAGTAGGGGAAACCTTCAAATGTTAGTGATAAGGGCAGAGAGAGCATGTGAGAGAAAGGTACAGTGTAAGTCATGAACTTGTTAGTCCATTTGAGGTACTGTAGCAAAAAATGCAAACTGAGAGACTTATTAATAACAATAAGTGTGTCTTCTTATAGCTCTAGAAATTAGAAGTCCAATAGCACCAACAGCTATGGTATCTGGTAGGCTCTCTATCTGCCTGACACATTAATAAGGGCTTTTATGTCCTTATATGAGAGGGTAAAGAACCTTTTCTGGGCCTCTTTTCTATAGGTTCTTCATCTCATTTAAGAGGATACCACCTCCACAGCCTACTTACCTTCCAAAAGCTCCCCTTCTAAATTCCACCCTTTGAGAGCTGGCATTTCAACCTGGACTTGTAGAGACTCAAACATTCAGCCTGTATCAATGTTCTACGGAAGCAAAGTCAGCTCGCAAATGTTCAGTGTCAAGAGAGTACCCACAACAACTGTGAGGTCTTCCTGTCTCTTTCTTCTCTAACAATCACCACTAATTCTGGTGCTATAGAACACTGGGCAGCTGACTCAAAATTGAGAGTGTGGCCTTTGGAACTAAAGAAAAGCAAACAGTAAGGAAAATGAATAGAGAGATTTTTCTGAATATTCCTCATGAGCCCTGCTTGCTTAACATGATGTCTATAATATTAAATAGTGTCCTTGCCAAGCTTACTAAGACAGCTTGGCCATATGCTTTCCATACATTGATAAAGCTCAAGCACCACTCTCAATTTTGAGTCAGCTGCCCAGTGTTCTATAGCACCAGAATTAGTGGCGACTGCTACAGAAGAAAGAGACAGGAAGACCTCACAGTTGATGTGGGCACTCTCTTGACACTGAACATTTGCGAGCTGACTTTGCTTCCACGGGTGACTCGGAGTGGCCCCGTCTGGGGGTGACTACTGCAATACCCATGCTCCTGGGTATACCAGCTTCACGGCCTGAAACCTTTGGACCAGCCAAGGACAGAGGTAGGAGGAGTCCCATGATGTGTAGTAGGCTCAGTACCCCATCTTTCAGAAGCCTTCTTTCTGGTCTAAGCCCAAATGCTAAACAGAAAAAGTGATAACAGAAAGAACTCCTGCCCAGTGCAAATGGAGTGGCCAAAGCATACCCTACAGTGTACCCAGAGAAATTCCCTGAGCAACTTTCCTTCCTGGGACCAATACTTTTTTTTGTAATAGGTCGAAACCCCATCCCCTGATGAGGAGCATACGGCAGGGTGGTGGTCTTTCTGGGTGTACTCAGGTTTTCCCCACACCCCAGCCCAGCTCAGCCTGGCTTGTTCCTAGCAATGAAAGAGAGAAGATCCTCAGATTTAGAGCTGAATCAAAAATGTGTCACTTCTAAACCTAGAATAAAACTTGAAACATTTGGAATTTTTGTGTTTCATTTGGCTCTGGTTTAAAAAAAAAATACGAGTTTGAAGCCTCCACAGGTTTTGTGATCTCTTTTCATGGGGAGTCTTAGAAGCTTGGAAGATAAACCTAAGTGTGATCTTGATAGAATCTAGAGACTGTAATATTTTGAAATTCTTGAAATACATGGGCTACAAAGGCTGATTTCCAAACATTTATGCAGTTACTGTTAACTATTGAATGCATGCCCATACAAGCTGGAGAGTGAGATGTTAAGAGAGCCAGTTTATAACCCTGGAGAAAACCCCCTCCATAACCAGAAATTCTCCTTTAGGATACCAGAACTCAAGCCTGGATTTCCCCCCTTTAGGGTTAACATTGTGGATAGTGCTGAAATTCCCATGTGTCCCTATCAATACACAGACACCCACACATTGAATGAGCCCAAGCACAGAAGAGTATGTCTGGCAAACATGAAGAGCAGAAAAGGGCTGGTAAGCAGAGCACTCCATAGGATTTTTCTTGGCTTGGCAGGCTCGGTCTGTGCTTGCAAGCCACATGCTGCAAATGAGGAAGTCCACTGTGGAGTTGACAGGTAAGATGCAGAAAGTGCCTATCAGAAGTCAACTCACAAAACCAAGCCTTTGACAGCACAATGTGACACTCGGTGGGAAACATAAAATTTGCCAGCTGGCCCAGCAACAAGGAAAACTTCATCCAGGAAGCTCAGCTTCCTCTCTCCTGCAGAAAGTGGGCAGCCCCTTTTGATTTCGGGTTGGCATACAGAAAGGATGAGAAAGAGAGACAATAATTGCTAGTGATCAAAAGGCTGTGAAGAAGAAAATAAAACAGTGGCAAGCATTCCGTTAATGGAACTCCTCTGGACCCTCAGCAACACAAAGTGAATGTTTAAGATGGAATCCAGGCCTGGGAACATTAGAATAGAAAAGCAGGAGTCTACCCACGCAGACAAAAAGACAGAATGCATGTAAATGTTTGCCTTTCATTTATTTTGAGCAAACATTTCCTTCCACGTAACAGACTCGTCCCGACCAGAGACTTCCACCTGGTGTTCTTTCAGCCAGATGGAAGTGTAAATTATTTAAATACATGATCTTCCATTAGCTGTTGAGCTTAAGTGCCTCAAAAAAATTTAAATGCCTTTCCAGGATTCTAGAAAGCATTTGCACTAAGATAGATAAACATATTTTCAAGACACAACTCCAATGACAGAAATTTTTAGATTTTAAAATACAGTCAGCATTAGCATTTGTAAGTAATTATGAATTCTGCAAAAGTCTGTTTACACTGTAAAAAAATAAAATCAGAGTTACTGATATAATTAAGGGTTTTTTTCCCCTCCACATGGTCCACTTCGTACAAACCAAGCCCTGTGCTCATGACACACTGAGGAGCTGTAATGGCCCACCTCGAACATGGAAACACTTCCACCATTCATGGATCTGACGTTTTTGTTTTATTTTGTTTTGGTTTTTTCAAAAATATGTTTTTAAGTGAAGAAATTTTAAAAAATGTTTTTAATGTAATCAGTTTCCTGAGGAGAAATTGTGTCAGCACTCCTGGGGACTCAATAACAGCCCTGTCCACGTGTGCATGCACTGTGGGATAGATGGGTTCAGTGGAGGAAAGATGTCTGAAATGACTTCCAGACCATAATTACCTACTTGGTCATAGAATTATAAAGGGAATACATTAGAGCTAAATGTTTAAAAGTCATAAAACTTCAGAAATTGAAGCTTGAAGGTACACTGTATTGGTTCTTAACAAATTGATTTTGGTAAACCACAAATTCTTTGCCATTGGCTCTGAGATGCTCCCAGGTAGTCTCCATTTCTAACATGTTCAGATGATGTGGCTCCAGCTCACCCGTGGACCACTCTAATAGCCAAGTTCTACTTGTTCAGTGTGCCTCATCATCCCCTTGTGGGTGGCTTGTCTTCAGAGGATGAAGGCATCAGATTTCACAAAATGGGAGAAAAAAAATCACTGCTTTGCCTTCATGAACCTTTTCACATCCAGCTGACAATCAATATCAGATATCAAAATAAAGGTTACAGTGATGTGCACTAAATTATTGCGTTTTCTGCTATAACAAAATAGTAGAAGATGAGACTCTATGAAGAATTTAGCTCAGTAATTCCAAAGGCTGAGCACCTCCATCTATTTGACCTCTGCTAAGAACAAGGGGACAGCACCAAGATTGCTCAGGGCATCACAGGTCGCAGGAAAATGGAAATCAAACACTCATTCTTCCTACAACTCTCACACTAACCATGTCATGGTTAGTGTGATTAACCATTAATTATTGGTGAGGAAAGATTCCCCAGTGGGCTGACCTTTCTCCATGGGGCCTCACCTCTTACGGGTTCTACCACCTCAGAATCATCCACTAAGAATTACACCTATAGCACATAACCTTTGAGAGATACACGCAAACTGGATCCAAACTGTTCCACACAGTGGCTTTTAAACTTGTTTAGCACAAGAAATTAGTATTTTGAAAGATACTCACTCACCAGTCTGGTTTAAATTAACTGTGTACCTTTGTTTCCGACCAATTCACTTCTCAGTCTGAATTCACTCAACCATCATGACTAGCTCAGATGACAGAACTCTTCTACTGTAGTAAAGAGAGCCCAATGTCTGTGGCCTTGTTTAATTATCTTTCTGTTCCTGAGTCACTTTTCTTCTTTATCTATGCTTTGATCCAAGCTCCTCAAAGTAGTCCCAACGTGAAAAATGCCTGGGCTTGGAATCTTGTATTTATCAAGGTTTCACTTCACATTCCCTTTTCTTTCCCTCCCTCCCTCCTTTCTTCCCTTCCTTCTTCCTTCCTTTCCTTCCTTCCTTCTTTCCTTTCATTTTATTTTTTGACATGACCCAATTTGTTTTGGACAGGGTATATATGGTATGTTTTTAGTCAGTTTTGTTACTGTGATGAACAAAACTTGTGTTCCATCAGGAAGAGCTGAAAAGAGGAAATCTGCTTTTTCTCTCAGCTTCAGAGACCTCCCTTTGTGCTTGGGGGCTCCATCACTACTGGGCCTATGTGTGATACGTGGGTGTTATAGCAGGTCTGTGTTTGGGGGCTTCATCATTCCTGGGTCTGTGTGGTAAGGTAGATATCACAGCAGAAAGTACATGATGGAGCAAGATGGGATCATGACCAGGAAGTTGAGTGAAACTGAAAAGGACCCAGAAATGATACGCCCTTTAAAGTCCTTCCCCCCCAGGAACCACCCTCTAAGCAGGTGCCTCCCTGTGGAAGTACAGCCACCCATGAAGTTTTGATGAGTTAACCATGAAGGTTAAGATCCTTATAATCTATTCCCTTCTCAGAGGCCCATCAACTGGTAACCAAACCTTCAGAGGACAGTTTAGATTCAAGTCATAAGAATGTCTCTTTTCGTTTCCTGTCATGACTGTTCAGTCCCACAGCTCCTTGGCCAGATCTCATTCCCATTTCACTTCACTCTCTTATTGTCCCTCCCACACTGGCAGAGGCCTAGAGATCACCATTCCATCACAACTCTGCCTCAGTATTCACCAGCACCATCTCTATCATGGAGAAAAGTCATACACAGTGAGTGTATGTGACAGTTTCCATATATCAGCTCAGCTGAGGTTTCTGTTTTTAACAAAATTGACTTTGGGAGCTCAGTTCTTACTAACCCTGCCTTTTCAATGCCATAAAAAGAATGATCTTCTGTGCCTTGTCCAGTCTCTTGTCATCAGAGAGATGTCCTCCAGCAGTTGGTTGGAACAGATGTAAAGACCCACTGCCAAACATTAGCCAGACAGAGAGGCCAGGTTGTAGATCTCCATCAGGACCCTCCCTCTAGAGCTCAGGAAATACTGCAGAAGAGGGAGAGGAGAAATTATAGGAGCCAGAGGGGTCTAGGACACCCAGAGAACGTGGCCCAGAAGATAATTAAACATGGGGGCTCACAGAGGTTGAAGTGGGAATCACAGAGCTTGAGTGGATCTACACTTGATCCTTTGCAAATATATTATGGCTGTTTGGTGTTTGGGGGACTCCTGACAATGGCAGTGGGAGTGTCTCTGATTATTTTGCCAGCTCTTGGTAGCATTTTACTCTTTCTCAGTTCCCTTGCTCAGCATTGATGTGAGAGTTTGTGCCCAGTCTTATTATATCTTGTGCTATGTTCCATTGCTATCCCTGGGAGGCTTGCTCTTTTCTTCGGGGAGGTGGGAAGGAGTGTAGCTGGGGGAGACGGATGGTGAGAGTATTGGGAGGAATGTGTGGAAAGGAAGCTATGGTCAGGATGTATTATATGAGAAAAGAATAAAATTCTGTTTTTAAAAAAATGATCTTAAAACCTGATTCTTTTACAAATTTGAGGTTTGAAAGCTTACAAATAACACACTTCCTTTCCCCAGCTCAGTTCAGAAATGAGATGCACACAGATCCAAGTTGATAAAATGAAATGCAGTCCTCATTTTTATTAAAGCTGTTAGGAAATTTTGTGGAAGGTGAGAGGAATAAATGCACCCTCTAAGGATTGCTCAATTGTCTTAAAATCACAGACTGTGTCCAAGCTGTGCTCATCACTGTTAACTGCGAGTCCTGCAGTCTCATTAGCACGCGTCACCTTCCCAGAGCCTGGGCAGAGCCAGTTCTGCCTAGTTTGCTGCATATTCAGGAGCTGATGTCTTCTTCTCAAATTTGTCTTTCAGATTTCTTTTTCTCTGCTCATTCCTCCCTCCAGAAATGCTTGGTGAGGGATAGAAAGGAAGTGACTTGAATATGAGCTTATTGATGGACATAGGCAATTTAATATCAGTTGCTGGCTCTCTCCCCATGTCTGTGCATCCTTGCCAATGTGGGCACAATAGAATCTCATGGTTTTTTGGCCTGTTCTTACTGTTTGAATGGAAATGGGCCTCATTGGCTCATAGATTTGAATACTTGCTTCCCAGCTGGTGGAACTGTTTGGGAAGGATTAGGAGGTGTGGGCTGGTTTGAGTATGCTTGACCCAGGGAGTGACACTATTAGGAGGTGTGGCCTTGTTGGAGTAGGTGTGGCCTTGTTGGAGGAAGTATGTCACTGTGGGGGTGGGCTTTGAGACCCTCCTCCTAGTCACATGGGAGTAAGTCTTCTTCTAGAGGCCTTCAGATAAAGATGTAAAACTCTCAGCTCCTCCTGTACCATGTTTGTCTGGATGCTGCCATCCTCCAGTTTTGATGATAATGAACTATACCTCTGAACCTGTAAGCGAATCCTAATTAAATGTTGTCCTTAAAAGAGTTGCCTTGGTCATAGTATCTATTCACCCTAATTAAGTAAAACCATAACTAAGACAGAAAGTGTGGCTACATTTGAGGAAATGTGTCTTTGAGGGAAGGGCTTTCAGGTTTGAAAAGCCTACCCATTCTCGATTAGCTCTCTGTCTTCTTCCTGAGAATAAGGATGTTAAGTCTCAGCACAGGTACAGGGATCCCATGTCTACTTGCCTAATGCCTTGCTCCTTTTCCTGATGGCCATGAACTTACTCTCCAAAACTGTAAACTTCAATAAACTCTTCTGTAAGTTTTATTGGCCATGGTATTTTAAATAGTAATTAAAAAGTAATTAAGGCAATTATCAAGTTTCCAATCTCATTTTACTGACTAAAACAACTTAGCAGGCAGGCATTGTGCCAATACTCATGAGAGCATTGAAGAAAAAGACCCTGCTTATGCACTCAGGAGGTTTAAATGTTTAGCAGTAGTTGTGACCCTATCATGCTCCAGTGAGCAGTCCCAATCCAATGGTCACAAAGATGCCCCAGGGTCATGTGACAAAACCTATGAATCTAGGGAGGAATGAAAAGAAAACAAAGAGGATACAGGAAGAAAAAATAACCAGTGCATGCTACATGCATGTAGAAAATTTCCAAAGAACTAAACTTAAATTTTAAAAATCTAGTTACACATACAGCCTAGGATGAGTAAGTCAATATTTTAATAGAAATTCATGATGATACTTTGAAAGATATCACAAATCAACACATAAGATGCTTCTAAAACAATTCAAAGTAAAATAAGAATATAGAAGGGGTTTTTATTTCTTCAACGACTCTCTGGTCATTCAAAAGTATATTGTCCCATCTCCAAGTATTTGTGTGGCTTCTTTAACTTCTATTGTTATTTCTGGATTTATCATACTTTGTCATAAGAAAAAAAGAAACTATTTTGTTCCTTCTGCACTTGTTAAAACTTGCTTTATGGCTTAGAATGTGATCTACTTTAGAGAGAAGAAAGTGCAATATGTATATGTTAGATGAAATGTTCTACAGATATTTGGGTAAGTCCACTCAGATTATAATATAGATTAATTTTTAAGTTTTGTCATCTCATATTCTGCCTCTCCACTAGTAGCAGGGCAAAGTCCAGAATGTGAAGTTGGCAGTCCAAGCGGTTCCCTTTGGGCCTCAGAGCAGAGCTGCACACCAAACTGGAAGGGGAAGTTGTGGGTATGTGTCTAATGCTGTAGTTCCAAGGTCTCCTATGAGGGTACCAGGGTACCATCAATCCACCAACTCAGAGAGGAATCAGGAACAGAAGTCCATGGTCTGCACACCAGACTGAAGGAATAGCCCCTGGAGATAAGCAGGATCCAGTCTAAGTGTGAGTACCGAGTGTTTAGGAGAAGGGAGGCAGCCGTCTTCATGAGTCAGTGTCATGGCTCATTTCGGTGAAGGCCTTCCCTGCAGCAATCTTTGATGAAGCAGTTCTCTGAGACAATCTTAGCTTGTTCATATTTCTTTATTGGGGGTGGATTTGAATGCTTTCTCTTTATTTGGGGTGAATCCGAGATTGTACAACTTGGGGGAAGGGCGTGATATTATCCAGGAAAGGTCATTGGCCGAAGGTTAAGGCTACTGAGATATCTCAGTAGCATGCAGAGGCCTTTCATGACTGAGTTCCCATGGTCGCCTAAAGGTCACCACCTGTTCCAAAGCAGACTTGAGGGATGGAGGTGTGGAGTGGGGGTGGGGGGTCAGCTCCATTCCTACCGACTAAGATCTCTGAGATTCCTAGGGGTTGAGCTCACTCCAATTTACCAGTTTAAGCCTGTCTGAGGGCACAATTCAGTGCCCTACAAAGTTTCTTTTGGACTTTATGTTTGGATTACTGTCTGAAGACTAAGGTCAGATACTGAAGTCACTCATTTTGTACCAGTTATCATATTTTTTGTTTTAAATTTTGATTTCTTGAAACTAGACTTCAACATTTGTTATTTATCTTTTTACCCATCCATTTATTATTACTTCCTGATAAAAATCTTCCCTTTATATAGTGATCTTTATCTTCTACATTATGACTAAAGTCTTATTTACAGATTTTAGTCCGTTTATTGGGACTTTGATCGATTTACTTCTACCCTTTGACTCTCCGTCTCTAGGTAGGTATCTTTGCCTGTGAGATATGTTTCTTTGGGAAAACAGAAAGCTGGGTCTTGTTTGTTAGTTCAAGCATGGCCTCTGTCTTTCTTTATTGGTGTCTTAAGGTTATTTCCACTTGGGGCTACTACTGAAGGATTTTAACTAAATCCTATGATTTTGCTAGTTATTTTTCTAGTTGGTTGGATTATTACTTTTTCTTTACTTTCTCCTCTCTTGGTAGTGTCTGCTTATTTAGTTGAGGAGATGGTAAATTCTTTTCTTAATTTCTTGTGTTTCTTCTTCCTCTACGTACAGTATTCTTTTAATTGTCTTCTATAGTTTAGTAGTCACTAACTCCTACACTTGGTGCTTGTCTTTGAAAATTCTTATTTCTTCATCAAATCTAAAAGATTGTGTTGCTGAACATAGCAACCTTAGCAGTTGTTTACTAACATGACCTAGATATATGGTCCCATGATTTCTGGGTTTGAAGGTTACTAATGAGATATCTGTTGATGGTCTAATATTCGTTGCTGTGGTGACTTTGTGCTGTTTCCCTTACACCTTCTAATGTTTCTTTGCTTTGTATTTATCATTGTACCTGGGGTTGTAAATGCCTCTTGTTTAGTTCTCCCTTTTTCCTCTAGAGTCAGGAAACTTTTCAGTATAATCTCACATTAAGCAACAATATCACTGACTAATTATCTGGTCACTATTTTCACTTTCACTCACCAGCTAAGGATTCCTGGAGCATTTGTTGGTTGTTATTTAATATATAACTGACTTTGGCTCTCATGTTCCAGCAGCATGGTCAGACTCTAAGTACCACTTAAAAGGAAAGAACAAACAAAATCATAACAGGAGAGTGTTGTAGCTCAGTGATAAAGCATATGCCAGGCATGTCTGATGTCTCATGTTCAATTTTCAGCATAACAAAATAAATTTTATTATTTAAATTTTTAACTATATGTAGTATAGTAACTATATGTAGTATGTAGTATAGTTATATAAGTATATGTAGCTTTGACCTAGATTCAGTCATTTTAAGCTTACAATCAACTTACAGTTTAATCTTTATGCTGACCAGACTCTTTTCAAGTAAATATCAAATGTCATTTCATTCCATTTTAAGTTTCAGTATACTTTTGTAAAAGCAAACAACACAACTACATATCATTATCACACTTAAAATATGTATATATATGTATATATATATATATATATATATATGTATGTATATATATATATCCAAATAACACAAATAAATTTTACCCAAATTGTTCTGAAAGTATTTTTTACTTGAGACAAAATCTAATGAATTCGTATGTTATAGTGAGTTAATATGTCTTAAGACTTTTTGTTGGTTTGGTTTAGTTTTTTGTTTTTTGGGGGTTTTTTTTGTTGTTGTTTTGTTTTGTTTTGTTTTGTTTTTTATCCTGAGCCTCTATCACTATCTTTTTCTTTTGGGGGAAAGAGAAGAAAGGTAGTCCTCACAATATACAGAAAATGCCAATTTGTCCTGTAGAGATTTCCCCCATTTAATCTAACTAATAGACATGCAATGGTAATTTGATGTACTCCTCTGTCCCCTGTCTTTCCTGGTAATTAGTGCTAAGAGCCCCATCAGACTCTGGCTCAAGTTTTGGCACAAGTTCTTCTTTGGTGGAGCCTTTACTTCTATCAGGGAATGCTAATGTACTGTTGGATTTTGCACATTAGCAGTTATCTCTTATCATTACCTAGACCAATGTTTCATTATTTCCAAACTAATCATCTTCTTTTATTTCACTCTAGCTAGTATTTCTATTTTATTAGCTTGAAATGTTTAGAAAAAGAAATCTCTATCATCAGTAATTCCATTACCTGAGTGTCTGCTTTACCTAAGGGGAAAGGAAGTTGATTCTCTAACATTCTTCACAGGTCATCATTGATGACATTTTTTGCTTTGGCTAACTTTTAAATTAGAACCTTAATTATACTTGGTAAAGCATTGTTTCACTACTACTATCATCACTGGTACTCAAATTATTCCAATGTTTGCCAGTAGAGGCGAGCTGGTCCTCTATGCCATGGCTGCCTCTTCAGTACCCTTTGATAGATCCAAGTTCTGCAATATAGTGGGATGCAACAGCATCCCTGCGAAAGATCCTCCTGTTCTAAGGAATCATGCTTCTCCAGGCAGGACAGGATGCTACAGAGAAAGGTTTGAACACCAGCTTTGCTGATTGCTTCTTCACTAGCAATGGTTTCCTTGACTTTAAATGAAAACAACTAGTTACACCTTGCTACCTTAAAGTTAGATACATTATGAACTGTGTTCTATTTCTGTTTCACACTTAGGCCTCTAAGGTTTCTGAGACAGTATGACCTAGCCTCATGATGTTAACATCTTCTGTCCAATGATGTGCACCCTAACTCACTTGCTTCGTCTAAAAAGTGCATATTGAACAGTCTTAAAATAATTATGCCAACACTACCACCTACTACATAATTACTGAAAACAGTTTCCATTCTGTTTTGTTTAAAATATATCCCACTAGAAAAAATATGGCTAAAGAAGCCTGTTTTAAAGTCATAAAATAGTCTTATGTATGTATTAAAGTGTCATAAGGAAACCTGTCATTTCATATGCTAATGGAAAAATAAAATGAAATTTAAAAATAAAATTAAATAAAATAGTGTCTTCATAATATGCCACATACCCAATACTCTATGCTTTATTTTATTTTAACTTTAATGTTGAGAACTTTGTACTTCATTTTGTTAGATAGTTATATAAATATTTACATGGTTTCAAATTTAAAGTAATGCTTACTCTGAGTCACATAAGCCGCTGTTACATATGTATGTTTTTGTAGCCTCTGTTAAGGGTTGAATGAATGATGTTTCTAAAATGATATTGCTAGAAGTGCTTCCTTTGCTTCCATAGCCAAATTGAGCTGTGATACAAGATAGGAACGGGTGACTTTATAAATCAGGGAAGAAGGACTTAGAGCCAGATATGTACAGTTAAGACAGTCGTGTGAATGTGCAGGCAAAAGTTGGTGTTGTATAAACTACAATTCAAGAAGCACCAAAGCCAGGCAGCAAACCAGAAAACACTAGGAAGAGACTAGTTAAGTTCTTCCATTTGACCCTTCTAAGGGAGAATTTCCCCAACAACAATTTGGTTCTGTGCCTCTTGCATCCAGAACTTTGAGACATGAAAGTTGCATTAAGGGTCATTACATATCCCTGTGCTACATTACTATGTAGCTCAAAGGGGCTGATAGTACACACCTGACACATGGGTGTGTCTACTTACCATTCTCAGGGCTAGAATTTTTGTCGTGTTTAAACCTGTGCAGGGTGGTGGATGCTGTCTTAGCCTCTGTGAGCTCTTATGTGAATTAGTAAGATGTTGTTTTCTTGGAGTCATCCACCACCTCTGATGCTTATAATCTTTCTGCCTTGTACATCTATTCCTGAGACTTGAGGGGTTTAAAGAAGACATCCATACCATTTGGAGCTGAGTGGTCCAAAGTCTCTCATTCTCTGTACATTGTCCAGCTGTTGGCCTCTGTGTTAGTTACCATCCACTGCAAGAAAAAACTTCTATCATTAGGTTTGAGCAACTTCTGACCTGTGGGTATATCAATATATGGCTAGGAGCTATTTTATTACTGTGTTCCCTTAGAAGAATAAGAGTAGTGGGTTTTTCCCTGTGGCCCATTACTGGGTTAGTCTCAGGTTCTTAGTCACTTTAGCAGTGTCAGATATGAGTTCCATCTCCTGAAGTTATTCTGATTGGAAAACACATACCCAAGGTGTAAACACTGACATTCACAAATAAGGGAAAACATTCAATGTTGGTCTTTGGGAGTCTGGGTTACCTCACTCAGAATGATTGTTTCTAGCTCCATACACTTACTTCCAAATTACATTATTTTATTTTTCTTAACAGCTGAATGACATTAAATTGTGCAAATGCCCCATATTTCCATTATCCATTCATCCAATGATGGACAGCTAGGCTATTTACAATTAGTGGATACTGTGAAGGCAGCAGTAATGAACGTTAATGAGCAAATATCTCTGAAGTAAGATGCATACGCTTAAGAGTGATATGGCTGAATCTTAAAGTAGATTAATTTTCAGCTTTGCGAAGGACTACCACACTAAGTGCTGTAGAAGCTGTATAAGGCTGTACTCCCACCACAATGGAGAAGTGTTCCCTTTCTCTGCATCTTAAGGAAGAATGCTGAACAAGCCATGATGAGCAAACCCGCATGTGCTGTCATTCCTATTGATCGTGCCCATTCTGACTGATGAAAAGGAAAATTTCAAAGTTGTTTTAACTTGCTTTTCTTGATGGCTAAGGATATTGTCTTAGAGTTATTGCTGAGATAAAACACCATGACCAAATGAAACTTGGAAAGGAAAGGACACGTATTTATCATATGTGTCCATGTCACTTTTCATCACTGAAGGAAGTCAGATTAGGAACTCAAGCAGAGTGGGAACCTGGAGGCAGCAGCTGACACAGAGGCCAAGGAGGAGAACTGCTTACTGCTTTGCTCACCACAGCTTGTTCAGCATTTTTTCTTAAGAAAACAATAATAGCTCCAGCTTGTAGTTAGCCACGATGGGCTTTACCCTCCTCCACCAATCACTAGTCTAAAAAATGCCCTCCAGACAGATCTTATGGAGGCAATTTTCTCAATTAAGGTTCAATCTTTTCAGATGATTCTATCTTGTATCAAGTTGACATAAAACCAGACATCACAAACGTTGAAGAGTTTTTTTAGTGTTTCTCATCTGTTTGTGTTTCATCTGTTGATAATTCTCTTTTTACTTCCATACACCAATTTTAATTGGGTTGTTTCTTGATATTCCAGTCTTTTTCTTTCTTTATATATTCTAAATACTAACACTCTGTCTTAGTTACAGTTATACTGCTGTAAAGAGACACCATAATCAAGCCAACTTATAAAAGGAATTATTTAATTAGGGACTTGCTTAGTTTAGGGGATAAGTCCAGGACCATCATGGCAAGAAGCATGGCAGCCATCAGGCAGGTGAAGAAATGGAGCCAAGGCTGAGAGCTTACCTCTTGGTTTGCAAATTAGAAGCAGAGAGAGAGAGATGGGTTTTTTAAAAGCTCAAAGACTACAACATGGAAATATCTTCTCCAAGAAGACCACAACTCCTAATCCTTCCTAAACCATAGACTAACAGGGAACCAAACATTCAGATATATAAAATCACCACTCACTCTATAATCACTCAAGATTTTTTTCCTGTTCTTTGTGATGGTATCTTTTGCTTTACAGAAGCTTTTTAGTTTCATGAGGTCCCATTCATTGTTTAGTTTTAAATGTCTGTGCTATCAGTGTCCTATTCAGAAAGTCCTTTCCTGCACCAGTGAGTTGAAGTCTAATAGCCATTTTCTCTTTTATCAGAGATTCTTAATCTTTTTGGAGTAGAGTTTTATGCAGGATGATAGACGTGGATCTATTTTCATTCCTCTACATGTAATGATTCAGTTTAACCAGCACCGTTTGTTGAAGATGCTATTTTTTCCTCTGGTGTGTATTATAAGCTTCTTTGAAAAAAATTATGTGTCTATGGGTTTGTGGAATTATATCTGTATCTTCAATTCCATTGTTCATGGTTTTGTGTGTGGGTTGTGTGTGTGTGTGTGTGTTACCATTTTTCAATTTCTGTGAATAATTTTGTTAGAAGTTTAATGTAGATTGGGGTGAAATCTGTAGAGTGCTTTTGGTGGGGGTCCATTTTCACTATTAGTCATACTGATCAATCCATGAGCATGTGAGATCTTTCTATCTTCCCACACCTTCTTCAGTTTTTTTTCTTCAATGTCTTAATGTTCTTTTTATACAAGTCTTTTTTTTCCTTTTTTTTTTCCTTTTTTTCATTAATTTTTAATTAGGTATTTTCTTCATTTACATTTCCAATGCTACCCCAAAAGTCCCCCAAGCCCTCCCCCCACTCCGCCCCCACTCCCATCCTTCACTTGCTTGGTTAGAATTATGTTAAGATAAATTACTTTTGAGGCTACTATGAAAGACATAATTTCTATGGTTCTTCTTCAGTCTGTCATTTATATATAGGAAGATTGCTGACTTTCATGTATTAATTTTGTATCCTGCTCTTTACTAAAAGTATTTATCAGGTGTAGAATCTTCCTGGTAGAAACTTTAAAGTAATCATATTGTGATCATTTGTATATTCTTGGACCAGGAAGTGGCACCATCTGTAGGTGTGGCCTTGATTGGAATAGGTGTGTCACTGTGGGTGTGGGCTTAGGACTCTCAGCCCAGTTGCCTGAAAGTCAGTCTTCCACTAGCAGCCTTTGGATGGAGATGTAGAACTCTCAGCTCTGCCTGCACCATGACAGCCTGGATGCTGCCACGCTCCCACCTTGATGAAAATGGATTGAACCTCTGAACCTGTAAGCCAGCCCCAATTAAATGTTGTTTTTTATAAGACTTGCCTTGGTCATGGTGTCTGTTCACAGCAGTAAAACCCTAACTAAGACACATATCATTTGAAAATAGACGCTATGATTTCTTTGTCATTTGTATGTCCTTGATCACCTTCAGTTGTTTTATTGCTCTAAGACTTAAGGTACTATATTGAATAGATATGGAGAGAGTGTTCATCTTTATCTTGTTCTTGATTTTAGTTGGAATTCATTGAGTTTCTCTCCATTAGGATGATGTTGGCTGTAGGCTTGCTGGAAATTGTCTTTATTATGTTGAGCTATGCCCTGGCATCCCTACTCTCTCTAGGACTTTTGTTTGTTTGTTTGCTTGCTTGCTTGCTTGCTTGCTTGCTTGCTTGCTTGCTTGCTTGCTTGCTTATTGAAACAGGATCTCTCTATATAACCTTTCGTTGTCCTAGATCTCTCTGTGTAGTGAAGATGCCCTTAACCTTATAGAGACCCAGCTGCCACTGCCTTCTAAATGCTGGGATTGAAGGCGTATGTCACCACTGCCTGATTAGGAGTTTGTATCATAAAGACGGTTAGATTTTGTCAAAGGCCTTTTCCACATCTACTAAATAATGTGATTTTTTACATTCAGTCTATTTATATGCCTGATTACATTTATTGGTTTATGTGTGTTGAGCCATTCCTGCATTCTGGAATGTAACCAACTTAATCACGGTGGACAATCTTATATGTTACTTGACCTTTTTCTCATACTGATTTTAATAATCTTTCTTTCTTTGTGTATTTGGTGTTTTGACTATTATGTGATGGGAGGAATTTCTTTTCTGGCCCAGTCTACTTTGAGTTCTGTAGGCTTCTTATATGTTTATGGGCATCTCTTTCTTTAGGTTAGGGAAGTTTTCTTTTATAATTTTGTTGAAGATATTTACTGGCCCGATGAGTGGGAAATTTTCACTCTCTTTTTTTTTTATTAAGTATTTATTTCATTTACATTTCCAATGCTATCCCAAAAGTCCCCCACACCCTCCCACACCCACTCCCCCACCCACCCACTCTCAATTCTTGGCCCTGGTGTTCCCCTGTACTGAGGCATATAAGGTCTGCAGGACCAATGGGCCTCTCTTTCCACTGATGGCCGACTAGGCCATCTTCTGATACATATGCAGCTAGAGACACCAGCTTGGGGGGTGGGGGGTGACTACTGGTTAGTTCATATTGTTGTTCCACCTATAGGGTTGCAGATCTCCCCAGCTCCCTGGGTACTTCCTCCAACTCCTTCATTGGGGGTCCTGTGATCCATCCAATAGCTAACTGTGAGCATCCACTTCTGTGTTTGCTAGGCCACAGCATACTCTCACAAGAGACAGCTATATCAGGGTCCTTTCAGCAGATTCTTGCTAGTGTAAGCAATGGTGTCAGCATTCAGGGGCTGATTATGGGATGGATCCCCGGGTATGGCAGTCTCTAGATGGTCCATCCTTTCGTCTCAACTCCAAACTCTGTCTCTGTAGCTCCTTCCATGGGTGCTTTGCTCCCAATTCCAAGAAGGGGCAAAGTATCCACACCTTGGACTTCGTTCTTCCCGAGCTTCATGTGTTTCACAAATTGTATCTAATATCTTGGGTATTCTAAGTTTCTGGGCTAATATCCACTTCTCAGTGAGTACATATCATGTGAGTTCTTTTATGATTGAGTTACCTCACTCAGGATGATGCCCTCCAGGTCCAACCATTTGCCTAGGAATTTCATAAATTCATTCTTTTTAATAGCTGAGTAGTACTCCATTGTGTAAATGTACCACATTTTCTGTATCCATTCCTCTGTTGAGGGGCATCTGGGTTCTTTCCAGCTTCTGGCTATTATAAATAAGGCTGCTATGAACATAGCGGAGCATGTGTCCTTCTTACCAGTTGGAACATCATCTGGATATATGCCCAGAAGAGGTATTGCGGGATCCTCCGGTAATACTATGTCCAATTTTTTTAAATTATTTTTTATTACATATTTTCCTCAATTACATTTCCAATGCTATCCCAACAGTCCCCCATACCCCCCCCCCACTTTCCTACCCACCCATTCCCATTTTTTGGCCCTGGCGTTCCCCTGTACTGGGGCATATACAGTTTGCATGTTCAATGGGCCTCTCTTTCCAGTGATGGCCGACTAGGCCATCTTTTGATACATATGCAGCTAGAGTCAAGAGCTCCATGGTACTGGTTAGTTCATAATGTTGCACCTACAGGGTTGCAGATCTCTTTAGCTCCTTGGATACTTTCTCTAGCTCCTCCATTGGGGACCCTGTGATCCATCCAATAGCTGACTGTGAACATCCACTTATGTGTTTGCTAGGTCCTGGCCTAGTCTCACAAGAGACAGCTATATCAGGGTCCTTTCAGCAAACGCTTGCTAGTGTATGCAATGGTGTCATCGTTTGGAGGCTAATTATGGGATGGATCCCTGGATATGGCAGTCTCTAGATGGTCCATCCTTTTGTCTCAGCTCCAAACTTTGTCTCTGTAACTCCTTCCATCGGTGATTGTTTCCAATTCTAAGAAGGGGCAAAGTGTCCACACTTTGGTCGTCGTTCTTCTTCAGTTTCATGTGTTTTGCAAATTATATCTTGTATCTCGTTATACTAAGTTTCTGGGCTAATATCCACTTATCAGTGAGTACATATCATTTGAGTTCTTTTGTGATTGTGTTACCTCACTCAGGATGATGCCCTGCAGGTCCAACCATTTGCCTAGGAATTTCATAAATTCATTCTTTTTAATAGCTGAGTAGTACTCCATTGTGTAAATGTACCACATTTTTTGTGAGGGACCACCAGACTGGTTTCCAGAATGGTTGTACAAGCTTGCAATCCCACCAACAATGGAGGAGTGTTGCTCTTTCTCCACAACCTCACCAGCATCTGCTGTCACTTGAATTTTTGATCTTAGCCATTCTGACTGGTGTGAGGTGGAATCTCAGGGTTGTTTTGATTTGCATTTTCCTGATGATTAAGGATGCTGAACATTTTTTTTTCAGGTGCTTCTCAGTCATTCCATATTCCTCAGGTGAGAATTCTTTGTTTAGCTCTGAGCCCCATTTTTAATGGGGTTATTTGATTTTCTGGAGTCCACCTTCTTGAGTTCTTTATATATATTGGACATTAGTCCCCTATCTGATTTAGGATAGCTGAAGATCCTTTCCCAACCTGTTGGTAGCCTTTTTGTCTTCTTGACAAAGTCTTTTGCCTTACAGAAACTTTGCAATTTTATGAGGTCCCATTTATCTATTCTCGATCTTACAGCACAAGCCATTGCTGTTCTATTCAGGAATTTTTTTCCTGTACCCATATCTTCGAGGCTTCTGCCCACTTTCTCCTCTATAAGTTTCAGTGTCTCTGGTTTTATGTGGAGTTCTTTATCCAATTAGATTTGACCTTAATACAAGGAGATAGGAATGGATCAATTCTCATTTTTCTGCATGATAACCGCCAGTTATGCCAGCACCATTTGTTGAAAATGATGTCTTTTTTCCATTGGATGGTTTTAGCTCCCTTGTCTAAGATCAAGTGACCATAGGTGTGTGGGTTCATTTCTGGGTCTTTAATTCTATTCTACTGGTCTACTTTTCTGTCGTTATATCAGTACGAACCAGTTTTTATCACAATTGCTCTGTAGTACAGCTTGAGGTCAGGCATGGTGATTCCACCAGAGGTTCTTTTATCCTTGAGAAGAGTTTTTGCTATCCTAGGTTTTTTGTTATTCCAGATGAATTTGGAGATTTCCCTTTCCAATTCGTTGAAAAATTGAGTTGGAATTTTGATGGGGATTGCATTGAATCTGTAGATTGCTTTTGACAAGATAGCCATTTTTACAATGTTGATCCTGCCAATCCATTACCATGGGAGATGAAAATCTTCTGAGATCATCTTTAATTTCTTTATTTAGAGACTTGAAGTTCTTATCATACAGATCTTTCACTTCCTTAGTTAGAGTCACGCGAAGGTATTTTATATTATTTGTGACTATTGAGAAGGGTGTTGTTTCCCTAATTTCTTTCTCAGCCTGTTTATCCTTTGTGTACAGAAAGGCCATTGACTTGTTTGAGTTAATTTTATAACCAGATACTTCATTGAACCTGTTTATGAGGTTTAGGAGTTCTCTGGTGGAATTTTTAGGGTCACTTATATATACTATCATTTCATCTGCAAAAAGTGATATTTTGACTTCTTCCTTTCAAATTTGTACCCCTTGATCTCCTTTTGTTGTCAAATTGCTCTGGCTAGGACTTCAAGTACAATGTTGAATAGGTAGGGAGAAAGTGGGCAGACTTGTCTAGTCCCTGATTTTAGTGGGATTGCTTCTAGCTTCTCACCATTTACTTTGTGTTGGCTACTGGTTTGCTGTAGATTGCTTTTATTATGTTTAGTTATGGGCCTTGAATTCCTGATCTTTCCAAGACTTTTATCATAAATGTGTGTTGGATTTTGTCAAATGTTTTCTCAGCATCTAACAAGATGATCATGTGGTTTTTGTCTTTGAGTTTGTTTATATAATGGATTACGTTGATGGATTTCCATATATTAATCCATCCCTGCATCCCTGGAATGAAACTTACTTGGTCAGGATGGATGATTGTTTTGATGTGTTCTTGGAATTGGTTAGCAAAAATTTTATTGAGTATTTTGGCATCAACTCACAAGGGAAATTGGCCTGAAGTTCTCTATCTTTGCTGGGTCTTTCTGTGGTTTAGGTATCAGAGTAATTGTGGCTTCTAGAATGAGTTGGGTAGAGTACATTCTGCTTCTATTTTGTGGAATAGTTCATAAAGAACTGGAATTAGATCTTCTTTGAAGGTCTGATAGAACTCTGCACTAAACCTGTCTGGTCCTGGACTTTTTTTGGTTGGGAGACTATTAATGACTGCTTCTAATTTAATGTGATATAGGACTGTTTAGATCATTAACCTGATCCTGATTTAACTTTGGTACCTTTCTAGAAATTTGTCCATTTTATCCAGGTTCTCCAGTTTTGTTTTGAGTATAGCCTTTTGTAGAAGGATCTGATGGTGTTTTGGATTTCTTCAGGATCTGTTGTTATGTCTCCCTTTTCATTTCTGAATTTGTTAATTAGAATGCTTTCCCTGTGCCCTCTAGTGAGTCTGGCTAAGGGTTTGTCTATCTTGTTGATTTTCTCAAAGAACCAGCTCCTCGATTGGTTGATTCTCTGAATAGTTCTTCTTGTTTCCACTTGGTTGATTTCACCCCTGAGTTTGATTATTTCCTGCTGTCTACTCCTCTTGGGTGAATTTGCTTCCTTTTGTTCTAGAGCTTTTAGGTGTGTTGTCAAGCTGCTAATGTGTACTCTCTCTAGTTTATTTTTGGAGGCACTCGAAGCAATGAGTTTTCCTCTTAGAAATGCTTTCATTGTGTCCCATAAGTTTGGGTATGTTGTGGCTTCATTTTCATTAAACTCTAAGAAATCCTTAATTTCTTTCTTTATCCCTTCCTTGACCAAGGTATCATTGAGAAGAGTGCTGCTCATTTTTCCACGTGAATGTTGGCTTTCTATTATTTATGTTGTTATTGAAGATCAGCCTTGGTCCATGGTGATCTGATAGGATGCTTGGGAATTTTCAATATTTTAGTATCTGTTGAGGCCTGTTTTGTGACCAATTATATGGTCAGTTTTGGAGAAGGTACCATGAGGTGCTGAGAAGAAGGTATATCCTTTTGTTTTAGGATAAAATGTTCTGTAGATATCTGTTAGGTCCATTTGTTTCATCACTTCTGTTAGTTTCACTGTATCCCTGTTTAGTTTCTGTTTCCATGATCTGTCCATTGATGAAAGTGGTGTGTTTAAGTCTCCCACTATTATTGTGTGAGGTGCAATGTGTGCTTTGAGCTTTACTAAAGTGTCTTTAATCAATGTGGCTGTCCTTGCTTTTGGAGCATAGATATTCAGAATTGAGAGTTCCTCTTGGAGGATTTTACCTTTGATGAGTATGAAGTGTCCTTCCTTGTCTTTTTTGATAACTTTGGGTTGGAAGTCGATTTTATTCGATACTAGAATGGCTACTCCAGCTTGTTTCTTCAGACCATTTGCTTGGAAAATCACTCTGAGGTAGTGTCTGTCTTTTTCTCTGAGATGGGTTTCCTGTAAGCAGAAAAATGTGGGGTCCTGTTTGTGTAGCCAGTCGGTTAGTCTATGTCTTTTATTGGGGCGTTGAGTCCATTGATATTAAGAGATATTAAGGAAAAGTAATTGTTGCTTCCTATTATTTTTGTTGTTAAAGTTGGCATTCTGTTCTTGTGGCTGTCTTTTATTTCTGTTATTATCCTTTGAAGGGCTGGATTTGTGGAAAGATAATGTGTGAATTTGGTTTTGTCGTGGAATACTTTGGTTTCTCCATCTATGGTAATTGAAAGTTCGGATGGGTATAATAGCCTGGGCTGGCATTTGTGTTCTCTTAGTGTCTGTATAATATCTGTCCAGGATCTTCTGGCTTTCATAGTCTCTGGTGAAAAATCTGGTGTAATTCTGATAGGCCTGCCTTTTTATGTTACTTGGCCTTTTTCCCTTACTGCTTTTAATATTCTATCTTCATTTAGTGCATTTTTTGTTTTGATTATTATGTGTCTTAAGGAATTTCTTTTCTGGCTCAGTCTATTTGGAGTTCTGTAGGCTTCTTGTATATTCGTGGGAATCTCTTTCATTAGGTTTGGGAAATTTTCTTCTATAATTTTGTTGAAGATGTTAGCTGGCCCTTTAATTTGAAAATCTTCATTCTCATCTACTCCTATTATCCATAGGTTTGGTCTTCTCATTGTTTCCTGGATTTCCTGGGTGTTTTGAGTTAGGATCTTTTTGCATTTTGCATTTTCTTTGATTGTTGTGCCGATGTTCTCTATGGAATCTTCTGCACCTGAGATTCTCTCTTCCATCTCTTGTAATCTGCTGCTGATTGAGAAGTTGACCACAATTTTAATATGCCTACCTTTATATGTTACTTGGTCATTCTCCCTTGCAGCTTTTAATATTCTTTCTTTGTTTTGTATATTGCGTGCTTTGGTTATGTGGTCAGGGGACTTTCTTTTCTGGTCTGGTGTTCTGTAAGATTATGGTACTTTAATAGGCATATCCTTCTTTAGGTAAGGAAATATTTTTTCTATGATTATTTTAAAACTATTTTCTAGGCCTTTGAACTGTGTTTCTTCTCCTTTTTTTCCTATTACTCTTAGATTTGGTCTTTTTATAGTTTCCCAGATATCCTGGATGTTTTGTTTCACAGGCTTTTAAGTTTTAACATTTCTTTAACTGATGTATCAATTTCTTGTATCATTTCCAGGGACCAGGCCAGCATTCAGATAGACTGAAGCAGTCAGAAATGGGGGCTTGGCAGTTGCTGTGGCAAAAGTTGTGGTTGTGAGGGCTAAAGTAGCTTACTTTAGGTAATATTCTCTTTCCTTAAGTCTTTGTTGTTCTATGGCCAAAAGCTGCTGACTTCTGATTAATTCCTTCTGTTCAGGAGCAAGTGATAAAGGGGAAAAAGACTTCATTTGTTAAAGCTTTTTTCTCTCCAGCTCAGGGCTCCCTACGGGCCAGGTGAGGGGTTTGGGGTCTTTTAACTCTTCGTGAGCCAGAGAGAAAAGAAGAGGAAGAAAGAAAGAAAAAAAGGAGAGTCATGCACGCAGAAAAATCCACACTCAGGATGTAATGGAAATGTCTACACCAAAACTTTATTATTGCTTTCAGGCTTTTCTAGCCTACCAAAAGTTCTATATGTAGAAAAGAATTACCTCATGGATAAAATGTTACATAAAAAGGGAGTTACAGAATGATGTTGATAGTAAGTTCAAATGAGAATTTCATTCTATAAGCTTATTATAAGTTCAATGCAACAGTTTCATGTGGCCTTGCTTTATCATAGTGAACATCTGTGGTTTTATCCTTGTACTCAACATAGAATAAATGTTTTCCTTCATCACAAATTTGTCTCAAGCCTATTTCTCTTCTTAGTATAATTGTGAAAGCCCGCTGTACTCCTGATTATGCAGCCTTTACTTACTATTCTATGAGGAAGGAGCACATTCTAGTCTTGACTCTAACTTTATTATGACAAGATAACTAAAACCATCTCCTTAATTTTTTTCTTAAAATTATTTTAATCAAATTAGGAATTCTATCACATCATTAATTTATCTAAACAGCACTAATTTATGAAACGGTATCTTCATGATGATCTGCATGAAATTTGCTCAATAGGATGAGCTGATACCCAGAAATCATTAGGCTACATAACAGTGACAGAAAAGGCATATCAGCAGCAAGAGGCAATCCTGGGATGAAATCTCTAAGGATTCTGCATTCTCAGAGCTCATCCATTACAGACCATGCAAAACATTGGGCCATCTCCAGAAAATTCATTTGCATGCCTTAATCTTTTGTAGATGGCTTCTGACATATTGTATCTTTAATGCCTAAGATTCTCTTCTCCATCTCTTGTGTTCTATTGGTAGTATTTGTGTTTGTAGTTTCTGTTCACCTACCTACCTAGATTTTCCATTTCCAGAACTCCCTAAGTGTGTGTGTATGTGTGTGTGTGTGTGTGTGTGTGTGTGTGTGTTTATTGCTTCTATTTCAATTTTCAGATCTTAAACAGTTTTATTCATGTCTATCAACTGTTTGCTTTTCCTTGGCTTTCTTGATTTTCCTTAAGGGATTTATTCATTTCCTCCAATTGTTTTCTCTTGAATTTCTTTAAGGGATTTATTCATTCCTCTTTAAGGACTTCTTTCATCCTCATAAATTTGGTTTAAGGTCTAGCCAGTTTGACTAATAAATGGGTTTATTGGGGTTACTTAGAAAAGCATGGGCAATTTATAAGCTCACAATGGGGAAAGTTCTGCTGAAATCTACCTTTTCTATCTCCCGTATACTCTAGCAAATTCAAAACCAAATGCATCTGAAGCAAGAAGAACTGGATTTCGTTACCCTTTCTGCCTCTTCTGTGAAGGACTGTTAATGATCTCTTTACTACAGACATAGCTATCAGCTGTACAGCAGGTTATCTTGCTACCATGGCTGGATCAATGTTTCTTGAAAGTTACACACAACATGTATGCTTCATGATGGCAATAGCCATGTTAGCTATACTTCACATGTAAAAATATCCCTGATCACAAACCATACTCTACAAGTAAAAGTATGTCTTCAAATGGATAAATGAGCTAAGTGATAAAGGTCAGACTCAAACCTGTTCACAGTCCTGCTTAAGGCAAACATCATCCCAACTGTACCAGAATCTTATACAGCACAGTCATGTCTAGGCCAGTTAATAGTGGGTACTGCTAATCCTTAAGATAAGAGGCTTAAAAGGAAAGAGATATGTCTGACCAACACCCTAGTGACCTTCCCTGGAAGTTGATGAGTATTCCAAGACTAGTGATGAGTGACTGACAGAAGACAGGCTTGTGTTCACCATGCTGTGACGCTGAGCTCAAGGCACTAGCCATAAACCTGAAAATGGAGACACAGGAAGGTTCATGGTGGGTGATGCCGAGCAGCAGGGCCAGAATCTAAATTCAAATGTGTTGTTTTTTGCTTGCAGGCCTGTGCTGGGGCTACTTTGGCATGCTGCTTTCCCTGAACAACTGTGATTCTTGCTGAATAATTGAAGCCCAGGCTTTGTCCATATCAGGGATATTACTGTTTGATTTTGTGATCCCAAAGGGACAGCTGAAAACAGCTGATGCCTCTGCTGGTACTGACATTGCTACAGAATGTGGGAATTTTTCTGGTTTGACATTTGCGGGGGACACTAGAAATTGCATTGAGAAGTGGGGGCACCTTACTTGCTTTTTTAAAGGCTCAAGGATATTCAGATGAGACGGATGAAAGGATAGTAAGATGCTTTCCTATGTGGCAAATTGTATGTGATGAATATGTGGTTTTAAAAATTAATTATGAATGGAACAGCCCATCCCCTAAGGAATTGAAATGATGCAGAATAAGTTGCTGCTAATGGCAAGATGTGAATTTTAATGCACACCATACCAAGACAATACTATCCACATGCTTGGCTTATAGTAGCATGCACTGTAACTCCTGCCTTACCCTGAGCTACAGCAAAAATAAAACTACAATGGCTGAATTACTGACGATAATTCTTTTTAAATAGTCACTTCCCAGATACATATTCGCAAATGAAGCAGACTGGCTCTTGTGCCTTGCTATGAATAGGGCATGTGACCTCTGCCTAAGATCTCATATGGATCACAGAGCAGAGGTCAAGCACTTGCTCAATGAGTAGTTCTTTACCTTGTGAGCCTTATTAACAGTGCTTACTTATTTCTTCTCACAGAAATACTATTGAAGGAATATTCACAATTTTGTTATGTAAGAAAATATTTAAAATAGGCATAGCAAAAATCAGTGACTTGCCTTAACAAAAATCACAATAGATTTTATCAAATTTTTAAATCAACACAAATGAAACCTCTCTTCTGCTCAGTGACGAAACTCCTAGAGAGAACTAGAATGCTGAAGTTATCTTTTCAAACTCATGTTCACTGATTCACGTATATGTGTGTGTGAATATATACCCTAGCTTAATCTCAAACATGACATGATAAATCCACACCTCCCTTGCTTCTATCTCTTCCCTCCTTATTCTTACAACCAGAGACAAAATCCCTTGGGCCATACAAATATTGCCTATATAACATACAAGGAAGCTTTAATTGTCTTCTAAAGGTTTAGCTACGTGGAGTTAATGAATGTATAAGTGGATGAGAAATTCATTTGATAGATGAGGTGAGTAAAAAAAAAAAAATAGGAGTGCTTAAAAACCCTGGAATTCTGTCAAAGCTCTTCTCTCTCTGAAGGGAAAAGACCTGACTTTGAATCAAGGTGACTTGGGTTTAAACCTTGTCTCCATCATTTCTCACTGTGTGGAGCCTGGCAACTCAATGACCCAGCTCATGGCATGCTCATTGGTCAGATGGAGTGAAAAATACTCATTGCATATTCTTGATGAAACAGAAACATTTGATGGCGACAGTTCTTAGCATGTTCCCTAAGCTCAATGAATATGAGTTGAATGCTAACCTGCTAGTCAAAAAACTGCAGTTTGAAGAGTAGCTGTGAATAGCAATCATTTATCTCAAAATTCTCTCACAAGAAAAAAAAGTCTCTCATTTGCATAAAGGCAAATAACAGAGAGAAAAGTTATTTTATTTTGGCTGCAGACATGATTCAGTTGAAGAAAGTTTGTCTAGCATTCATAAAGTTGTAGGTGCCATCCCCCAAACTGCCACACACACACAAAGTTGTATGTGTGTTCTTTTGTGTATTTTTGTTATGTAACTGAACCCAGGGGTTTGCACCAATCTACCATTCAGCTATATCCCAGACCTTGACTATATAAGCCAGGGTCTGGTTATGTACCTTAGGCTGAACTTGAACTAATGAGCCCTTCTTCACCTATACCCCAAGTGCTGGGGTTACAAATGCATGACTAAGAAGTTTATACTTTTAAATACTTAGAACAAGGCTCTTGCTATATACTTTAAAATTTTTTTTCCTCAACATTAAATTAGATCTTTTGCAACTGGTTCTCAAGGCAATATATTCACAAATGCACATAAATAATTCCCACAGGAAATAGATATTAGCCATTGAAACTGCTATGATCTATGTTTACACTGCCCCAAAATTTAAACACTAAGAGATGATGCTAGGAGGTGGTGCCTTTGGAAAGTAACTGGGCCACAAGGGTGGAGTCCTTACCATCATGAGTGGGAATACTGCCCATATCAAAAAATCTGGAGGAAGGCCCTCATGTGTCCTACCATATGAGGTCAGGGTAAGAAATAACTATTGAGGAATCAAGACATCACCACACACTATCCTGCTAACATCTCTACCATGAGCTTGTCAGCCTCTAAAAGTGGAGAGATAATTTCTGTTTACAAATCACTAGGTCTATTATAATTTTCATAATATCCCAAGCAAAGGCAGACAACATGTGGCTACACGGGCGCTTCTTCTCTGCAGCCAAATTTGAAGTGAGACAGAACCTGTTGGCCCCAATCACCAGCTCTGTGTCTTGTATAGCAAAAGTTTATTTCTAAAGACTAAAAATAAGTATATAAATAAGTATATAGAAAGCTCATAGTAGGTCTCTGATGATTGCTAAAGATCCACCTCTACCCCACTTCTGTCTTCCACCAAGGGGAGTCCCTACTGTTTACTAATGGGGACTCTAGTCTCCTGTCAACTCTTTTACCTCTAGCAGAAAATTACCAAAATAGTTTATCATCAGATGGCTTGCACTATAGCCAGTCTTTATCAGACACTTGGCATAAGCAGCTCCTGCAATCATCCTCCACTTACCCCAACATGTGCTTTGGGTATCAGAAGGCTACGTGCGCAGACCTTGCTGTGATGCAGTGCATATTTTCTGAGCCATAACTGCCTCTAAAATCAAGACTCTGAGCACTCTCTAAGTCAGAGACTGTCTACGATCTTTCTATGTACTTGTTTCCAGTCTTTAGACATCAACTTCTGCTCCACAAGACACAGAGACACAGAGCTGGTGCTTTGCACCAACAGTTTTTGTGACCTCCTGATTGGAGAGCAGCAGCCAGAGCAGCATGAATACCTTCTGTCTCTTAAGCTGGACTTGAACAGTGCATACCCCAACTCTGTTCATTTCCCAGCATATATTTGTCATCCAGGGACAAGAACGAGAAAAATGAATCCTCTCTTCACATGAAGCACAGTTTTCATTTAGCATCCTCAATCACTTGAAAGGGTGATTGATGGAGCTAGGCAGGGTTTCTCAGCTGAGGGAAGAGAATGCCTGGGAAATCCATAGAACCTGTTTCAGTCCTAGCCTGTAAACTGAGTCAATGGTGGTAACAAGCCTGATACTTGAACATGAAAGCTATTGGTTCCTACCACTGGGCAGAGGAAGGAATCTCTAAAGCCCCAAAGAGGTTTTCAGAAGAGCTCTTACACTATAGGAAATACTAAATGCTCCTTGCTTCAATGCTGGCTAAGGATCACCAAAGCCATCAGAACTAGGAGTTGAGACCATGAACAAGAGGCAAGGAGTGGGGGCTATTTAGCAGGGATTCAGTGCTTACAAAAAAAAAAAAAAAAAAAAAAAAAAAAGCCCAGAGCATTCTGGAGTGAGGGCATTCTAATTTACACATAGCATAAGAAATGGACTACAGGTGTGTCTCTCAGTTCACAGGCCCAAAGAACAAAAAATTTTCACCTTCGTAGTAAGGCTAGAGGCTTCAGCATCTTCTGAAACAAAAAATATATGCCTGTGTATAAACACACATGTAAATATGGACTTATAGCATATGTATATACACATACATACATACACACACACTATGTGTGTGTGTATGTGTGTGTGTGTGTGTGTGTACATATGTATATAGTGCCACAGTTGCTACCAGTAAGTGAGCAATTCACTGTGTATACCACAAACCTCTCTGAAACAAACCACACCCTGTTCCTTAAGGAAGAATAAATATGAAAATAGGACGTGGGAAGAAGGAAGAGGTGGAGTGGAAGGAGAGATGAAAGAGGGTAAAAGAAATCACTTGTTTCCAGCGTGCACTGCAGTAAGATATAAATATAATCAAAGGGGTTAATCTAATCCCTTTGTGAAGCATTCATTCAGAGAACGAGACAAAAACAAACCTGTGATCTGGAACTTCCTGAACCCCCACTCAGGGGGATTAATGAGGAGTACATGGCTGTGAAATTACGTGCCCTCTGAGTCAGGAAAATGGTCGTACTGGTGCATGACCTTGAAATGAGGGGACGCAAACTTCACCTGATCCACAATTATGAAGCCCAAAGGGGAGGGACTCGGGGAGAAGGGAGAGGATGCATCAGAGAGTCTGTACAAATGTTCAGAATACGAAAGCTCACAAATCCCAACCAACCCCAGCTTGAAGGGGGAATCTAAACACAACATAAAATATTCAGAGGCCTTTAAAAGGACGCTGGCATTTGTACAGCAGCAGTAGGAGGCAAGCCTGTCCCCTTTATTTACATGAAGTAGATATTTTGTGGCTGTTGTTATGGACTTAGTGATGTTTGTCTCTGCTCAATTTTCTCTTTGCAATGAAAAATTGTTGTGAGATGATTTCTAGTCTTAGCTGCTTTACATGACAGTATTATCAAGGATTCATCAAGAGGCCATCTGTCGAATTTATGAAAAAAATATGCAAAAACAAAACAGATGAAAAGGAAAGAGCAAGACAGACTGGGCCAGAGGAAGATAGATGTGGCAGCATGTGCCTCCGCGTGAAAATTACAACATTTAAATACTGGAGAATAAATTACTGTGCCGAAAAATTAGCGATGCTCTCCCACTTTAGATGCTACCCTTACCATAAGAGCACAATGAAATACATCACATACGAAATCACCCTTTCCTCGGACTATTATTATATCCTAATGAAAAATTAGGCGAGGCGAGGCACATAAACCCCAAATAGCAGGAATGAACACAAGCCAGCCTGTATTTGCTCTAGTATCAAGCCATGATACACATCTCCAAAATGCACAGTCCATATGGAAATAAGAGCTCTTCCCACCACCCATTTATTAGAAAGTCAATAAAATATATTACAGATTGTGTGAAAAACTAAAATAACATATATTAAAATGACAACAAGGCTGGCCAAGCTTACACCCAAATTAGATGGGCTGTAAAAACAATGTGTTTCAGAAATGAGGAAGGAGCAGAGAAATGTCTGAGGATACAATGACCAGAGCTGCAGATGTCGCCCCCACTAGGCAGGACAATGAGATATCTACTCTTCACTTGTTCCTGAAGGACCCAAGTGTGTCTAAGCCAGAGTTCTAGCTCAGGATGGTAAAGGAGCAGCTCTGTTTGGAATATCCTTCTAGCAGCCTACACTCAGCAGGCCACCCTCCCCCCTAAATATTAACCTCCAATTCCCTTCCTTTGTATTCTTCCCTCCCAGATCTTTGTATGTAGAGAAACTTCTCTTCTAATGCCCATAGATGTTTAACAATGCAGCTGATAATATACTACAGTAAAATGCACTAAATTCTCGATGGCACCACAGCCCCCACTCTCACATAGATCTCCAGAGAATAATGAGGTCCTATGGAACCAAGAACTAAGAGTGTGATAAGTCTGTAATGGGAAATCATCAACAGTAACAGTGTGGGCACTAATCTAAGTGCATTGGTTAGCTACTTTACCCTTTATACAAACCTGTGAGACCATTATTACTTATTACTGCTCCTCACTTTATAGGTGAAACAAGTGGGGGCACAGAGAGATGTATGTGCCCCATCCACAGTCACAAAGCTAACAAACAAATGGTGAGGCTGGGAACCTAGGCTGTTGTGTCCACAGCTCTAATCTACCAAGCAATAATTCCCATTGGAATTCCAATTCCCACTGGAAAGGCAGTCCTATCTGCATAAATGGCTGTTTGGCCAAGCTATATAAAAATAAAACCTGCTGCTATGAAACTGTTAACTATATCGGCCCTCAGACTGGTGTTTTCTTCGACCCCAACCCACACTAGTTTTCCTCTCCTTGTAGAAAAAAGGAGTACCTCCTTCAATTCCCTCTCTCTCATAAAAACAATAGACATTGATGAAGCTTCTTAAACATTTTTTGAAAGTTTTATATTTTACATATTATTTTAAAATGAAAATGCATTGGTCATATAATATAACCCAGTCCTTAAACCTAAGTAACTTCTATGTAAAATGATGCCGGTGCTGGGAGCCGGGTCATAGGCTAACCACTCACACCTGCTGCTAATAGAGTCTTTGTCTTGACAGTTCAAAATGCCATCCAGCAGTGTTGTAACCAGCTCAGACTGGCCCAGATCCTCCCAGGGGACTGTAGTACAGGAGACAGTAAGAATATGTGGCTACTACACTCCCCTCCAACAAATATTAAAATGGGTTGGCACACAAAACAGTCACTTGTCATGATTTCCCAAACACTTCTCTCCCTTTTTGCCTGTCCCTGTGATGTTAGACCAGGAGGAACCCAGTGGCCAGGCATGGTCATATACACAGATCCCTGTAAACAGGACATAAAGAGTTGCTGGGGATTGATCTCCATACAAAAGTTGGCTGGTAACTGCAAGATTCATCAGCTTACTTGTTTGTGTGAGAGTGCCTCTGTTCATTGAGCCTCAACTGGACCTGTTCTTGCCTCAGAGGCCACCTGAAGCACATACATGCATGAGATGGAGTTAGTGGCCCACGGGGCTGCTTCCCTCTCTTCACTATTCCTTATTCCACCCTTGTTGTATTTACTTCTGCCTCTATTGAGAAGTGGATTTTGCTCATGTCCAATATCCATATTTGAGTAGGCCTTCATCCAACTTCAAATTCAAAGCAGTTACCAAAGACATCTTCCTTTCTGGAATGCCCAAGCATTTCCCATGTGCCAAGCCTTGCTTTCTCAGGTAAGTTGTGCCTAGCACCATCCTTGATAGCTCTAGCCTGAGATGTTTATTATACCCTACTATGTTACATTAGGTTTTCTTCCCTCACAGATTGGGATCTTTAAAAACTATTTAGACTTCCATGTTATACATGTTTGTTAAGTTTAAGCAAATCCTTAATCACTGTTTGCAATTTACCTACTTAACATTTGTGTTTCTAATTTAGTTATCTCAGTCTTGCATCTTGGGCTTCTGAGATATCATTTAAAATCTGTCTATTACATACAAGTGCACACATGTGCATAGCAGATACATCAATTCCTAACTCTGCTTTGCATATAAATCTGACTGTAACAGTAAGTCCTTCGACTGTCCCCCACTTTAGAGTATGAAAAAAAGAAAAATTAATGAGTGTTTCAAACTTACTATGTTCTAAACAGAGCTTCAGTTTTTCACATCCAGAAACCATCTTTCTCCTGGCATCCATCATCTCTAAAAATGTCACCATCACTCAATCACCCAGTTTCTTAAGTCGAGAATCTCAAGTTGTCCTAGCCCCGCTGTCCCCACTCTTCCTCATCACTGGCTTGTTTTGAGCATCTATAAGCACCCTGTTCTCCTCCCCCCTGTAAACTAAGGAGAACAATGCTGTCTAGTTTTGGTTTTGGCAAAAGTTGTTTCTCCTCCACACACTGAGCTTTTACCCAAAATAACATTCACAAAATGAAAAATGGACAACTGTGTGGCACGGTCAGAAAAGCACTCTGTAGAGGTGCCATCTTTCTTTTGGAGTAGCTCCAAGTTTGAAGGGCAAGAGTGTATCTTTACTCAGCGAATTGCACTGGACTGCACGTTGTCAGTCCTGCTCCTATTAATGGCAGAATATCCTGTCCTTGTGGTGATTTAAAGTGGCCACAGTGTCCCACCACACCATTTCTAATTTGCTCTATGCTGTGACACTGTTTGCTGTCTCACAGACAGAGGTGCTGGTTAACATGCCCAAAATGTCTTAGTATATCAATGCTAAAAGTCACCCTACTGCTTCGGTTTCAAACGCTTGCTATGGAACCTTCTCTAGCCATATGTACCCCCAGATCATGCACATAAATATGCAAGATTGAGCTTCTTATGGTCACCAAATTACCTGGTGGTTGCAGGGGGCCCACAGCCAGCCACCCTTGCATACAGCAACCTGTCTGAATTTCTCCTTCACACTAAAGTGTTTTCTTGAGAAGTCTGATACGCATCTGAGACCCCAGATTCATGTGTATTAAATGAGTCACTCAATGCCTGCCCACAGTGGAGCCCCAATCTAGCATCAAGCCACTGAATTGGCTGGGGAAGAGAGGGCCCTCCGGTTGGGAAGCACATTTTGATGCTGGAGGTGAAAGGCAGCCCTGGCCTCAGCCTGTGCTCAAGTCCGTTTTGTTCATTTAAAAGCTATGCCCTTTACAGAACAAATCTCTTCCGATCTGTCCCTGCTCAGCACCTGAACAAGAGGCTGGGAAAAAGCAGTGTTATCACAAATTACCACATACCAAATAAACAGGACGCACCCTTCGGTCGAGCAAACAGAAAACATGTCAACAAAGCCACAAATCATCGTAAGTAGAAACGCACTCTTCCCAGCCAGGGATTTTAATAAAGACTCCCTACACACACCTTTTTTTTTTTTTTTTTTCCTTTTCAGACTAGCTCAATTACAATATCACTATCAGTTCGTATTACAGGTCAGAGATACGGAGCTTAATGTATGAGTGCCTCTTCTCTCTCCTAATAGCCTGTCATTCCTGAGATTTGAATGTCAGAATACAGCCTGCCGCGGTAATGCTAGTAGGCAGGCGATGATGAGAACTCTGCGTGGCTGGTGAGGAGCGGTCGGATCCCCATCTCTGGAAGGTTACCGGAGAAAGCCTTTCATTCCACTCTGACCCCCTGAACTGACAGTGACACCTACAAAATGAACAGCTCTCCTGCTTAAATTGTTTAACTGTAGCCTGATCGGTTTTATTATCTTGCTAATCCAGATATCCGCGGTCTCATCAGAATGGAAGATATGCATAGCATGAATTATTTTGACACGGGGACCTTTTAATTTTTGCCAGCAATATTTCACTGCCCCAATCAGGGCCCACAGTCACTGATGCTGTTCGCCTCTTGGGATGTCAGCGGACAGCACTCCTGTACCAAATCACCAGGGAGCTGAACGAAACCCTCGCCCTGGCTATTATGATCTGCAGTGGTGACACTCTCGTCATTGCACGGGCCCTAGGGCAGCTTCTCTGGGGATCTCTGATGGTTTATGGCCTTGCTGAACTCTGGGGTACCGTTTTCCTTTTCTTTCCCCTCAATAGCCAAGGTAAGGCACATTTCTAATAAAAACAGAATACTAGGTAGTTAGTGCAGAAACAGTAACCTCCGTAGAGGGATTTGAGTAGCACTAGACAATTTGTATGGTCCATTTGAAGTTTATGGAAGCTGAGGATTAATCAACAATGCAGTTTGCTGTAGAAAGAAACAGCTAGCCTCCGGGGAAGGGTGGAAGATCCCCTCCTAAACTGTGGCGTTTAGAGGATGATTCTTAAGCACGCAGCCTTCCTTTTGCTGGCTTCTTGACCACTCACTCTTTTGGTAGCTAGCCTCTTCCTCTGAGTTTCCATTCTGTGAGGATCCAGTATTACTGGAGGCAGACCCACGGTGTCATTGCTTGTTCTTTGGAACAGTGCCGCAGCTACACTAGGCATTAAGGAAGTACAGGTTATATTGACTCGAAGGCTGCTGTGCATCCCTCTTAAGCAATACAGTGCACATCGCCTTCTTTATAAGAACCTACCAGGAATTGATCTTTTTGTCTCCCAAACAACTCATTCAATTTTCCTGAAGACCTTTTAGCTTACTGTTTCATTCTTTGCTAGAAACCCTAAAGATTCTTAAACTGTTAAGGACAGGGTGGACTAAGTAGCTCAGCAGTGAAGAGCACTTACTGCTCTTACAGAAAGATGGGAATTCGGTTCTTAGCATTAGCATGGGGCTGCTAACAACCATCTCAGCCATCTGAAACTCCAGCTCCAGGGGTCTTAAGCCCATTCCTGGCCTCCCAGGATACCTGCACTTACATATATATTCATTTTCACACTAACAGACACATACTTTAATATAAATATATTTAATTAAGCATTGAATCATCAGATGACCTATTAATTTCACTTCTGGGTCCGTACTTAAAGTACTGAAAGCAGGGACTCAAGCAGATATTTGCACAGCCACTGTTGCAGTGAGCACAGAATCTGAAAGGGGGAACTGGCTAAGTATCCATCAGTGGCTGAATGAACAACATTTGGTACATACCCATGCTAGAATATTAGCCTTTCAAAGGATAGCATTCTAATATGTGCGACAGTGGGTGAATTTTGAAGACTTTATGCCAAGAGAAACCTGGAAGACAAAAACAAGATAAACATGGTGTAATCCTACTCACATGATTCACAGAAGTAAGTAGAATGGGGCTTCCAGGAGCTGAGAGGGAGAAGGGGCATCAGTTGTCAACAGGTACTGAATGTAAGCTTTGCTAGGTGAAAAGCTTATGCAGAGAGGTGGTGATGGGATGGCTGGACAACACCATAAGCGTGCTCAATACCTGTCTCTGTACTTCAAATACCAAAATGCTCAACCTCATGTTAAACGTATTTTGTAGAAATAAAACTTGTTAGCATTGTAACTGAATGCTAACAAATGTAAAGACCTTGTAGAATGTATACTATAATGTATAATTGCATCATTATTAGCTTTCTTTATTCTACTATACTTCCACTTTCCTCATAGGAATATTTTATATCCTATATTGTTATTTATGGACTACAGCTTTTTTACACAAGAAGGATATGTGTAGTAGAATATTCTCAGACTGGCCTGGCAAAGCCATTGGGTTCTGAATTGCAAGGAAATGTGTTTCTGAAACCTATCGGTGTCACTGCTCTGAGCCTGTCTGAAATAGCACTCCTCACTTCTCCTTGGGCTACAATGCAGACTTTACACACTGCTTTTCTGAGATGTTCCCCACCCAGCTTTGGACCCCTTTATACCAAACTTCCTTGGTGCAACCCCTTGTTGGCCTTATGTGTATGCAACGTTACACCTTCCTGGAGTCCATGCTGGGAAGGACTCCTCACAGATTGTGTGCCCTTGGTCTTCTCTGCTATCAAATACTAAAAGTTGTAAACAACTTTTAAACCAAACATCCACTGTTGTTTTCTATGCTACCTCACAAATCCTCAGTAAACTACAAGCATCTTAGGAGAAATGAGCCTCTCTTGTGTCTATAAAACCCTCATCCTGGTCCAGGGCTCCATAGGCTGCACCACGGGATTTACTGTTACACAGTCAGCCCTCCATTTTCATGGCTTCAAATTTTGTGAGTTCATACAATCACAGACAGAAGTATTTCAAAAGAAAAAGTCACAACCATAGCAAAGTTTTACAGGTTTCCCTTCTTGCCACTGGTCTATCAACAAAGCAGTTTGATAGTTATTTCCATAGCATTTATAACATGTTGGGCAATATGATCTAGGGATTATTTTAAATACACAGGAGATGCACTTAGATAATATGTAAATACTATGTCTCTTTTTATAAGAGACTTGTGCATCCGTGGAATTTGGCACCCTGGGTATCTTGGAACAAATCTCCAGGGATATCACAGGTCAGCTGTATAGACTCCAATAAAATCAAGTCATTGTCTCAATGAATTAAAGCTTGTCTTCACAATGACTGAACCAAATCCATTCCAAACAGTGCTCATAAGCGCCCAGGTCAGGATGAGTATGGAGAGGAGGCTCATGAGTGTGGTCATGAACTGGGAGGACACTTGGTCTTTCTAGGCTGGAGTCTACGTGTGGAAATCACTTTGGCTATGAGACAGTGATATGTCTAACACCAACAACCCACATCATCATAGACCAGTTCACATTTACAAGAAAGAAGCACATGAAAGTTATCCCAGAAAGTCATCATTAACATCATTAACATTTTAAACTCTGCAGAGTACACATGATAGTGACAAAGTAATTATGTACACTAACACAAGAAATGAATTTCAAAAATCAACAACAAAACTCTTCAAAGACATGAGTTTTAAAGCCCCTGTGAGTGGCAAAGTATGATTCTAAATGGCTTCCCAATTTAACCATAGAGATGCAAAGAATGAAGGGATCTCAAACAACAATATGAGAGGTGAAGGCTAGGAAGGAAAGCAGAATGCAGCCATCACCAGGTCTTGCCAGCTCAGCTCATTTCACGTGTAAGGCTTGCATGCAATCAGGTTTATAGCAGAAGCTGTCCAAAAGCTGACGTCTTCTCTTTTCTTATTTCTCCAAACCTAACAAAATGTCAAGAAATTTCAACCAAAGAATGGGCCACATGGCAGTAAAGCTTGTCATTTAATTTCTATTTTCATGGGCGTTGGAGAACTACTAAAGCAAAGGCATTAATTTGAGTTAAGGAAGAGAAGGCAGTGGGGAATGGGGTGTGGGGCCAGAAGGGGATCCAGGAGGGCCCAGGGCAGCTTCTCTTCCTTTGCAGCTCTAGCTGAGCCACCCCCCACCCACATGCTCACTCTGTTCCTAACAGCATCTTCATCAATTAAGATTCTCCGAGACTGGCAGGCTCCAAGATCAACAGCACCATCCACATACGCACTATTCCACTGGCACAGCCAACAATTCGAATATTAAAGTAAAGCAGTACACTCTGCCATGTCTTTTGTATACAGACAGCTGAAGCTGCATCAAAGTTTGGCACCAAAAGGCCAAGTCCCATATTTTCAGCCACCCACACGCCAAACCCTATAATAACTACAGACTCTAGATGTAAGATTTTTCAGACGCTCTCAGCAAACGAAATCTAATAGTCATGTTTCTTCGTGTGCTTCCTTTCCTAACAGGGCAGTTTTTCAACTTGAGAAACTTGTGGATGTAGCAAAAGAGAACAAAGAGTACTTTGGAGATATTTGCACCAGATGTCAAGTGGTGCTTTATTTATTTAAACAGAAAGCCCTACTTTGTACATTTGGTTCATTCTATGGTATGTGTTCTATAACAAGTATTTTTTTTTAATCAGTAAAAAGCTGCCATGAGCATGCTTAAGTTACAATAGGGTGCCGGGAATGTCTGTCAGCTGAGAGTGAACATTGCTCTTTTTGCTTTGGGCTGAAATGTAAACTCCTCTCCCATCCTCCTCCTATAACAGAGGAGATGTTATAGCCAAGGTTATTCCTAGACTAATAAATAACTGCACAGTGCAAAGAGGTTCGGTCGTGCTGCGCTTTGAAAGGGAGGTTTTTAAGCTGGAGTGCCTGCCCTCCCCAGTGAATGCCTGGACTCTTACAGTATGAATGGGCCATCAGAAGCTAAATTCTGAGAGCTCATGCTGCACCTGCAGTTAGAGCAAAAGATGCCAAGCTGAAACTTCCCTGAGCTTCTGCAAATAAGCAGCATGTTAGCTTTTTGTCTGCCTCAGACCGGCCTTAGAACCCTACATTCTGCTCAACAGAGAATTTCAGGTCGGATCCATGGGGCATTTGCTCAGCCTGTCAGAAGTAAGCACCCTTCCTACTGAGGAGGCAGAGGCTGTTGGACAGAGGAGACAGATTCACTCAGCTCATGCTAGAAATAGACAAAATGTTTCAGAGATAAGCAAAGAGAAGCACATGTACTCTCAGATTACCAAATCATCAGCTCCATGCTCTCCAGAGCACAGACTGTGGTATCCGAGGCACAATGACTGAGCAGCACGCTGACAATTTGAAGAAACACAAAAGAAACCAGAGAGCTACAGGTAGTTTGAAGACAGTGATACAAGTCAATGCCTTAAACTGCAAGATAGCCTTAAATAGAAATGAAGGAGGGATCTAGAAAAGACCCAACAGCCCCCAGACTATACAATAAGGGGACTCGTGGCTGGACTTGAACAGACGACCCACTGAGTCACACTCCATGCCCCAGTGCATGCACACATGGACAGTAAAATTGGACTCAGTAGGTGGTCTTTTAAAAGACATAAAAATGGGAGGGAGAGTTAGAGAAAAGAGAGGTTATGGGCAAATATGATTAAGGTGCGCTGCATCTATCTATGAAATTTTAAAAAAATATATCAAAAAGAGAAGAATTAGGTATCTGGAAGAAAAATGAAAAAGAAATGGAGTTTAGACAGAAAATGAAGTAAAAAACATGAAAAATGGTTAGAACATATGAAAGAATAACGATAAGGTTCAACTTTTGTTTCAATCTCAGCTGGCAAAAACAAAGAGAATTGGAGTGCGGGGGGGAAAAGAGAAGCAATTTAGGATTTCCTAAAACTGCTACAAGATGCTCACTTTTAGATTCAGGAGCACCAAAGAAAACAACATGAACTTACACACAGATAGTGCGAAAGTTGCACAACTCTGTGAAAACATGAAGAGCCTTTGAGCTCTCTACTTGAAAGGGTAAGATGTGTTTACAGCCATATGTCCAGAGCAGTCAGAGGCTAGTGGCTGATTTCATATGAAAATGGCACCTGAGATGGCACAGGGCAAGAAACTAATTTTTCAGCAGCAACAATTGATGCCACAGAAGAATGAGATGATAGCAAAGCCATCTTGGCACACTGGAAGACTTTAAATGAACAATCCTAAATTAAAGAAATACCTGAAAGATACATTTGAGAAAAGCAAGGGTTCTGTTATAAGATCACAGAAGATGAATAGACATGGTGAAATCTAAGAAGGCATTATATAAGCATCAGGGCATCGCCTTCTGCGTTCTGGTAACTAAGTATCACGCATAGAACTGAAGCCTCCCAACTTGTGAGGAAGAAAACACAGAGGTGCCAGGCCACTCCTGCAACTGCCATCCCACTGGGTTTGAGCTCAGCATGAGGTAACATCTATCTACAGAGGGCCTGCCTTTTCTTTTACTGTTATTTATTTATTTATTTAAAGACACTTTTCATACAATACATGATCAAGTTATTTCCCTTTCCATATCTTCTTACTCACCCAACTTCATGTTTTCTCTCTCTTGTAAAAAAAAAGAAAATCAAAACACAATTTTTATAACAGCTAATTTGAGAAATTGTCCGTTCACTGTAAAGTCACCCCTTTAAAATGTATAATTCAGACTGGTGAGATGACTCAGCAGGTAAAGCTGCCACTACCAAACCCAAACTTGAGTTTGATTCCGGACCTCTCTCTCTCTCTCTTTCTCTCTCTCTCTCTCTCTCTCTCTCTCTCTCTCACACACACACACACACACACACATTAAATAAATTAACTAAAATTAAAATATGTAATTGAAAGACTTAGAGCTTATTCACAAAGTTGTGTAAATATCACCTCTAATTTTTGACAGATTCATTCTCTCAAAAAGAAGCCTCATGCCTATTGGAATCCCCTTCTCTTCTCTACCTCATGCCCTAACAACTACTAATTCCATTTCAAACACTTCATCTAATTACACACACATTTAGTACAATATGTGGCCTTCTTTCTTGTTTCATTTATGATATCTTTGAAGTGATATATGTTAAGGTATGCACCAGCACTTAATTTATATTAATGATCAAATAATATTCCAATGGCTGGCTAGACCACATTTGTGTATTCATGTATTACTTACTGAGTATTTAAGTCGTTCTGTTTTCTGCCATGAATAATGTGGTATCAGTATTCAAATATAAGACTTATTCAATCACTTGTTTTCTGTCCTCCTTTGTATATACTTGTCTGGCAATGAAATAACTAAGTCACAGGTAAGTGTTCTTAATATCTGAGGAACTATATCACTGTTTTCCAAATTGCAACAATATTTGATATTGCAGTCAGCATTAAAGAACCAATTTCCCTAGATCCTTGTCAAACACTCGTTATTTTTTATTTTATTTCGGCCATCTCAGTGAGCGTGGAGCAGTACACTAGTGACTAATGACACAGAGCACCTCTTCGATCCTGACTGTCTATTTATATTATTTGGAGGGGTATTATCCAATGTGTTTGCCCACTTTCCAATTGGATTGTTTATATTTTATGGTTATTTGTGTAATTTCTTTGTTCTGGATCTAAATTCTGACGTGGAAACATGCAGCTTCTTCACAAAAACAAAAGGCTTCGTATGACACAAGTGTGTAATCGCCTTCTTTTGCTTAAATTGATCTGTAGATTCAAGACGATTCCAATCAAAACCACATGATTCTGTGTGCATGTTTATAACTGATATTTAATAATGCAGTTGCAAATTTTAAATAAAAGATTAATGGACAAAATGAAACTCTCCCCCCCCCCCCAAAGAAAAGAATGGGGTTCACCTTGCCAAGTGCAAAGCTTTATAATAATTATAACATGTTAGTCTGGTAGTACAAAGACAGATAGGAATAAGCAAAACGGATTGTGAGAAAAGAATGGAAATAAGGCCATGTGCATTGAGTTTGTACCTAGTTCTGCAGACCCATAAGCAGCATATTCTAGACACCTGTTGCCCATTCTGAAAAGGGAAAATAAGCATCTATACCATACAAAAGTGGGAAATTTTGGGATAGATTTTAGGTGTATCAGAAATTTAAATGTGAAAGGCAGAAAGCCAAAACTTTTTAGCAAAACAGAGGATAAAAATAGTCATTATTTCGAGGTAGAGAATGGTTTTCGTGGCATTTATGGTAAAACACATGTTGAAATTATGCTAAGCCAGCCTCATAAACCCTAGAAATGCCCATGTTCATTACGATTGCCACAAGATGAGGATTTACGTCTCTGTAATGTACCTAAAACTCCTGAAAACCAGTAAGAGACAATTCAAAAGAAAATGAGACAAACCACTTGAGGAAGGTCATCACTGTAATAAGATAAATAACCAGAATCATTTGAAAAGTGTTCTGTCTCTGAGGGAACACATGCTGGAGCCACGGGAAATGCCTTTCTATTATACACAAGCCCTGCAAAGGCTTGAAGTCTGACAATGTCTAGTACATGGAGAAATGAGGCTTTAATTAATGTAGCTACTATAGGAATTTTAAAGCTAGCTGATAAAATTCAAAAGTCACCATTCAGTAACCTATAAATTCCTCTCAGGTCTATGTAGCTAGAAAAGTACTGTGGTGTTCACCTGCCTATGATCATAAGTACTGGAGAAAAACAGAAGTAAATGTCAGGCAAATGTACACCAAACACATCCTTTGGGATATGTGTCTACATAAGCATATAGCTTGTGCACAAATAGAGAGCCATGCAATAATAAAGATTATTCTCTGGCTCCCAGTGCTTCACAAAAAGGTAAAACTCAATATAAGCAAAAACTAGATGGTTGTTTCCATAAAATTCAAAAACACATACAATGAAGCAATACCTCATTAAAGTATGCAACTATGTGTTGGAAGATATAAAGAGATGAAATTTAAAGGAAACCAGAACTTCTGAATAAGTGGTAGACTCTGATTTTGTAAGAGTCATTCATGGTTAACAACAATGCTCCTCTGCATGGACTGTGGCAGGTATATACACATTGTCTATATCATCTGTAAGGAATGTATATTATGTATAATTAATATATTTATATAATAATGAAGACTACAGATATAGTTCCCCCTTTTTTCAATCCATATTGAACTAAAATGACTCCATCAAAATATCTACCACAACCATTGATGGCCCACCATCAGCCATTGAGTAAAGTATTAAAACACGGGCTTCATTCTCTCTATTTGGAGCATTTATGGCTTAAACACAATGTAGCTCTGTGTGCATGTCTTAACATAAATTTTGGCAGAAACACTCTGGGGTCTCGGCTTTTGGTTATTTAAAATTTAAAAGGCAGGATGCCACCACTGACTCATCAAGGGTGAGCCATTGCCAGCCACACCCTTGATATGCCTCCCTACAGCCTTAGTCTCCAATGCTGTGCAGTTGAACACCGTTCCAAAAGAACTTAGAAACAACTAAGTTGTTGGTGCAGTCAGATTAAAGAGAGAAAGGGGATGGATGAGCTTGGACATGAAAAATGCCTGGCACTCCTCTAGCAATCTGTCGATAAAGGTACCACAAAGGGGTTAATGATGACAAATGGCCTCAAACCATCCCTGCCCTAAGTCAAGGCAGATTCCCAAATCCCAGAGTAAGGGTGGTTCCATGTGGAGAACTGGACAAAATTCTTCCATAGAGTGAATCTACTCATGGTTTACATATGAAATGTCCCCTCGGGCTGTGTAGTGAGCTTTTGATCAGCTTGAGGGAAGTCCTTGCATTCCATTTATCAATCCCTCAATGGATTCAGAGTATCTTGGCATTGTTGTGATGTGTATCAGGTATAATGCAGGGCCTATCTGGAAAAAGTAGGTCAATGAAGACAAATCCTTAGCAACAGGATTGCAACTTTCATCCCATTACCTGGTTGCTTATTTCCCTCCTGCCTCAGTGTTCTACCAGTTGCATAGGACTAAGCAACCATCAGCTGAAACCATAATCCAAAATGAACCTTTCCTCCATGAAGCTGTTTACATAGCACTCTGTCACAGTAAATCTGACTAATATCTCTACTATAACCTTCTCCTGACCAAACTAATCTATGTCTCTGAATACTAATGGCATTAAAACCAAATTTCTCTCTGAAAATTGGCAGGATGGAGAAGGGAGCCCAGAGGATGGAAGTCCCATCCCACTACATCTGTGTGACCTTAAGACACATTTCAGAGCTACTCTGTGTATTAAATGAGTCACTACATTAAGCACTAGACACACAATATATGTTCCCAAAAAAGAAGCTGCTCCCTCCAGTCATTGTCTGTAATAGCTAACAAATCCTCCTCCCCACTACACCAAACATCTAAGGCACAATTAGCACCAGAGATTAATTTTTCTTTTTTTTATTTTATTTTTAATTTATTTTTTACACTCCATCTTCCATTCCCTGCTTCCCACCATTCACCCTCTGACTGTTCCACATCCCATACCTCCTCCCCACCCCAGCCCTTTTCCATTAGGATGCTCCTACTCCCCAACCCACCTGACCTCTAAACTCCCTGGGGCCTCCAGTCTCATGAGGGTTAGGTGCATCATCTCTGAATGAACACTGACCCAGAAGTCCTCTGCTGTATGTGTGTTGGGGGCCTCATATCAGCTGCTGTATGCCGTCTGTTTGGTGGTTCAGTGTTTGGGAGATCTCGGGGGTCCAAATTAATTGAGACTGATGGTCCTCCTACAGGATAGCTCTCCTTAGCTTCTTTCAGCCTTCCCTAATTAAAAAACGGGGGTCAGCTGCTTCTGTCCATTGGTTGGGTGCAAATATCTGCATCTGACTCTTTCAGCTGCTTGTTGGGTCTTTCAGAGGACAGTCAAGATAGATCCCATTTTGTGAGCATTCCATAGCCTCAGTAATAGTGTCAGGCCTTGGGACCTCCCCTTGAGCTGGATCCCACTTTGGGCCTATCACTGGACCTTCCTTTCCTCAGGTTCCTCTCCATTTCCATCCCTGTAATTCTTTCAGACAGGAACAATTATGGGTCAGAGATGTGACTGTGGAATAGCAACCCCATCTCTCACTTGATGTCCTGTCTTTCTGCTGGAAGTTGGCTTTATAAGTTCCCTCTCCTTACTGTCAGGTGTTTCATCTAAGGTCCCTCCCTTTGAGTCCTGGGAGTCTCTGACCTCCCAAGTCTCTAGCATCAGAGATTATTAAGAAGGATAATTTAAAGGTACCTAAATATCTGAGCTCACTCTTAACTCTTATGACTGTTTTGTCTCTCCAAAAACTGCTTTCTATGCATAGAACTTAGAACTTTCTATCCATAGCACTGTATACAAACACCTTACATTACCAGTAATTCCTTGTTTGGCTGAAAAGCCTTGTGAGAAAACAAGTGAAGGAATGAAAAACTGCCTGAAACAAGTGTAGCATCCAGAGACATGGGGCGTTGTCTGAAAACTATCTACCTGTCTGAAACAGGTGTCCAGACATGGGGACATTGTCTGGAGGAAGCTACCTACCTAATTTAAAAAATGTTTCAAAGATGTTTGGATTCTTTTGTTCTAATTATGTGCTGCTAAGTATAGATAGTATTTGACAATTTGGGAAATGAAGAACTGTTTCGTGAAACTTTATGGTTGCTAAATATAGATTCTGATAAACACAGAAACAAGGAACCATTTTCAGCCTAGCATGAAGAACTTCCTTGGGATGTTGGTGACTCATGACTGTGGGACTTTGCATTTTCCTTTGCAGAATATTAAGTGACATGAAAATATTAATTCTTGTCCCCTAAGAGTTTATATTCAAAGAGATTTCATTCATTCATTTGGGAGAAAATAATTATCTCATTTTGAAAATAGTAGGCAGATGGCTTAATCCACTGGGTTTAGTTTCAAACAAACAAACAAAATATTTTTGAAGTGTAGAAAAACTAAGAGAAACAGATAAAAACATGTCAAGAGTTTTACATATAATTCAGCTGTATGGAAACATTCAGTATTAAGTGTTAAATATGCATAATATTTACACATTTATCATCAGTCTAATATTGTTCTCTAGTTCCTAAAAGATCCCATTAAACTCAGGAAGTATTTTTCCAATAGCTACAATAAGACTGGTTGCTACACTAAATTTTTATCATTTTTTGGCTTGCCTGATATTGACTAAATACCTACAATGTGCCAAACAAAATTCAAAGGATCAGACAAAGATTTGACAATGTAAATTTTCTGCCCATTAATGAAAGCCAGTGGAGGTAGGGAAAATGTAAATTTGGATTTTAAAAAGAGAAATAAAAGTGTTTTGTCTATTGTTTTTACCTCACACACACACACACACACACACAAAAAAAAAAAAAAAAAAAATCCGGAGACAAGGTTAGAATGCATGCCAAATACACAGGGGAGACTGCAAGGTGAGTCATAAGAGTCTCTGTGTAAACTGAAGGCCTCCAAAAAGTCCACCCACAAATTCAAGTCCCAAGCCCAGGTGCTGTACTCCTATTAACCAAAAATGGTGTATCTCAAGACCTGCAGTGGATTCCTGAGATCACAGATGGTACTAACCCCTGTATATACTTATCGTGATAAAGTTTACTTTATACATTAGGCAAAGAGATGAGAAACAATGGCTAGAGATGAAATAGAATGACTATAACAATTTACTATAATAAAAGCTATTTAAAATTTATGAATAGTTTATTTATAGAGCTTTCCATTCAATACTTTCATGGTGCATTTGACCGTGAGTAGATGGGATGAAAGAAAGTAAAACTTGGGGCCAAGGGATGAACAGTAAAAAACTCACAGAGGTTAGAGTTCAAGTCGAAATGATATTTACTGCATCCTCAGACAAGGATAATAAATACTAACTGTAGCAAGCAGGGTCACAGAATGCACCTAAGAGAGAATTAAAAGCAGCAAGAGAAGACACTGACTGACAAGAAGTCCCTATCAAGTTGTAACCAGCTCAGATCAGATTACTGACACACACACACACCAGAAGTCAGAAGAAACTTTTAAAAACATCAACATTAGTGACATTACTTGCATCTAATATACCAGTGAGATGAGGGAGTCCCTGCAGGAGTCATACAGCAAAGTAAACTGCAGCAAAGAAATAAGAGGAAAAACCCAGTGCAGATGTTCTTCCTTAACCTGGATCAGACTTCAGGGAGTCTAATAACAGGAAGTTTATTTCCAGTATATTTAAGCCCAGTACAATTTGGAAAAAAAAAAAGTCTCCTAGTGTAATACAATTTCCATTGCACTAGGAAATGTAACCACATGGAAACTCAACTCAGAGTCTTCTGAGAAGATGGGTTCTAGAGATATGCTACTTGTGCTAGCTTAAGGGCCTGAGGGTCTGGCTTGGTCTCAGACATACAAATGGTGTTGAGATCATTTAGGCTATCAGTCACATCTCGTCCTGCTTGCTGGAGCTACCCCCAGAGTTCCTTAGAACTATACCACCAATCAAAGAAAACACATGGTGAAACTTGTGGCTCTAGCTATATATGTAGCAGAGGATGGCCTTGTCAGCCATCAATGGGAGGAGAGGCCCTTGGTCCTGTGAAGGCTCTATGCCCCAGTATAGGGGAATGCCAGGACCAGGAATGGGAGTGGGTGGGTTGAGGAGCAGGGGAAGGGGGGAAGGGATAGGGGATTTTTGGAGGGGAAACTATTCCTAGTTTTCTAGGATATCATTTGAAATGTAAGTAAAGAAAATAGCTAATAAAATAAAATAAACAAAAACAAACAAACAAACAAACAAACAAAAAAGGAGCCTCTGGTTAAAAGGGGGTATTTAGATTATTCACCTCATGTCCTGGTTGAAAGAGTTTGATATGGTCTGGTCCAACAGATAACGCAGATCATGGGGCTATTAATCACTTCCAATTCTCAGTTTTCTGAATGGAAGAACAGGTTTTCATCTTTCCCGTTGGAAAGACAATTCTGGGTGCTTAATATTCTGGATGTGAACACAATGACCATAGTGCTATTCTTCTAACAGTGAGACTCATTAAGATATGTAAACTCAGCCAGGCATGGTGGCGCACGCCTTTAATCCCAGCACTCGGGAGACAGAGGCAGGCGGATTTCTTAGTTCAAGGCCAGCCTGGTCTACAAAGTGAGTTCCAGGACAGCCAGGGCTACACAGAGAAACCCTGTCTCGAAGAAAAAAAAAAAAGATATGTAAACTCTCTTCAGAAGCTTCCCTTATGCTCCCAATACTAGACAGAGACCCTCTTGCTGACCCTGGAGCACCCCAGGAAACTAAGGTCCTTCACAGTCAGAACCTCTGCTTAGGACATTTGCCTCCTTCTTGGAGCTTGTGCATATGTTTATTTTTGCTTTCTCTGAAATATTCTTCCCCTGACTCTATGTTTAGTCAATGATATGTCATCTTACATATCTCAGTTCATGTTGATTCCTGAGAGATGTCTTCTAGCCCCACCTCGGACTAGATCCCTATATTACTCACCTTTTTATTATAACAAAATTTCTGTAACAATTAACTTTAAAGAAGGAAGCATGTATTTTGGTTCATTTTGCAAAGTTGTGCTCCATAGTTGGTTCCTTTCGGACCAACAGCAAAATCAACATATTACAGTAGAAATTTTTGCAGCCCAATAGGAGGAACAACAATACGAACCAACCAGCAGTCCTAGACCTCCCCGGGACTAAACCACCAACCAAAGAGTACACATGGAGGAACCCAAGGCTCCAGCCACATATGTAGCAGAGAATGGCCTTATCGGACATCAGTGGGAGGAAAGGCCCTTGGTCCTGTTGAAGGCTCAATGCTCCAGTGTAGGGGAATGCCAGGACAGGGAATCAGGACTGGGTGGGTTGGTGAGCAGGGGGAGAGGGGATGAGATAGGGGGTTTTCGGAGGGGAAGCCAGGAAAGGGAGGATTACATTTGAAATGTAAATAAAGAAAATATGTAATAAGGAAGAAAGAGAGAGAGAGAGAGAGAGAGAGAGAGAGAGAGAGAGAGAGGAAGGAAGGAAGGAAGAAGGACAGAAAGAAAGGTTATATAGGAAGCTCTTACCTCATGGCTTGATATGGTGACACACACCCATAATTCTTGCACTTGGGAAGTAAAGGAATTCAAGATAATCCTTTTCTACATAGAAAACTACAGAAAGGACCAGGTGCCAGGGTCTAATATTTCCTTCCAGTACACTCCCCAACTCCATCCTCACAATTACCAGATGGCTGCCCACTAGGCTCTACCTCCTAAAGCAGAGGTTTATATCTTGTGGGTCGAGACCCCTTTGATATACATATATCTTGCATATCATATATTTACATTGTTATTCATAATAGTAGCAAATTACAGTTATGAAGTAGCAACAAAATAGTTTTATGGCTAGGCTACACCACAACATGAGGGACTGTATTAAAGAATTGCAGGATTAGGAAGACCAAGTATCTACTACCTTCCAATTGTATCATGAGCTGAAGACCAAGACTTTATGACATGATCCTTTAAGGATACTTATCAATTCCCTATCAATCCCTCTTTCATCTGTCCCCATTCTCTTGGCCTTGGCCCTTCAAACTATTATTTGTTTATAATTGTGAGTCCATAATTGATGAATGTGCACTTCTACTACTAAATTTTAAGTCTCATGGAAGCATAAATGCAATGGCATCTCTTGCCTATACATCAGTGAGATTTCTCACTGCATATAGCACCACTATAGTTACTGAGCACCTCTTACATGGGTGGGATCATGCCATGGGTTATAAAAGCAGAACATGATGGGGAAATACAGGAAAACACATGACTAGTTTTGCTCTATGTATAGGGTCCACATTTTGTATTTCTGTGTAGCTGTGTCCCAACATTGAGTATGTATGCAGAAGATAACAATAAATAATGTATGGGCAGATGAGTAAGTGAATAAATTAGTCAACACATCAATTACCTTTCTTCAGTCAAGAACAGATTAAAGGGCTTCCTGTGAAAATTTCTCCCAGCTCGCTCTGTCATTTACTAAGATCAGAGTTACTTATAGTGGATAGCTTTTCCAAGTTCAAGTAGACTTCCATTGTGAATTGATAATGTCTTTGTAATCCTGTTACTCAACACAATACCTTACACATAACAGAGATATGTAACTAATCAGTGGATAATGGATGGATGATATGTATGTACATAAAAGGAACCAATCTAATATTTTTATTTGCACACAGATATATTTGTCCTTTTACAGACATATAACATATCTCTATATAACATAGAGATGGCTCAGAGGTTAGGAGTCTTTGCTTCTCTTCCAGGGGACCAGCATTTTTATCAGGTAGTTCACAGATGCTGTAATTCTGGCTCCAGGAGAATCTGATGCCCTCTTCTGACCTCCATTGGCACTGCATACATGTGATAAACACACATAAGCTCAGGTAAAAACACATACGAACAAAATAAATGAGAAAATCTTTTTCAAGGCATATATTATTATCCCCTTCAAATGAGCCAAACATATTTGCAGATATTTTTTTTTAATTTAGGGAGATTAAAATATAGGAAAAAATGAAAGAAAAAGAATGCACTCTTTATGGCCAATTCAAGGCATGTCATTTATAATATACATTTAACAATCATATAATTAATTGAGCCTTAGCTTTTGTATATGAATACACAGATTGTCAGTGTCAACTAAAATATGAGCTCCTTAAGATATAAACATGTATTTTTAAATTTAAATGTATTTTACATATTAAAAGCTGCATCCCCTTTAGCTTTTACATCAGCTGGGATGATAAACTCCCATGTAAGAAGTACTCAGTAAATATAGAAAATATTTAACACTTTATTTCTTTACCCAAAGATGAATGTCCAATTGTGTCTCATATTCTATATATATATCCAAATTGCTTCTCCTGAACCTCACACAGTCCTTATACTGAAGTTGAGGGTTTGACTGCTATAATGTTGCTATTGTCCAGGTAGTATACTAGGCATAAAGACAGGAAGAGATGAACATAGTCAATTCAGAACTCAAATTTCCAAAATTTTCATTTACTCCTGTAATAATAACCACAATTACAGTAAGTTTAAATAATCTTTTTAGTTATCATTAGAATAACTATAATTCATAATTTGGTCTAATTTCATAATCCTGAAAAATATTAAAATGTGACTTCTTTTATATTAGGGGTCAAGGTAGGACAAGCACTCATGTAGCCCAGGATGGCCTCAACTTGTTAAAAAAATGGCCTTAAATTTCTAACCAATATTTCTTCACCTTCTAAATAATTGGCTTACAGGCATGCACCACCATACCTGGCCAATAAAATATGGTTTCTCAAAGAAAAGACATTAGAGATGTTGAGTATTCGTGAGATGCTGCTAAAATTCTAAAGAACAAATAATATATTATTACATTTATAAATAATATTTTGCATTTTCTCTCTGGTAACTGCCTTCTAGACTCAGAGGTGAGATAACCATTTTTCTCTCCGGTTACTGTCTAAGACAGGACCAGCCAGGAACACACAGGCCTCAGGAGCAGTGGATTAGCTGTCACAGGGTCCTTCCAGCCTCCATCTGCACCCAGGAGTTGGGGTTGTTCCACAGCTCTCTGTACACAGTTTCTGCCAGGGGAGAGCTCATCTCAAAGGAGTACTGACATAGGCTTACAGGCCCACAGGAGGGAAAACACAAGCCAGAGATGAACTAACACCAGAGATAACCAGATTGCCAAAAGGCAAACACAAGAAACTTACAAACAGAAACCAAAGCAACATGGCATCATCAGAACCCAGTTCTCTCACAAGAGCAAGTCCTGGATACCCCAACACAACAAAAAAGTAAGAATTAGATTTAAAAGTACATCTCAAGATGCTGAAAGACCAGACTACAAGAGATAGAAAAGAGACTCTCAGGTGCAGAAGGTATCATAGAAAACATTGACACAATAGTCAAATAAACTACAAAAAGAAAAAGCTCCTAACCAAAAACATCCAGGAAATCTAGGACATGATGAAAAGGTAAAACCTAAGGAAAATAGGTATAGAAGAGAGGGAAGATTCCCAACTCAAAGGGCCAGTAAATATCTTCAACAAAATTAAAGAAGAAAACTTCCCTAACCTAAAAAATAAGAGATGCTCATGAACATACAAAGAACCTACAGAACTCCAAATAGATGGGACCAGAAAAGAAATTCCTCCCTTCACATAATAATCAAAACACCAAATACACAAAACAAAGAAAGAATATTAAAAGTAGTAAAGGAAAAAGGTCAAGTACCATATAAAGGCAGACCTATTAGAATTACACCACACTTCTCAACAGAGGGTATGAAAGCCCGAAGATCCTCAGGAGATGTCATACAGAACCAAACAGAACACAAATGCCAGCCCAGGCTACTGTACCCAACAAAATTCTCAATTACCATACAAGGAAAAACCAAGGTATTTCATGATAAAAACAAATTTATACAATATCTTTCCACAAATCCAGCACTTCAAAAAATAATAAATGGAAAACTCGAACACAAAGAGTGAAACTATTTTCTAGAAATAGCAAGAAAATAATATTTTGATAAACCAAAAAGAAAATAGCCACATAAACATAACTCCACCTCTAACAACAAAAATTACAGGAAGCAACAATTATTTTTCCTTAATTTCTCTTAAGATCAATGGACTCAATTTCTCACTAAAAAGACATAGACCAGCAGACTGGATATGTAAACAGGTCCCAACATTTTGCTGCATACAGGAAACCCACCACACTGACAAAGACAGACACTACCTCAGAGTAAAAGGCTGGAAATGAATTTTCCAAGCAAATGGTCACAAGAAACAAGCTGGAATAGCCATTCTAATACTGAATAAAATTGACTTCCAACCCAAAGTTGTCAAAAAGATAACTCATCAAAAGAAAAATCCACTGAGAAGAACTCTCAATTCTGAACATCTATGCTCCAAATGCAAGGGCACCCACATTCATAAAAGAAACTTTACTGAAGCTCAAAGCACACATTGCATCTCACACAATAATAGTGGGAAACTTCAACACCCCACTCTCAGCAATAGACAGATCATGGAAACAGAAACTAAACAGGGACACAGTGAAACTAGCAGAAGTTATGAACCAAATGGATCAAGCAGATATTTATAGGAAATTTCATCATAAAGCAAAAGAATATACCTTCTTCTCAGCACCTTATGGTACTTTCTCCAAAATTAACCATATAGTTGATCATAAAACAGGCTTAAACAGATACAAGAAGATTGAAATAGTACCATGCATTCTATCAGATCACTAGGACAAAGACTGGTCTTAAATACCAACAAAAAAACAACAGAAAGCACACAAACAAAAAAAAAAAATGGAAACTGAACAACACTCTACTTAATGATAACTTCGTCAAGGAAGAAATAAAGAAAGAAATTAAAGGCTTTTTAGAATTTAATGAAAATAAAGACACACTATACCAAAATTTATTGAACACAATGAAAGCAGTGGTAAGAGGAAAACTCATAGCTTTAAATGCCTCCAAAAAGAAACTGAAACAATCTTACACTAGCAAATTGATAGCATTCCTGAAAGGTCTAGAACAAAAAGAAGCAAATATACCCAAGAGGAGTAGATGGCAGGAAATAATCAAACTCAGGGCTGAAATCAACCCAATAGAAACAAAAAGAACTATACAAACAATCAACAAAACCAGGAGCTGATTCTTTGAGAAAATCAACAAGATAGACAAACCCTTAGCAAAATTAACCAGAGGGCACAGAGACAGTATCCAAATTAATAAAATCAGAAGTAAGGAGGGAGACATAACAACGAAACACATCTTAAAATAATTATTCTGCTTGTTGAATATTAAGAGTTGAAATGATTAAAAATGTGTTCTACAAAAAAAAAAATAGTGACTGAGAAAGAAATTAGGGAAACAGCACCCTACATAATTGTCACAAATAAAACAAAATACCTTGGTGTGACTCTAAGCAATTGAAAGATCTATATGATAAGAACTTCAAGTGTCTGAGAAAGAAATTGAAGATCTCAGAACATGGTAAGATCTTCCTTGCTCATGGATTGGCAGGATTAATATACCAATACTCCTGAAATTAATCCACAAAATAGAAACAAAATTCATCTTATGAGGCCACAGTGCCCTGATAACCAAACCTTACAAAGATTTAACAAAGAAAGACAATTGCAGGCTAGTTTCCTCATGAACATTAATATAAAAATACTCAATAAAATACTCACAACTGAATCCAAGCACACATCAAAAGATCATCCACCACGATCAACTAGACTTCATCCCAGAGATACAGGGTTGGTTCATCATATGAAAATCAATCAATGTAATCCACCATAAAAACAAACTGAAAAAAACAGAAAGCACTTGATCACTAGATATTGGAAAACCCTTGACAAACTCCAGCACCCCTTCATGTTAAAAGTACTGTAGAGATCAGGAATACAAGGCACATACCTAAACATAATAAAGGCAATTTATAGCAAGTCATTAACCAATTTCAAATTAAATGGTAGCATAAAGCAGTTCCTCTAAATTTAGGGACAAGGCAAGGCTGCCCACTCTCACCATCTCTATGCAATATTGTAAATGAAGTTATAGCTACAGCAATAAGACAACTAAAGGAGATCAAGAGGCTACAAATCAGAAAAGAAGGAGTAAAAGTATCACTATTCACACATGATATAGAATATATAAGCAACCCCCAAAATTCTACCAGGAAACCCCTAAGCTGATAAACACCTTGAGCAAAATGGCTGATACAAGACTAACTCAAAAAAGAAAGAAATCAGGGAAACAACACCCTTTATAATAGCTGCAAATTACATAAAATCTCTTGGTCTAATGCTAACCTAGCAAGTAAAAGATCTGTATGACAAAAACTTGAAGGCTTTGAAGAAAGATATTTTTTAAAAAATCAGAAAATTGAAAGATCTCCCATGCTTGTGGATCAGTAGGATGTACATACTAAAAATGGCCATCTTTCCAAAAACAATCTATAGATTTGACACAATCCCCATCAAAATTTCAACATAATTCTTTATTGATCTTGAAAGGACAATACTCCACTTCATATGAAAAAACTAAGAACCCAAGATAGATAAAAACAATCCTGTAATTTAAAAGGACTTCCCAAGGTATCACCATTGCTGATTTCAAGCTCTCTCATAGAATAGTTTTTAAGAACGTGGTATGTGCATAAAAACAGACAGGTTGATCAATGAAAAGACCCAGATATAAATCTACACACCCATGGACACCTGATTTTTATAAAGAAGCCAAAATTATACAAGGGAAAAAAGAAAGCTTCTTCAACAAAGAACACAGGACTAGCTGCATGTCTGCATGTAGACAAATGCAGATGACCTATACCCTGCACAAAACTCAAATCCAAGTGGATCAAAAATATTGACACAAAACCAGGTACAATGAACCTGATAGAAGAAAAAGTGGGGAAGCCTGGAGCTCATTGGCACTGGAAGCTACTTTCTAAACAGAACACCAATAGCATAGACACTAAGATTTAAAATTAATAAATGAGACCTTATGAAATTTAAAACTTCTGTAAGGCAAAGGGCACTATCACTAGGACAAGATGGCAGCCTACAGAATGGGAAAAGATTTTTATCAAATTCACATCTGACAGAGAACTAATATTTAAAATACATAAAAATTCAAGAAACTAGGCATCAAAAACAAAATAATCCAATTAGAAAATGGGGTACAAATTTAAGCAGAGAATTATCAACAGAGGAATCTCAAATGACCAAGGAACATTTAAGAAATGTTCAATATCCTTATCCATCAGGGAAATGCAGATCAAAACAAATTTGTGATTTATTTTGATAAATAATAACACATGACAGCTCATGCTGGTAAGAACAAGGAGCAAGGGGAATGCTCATCCATTTCTGGTGAATTGAAAACTTATACAGCCATTTTAGAAATCAATATGGTGGTTTTTAAGACAATTGGGAATCTACATACCTCAAGACCCAGCTATACCACTCTTCGGCATATGATACTCTATCCTACCACAAGTGCACTTGTTCAACTATGTTCATTGCAGATTTATTTGTAACAGCCAGAAACTGGAAACAACCTAGATATCCCTCAATCATAGAATATATAATGACATTTGAAGACAACTGGATGGAACTAGAAAAAAATCATCCTAAGTTAGGTAACACAGACACAGAAAGACAGATATTGTATTGCTGTAAAGGAAAATCGTGCTGCAATCCATAGACTCAGAAAAGCTAAGCAACAAGGAGGCCTCAAGGAGGGATAAATGAATCTCCTTGGAAAGAGGAAATAGATGTTGTAGATGGACTGCAGATGGGTGGGGATGGGAACAGAAGACATCAGATTGGAGAAAGATGGAGGGAGAGAGCACTTGGAGAGACAACCAGAATTGGGGGTCATTTTAGAGACAAGCTACAAAATCTAGTGCAATGGAAACTCCCAAGAATCTGTGACGGTGACCCTAGCTAAGTTTTCTAGTAATGGGGGAGTATGAGGCCTGAACTGGCCACTTCCTTAACAAAGTGAGACTTCCAGAGGGCCACCAACCCAGCCTTAAAAACCTTTGACTTATCCTACCTGCAAGATGTGTTGTGGGAAAGGTAGCACAGAAATCGGGGAGTGGCCAATCAATGACCAGTCCATCTTGAGGTCAATGACATGTGAGGGAGCCCACCCCTGATAGTGCCAGGAGGACCAGGATCCAGAGGTTGGGTAACACAGAAACCTAGGATAAAATCAAACATGAACAGAAAAAAAGCCAATAAAATGGCTTCTAATGATATTCTACTATCCTCATAGACAAGAGCCTAGCATAATTGCCATCAGAATGGCTTCATCCAACAACTGATGGAAACAGATAGAGACTCACAGCCAAACATTAGATGGAGTTCAGGGAATCCTGTGGAAGAGAGGGAAGGAAGGATTGTATGAACCAGAGGTCATCCCAGGTACTAGGCTTGTGTTTCTAGCTTTCTGTTTTTGAGGTCTTGTCAAAATAAGTCTTTACTATCTTGTTAGTTCTTAGCTCTTTGTAAAAAGACATTTTTGAGATTTTAAAATAGTTGTCCAGATTTTTTCAATAAATCCCAATAGTATCATATTTATCACTAAAAGAGGCCAAAACATAACAATACCTCATCTTTAAGCACCTACTTAAAATGAAATTAACTTTACAGATCTGGAGTATTGCCATTTTTCAAGAGCTTCCTATTGGACAGCGATTGCATATGATAGTTTATTTACTTTTATTTAATTGCAAAATAAATTATTCAAAAGGTCACTTGGCAAATATTTACTGATAAGCTAATCACATTCTAAGTAGAATTAAAATACATCACATAAGGAAAGAACAAGGCTCCTTCCTTAATAATGTTTATATTCTAGTAATAACAGCTGGACAAAAAAAAACAGCTGGACAAAAAAAAGCAACCACACATAAATCTTATGTAAATAGTATGTTAGCTATTAATATATAGTATGCTTAAATATAAAAAGTGTTGCAGTAAGATAGAGTCAAGAAGGAAAGGAGGGTTACATTCCTGGCAGACCAGTAATGTTAAGCACACATGATTTTTTTTTCCAATTGGGAAAGATGTAAAATCTGTTCTTCTATCCAGAAAGCTGGGAATTGTGTGTGTGTGGGGGGGGGGGGTGGTTAATCAATAGCCCAGTGATCTGTGCTATTTGCTGGGCCAAACTATATCAAGCTCCCACAGCCAGGACCAGAGGTGGCTAGAATCTAAATGACCCTTAAAGCCAGGGACACCCCATACCCCAACAACCAGGACAAGAGATACCTAATAGTCTAAATGGCCCTTATATTTTCTGTATAACCAGGGGCACCCTGAAGCTCATACAACCAGGACTAGAGTGACTAATGCCACAAATGACCTCCATATTATCTATATGACCAAGACCAGGCCAGATCCTTCCTTAAGCCATTAAACTAGCACAGGTAGCCTATTTCTAGAACTCATCTTTTTGGAAGAAATGACACACACTCTAAATTGAGTTTCAATATGATTATGTTTTCTTGAGCATTTGTAAATTATATTATACCAGGAAAGTTTTTTTCCAAAATGTACGGGGCTTAAATAAGTTGACAATAAACCCCCTACCATCAGACTCCCCAAAATCTTCATCCAGGTTGATGAAGTTAGTCTGAACTGAGTTTTGATTCTCACCTCTTTATAGTCTGTGTCCCTGCATGACACCTGCAGTTCTCACCTCATTGTGGTCTGTTTCCCTGCCTGTCACCTGCAGGCACTCTTCATTACAGTTTGCCATATGGTAGCCAGAGTGGGCTTCATTGGCATATGAGCAAATGTGAAGATGGTGTGGACATAAAACATGCGAATATCTAGTGATGGAGGGACAGCCAGGAGAAGACTCTAAAATATGGGCATATCCATTCTCACCAGAGAACACCTGAGGCACGTGACTAGAGAGAGGGAGAGATCTGTGGACCACCAGAACAACTGCTGGAGATGCACATCTCGCCAAACAGAAATGAACTGGGCAAAACACTCCCTACACAATCCCTTCTGCCACAGAAAGAAGGAGATGGCTGTTGTTACTTAAAATTGAAAATTTTACCTTAGCCAACTGCATCTGTAAGACCCTATCCACTCTAGGAAGCCCATTTTATCCCCTCTCCATCCTTCAAGCCCACATCACAGAAATTCCTTGTGTTCTCACCTCAGCATCTTAAGATTTAGCCTGCTGCTCCAGCCTCTGCTCAGGGTTGGATGTATTTTGAGTGCATGCCCCAGGATTCCTGTCCTGAATGCTCAGTCCTCAATGTGGAAGTGTGGAGACAGTAGAATTGTTAAGAGGTATGGCCTAATGGGTGGTAATCAGGCCACTGTACATCACCCTTGCAAATGATGAAAGTACTTCTCATAGGACTTTGGTTTGTTCCCAATGGAAGGAGATTCTATAAAGAGACAGGGCTGTCCCTCCCATTCTCTGGTTTCCTGTATCACCATATCTCTCTTGCTTTCATCCTTCTACCATAATGTCATTTGCCATGATGTGACAAAACCAGGAAGAACCCCCACCAAAGCTTGCACCATGTTATTTGTACTTAAATATCCAAGAATAAGCTAATAAGCTTCTCCCTTCTATATATTATCCTATCTCCAGAATTTTGTCATAGCAATGAAAATTGTACTAGTACAGGTATGTACCTTCCTAAATTCTAATTTTAATATAAACCTTATACCCAATCAATGTATTGCATTTTACATCATAGTAAGAAGGAGAAAATAAAAACACCTTACATGAACAAGTCAAAGTACAAATGACATCCTCTGGCCCATTGTTCTACAGGCTTCAGTCCATAAGGGTGGGGAAGACATGGCAGAGAAGTTCACAAAGTGGCAGTCAGAAGGAGTGGGAGCAAGACAATAGACAGTATCCACAGACCTGATTCCCAAGACTTCCTGAGACATAGTTATGTTAATGAATCTATGCACTTCGGGCAAAAATTACGTCTTATCACTTTCAGACAAAGTAATGAAAAGCTACCCGTACCCCTCCACATTCTTCCTGAATCAGCTCCCACAGAGCTACAGAGATTCTCCAGAGAAGATGAAGACCTTGAAGATGAAGAAGAGACACAATTCAGGTGGTGGCATGGTATTTTGCCAAATGTTAAGAGTAGGAAAGAACTAAGATGCAAGCCCAGATCAGTGAAACCGATCCTCCATTTGTCTGATGAAATCACTAGTGTCCTGTTTCTTCCTCTGTAGGTCTATGCAAAAAGTAAAACCTTCAAGTGTGGATACTTGGATTAAGTGAGATAATAACTGTACAATTTTTATTAGAGTACTTAATACAATCTCACCTAAAAGGTGTCCCCAAAACAAAATCTGGATACTGATATCAAATATAACTTTTAAGAATTCTACAAGTACTCCTTGCTTCTCAAAGGAAAAAATACCATTTAAAGGAAATTTTGCAAAAAGATTGTATGAATTTCGGTAGAAATGAGCATCCTTCTAACAAACCCTTCAAAAAACCTCCAAGGTTTTCTCAAATATGTAAGGTCTCTCTGCATGAGCTGTCTCCTCTTTCCTTGATACAACCAAATATACCCTGAATCTTTATGTCCATTCTCTGCTTCTTCCAAGGGGGGATTCAAGTGATTTATAAACATATATATTAAAAAAACCTCACATAATCTTGCCAAAATTGTGTTTAGAATCTTTTTTTTGAGATTACAATATAATTACCTCACTCCCCTCTTCCCTTTCTCCTCCCAAACTCTTCCATGTAAACCACACCCCTATCAAATTCATAGCCTTTTCTTTCTTTTTTAATCATTTTTTTATTGCTTAAAATGATTTTTAAATTCAAATACATTTTGGTGATATTTTCCCTTTCTCAAAGTTCTTCTAGTTTCTCTCCTCCTCTGTACCCACCCAACTTTAATTTCTTTCTCCAAAATAAAAACAAAAACCCAATACAACAACCAATTCCCCAGAACCAAGAAAACAAAATAAAACTTAATCCCCCTCAAAAAACAAACAAACAAACAAACACCTAAACCATCAAATAGTAACCAAATAAAAGCACACACAAAAGCTGCTGAGTCTATTATATGTTGGTCAACTTCTCTTGAAGATGAGGCCTGCTCTGGTTAATATGCCCAGTGTCACTCTATTGAAGAAAACTAATTTTCCCTCTCCCAGCAAGAATAAATGACAGTTCTGCTGTTAGCCTTTATCCTAATGGCTTGGTTTTTATTTATTCATTCATATTTTTTAAAAGATAACTCTTCTGTGTAAACCACACCCCTATCAAATTCATGACCTTTTCTTTCATTGTTTATATATTCTAATCCACTTGTGTGTATGTATAGTTGCATGTGTGTATATATATATATTCCTAAATATATAAATACAACCTGCTCAGATCATATACTATTACTTACACGTATATGGTTTCATGCTGACCACTGAGACTTGGATAAACATTTAGTGTTCCATGCCCTGGAGAAGACTATGACCTATAGTTTTTTTTTGTCTAGGGCTGAGGCTTCATGACTTGCCTATGAGCCTGAGGTGCATCCATCATGATATCTCTTGTGCTAAAGTTTGGGAATATGTTACATTATCTCTCTGCAACTGTGTTGAAGCCTGAGTAATGTAAATAGTAATCCTTAGAGGAAGAAGAAAAGTAGATACTAAAGTATTCATAGAAAATTATTTTGGGTGTTTTTCAAATACCTGAAAGGAACCAAGGTAGAAATTTCTAGACTAACCACAACAGGAAACAGAGCTGTTCCACATGTAATGATGTTTTCCCCTTGGAGTTCTGCAAATGTGATACACACTCACTGGAAGCTGTACATCATGTGTTTCATTTGAAGCCAGTCTTGGGCTTGTACCTCTGAGGCAAATCAAGTGCTAGTAGCCCTAGTAACCCTTCATGTTCATCACACAGGCAGTCATAAGCTATAGATTTTCTACATTTTATCAAAGCCTTCTGCTGAATGATCTGGTCTAGCCACCAGCTAACTTTAGTATTCTGGAAACAATGTGTGTTCAGCCCAAATCTCTTCAGTAGATTTGCTTATGATGTTTTTTATGTATTAGCCGCTAGACCAGAACCTGCTGACTCTCCCAGTCCAAACTTTGCTTCACCCTTTTTTTCTGCTCAGTGTCCTGGGGTCCAGAAACCCCAAGGGAAATGCAAACCATGAAACTCAGCTCCACTCCATTCTTTCCCTTTTGGTGTGCAGCAGTACCTGGACTCACCAAGAGAAAAGGTCAAAAACAGAACCACACTCATCCAACATTCAGGCTTCATTCTGTTGTCAGGAAATTGTGAAAACTCCACTGCATATAATTAAAACATTTATAACAACTTGGTTTTTATAATGAATTGAAGAGAAGACCCAACATGCCCCCAAATATTAATGATAGAAGCCTAGAAAAAATTGTTTTCAACTTGAAAGTTGGATGTTGAAAAAAAAATTTTTTTTAAATTTTTATTAGGTATTTAGCTCATTTACATTTCCAATGCTATACCAAAAGTCCCCCATACCCACCCACCCCCACTCCCCTACCCACCCACTCCCCCTTTTTGGCCCTGGCATTCCCCTGTACTGGGGCATATAAAGTTTGCGTGTCCAATGGGCCTCTCTTTCCAGTGATGGCCGACTAGGCCATCTTTTGATACATATGCAGCTAGAGTCAAGAGCTCCGGGGTACTGGTTAGTTCATAATGTTGTTCCACCTATAGGGTTGCAGATCCCTTTAGCTCCTTGGGTACTTTCTCTAGCTCCTCCATTGGGAGCCCTGTGATCCATCCAGTAGCTGACTGTGAGCATCCACTTCTGTGTTTTCTAGGCCCCGGCATAATCTCACAAGAGACAGCTACATCTGGGTCCTTTCGATAAAATCTTGCTAGTGTATGCAATGGTGTCAGCGTTTGGATGCTGATTATGGGGTGGATCCCTGGATATGGCAGTCTCTACATGGTCCATCCTTTCATCTCAGCTCTAAACTTTGTCTCTGTAACTCCTTCCAAGGGTGTTTTTTTCCCACATCTTAGGAGGGGCATAGTGTCCACACTTCAGTCTTCATTTTTCTTGAGTTTCATGTGTTTAGGAAACTGTATCTTATATCTTGGGTATCCTAGATTTTGGGCTAATATCCACTTATCAGTGAGTACATATTGTGTGAGTTCCTTTGTGAATGTGTTACCTCACTCAGGATGATGCCCTCCAGGTCCATCCATTTGGCTAGGAATTTCATAAATTCATTCTTTTTAATAGCTGAGTAGTACTCCATTGTGTAGATGTACCACATTTTCTGTATCCATTCCTCTGTTGAGGGGCATCTGGGTTCTTTCCAGCTTCTGGCTATTATAAATAAGGCTGCTATGAACATAGTAGAGCATGTGTCCTTCTTACATCTTCTAGATATATGCCCAGGAGAGGTGGTCTTTTTGTCTTATTGACGGTGTCTTTTGCCTTGCAGAAACTTTGGAGTTTCATTAGGTCCCATTTGTCAATTCTCGATCTTACAGCACAAGCCATTGCTGTTCTGTTCAGGAATTTTTCCCCTGTGCCCATATCTTCAAGGCTTTTCCCCACTTTCTCCTCTATAAGTTTCAGTGTCTCTGGTTTTAAGTGAAGTTCCTTGATCCACTTAGATTTGACCTTAGTACAAGGAGATAAGTATGGATCAATTCGCATTCTTCTAGATGATAACAACCAGTTGTGCCAGCACCAATTGTTGAAAATGCTGTCTTTCAAAAAGACCACCAACAGATTGGGAAAGGATCTTTACCTATCCTAAATCAGATAGGGGACTAATATCCAACATATATAAAGAACTCAAGAAGGTGGACTTCAGAAAATCAAATAACCCCATTAAAAAATGGGGCTCAGAACTGAACAAAGAATTCTCACCTGAGGAATACCGAATGGCAGAGAAGCACCTGAAAAAATGTTCAACATCCTTAATCATCAGGGAAATGCAAATCAAAACAACCCTGAGATTCCACCTCACACCAGTCAGAATGGCTAAGATCAAAAATTCAGGTAACAGCAGATGCTGGCGTGGATGTGGAGAAAGAGGAACACTCCTCCATTGTTGGTGGGATTATAGGCTTGTACAACCACTCTGGAAATCAGTCTGGCGGTTCCTCAGAAAATTGGACATAGTACTACCGGAGGATCCAGCAATACCTCTCCTGGGCATATATCCAGAAGATGCCCCAACTGGTAAGAAGGACACATGCTCCACTATGTTCATAGCAGCCTTATTTATAATAGCCAGAAGCTGGAAAGAACCCAGATGCCCCTCAACAGAGGAATGGATACAGAAAATGTGGTACATCTACACAATGGAGTACTACTCAGCTATTAAAAAGAATGAATTTATGAAATTCCTAGCCAAATGGATGGACCTGGAGGGCATCATCCTGAGTGAGGTAACACATTCACAAAGGAACTCACACAATATGTACTCACTGATAAGTGGATATTAGCCCAAAACCTAGGATACCCAAGATATAAGATACAATTTCCTAAACACATGAAACTCAAGAAAAATGAAGACTGAAGTGTGGACACTATGCCCCTCCTAAGATGTGGGAAAAAAACACCCTTGGAAGGAGTTACAGAGACAAAGTTTAGAGCTGAGATGAAAGGATGGACCATGTAGAGACTGCCATATCCAGGGATCCACCCCATAATCAGCATCCAAACGCTGACACCATTGCATACACTAGCAAGATTTTATCGAAAGGACCCAGATGTAGCTGTCTCTTGTGAGATTATGCCGGGGCCTAGAAAACACAGAAGTGGATGCTCACAGTCAGCTACTGGATGGATCACAGGGCTCCCAATGGAGGAGCTAGAGAAAGTACCCAAGGAGCTAAAGGGATCTGCAACCCTATAGGTGGAACAACATTATGAACTTACCAGTACCCCGGAGCTCTTGACTCTAGCTGCATATGTATCAAAAGATGGCCTAGTCGGCCATCACTGGAAAGAGAGGCCCATTGGACACGCAAACTTTATATGCCCCAGTACAGGGGAATGCCAGGGCCAAAAAGGGGGAGTGGGTGGGTAGGGGAGTGGGGGTGAGTGGGTATGGGGGACTTTTGGTATAGCATTGGAAATGTAAATGAGCTAAATACTTAATAAAAAATTAAAAAAAAAAAAAAAGAAAATGCTGTCTTTCTTCCACTGGATGGTTTTAGCTCCCTTGTCGAAGATCAAGTGACCATCGGTGTGTGGGTTCATTTCTGGGTCTTCAATTCTATTCCATTGGTCTACTTGTCTGTCTCTATACCAGTACCATGCAGTTTTTATCACAATTGCTCTGTAGTAAAGCTTTAGGTCAGGCATGGTGATTCCACCAGAGGTTCTTTTATCCTTGAGAAGAGTTTTTGCTATCCTCGGTTATTTGTTATTCCAGATGAATTTGCAAATTGCTCCTTCTAATTCGTTGAAGAATTGAGTTGGAATTTTGATGGGGATTGCATTGAATCTGTAGATTGCTTTTGGCAAGATAGCCATTTTTACAATGTTGATCCTGCCAATCCATGAGCATGGGAGATCCTTCCATCTTCTGAGATCTTCTTTAATTTCTTTCTTCAGAGACTTGAAGTTTTTATCATACAGATCTTTCACTTCCTTAGTTAGAGTCACGCCGAGATATTTTATATTATTTGTGACTATTGAGAAGGGTGTTGTTTCCCTAATTTCTTTCTCAGCCTGTTTATTCTTTGTATAGAGAAAGGCCATTGACTTGTTTGAGTTAATTTTATATCCAGCTACTTCACCGAAGCTGTTTATCAGGTTTAGGAGTTCTCTGGTGGAATTTTTGGGGTCACTTATATATACTATCATATCATCTGCAAAAAGTGATATTTTGAGTTCCTCTTTTCCAATTTGTATCCCCTTGATCTCCTTTTGTTGTCGAATTGCTCTGGCTAATACTTCAAGTACTATGTTGAAAAGGTAGGGAGAAATTGGGCAGCCTTGTCTAGTCCCTGATTTTAGTGGGATTGCTTCCAGCTTCTCTCCATTTACTTTGATGTTGGCTACTGGTTTGCTGTAGATTGCTTTTATCATGTTTAGGTATGGGCCTTGAATTCCCGATCTTTCCAGAACTTTTATCATGAATGGGTGTTGGATCTTGTCAAATGCTTTTTCTGCATCTAACGAGATGATCATGTGGTTTTTGTCTTTGAGTTTGTTTATATAATGGATTACACTGATGGATTTTCGTGTATTAAACCATCCCTGCATCGCTGGAATAAAACCTACTTGGTCAGGATGGATGATTGCTTTAATGTGTTCTTGGATTCGGTTAGCGAGAATTTTATTGAGGATTTTTGCATCGATATTCATAAGAGAAATTGGTCTGAAGTTCTCTATCTTTGTTGGATCTTTCTGTGGTTTAGGTATCAGAGTAATAGTGGCTTCATAAAATGAGTTGGGTAGAGTACCTTCTACTTCTATCTTGTGAAAAAGTTTGTGCAGAACTGGGATTAGATCTTCTTTGAAGGTCTGATAGAACTCTGCACTAAACCCATCTGGTCCTGGGCTTTTTTTGGCTGGGAGACTATTTATAACTGCTTCTATTTCTTTAGGGGATATGGGACTGTTTAGAAGGTCAACTTGATCCTGATTCAACTTTGGTACCTGGTATCTGTCCAGAAATTTGTCCATTTCGTCCAGGTTTTCCAGTTTTGTTGAGTATAGCCTTTTGTAGAAGGATCTGATGGTGTTTTGGATTTCTTCAGGATCTGTTGTTATGTCTCCCTTTTCAGTTCTGATTTTGTTAATTGGGATTTTGTCCCTGTGCCCTCTAGTGAGTCTAGCTAATGGTTTATCTATCTTGTTGATTTTCTCAAAGAACCAACTCCTCGTTTGGTTAATTCTTTGAATAGTTCTTCTTGTCTCCACTTGGTTGATTTCACCCCTGAGTTTGATTATTTCCTGCCGTCTACTCCTCTTGGGTGAATTTGCTTCCTTTTTTTCTAGAGCTTTTAGATGTGTTGTCAAGCTGCTACTATGTGTTCTCTCCCGTTTCTTCTTGGAGGCACTCAGATCTATGAGTTTCCCTCTTAGAAATGCTTTCATTGTGTCCCAAAGGTTTGGGTACCTTGTGGCTTCATTTTCATTAAACTCTAAAAAGTCTTTAATTTCTTTCTTTATTCCTTCCTTGACCAAGGTATCATTGAGAAGAGTGTTGTTCAGTTTCCACGAGAGTGTTGGTTTTCTTTTTTTTTTTTTTCTTATTGAAGATCAGCCTTAGTGAATGGTGATCTGATAGGATACATGGGACAATTTCAATATTTTTGAATCTGTTGAGGCCTGTTTTGTGACCTATTATGTGGTCAATTTTGGAGAAGGTACCATGAGGTGCTGAGAAGAAGGTATATCCTTTTGTTTTAGGATAAAATGTTCTGTAGATATCTGTCAGATCCATTTGTTTCATCACTTCTGTTAGTTTCAGTGTGTCCCTGTTTAGTTTCTGTTTCCATGATCTGTCCATTGGTGAAAGTGGTGTGTTGAAGTCTCCCACTATTATTGTGTGAGGTGCAATGTGTGCTTTGAGCTTTACTAAAGTTTCTTTAATGAATGTGGCTGCCCTTGTATTTGGAGCATAGATATTCAGAATTGAGAGTTCCTCTTGGAGGATTTTACCTTTGATGAGAACGAAGTGCCCCTCCTTGTCTTTTTTGATGACTTTGGGTTCGAAGTCAATCTTATCAGATATTAGGATGGCTACTCCAGCTTGTTTCTTCATACCATTTGCTTGGAAAATTGTTTTCCAGCCTTTCATTCTGAGGTAGTGTCTATCTTTTTCTCTGAGATGTGTTTCCTGTAAGCAGCAAAATGTTGGGTCTTGTTTGTGTAGCCAGTTTGTTAGTCTATGTCTTTTTATTGGGGAGTTGAGACCATTGATGTTAAGAGATATTAAGGAAAAGTAATTGTTGCTTCCTGTTATTTTTGTTGTTAAAGTTGGCATTCTGTTCTTGTGGCTGTCTTCTTTTAGGTTTGTTGAGGGATTACCTTCCTTCCTGTTTTTTCTAGGGCGTTGTTCCCGTTCTTGTATTGGTTTTTTTCTGTTATTATCCTTTGAAGGTCTGGATTCGTGGAGAGATAATGTGTGAATTTGGTTTTGTCGTGGAATACTTTGGTTTCTCCATCTATGGTAATTGAGAGTTTGGCTGGGTATAGTAGCCTGGGCTGGAATTTGTGTTCTCTTAGTGTCTGTATAACATCTGTCCAGGCTCTTCTGGCTTTCATAGTCTCTGGTGAAAAATCTGGTGTAATTCTGATAGGCTTGCCTTTATATGTTACTTGACCTTTTTCCCTTACTGCTTTTAGTATTCTATCTTTCTTTAGTGCATTTGTTGTTCTGATTATTATGTGTAGGGAGGAATTTCTTTTCTGGTCCAGTCTATTTGGAGTTCTGTAGGCTTCTTGTATGTTCATAGGCATCTCTTTCTTTAGATTTGGGAAGTTTTCTTCAATAATTTTGTTGAAGATGTTTGCTGGTCCTTTGAGTTGAAAATCTTCATTCTCATCCACTCCTATTATCCGTAGGTTTGGTCTTCTCATTGTATCCTGGATTTCCTGGATATTTTGAGTTAGGATCTTTTTGCACTTTCCATTTTCTTTGATTGTTGTGCCGATGTTCTCTATGGAATCTTCTGCACCTGAGATTCTCTCTTCCATCTCTTGTATTCTGTTGCTAATGCTCAAATCTATGGTTCCAGATTTCTTTCCTAGGGTTTCTATCTCCAGTGTTGCCTCACTTTGAGTTTTCTTTATTGTGTCTACTTCCCTTTTTAGGTCTAGTATGGTTTTGTTCATTTCCATCACCTGTTTGTATGTTTTTTCCTCTTTTTCTGTAAGGACTTCTACCTGTTTGATTGTGTTTTCCTGTTTTTCTCTAAGGACTTGTAACTCTTTAGCAGTGTTCTCCTGTATTTCTTTAAGTGATTTATTAAAGTCCTTCTTGATGTCCTCTACCATCATCATGAGATAAGCTTTTAAATCTAGGTCCAAGTTTTCAGGTGTGTTGGGGTGTCCTGGACTGGACGAAGTGGGAGTGCTGGGTTCTGATGATGGTGAGTGGTCTTGGTTCCTGTTAGTAAGATTCCTACGTTTACCTTTCGCCATCTGGTAATCTCTGGAGTTAGTAGTTATAGTTGACTCTGTTTAGAGATTGTTCTTCTGGTGATTCTGTTACCGTCTATCAGCAGACCTGGGAGCCAGATTCTCTCCTCTGAGTTTCAGTGCTCAGAGCACTCTCTGCTGGCAAGCTCTCTTACAGGGAAGGTGCGCAGATATCTTGTTTTTGGACCTCCTCCTGGCCGAAAAAGAAGGCCCAAAACAGGGTCTTTCTCAGAAGCTGTGTTGCTTTGGCAGTTCCCAGAAGCTGTCAGCTTCTGTGGTGCAGACTCTCACCTGTGCAGACTAAATTACTAAGTTCCAGGGAGTCCCGGAATCAAGATGGCGACCGCTGCTGCTGACGCTGAGGCTGCCTCCCAAGCCAGGCGGACATCTGTCCTCTGGTCCGGACGGTGGCCGGCTGTCTGCGGCCCGCCAAGGGTGCTGCCTCAGCGGCTCTGTGCTTCCGCCTGTCCCAGAAGCTGTCCGGTTGTCTGGCGCACCCTCTCACCTGTTCAGACTAATTTCCTAAGTTCTGCTGAGTCCCGGAACCAGGATGGCGACCGCTGCTGCTGAGGCCACCTCCCAAGCCAGGCGGACACCTGTCCTCTGGTCAGGATGGTAGTAGGCTGTCTGCGGCCCGCCAAGGGTGCTGCCTCAGTGGCTCTGTGCTTCCGCCTGTCCCAGAAGCTGTCTGGTTCTCTGGCGCACCCTCTCACCTGTTCAGACTAATTTCCTAAGTTCTGCTGAGTCCCGGAACCAGGATGGCGACCGCTGCTGCTGAGGCTGAGGCCGCCTCCCAAGCCAGGCGGACACCTGTCTTCTGGTCCGGACGGTGGCCGGCTGTCTGCGGCCCGCCAAGGGTGCTGCCTCAGCGGCTCTGTCGAAAAAATTTTTTAATTTATTTATTTTATGTATATAAGTACACTGTCACTGACACACCAGAAGAGGGCATCAGATCCCATTACAGATGGTTGTGAACCATTATGTGGTTTCTGGAAATTGAACTCGGGACCTCTGTAAGAGCAGCCAGTGCTCTTGTTGCTGAGCCATCTCACCAGCCCCATATTATCTATTTCTATTTCAAATAGCTTCACAAATGCCACTGGGTTCTGTAGAGGAATTTGGACAGTGTTAGTTGCTTTCTTCATTGCTACAACACAATACCTGGGCAAAGCAACTTAAGGAAGGGTTGGATCACTGTGGCTCACATTCTGAAGGTACAGTCTGTCTAGGTGAAGAAAGTGAAGAGATCAATATAAAAAGGCAGCTGGAAAAGATGTATCCACTGCCAAAATGGTACTTGCCACATTTAGAGTGGGTTTTTGCATCTCAATCAACTGAATCTAGATAATACCTCACAGGAAAAACCTCACAGGGTTCTAAATTCTGTGAAACTGCTAGTTAATGTCAACTATTAGAGCAGACAACAGAACGATTGTAGCCCCAGGTTTCTCTCTACTGTGAGCAAAATGAATCTTTGAAACTTTGTCTTAACTCTCATAAAAGGCTTTTGTGCTGGTTGGAAGACAAAGACTTGACCACTCTCTAGGATCTGGTAACTACTAGAAAGGACATCTCTCATCCTTCTGATGTGTGATGAGCCCCACTTCAGTTAGTAACACCCTAGAGTAAGAGCTATAAATTGGTATTACAGTTTCATCTTCCACATGGAAAGCAAGCACAGGAGGCAGCAGAAAATTTTCATTGATGGCTGCACCAAAAGTGGCATCTAAGTAGGCCACCAAGGCAGACCTTGTTTCCAAAATTTTCAGGGCACTTTATTTTAAGAAAGAGTTCTGTTGGGTGATTTGCTTATGTTACGAGGCAATATGTACAACAGCACATGATGTGGTCTCAATTTATGAAATTATTTTACATAAAAGCATGCATAAACACTTGAGGCAATATGTTTAGAGTCCATGGGCATCTGTAATTAAAATGACTCTCGCTCCTAAATGTAGGTTCCTCCTCCTAGATTCTGGCCTGCTCGGCTCTGAACTAGCTTGCCCCTTCTCAGTTTGGGTGCTTGCTAATATTGGATTCTGCATCTTCTAACTACAGTGTGATGAATCGAGAGAGAGGGGGGGGGGGGACTTGACACAGAAAACTCTAAGTCCATGGTTTTATCTGGGAAAATTATGGAAAGGGTAACTGTTGACTAAGTGAAAATTTGAAGAATACTTGTCTTTTACTATTTTTGAGATATCAGTTTAATTTAATTGAGGATAACAATGCTGAGCTATAAATGCAGTATAGCTGGGCCTGTATCCTGAGCAAACCTTGGGCACAAACTCCGCAGCCAGTCCTACAAAACCCAGAGGAAGATTCACTCTCAAAGGCTCTAACACTCCTAGGATCATAGGACCACAGGTGAGGAGGATACAATATTTGCCCCAATATCAGAAGAAACTGGGACCAGCAGGACCCAGACACCCAGGAACTCCACCCTATCAGTAGCACAGGTTCCTTCTTGTCTGGACCAGTGCCCTGAGCAGACCTTGGGCCAGAAATCTGCATCCAGTCCCATAACACCCAGAGGATGTCCACTCTCAGGAACTATAACACACCCAGGATCACAGGATTACAGGATAACAGGAGGTTGGTCACACCAGGACCTCAGGGTCCCAGAGGCAGCTTGACTCCCAGGAGCTTTGGCATACCCAGGATATCAGGATGTCAGGATGCCTGAATCACAGGATCACAGAGACAGCTGAACTCTGAGGAGTTCTGACACAACCAGGATGACAAGAAGGACAGGCTCCAATCAGATACAGTGAGAACAGGTAGCAATAGAGATAATCAGATGGCAGGAGGCAAGCACAAGAACATAAGCAACAGAAACCAAGGTTACTTGGCATCATCAGAACCTAGTTCCCCACCATAGAAAGTCCTGAATACACCATCACACTGGAAAAGCAAGATTCAGATCCAAAATCACTTCTTTTGATAATGATAGAAGACTTTAAGAAGGACATAAATAAATACAGGAAAAGACAGATAAATAGCTAGAAGCCCTTAAACAGGAAACACAAAAATCTCTTAAACAATTACAAGAAAACACAATCAAACACATGAAGGAAATAAACAAAACCATCCAAGATCTAAAAATGGAAATAGAAACAATAAAGAAATCACAATGGGAGACAACCCTAGAGTTAGAAAACCTAGGAAAGAGATCAGGAGTCATAGATGCAAGCATCACCAACAGAATACAAGAGACAGAAGAGAGAATTTCAGGTGCAGAAGATAAAACAGAAAACATTGATGCAACAGTCAAAGAAAATGCAAAATGCAAAAAGCTTCTAACCCAAAACATCCAGGACATCCAGGAGACAATGAGAGCACCAAACATAAGGATAATAGGTACAGAAGACAGAGAAGATTCCAAACTTAAAAGGCCAGTAAATATCTTCAACAAAATTATAGAAGACAACTTCCCTAACCTAAAGAGAGATGCTCATGAACATATTAGGAGCCTACAGAACTCCAAATAGACTGGACCAGAAAAGAAATTTCAGCTGTCATGTAATAATCAAAACACCAAATGCATGAAACAAAGAAAGAATATTAAAAGCAGTAAGGAAAAAAGGTCAAGTAACATATAAAAGCAGACCTATCAAAATTACACCAGACTTCTCACCAGAGACTAAAAAAGCCAGACGATTCTGGGCAGATGTCATACAGACCCTAAGAGAACACAAATGCCAGCCCAGGCTACAATACTCAGCAAAACTCTCAGTTACCATAGACAGAGAAAACAAGATATTCCATGACAAAACAAAATTTATACAATATCTTTCCATAAATCCAGGCCTACAAAGGATAATAGATGGAAAACACCAACACAAGGAGGGAAACTACACCCTAGAAAAAGCAAGAAAGAAATTTTCTTTCAACAAAACCAAAAGAAGATAGCCATGCAAACATAATTCCACCTCTAACAATAAAATTAACAGGAAGTAACAATCACTTTTCTTTAATATCTCTTAACATCAATGGACTTAATTCCCCCCAAAAAAGGCATAGACTAACAGGCTGAATAGGTAAACAAGACCCAATATTTTGCTGCATGCAGGAAACCCACCTCAGTGACAAAGACAGTCAGAGTAAAAGGTTGGGGAAAAAAATTCCAAGTAAGTGGTCCCAGAAACAAGCTGGAATAGTCATTCTAATATTGAATAATATTGACTTTCAATCAAAAGTTATCAAAATGGATAAGGAAGGACATGTCATACTAGTCAAAGGGAAAATCAACCAAGATAAACTCTCAATTCTGAACATCTATACTTCAAATGCAAGGTCACCAAGATTCATAAAAGAAACTTTACTAAAGCTCAAAGCACACATCACACAATGATAGTGGGAGATTTCAACACCCCACTCTTTGCAATGGACAGATCATGGAAACAGAAACTAAACAGAGACACAGTGAAACTAACAGAAGTTATGAATCAAATAGATCTAACAGATATTTATAGAATATTTCATCCTAAAGCAAAAGAATATACCTTCTTCTCAGCACCTTACAGTACTTTCTCCAAAAATGACCATATAATTGGTCACAAAACAGGCTTCATCAGATACAAGAAGACTGAAATAATACCATGCATCCTATCAGATCACCATTGTCTAAGGATGGTCTTCAATAACAACAAAGACAACAGAAAGCACACATATACATGAAGCTGAAAAATGCTCTACTCAATGATAACTTGGCCAAGGAAGAAAGAAAGAAAGAAATTAAAGGCTTTTTAGAATTTAATGAAAATAAAGACACATCATACCAAAACTTATGAGACACAATGAAAGCAGTGGTAAGAGGAAAATTCATAGCTCTAAGTGCCTGCAAAAAGAAACTTGACAGCACACCTGAAAGGTCTAGAACAAAAAGAAGCAAGTACACCCAAGAGGAGTAGATCAATAATAATCAAACTCAGGGCTGAAATCAACCAAATAGATACAAAAAGAACTATACATATGGGGGACTTTTGGGATAGCATTGGAAATGCAAATGAGGAAAATACCTAATTTTAAAAAAAGAAAGAAAATATTAAAAAAAAAAAAGAACTATACAAAAAAAATCAACAAAACCAGGAGCTGGTTCTTTGAGAAAAATCAGCATCAGCAAGACAGATTAAACCCTTAGCAAGATTAACAAGAGGGCACAGAGATAGTATCCAAATTAATGAAATCAGAAATGAAATGGAGACATAACAATGAAATATGTCTTAAAATAATTATTCTGTTTATTGAATATTAACAGTTAAAAAGATTAAAATCATGTTCTAAAAAATAAGGTACAATAGAGTTTTCAGATTCTGGACTTCTTTAGAGTTAAGAGTGTAGCTCAGCTGGGTCAGGCAGAAGCCACAGAGCTTCTGGGGCAGACTGTGTTTCAGGCTCCAGACACCCAGCCACCTACCCTGCCAGAGGAGAGGTGTCTGCCCCGTCCGGGAGGGCTTTGCCACAGCATCTGGGGGAGCCATCTTGGTTCCAGGATTCTGCCTAGACTAGTCTGCGCAGGGGAGAGTGTGGACTGCAGAAGCTAACAGCTTCTAGGTCAGGCAGAAGCCACAGAGCTTCTGGGGCAGACCACATTTTGGGCTCCAGACATCCAGGCACCTTCCCTGCCAGAGGAGAAGTGTCCACCCACCCGGGAGGGCTTTACCACAGCATCTTGGGTTCCTGGATTCCATCAAGACTGGTCTGTGCAGGGGAGAGTGTGGACTGCAGAGGCTAATAGATTCTGGGACAGGCAGAACCCACAGAGCTTTTGGGGCAGACCACGTTTTGGGCTCCAGACATCCAGGCAACTTCCCTGCAAGAGGAGAGGTGTCCGACCCGCCTGGGAGGGCTTTGCCACAGCATCTGGGGGAGACAACTTGGTTCCCGGATCCCGCCGAGACTACTCTGCATAGGTGAGAGTGTGGACTACAGAAGCTACACAAATTCTGGGACAAGCCCTGTGTTGGGCCTTCATCTTCTGCCAGGAGGCAGGTCCGAACGTCAGATATCTGTCCAACTCCCCTGCAAAAGGAGAGTTTGCCTGCAGAGAGTGCTAAACCACTGAAACTCAAAACAGAGCTAGTCTTCCAGGTCTGCTGATAGAGGCTAACAGAATCAGAAGAGGCAAAAGCACTAACCAGAGAAAATATAACAACTAATTCCAGAGATTAGCAGATGGCAAGAGGCAAATGTAAGAATCTTACTAACAGAAACCAAGACCACACACCATCATCAGAACCCAGCACTTCCACCTCAGCCAGTCCTGGGCACCCCAACACACCCGAAAAGCTAGACCCAGATTTAAAGGCATATCTCATAATGATGGTAGAGGACATCAAGAAGGACTTTAATAACGCACTTAAAGAAATACAAGAGAACACTGCTAGAGAGTTACAAGTCCTTAAAGAAAAACAAGAAAACACAACCAAACAGGTAGAAGTCCTTAAAGAAAAACAGGAAAACACGTCCAAAGAGGTGATGGAAATGAACAAAACCATACAAAACCTAAAAAGAGAAGTAGACACAATAAAGAAAAGACAAAGGGAGGCAAAGTTGGAGATAGAAAACCTAGGAAAGAAATCTGGAACCATAGATGCGAGCACAAGCAACAGAATACAAGAGATGGAAGACAGAATCTCAGGTGCAGAAGAATCCATGGAGAACATGGGCACAACAATCAAAGAAATTGCAAAATGCAAAAAGATCCTAACTCAAAACATCCAGAAATCCAGGACACAATGAGAAGACCAAACCTACGGATAATAGAAGTAGATGAGAATGAAGATTTTCAAATTAAAGGGCCAGCAAATAGCTTCAACAAAATTATAGAAGAAAACTTCCCAAACCTAAAGAAAGACATGCCCATGAACATACAAGAAGCCTACAGAACTCCAAATAGACTGGACCAGAAAAGAAATTCCTCCCGACACATAATAATCAGAAGAACAAATGCACTAAATAAAGATAGAATATTAAAAGCAGTAAGGAAAAAAGGTCAAGTAACAAATAAAGGCAGGCCTATCAGAATTACACCAGACTTTTCACCAGAGACTATGAAAGCCAGAAGATCCTGGACAGATGTTATACAGACCCTAAGAGAACACAAATTCCAGCCCAGGCTACTATACCCAGCCAAACTCTCACTTACCATAGATGGAGAAACCAAAGTTTTCCATGACAAAACCAAATTCACACATTATCTTTCCATGAATCCAGCCCTGCAAAGGATAATAACAGAAAAAAAAAAAAAAAAAAAAAAAACACTACAAGGACAGAAACCACGCCCTAGAAAAAGCAAGAAAGTAATCCCTCAACAAACCAAAAAGAAGACAGCCACAAGAACAGAATGCCAACTCTAAAAACAAAAATAATAAGAAGGAACAATTACTTTTCCTTAATATCTCTTAATATCAATGGACTCAATTCCCAGATAAAAAGACATAAACTAACAGACTGGCTACAAAAACAGGACCCAACATTTTGCTGCTTACAGGAAACCCATCTCAGAGAAAAAGACAGACACTACCTCAGAGTGAAAGGCTGGAAAACAATTTTCCAAGCAAATGGAATGAACAAACAAGCTGGAGTAGCCACTCTAATATCGAATAAAATCGACTTCCAACCCAAAGTTATCAAAAAAGACAAGAAGGGGCACGTCATAATCATCGAAGGTAAAATCTTCCAAGAGGAAGTCTCAATTCTGAATATCTATGCTCCAAATGCAAGGGCAGCCACATTCATTAAAGAAACTTTAGTAAAGCTCAAAGCACACATTGCACCTCACACAATAATAGTGGGAGACTTCAACACACCACTTTCACCAATGGACAGATCATGGAAACAAAAACTAAACAGGGACACAGTGAAACTAACAGAAGTGATGAAACAAATGGATTTATCAGATGTCTACAGAATATTTTATCCTAAAACAAAATGATATACCTTCTTCTCAGCACCTCATGGTACCTTCTCCAAAATTGACCATATAGTTGGTCACAAAACAGGCCTCAACAGATACAAAAATATTGAAATTGTCCCATGTATCCTATCAGATCACCGTGAACTAAGGCTGACCTTCAATAACAACATAAATAATAGAAAGCCAACATTCAGGTGGAAATTGAACAACACTCTTCACAATGATACCTTGGTCAAGGAAGGAGTAAAGAAAGAAATTAAAGACTTTTTAGAGTTTAATGAAAATGAAGCCACAACATACCCAAACTTAAGGGACACAATGAAAGCATTTCTAGGAGGAAAAGTCATAGCCCTGAGTGCCTCCAAAAAGAAACTACAGAGAGCACACATTAGCAGCTTGACAACACACCTAAAAGCTCTAGAACAAAAGGAAGCAAATTCACCCAAGAGGAGTAGATGGCAGGAAATAATCAAACTCAGGGGAGAAATCAACCAAGTGGAAACAAGAAGAACTATTCAAAGAATCAACCAAACCAGGAGCTGGTTCTTTGAGAAAATCAACAAGATAGAGAAACCCTTAGCCATACTTACTAGAAGGCACAGGGACAACATCCTAATTAACAAAATCAGGAATGAAAATGCAGACATAACAACAGATCCTGAAGAAGTCCAAAACACTATCAGATCCTTCTACAAAAGACTATACTCAATAAAACTGGAAAACTGGATGAAATAGACAAATTTCTACACAGATACCAGGTACCAAAGTTAAATCAGGATCAGGTTAGATATCTAAACAGTCCTATATCCACTAAAGAAATAGAAGCAGCCATTAATAGTCTCCCAACAACAAAAAAAAGCCCAGGATCAGATGGGTTTAGAGCAGAGTTCTATCAGACCTTCAAAGAAGGTCTAATTCCAGTTCTTCACAAATATTTCACAAAATAGAAGCAGAAGGTACCTTACCCAATTCATTATATGAAGCCACAATTACTCTGATACCTAAACCACAGAAAGACCCAACAAAGATAGAGAACTTCAGACCAATTTCTCTTATGAATATCGATGCAAAAATCCTCAATAAAATTCTCGCTAACCAAATCCAAGAACACATTAAAGCAATCATCCATCCTGACCAAGTAGGTTTCATTCCAAGTATGCAGGGATGGTTTAATATATGGAAATCCATCAATGTAATCCATTATGTAAACAAACTCAAAGACAAAAACCACATGATCATCTCCTTAGATGCGAAGAAAGCATTTGACAAAATCTAACACCCATTCATGATAAAAGTCTTGGAAAGATCAGGAATTCAAGACCCATACCTAAACATGATAAAAGCAATCTACAGAAAACCAGTAACCAACATCAAAGTAAATGATGAGAAGCTAGAAGCAATCCCACTAAAATCACATACTAGACATGGCTGTCCAATTTTTCCCTACCTATTCAAAATTGTACTTGAAGTCCTAGCCAGAGCAGTTTGACAACAAAAGGAGATCAAGGGGATACAAATTGGAAAGGAAGAAATCAAAATATCACTTTTTGCAGATGATATGATAGTGTATATATAAATGACCCTAAAAATTCCACCAGTGAACTCCTAAACCTGATAAACAGCTTCAGTGAAGTAGCTGGATAGAAAATTAACTCAAACAACTCAGTGGCCTTTCTCTACGCAAAGGATAAACAAGCTGACAAAGAAATTAGGAAAACAACACCCTTCTCAATAGTCACAAATAATATAAAATACCTTGGCATGACTCTAACTAAGGAAGTGAAAGATCTGTATGATAAGAACTTCAAGTCTCTGAAGAAAGAAATTAAGGAAGATCTCAGAAGATGGAAAGATCTCCCATGCTCATGGATTGGCAGGATCAACATTGTAAAAATGGCTATCTTGCCAAAAGCAATCTACAGATTCAATGCAATCCCCATCAAAATTCCAACTCAATTCTTCAACGAATTAGAAGGAGCAATTTGCAAATTCATCTGGAATAACAAAAAACCGAGGATAGCAAAAACTCTTCTCAAGGATAAAAGAACCTCTGGTGGAATCACCATGCCTGACCTAAAGCTTTACTACAGAGCAATTGTGATAAAAACTGCATGGTACTGGTATAGAGACAGACAAGTGGACCAATGGAATAGAATTGAAGACCCAGAAATGAACCCACACACCTATGGTCACTTGATCTTCGACAAGGGAGCCAAAACCATCCAGTGGAAGAAAGACAGCATTTTCAACAATTGGTGCTGGCACAACTGGTTGTTATCATGTAGAAGAATGCGAATCGATCCATACTTATCTCCTTGTACTAAGGTCAAATCTAAGTGGATCAAGGAACTTCACACAAAACCAGAGACACTGAAACTTATAGAGGAGAAAGTGGGGAAAAGCCTTGAAGATATGGGCACAGGGGAAAAATTCCTGAACAGAACAGCAATGGCTTGTGCTGTAAGATCGAGAATTGACAAATGGGACCTAATGAAACTCCAAAGTTTCTGCAAGGCAAAAGACACTGTCTATAAGACAAAAAGACCACCAACAGACTGGGAAAGGATCTTTACCTATCCTAAATCAGATAGGGGACTAATATCCAACATATATAAAGAACTCAAGAAGGTGGACCTCAGAAAATCAAATAACCCCCTTAAAAAATGGGGCTCAGAACTGAACAAAGGATTCTCACCTGAGGAATACCGAATGGCAGAGAAGCACCTGAAAAAATGTTCAACATCCTTAATCATCAGGGAAATGCAAATCAAAACAACCCTGAGATTCCACCTCACACCAGTGAGAATGGCTAAGATCAAAAATTCAGGTGACAGCAGATGCTGGCGAGGATGTGGAGAAAGAGGAACACTCCTCCATTGTTGGTGGGATTGCAGGCTTGTACAACCACTCTGGAAATCAGTCTGGCGGTTCCTCAGAAAATTGGACATAGTACTACTGGAGGATCCAGCAATACCTCTCCTGGGCATATATCCAGAAGAAGCCCCAACTGGTAAGAAGGACACATGCTCCACTATGTTCATAGCAGCCTTATTTATAATAGCCAGAAACTGGAAAGAACCCAGATGCCCCTCAACAGAGGAATGGATACAGAAAATGTGGTACATCCTCACAATGGAGTACTACTCAGCTATTAAAAAGAATGAATTTATGAAATTCCTAGCCAAATGGATGGACCTGGAGAGCATCATCCTGAGTGAGGTAACACAATCACAAAGGAACTCACACAATATGTACTCACTGATAAGTGGATACTAGCCCAAAACCTAGGATACCCACGATATAAGATACAATTTCCTAAACACATGAAACTCAAGAAAAATGAAGACTGAAGTGTGGACACTATGCCCCTCCTTAGAAGTGGGAACAAAACACCCATGGAAGGAGTTACAGAAACAAAGTTTGGAGCTGAGATGAAAGGATGGACCATGTAGAGACTGCCATATCCAGGGATCCACCCCATAATCAGCATCCAAACGCTGACACCATTGCATATACTAGCAAGATTTTATCGAAAGGACCCAGATGTAGCTGTCTCTTGTGAGACTATGCCGGGGCCTAGCAAACACAGAAGTGGATGCTCACAGTCAGCTAATGGATGGATCACAGGGCTCCCAATGGAGGAGCTAGAGAAAGTACCCAAGGAGCTAAAGGGATCTTCAACCCTATAGGTGGAACAACATTATGAACTAACCAGTACCCCTGAGCTCTTGACTCTAGCTGCATATGTATCAAAAGATGGCCTAGTCGGCCATCACTGGAAAGAGAGGCCCATTGGACACACAAACTTTATATGCCCCAGAACAGGGGAACGCCAGGGCCAAAAAGGGGGAGTGGGCAGGTAGGGGAGTGGGGGTGGGTGGGTATGGGGGACTTTTGGTATAGCATTGGAAATGTAAATGAGCTAAATACCTAATAAAAAATGGAAAAAAAAAAAAAAAAAAAAGTGGGTCAAAGCCTTGAAGATATGAGCACAGGGGGAAAATTCCTGAATAGAACAGCAATGGCTTGTGCTGTAATATCGAGAATTGATAAATGGGACCTCATAAAATTGCAAAGCTTCTGTAAGGCAAAAGACACTTTGAATAAGATAAAAAGGCCACCAATAGATTGGGAAAGGATCTTTGCCTATCCTAAATCAGATAGAGGACTAATATCTGATATATATAAATAACTCAAGAAGGTGGACTCCAGAAAATCAAAAACCCCATTAAAAAATGGGGCTCAGAGCTAAACAAAGAATTCTTACCTGAGGAATACGGAATGACTGAGAAGCAACTGAAAAAAAAAAATGTTCAGCATCCTTAATCATCAGGGAAATGCAAATCAAAACAACCCTGAGATTCCACCTCACACCAGTCAGAATGGCTAAGATCAAAAATTCAGGTGACAGCAGATGCTGGCAAGGATATGGAGAAAGAGGAACACTCCTCCATTGTTGGTGGAATTGCTACCTTGTACAACCACTCTGGAAATAAGTCTGGTGGTTCCTCAGAAAATTGGACATAGTACTACCAGAGGGTCCTGCAATACCTCTCCTGGGCATATATCCAGAAGATGTTCCAACCGGTAAGAAGGACACATGCTCTACTATGTTCATAGCAGCCTTATTTGTAATAGCCAGAAGCTGGAAAGAACCCAGATGCCCCTCAACAGAGGAATGGATACAGAAAATGTGGTACATTTACACAATGGAATACTACTCAGCTATTAAAAAGAATGAATTTATGAAATTCCTAGGAAATTGGATGGACCTGGAGGGCATCATCTTGAGTGAGGTAACACAATCACAAAAGAACTCACATGATATGTACTCACTGATAAGTGGATATTAGCCCAGAAACTTAGAATACCCAAGATACAAGATACTATTTGCAAAACACATGAAACTCAGGAAGAACGAAGACCAAAGTATGGACACTTTGCTCCTTCTTAGAATTCAGAACATATCACCCAGGGAAGGAGTTACAGAGACAAAGATTGGAGCTGAGATGAAAGGATGGACCATCTATAGACTGCCATACCTCGGGACCCATCCCATAATCAGCCTCCAAAGGCTGACACCATTGCACACACTAGCAAGATTTTGCTGAAAGGACTCTGATATAGTTTTCTCTTGTGAGACTATGCTGGGGCCTAGCAAACACAGAAGTTGAAGTCAGCTACTGGATGGATCACAGGGCTCCCAATGGAGGAGCTAGAGAAAGTACCCAAGGAGCTAAAGGGATCTGCAACCCTATAGGTGGAACAACAATATGAACTAACCAGTAGCCCTGGAGCTCTTGTCTCTAGCTGCATATGTATCAGAAGATGACCTAGTCGGCCATCACTGGAAAGAGAGGCCCATTGGACTTGCAAACTTTATATGCCTCAGTACAGGGGAACACCAGGGCCAAGAAGTGGGAGTGGGGGGGGGGGGAGTTGGGGGAGGGTTTGTGGGACTTTTGGGGTAGCATTTGAAATGTAAATGAAGAAAATACCTAATTTAAAAAAAAAAGAGTGTAGCTCGGTGATTGAGCACCTACTTAGTTATCACGGTGGTCTGAGTTTGACTTGAATCAAGAAAAGCTGATCTTATTTGAATGTGCACACTCTAGAGCTCTAGACTGTACCTATCCTACAGATATCTCTCAGTATTGCCAGAGTACCTGGGTGTGTACGAAGTCCTTTCTATATTCCAGTCTCCTTTCTAGTGACATAGGCCACAGCATGCCCAAGACAGAAAGAGTCCATCCTGATGGAATTTACAGTATACTGAAGTAAATCAATCTCTGTAAAACTTTCCTTTTTCAGTAGATCTAAAATGTGAATACTTATGTCATGAGAATTAAATCAATGAAGATTTTAACAAGGTAAATGATAAGTCCATAGGAAGTGATGCAGAAAACTTTAGATCATGAATATTAAAAACTTCACTGTGTCTGGCTGGAGGAATTCAAGGTCACAACCATTGACTATCCTATGTTTTTTTCAAACGACAGATTAAACATTCTCCATGATAAAAAGTAAAAATAAAAATGCAGCACAGTCCTGATAAAGTAGTATATAGAAAACATGAAGAGCAACCGTGACTGTTAAGGCTTATTGTACTTAGCCTACATTTGTTTTAACAACTAGAGTTAGTCAGACTACGGAGGTACAGGGATCCATTACTAGAGGTTTAAAATTAGACTACCAGGGGCAGGCTGATAGCACAGTTGGTTACATATTTATCTTGAAAGCATTATGATATGAATTCAGTCCTCCAGGACCTTAATAAAACCAAAGTAAGCCAGACAGTCACATGTACGAGTACCCCAGGACTCAGCATATGGAGACAGGAAGATCCCTACGGCTCATTAGAAGCCAGTCTAGCCTGCTTTGTGAGTTGCAGGGCAATATGAAACCCTGTCTCAAAAACTTGTGGTACCAGTGAGATGGCTCAGGAATAGAGATGCTTTGTGCACAAGCCTGATGAGACCTGAGTTTGATTTCCAGGACCCGCACATAGGTAAAAGTAGACAGCTAACTCCTCTGAGTTGTCCTCTGACCTCTGACATACACATGCCATGATACACTTGACCACACACACACACATATGCACACAAATTTTTTAAATTTAAAAAACGAGGCATACAACATCTGATGAACAATAACCAAGGCTGTCTTCTGGCCTCCATGTACACACACAAACCTATATAACTGCGTACACACAAACATGCTACACACACACTTATTAAAGACTTAATGAGATACAGAATTTAACGTGATCAAAATAGTGTTTAGCATGTGTTAGTTCAAAAAAATAATAAGCAGGAGGTAGGAGAGATGGTACTGCAGTTAAATCCTACTCTTACAGAGGACCTGAGTTAGGTTCCCAGCACCCATATGAAGTGATTCATAACATCCTGTATTCTAGCATCATAGAATCCAACACTCTCTTCTGGACACCAGAGGCATCTACATTCACACATTCACAGATACATACATACATACACACACACACAGAGGGAGGGGAAAGAGAGAGAGATTATATAATATATAATGTATAATATATAATATATAATACATTATACATTTTATATATATATTAAGTATATATGATTTTAAAATAAATACATAGCTACTCATAAAAGTTCTATCTTGTTTAGGCCATAAATATTTGAGGGTCACTGACATTTAGCACAGACAAATGTATCCTAGATAGATATGATAGACTGCTTTCATTGGAATCAACTCCTGAGAAGGGCATATAACTTCTTTCTCATAGATAAAAGAGACATTGTTTTTCAATGGAAAGCAAAGAATAGTGGGATAACTTAAGCATATACCATGAGCTTTAAAAAATATTTTTAAATTTCTAGCAAATTTCTCTTTCATCTTTTCTCTGCTCTCTCTCTCTCTCTCTCTCTCTCAAAAATTCAATCTGAAAGACACTAAATCTGTAAATAAGATAAGACACTGAGTGGTGTGGCACCTGCAAAGTGTATTGGAGCCCTTCCTGTGGAAGGATGCAGAGATGATGCATGCTAAAAGTGTTGGTAAGTTTCAGTGGGTACAATGGCGTGACTGGCACAATTCAATAATATAAAGGGGAGAATCTATGAGTTAATGGAAGCCAGGAAGAAAAACAGTTTGTACCTATAGCTATAAGCACAGGTGTATATATCTGCATGTATTTCCTAAATGAAGTGACCCATGAAAATGTTCCTGCCCAGCAACCAGATACCAATGCCTAAATATGATGTTCCACTAAAAGGATTCTGAGCTTAGTACAGAAATAGCTGATGGCCTGGCTGGGACTAGGAAAAAAACAGACTAGTCTGGAGCATCCTTTGCTTAAAGAATACCCTGCCAGAAGAACACAAAAGGGATTCTCACCAGAAAAATCTGGGGTCATGAGTGTCCAAGATACAGTGGTAGTAATAGGGTATAAGCCATTGAGAAAAAAAAAAGAATCTTGGTATCTATCCAGTATTGATATGGATGGATGGGTGGATGGATCGATGAATGATGGATGGTTGGACCAGGACAGGAGAAAGACTTTCCTTACAATGAAATGCCATCTGGTTATTGTAAAAGCAATGTGAAATCAGAAAATCAACATTACTTCAGTGAGAAACATCAATGGCCCCACAATTATGAACAGGGCATAGTAGTTTTACAATAGGCCCAGCGTGATCTTAAAAGCTCAAGATTAGTGTTACAAAGGCCTGGGAAGGTGGCTTGGTGGGTAGTGTACTTGCTGCGCAAGCATGAGGATCCACGTTCTGATCCTCAGTACTCAAGTACAAAGCCAGCAGTGACAAACAGCTCAAGGCTGTTCCCAGAGATGAGGAGTGAGAACAGGGGCTGGCTCCGTGTTCAGTAAAAGATCCCGTCTCCCAGAGGAAAGAGGCGAGTAACACAGCAAGACAGCAAAGTCAGCCTCTGCCCGACACGTGTTGCCTTTGCACCCACCAGGTACCGACTCACAACAAGCACAATGAAGATTATTAGCACAGCAAAAAGACAAAATCATGTGCCATTTGTTAGAAGCCAGTGACAGTGACAACACAATGAGTTCTTAGATGATCCTTTAAAAAATATGCAGAGCCTGAATCTCACCATGAGGAATGAAAGCTCAGAACTACTGTGTAGAACAGCCTGTAATTCCAGCTCTCAGCAGGATGAGCCATGATCTCAATAGAAAGAAAGAAAGAAAGAAAGAAAGAAAGAAAGAAAGAAAGAAAGAAAGAAAGAAAGAAAGAAAGAAAGAAAGAAAGAAAGAAAGGAAGAAAGAAAGAAAGGAAGGAAGGAAGGAAGGAAGGAAGAAAAAAGAAAGAAAGAAAGAAAGAAAGAAAGAGAGAGGGAGGGAGGGAGGGAGGGAGGGAGGGAGGGAGGGAGGGAGGGAGGGAGGAAAGAAGAAGAAAGAAAAAGAAAAAAGCCCACAAAACTGGCATGTTCTCTTTAGAGGAACCAAGGCCACCGACTAAAGAACAAAGTGTAGAACTGTTCCAGACAGGGCAGGTTTCCAAAGGCATGGCGACTCAGCCCAGCCCAGCCCGGGGCCTATGGGTTCCCCAGCTGTCATGTCATCTCTGAAAATAAGGGCTGCTGAGGTGAATACACTTGAGAAGATGGTCTGCAACAGTGGAGCATCATGTCTGCAGCTTGCTCTCAGATGGTTCAAAAAAAAAAAAAAAAAAAAAAAAAGACCTGCTTCTTTCTTGCCACTTTTCTGTAAACTTGAAATTATTCCAATTAAGATGAAAAAAGCAACCACTAATTTCTAGAACAGCAAACACTATTTTAAAACCATCTATTCCTAAGTCTTTTGTAACAACCAAATGACTTAGTACCTACAAAACACTCAGCACAATGCCCTGGGCAGGCTAAAACCTTTAAATTGCAGCCAAATGCAGTACAGACATACGAGCTCTGAACTATTGGCTATATGCTATACATATCCAGTAAAGTTAAATGAAAGGATTCAATCACATTGTAGAGCTGTTTCCCCAAGAAGCAAATGTCAAGACCAGATAACCTTGATGGCGCATGTGTACTTAATTATGCAGAGTTGCACGGTGCTAATTACCATGATTCTTCCACCCTTTCCCCGGGCAGCTTCCTGCTTGAGATCATTTGTTAGGTAAAGGATGGTGGGAGAAACATCGGCAAAGCTTCACAGAGCTTGATTAAATGTCGCACGTTTCTGGGTTCCTTTTGCTAGAGCTCTCTCTCAGAAGAAGAAGAAGAAGAAGAAGAAGAAGAAGAAGAAGAAGAAGAAGAAGAAGAAGAAGAAGAAGAAGAAGAAGAAGAAGAAGAAGAAGAAGAAGAAATAGAAGAAAAAATAAAAGAAGAAATAGAAGAAGAAACTGACTTGAAGTATCTCTCCCAAGGGTGCTTCTCTGGCTGGTTCCAAATGACCAGCTCGGCTTACTGCATCTGAGGACAAAGCTCGGATTCAGCCAAGTTTTGATAATAATAGTTAACCTCAGCTAGCTTTGTCCCTTTTCAACTCCAATTTTGTACTTTACTCCACATCCAAAAATATCACTCCAGGGTTTGACACAGCCTCCTGAAAAAAACAATTCGCTAGAGCTTATCCTGTGCTAAGTTCCTGTACCTTCAAAACTGCCTTTATTTAAAAACAAGAAACGAGGCAAAGAAAGAAAATCGCCAAGAGCTCAGCCGCGATACCGCATATTCTCCCCACACTGCACCATGTCTGGCTCGCTCAGCTTGCTCTGACATCGAGGGGCACGCTGCCAGCAAAGAGCCACATGGACTGCCGAAGGGAATCACAACCTGACCCTCTCATCTCCTGCTCCTCCCCCTTCTCCAGGGCCCCACTGCCAGCTTCACCAACAGTTAATTGTCTTTTCATGCAAAGACTTTGACAGCTCCTCTCCCACAAACCACACTCGAATCTTACCCCCTGTATAGTTTGGGGAGGGGAATGTTTCCATTTTTAGGACAGCATAAGACCTGGCCCATTTAATTTAGAAATTAATAATAATTCTGAGCGCTCTCTTCTCTGTTCTGGAAGAGCAGTGAAGCCACTCTGAAATGAGGCATTTACTACTGTGCCTGCCAGGACAAAAACAGATGGACCAAAAAAGTTTAGATGGATGAATCTGAAAAATTGGATGACCTTTATTATACCCCAAAAGTTATAAAAAATTAGAAGTGCAAAACTTACAGTTGCCAAAAGTCTCTCCAATTTGCAATTTTCATATTGTGAATGCAGACACAGGAGGAAGCATTTCCTGTCACTCTCTAGGCCGTCCAATGTCATTGCCTAGGCACTAGCCCACAGAGTTTCCTTACCTGGAAAAATCAAGAGAATGGTTTGATCGCCAAGGCTCCTTCCTTGATGCAGTAAGGAGATTAGGGAATTTATGTCACGTGATATTCTCAGACTGGGTGCAGCTCTTTAGAATTTGAGCCAAATGAGACCAGAACCTAGCCTGGCTCTTGAGTAAACCGCCTAATGCCATGCTGGTTGCTGACTCCAACCGATGCTACCGTCCACCCAGATTCACCCAGCATCAAGGTGATGTGGAAACTGCAGACTTGTACGATAAAAGTGGATCCGTATAAAGGTAGCCACAATTAGAGTCCCTTTTTCCTGTTAATCCTACCACCACTACTGAGGTCTGGGGACATTTGCTGCTGTTACCAATGCCTGCATTAGACACTTAACCTATAATATATGGTATATAGATATCATTCTCCAGTATGATATGACTTAGTAAACACAGAATAGAGTTGCCCAAAAGGTCGGAGATATGTGATCAAGAGTCTGGGAGTGGGGAAGGAGCTGAGATGGCTAGCCTCCTCCTGTGGGAAGGCTCTGAAGCCCTGAGGCAGGCTGAGTAGAAGAGTGCCTCAGCCTGAGAGCAAGATACTGAAAAGAGGAAGCAATTCCAGGCCCTGGAGAAAGGCAGAGCCTTAAGCCATGCACTACCATGTGGAGGGTCGCTAGATGGTCCGTGGAGCATTAACTTTCGTACTGGTTCTGGTGGCTCTGATTGGCAGCAGATCACACACTTGGGGGAATTCCACTTCACACCAGTCTGAAACACTCCACCAATGTGACAACAAAGAGAAGCCCCAGGTCTTTTTCATCTACAATCTCATGGAATCCAGTTGATCCCGTTATTTTTATTGATTTCATTTCATTTGTTTTTAAAATGCTATCCAGACAAGAATGCTTCATATAGGCAACCTTTACCTTTGATCTCCTTCCCAAAATATTAATAGTAGACACAAAACCCAATCTCTAGCCCAAACTATTAATTCTTTCTTGTTCCTACTGGGATCAGATGCTGTTATGTTAGAAGCAGAGGCAGGGCATCATGATATGTTTAAATCTCAAAATACACTTGGAACTAACATACACAAGAAAGAAACTAGACATTTGGGCTTTTGAATCAGCTACTTCTGCAAAGTGCATAAAATGGTAAAAAGCTTTGCAGGCAGGGTTTCTAGTCATATAAGCATAGCAGGAAACATCCTACCAATGAGTAAGTGCAGGCTGCTGGTGTCCCTCGGGGTTTTTTTTTATAATTTGTTCACATTCTTCTGCTTATTAGGAAAGTTGGACTGTGACTTTGGATGCTGAGTCAAAAGAACTAATTAAATGATAAATGTCACTTTTTCTCCTGACTGACTCAACCAGGATTTGAATAACATGTTCTTCTATTAACCAAACCAAGAGAGAAAATACTGCTCTCCTTGACCTTAGAGAACAAAGGGACAAATAAAAAGTGAATGGTTAGTGGCCGCCCAACTTCCTGGGATTCGGGGGCCTCCTTACAAGTTACATTTTTAAAGCCTTTCTGATCTTTTGAACAATTCACAAATGTTTGTTTGCTACCTTGGTAAAGTACTGAATGGCTTTAATTTCATCATTCTCCTCATTAACAAATAAAGCTCAGAGAAACAAATTTCTGAATATTAAGGTTGCCTTACTCAAACCTAGCCTGGTTTCCAATCTGGTCGTTTCAGACACAGAGTTCAAGCCTTTAGTTTCTTCTCACCCTCCCCATATTCCTTACAGAAAAGAAAAGGAGAGAAGAAGAAGGGGTGAAAGAGGAAGAAAAAGGAGAAAAGGGAGGATACAAGAGACTCCACCAACAAATACAGCCACCAGAAGTTTAACAAATCCAAGTCTAAAGTAGTTCTTCTCTGCTTCATCTTACATTGATTGTATCTGTTCATAGCATTCTTCACATACTTAGTCCCCTGCCCAAAACCACGTAACATCACCAGCCTGTTCAGTCTATATCAACTCACGCTTGCCAGCATAACCACTGACTTCTATAACAATGTTCAGGTGCTGTTCTCAGGTCTGGAGACATTAGCTCAGAGTGTCATTAGACATCCTGTGCTTCAAGCACTGCCCAAACCAGCATTCTACACGTGGTGGAGGAAGCACATGACATCTTTTATGTGGCGCTGGGACAGCTGAGATGCAGACCAGGATCATTGGGTACCAGAGTTCACTATAGTTCATTCTCCATCTCTTGCAAATCGGGTACACTTCTTCGATCATAAAGCAGTTCATTTTCCAAATATATTGGTGGGAACGCCAGGTAGGTGGGTTCTACAAAATCTCTGCTATGATCTCTAAAATCTTTTACCTGATAGTCAAAGGATGTTAGGACAGACACAAAGATGAGATATGAATAACTGTTAAGGAGACTAAAGATGGCCCAAGATGATTGGGTTCTGAACCTGCAACATTCCAACTCTTCACAGTCTTGGATTTCTAATCAATCAGTTAGCTTTGTAGAAGATATAACATTATTGTGCCATTTTTACCCTGTGTGTTTTAGTTCACATATGGAAATATTAGGAGACTTTAAAGCAGAGCAACAAAACTTAGACAAAATGATTCAACAAAGTCTAACCAATAGTATATGTTCAGTAAATGGAAGTTATTATCACATGATTTTAACATTTGCAACAATATTTTGTATTCATTCATATTTCTAAAAATCATGTGTAATCACAGAAATTGCACACAATGATGCCATACATTATTATTATGTCTCCTTAATCTAAGACAAGCAATTCCTAAGGACTTCCTGTGCACTGGCTTTTAATCGTTGGTTAAGAACTGAGTTTTCCACTGCACTCAGAGATACTTTATTGTCTGCAAGCAGCCACAGCTGGGAAAGAAAGCTTCAGGGTCCATTTCGGCAGCACAGTGCCTGCCAAGGGGCTCATACACAAACACTCCACCCATTCGTCCCAAGTATTCTGAAGGACATTCTTTATAAAGTGGATAACTGTGCCAATTTACATTCAAAACCTTTCTAGTTTGTGTGTGTGTGTGTGTGTGTGTGTGTGTGTGTGTGTGTGTGTCAATATTCTTATAAAAGGAAAGTAGAAAGCTGATATCATACTACAGCACTCCTTTCCTCGGCATGGAAGGCAAGTCTGCAAGCTTGTGCAAGCGAAGCTCACCCATCTCCCCCTCAGAGTGGTAGGAGGAAGGCACTACACAGGGATGGCAGACCCTTGGATTTCTGTCTTAACAAATACTGCATCTTGTTTCTTGGAGACAACACAGAAAGGCAGACTCACTCAAGGCTCTCCTGTTATCCTCAAAGGAGACAAAAGAATCGAGTTATAGTGAATGCTGTTTTTAAGAAGCCTGAACACCCATCTTACAGAACTCTGACCTTACTGTGTCCCAGATCCTCCAATCAGCATAAGGTTTTGAGAAGTGCCTCTCTGTAGTCAGCCATGAGCCAAGCTTGGGGTACACATGTAACCCAATCAACAGGCAAGAAAAACAGCAACCTACCTGTTATAGTTTTAGGACTTTAAGTAAACATAGAGTAAAACCAACATGGCTGATATGTGCAACCTACACGTTTTCACACAATTCTACACTGGTGGAACCCTACCCACAGCAACAAACAAGACATTCCCCATGCCCCTAAATTGCTTTTAATTATTTCAAAATTGTATCTAACCTGAACATCATTCCACAAACCTCTAATCCCAACACTAAGGAGAAAAGAGGAAGGAAGATCCTGAGTATGAATTGAAACGGAGCTATATAAAGACAGATGTCAAAGAAAATAAAAGGTAATAATAAAACAAGACTTTATCTAACAAAAGGTTGTCATCTGAGTATACCTCCCAGTATTCGAATGTTGGAATTGAATAGTCATGGAGACTAAGAGGGAAAGAGGAGGATGTTAGGAGAGCATGCCCAGGTAGAAATGGAGCCCTAACACAGAACTCAGAGCAGGGCTCCTGTGCCCCCGAAGCTTCCACTGTGTGCAGACAGAGTGTCTATGGCCAAGAGGACTCCGAGAAAAAAGCAGAAGCTGGCATCTTGATCTTGGACTCCCTGGCCTCCAAAACCATGAGAAAAGAATTGTAGCTCTCTACTTATTACCTCATCTCAGGAATTCTTTTATACTAAAGTTAACTGGTTAGAGCTGAAGAGATGGCTCACTGGGTTAAGAGCACTTCCTACTCTTCCAGAGGACCTGAGTTGAGTTCCCAGCAACTATGCCAGGTGCCTCATAAATACCTGGACTTCCAGATCTGGGGACCATTCACTCTCTTCTGGCCTCCATGGGCTCCCACATACATGTGGCTTATTTTTAGACACCTTAATAAAAAATATTAAATCTTTCTAAAAAGAAAGACGGTAGATGTAATACTCTTAGTTTTAATAGGAGACTATTATTGGAATAAACCATGACGAAAGACACTGGGGTAAAGGGCTTTGGGGTACAAGTATGGATGTCAGAAAGACCTGCCACACTACATTTACCACTTCATAAAGGACACCTACGTCCCTGTCCATAGTTCCTCTCCTTAAATTTTAATAATAGCATGTCTATATATGAATCTTACAGTGATTAGATTAACTGAGACATATTTTTTATCTCAGAGTACCTGGAGGGTAGACAGTGGATTAAAAAAAATGATTTTGAGGCTTCCATGCATGTACATAATGTGTCTTGATCTAATATGCCCCCATTTCCTCCTTTATAATTTCTCTGTATCCTTTCCAACCACTTATTCCAGGCCTCTTTGTTCCTTTTAGTGTTTGTTTTTAACCCATGAGTCTGTGTGCATGGGTTTATAACCGATAACAGGAGCATGAGTAGCTTCTCAGGTGACACATCATGAAGAGAGCTGACAGAATCAGTTGCTGGTAGCTCTTCAGCATGTGGAGCTTCATGATCCTCTCCCACACGTATTTTAAAATCTCACCCAATGTCACAATCACTGTGAGCTCATGAGTCTGGAAATCGTGGTTTCATTTGTAGTCATCCACTGTCGGTCTTCACCATCTTCCATCCCTATCTTCCACAGTGATTCCTGGCCTTTGGAGAAAGGGCTATGGTATAGATGTCCCATTTAGACCAGAGCATATTACTGTCTCTCACTCTCTGAATTGTGTTCAGTTGTAGGTCTCTGTGCTAAGTATCATCTACTCCAGAAAAACGCTGTTATGCTGATGGTGGAGAGATGTACTAATCAATTACAAGTCATTGGGGGTCAGTTTAACACTGTGTTCATTTAGCAGAATAATAGAGCTAGGTTCTCTCCACGTGGCCCATGATGCTCTAAGCCAGTTTCTTGGTTTAAGCAAAGGTACCAGGCATAGATTCTGTCCTGTAAATAATCAGAATGGTGGTAATCATTTACAAACAAGGCATGCATGTCTGTAATCCTATCACTTAGGATGCAGAAGAGGAAGCTGAAAAGTTTAATGTCATCCTTAACAGTATAGCAAGTTGAAGGGATACATGAAACCGTATCTCAAAACCCTAAAAACTTGTCTTCAGTGAGGCTGCTAACCCTTCATTTCCTTAAAGAACATTGTGAGCAAGGCCATCTCTATTGAGGTTGAGCCCAGTAACATCAAGACCAAGATTCAAGACAAGGAGGGCATCTGCCAGACCAGCACTGACTGCTGGAAGATGGCCACACTCTGGTTAACATCCATAGAGAGTCCACTCTTTACCTGGTGCCTCACCTTAGCAGAATCACCATCAAGGAGCTGTCCCTGTACCAGCTCACTCAGAAGTACAACTGCACCAAGATGATCTGCCCCAAGCATGATACTGCTCTACACCCCTTTCCTTAGCTGGTACAGAGGTTCAGCCACACCAACAACACCTACCCCCAAGAAGGTCAAGTGAAGCTGAGGGCAGAGGCACCTTCCACACCATAGCAATGGTCCCTAAGAAAGTCCCAGTCAATAGTTACAGGAGTTGGGCCAAAGCATCTTCCTGGTTGGAAGGCTGCCTTTTCATGTGATATTGCATACAAGGGTCAAGAAATATCTGTACCCCGACAATTTGATTTTGCTGTTGAAAGAAAGCATATTTCATTTGAACTGCTTGTTTTGAAAGCTGTTGCTAAGAATTCGAAGAGTAAAGCCCTGCCTGTCTTTGATCACATGGGCTACTGTATTCACAATGAATATCCTGTGGTGATCAAGCTATCTGTTTATCAGACATTCCTATCTTTGAGACCTAAAATGTTCTAATCCTATCCACCAAGCAATTAATATGCCTACAAAACAATTCAGAGCTGGAGAAGCAAATTAACACCTTTCAAGAGTGACTATCAACGCAGAACCTATGAAATGCTTTGTGGCCTTCCCCTGATTCCAGGACTGAATCCCAAGCCTGAGAATGCCCCAGCATGGATTTAATTTTCATAGAGATGCAAAACTGTACATTCTTAGGAGGAGAAAGTACAAAAATGAAACTTCTGAAATAAAATAAAATAAAATGGAAAAAATAATAATAAACTCTGCATATCTGAAATCCTGGCTTGAAATGCCTAACCTCAGTGAGAAAGCTAAAATACCCATTGATTAGAACTGAAGTCAAGGTTTTGTGAAAATGGGTAAGAGCTGAGACAGATAGATGGCTTAGATGTCTTCCTAGCCTCCCACGAAGGGAGAATTTTATTCCAGACCTGCAGACCTCACCCTTGTCTGCAGTTTGGTGCAAGGGATTGCATCTCCCTCCACCCCACCCCACCCCGCCCCTGGTACCAAGTTGAAAAGCTCAGTCAAGGCCTCACTCTTCAGCCACACAGTCCACATGATAAAGCATGCAGACTTGGTATGTCTTTCTCTCAGGTCATATTCTCTGGGATTTAAAATGGAGTTTTTGTTTGTATGGGTTTTTTTTTTCATTTGTTTTTCTGTTTGTTTTAGCTACATGCAAGGAAAGCTACATTTTTGGTCTATGAAAAATGTTTCTGTGAGACCACATAACTGAATGTATGTTGAAAAAGCTGGCAACTGTAAAAGGTTTCAGAAGGTGCAACCAAAACTTTAACTCAAATTAAATGCAAAATGAGTCTGAGGTGTTTCTCGAAGCAACAGCTTTGTTGTTCCATACATGCACTGCATAGACCACCATCACACAAATGCACACACAGTGTCTGCACACACAGTGTGCACATGTGTTCCATGTACACCATCATACAACTGCACTGTAGCCCTGGGTCTGCACACACAATGTGCACACATGTACTGTGTACACCACCATTACCAACTACACTGCAGCCCTGGGTCTGCACACAAGGTGCACACATGTACTGTGTACATCACCATCATACAACTGCACTGCAGCCTTGGATCTGCAGTTACAACATGCACATGTATAGTTCATAGGTTGCCATACCATACAACACCAGTGAGTGCTGTCTGCTGAAACCTGCAGCTCAGCTTAGAGTATATTCTATAATGAAGGAAAATGTTTTTACAAGAAATGCAAAGTTTTCTGCTCTTACAGAAACATGACGGCTTGATTAGAGAAAACAAAGACCTCTCATATTTTCCTATCTTCATTCTTCAGTTTGTGAGCATCAAATTAGTCTATCCTTAGATTGTTTTATGTTAGAATGTTTGATCTTGAAAGCTGCTCTTTGAACTGCTGACTTGTTTCATGAAAAAATGTTCAATGAATTTTACCTTAAGATTAGGATAGAATCTCCCATTTCTGAAGTGTTCCTAACTTCTACATATTTATATAAAATAGCATTCTCAGCATTTATAATTATAACATCAAATTATTTGTCAACTCCAAAAAAAAGTTAATGATCTGCAGCTACATGGTATATTACCAAATAGTCAGCCAAGATTTAATTCTTTATGTAAAAATAAACAAGCCACCCATCTCATTAGTATGCAAAATTTGCTTTCATCTGCAATAAATAATTAGGCTACATAAATTAACAAATTGAAATAAATGTATGACTTGTTATCAATAAAAAAATTCTATTGGTGCTGGAGAGTTGAAGTTGGCTAAATGTTTAAGAGCATTTGCTCTTCTTGCAGAGAACCAAGGTTTAGTGTCTAACACCTGCATAATGACATTTAACTATCCATAACTCCAGTTCCAGGGGATCTAGTGCCCTCTTCTGACCTCTACAAGCCCCAAACACACATGATGTACATACATACATGCGTAGAAAAACACTCATACACATAAGATATATAAACCTTAAAATTTTTAATTCTCCAATACTCATATTAACCTGACTTAATTTTAAGGATTCAAATGTGAAAGAATGTGCCTACCTAAAAAGGCTTAGACCCAGTTCACAAGGCAGAAGCTGACCTGTGCTTTGGGAAGTGCTTACTAGACAGGACTGAGAACCATGGGAATATCCTTCCTTATCAGCCTCAAGAACCAAGAGAGCACCCAAGCTTCTTTCCCTGATGTGCAGGCCACAGATATACCTCTTACATCTTCTTCTGAAGAGCTCTCCTAGAGAGAGAGACTAGGAGGGAACTTCCATGGTTTTTACCTTCAGTAGAACTTAAGGAGTGCCATTATCTTAAGAGGAAAGAAGAACTTGGCATCATCATCTTATTACGCCAGGCCCAGGGCCTTGGCTTAAAAGCTAAATATAGAACCATTGATTGTTCTGACATAAACTAAAGAAGAACTTTTTGAGCTGACAAATAGGAGACTAATGAAATAGTTTTTTAGAAAGATTTAAAATTATACTTGGGTGGTACAAGCCAGACAGGCCAGGGCTGCTGGACCTGGAGAAAAACTGTAGAAGACTGGGCTAGGGTATAGAGGACTATAGTGACCAGCAAAGATTTCCAAGACAACAATACAGAGAAGAGAGGGCTGATCCTGCCTAAAGAAGTCAGAAAAGCTAAAGGATGAACATCTGAAGCATGGGACTCACAGAGAGTACAGCCAAAGAAAAGTCAGGAGCCCACACTTTTCCTCACTCCCCCAGAGCAACATCCAAGGAGGAGTTAGAGATGTAAATTAGCCAACCATTTGTGGCAGCAGTTAGTCTAAATAGCAGGTGATAGTTAGCTAGGAAAACAGTAAGCTAGCCTCAGAAGTCTTCAAATACTCTTAATAGGAATAGGCTTAAGTATAATACATTTGAGCAAATAAGAATGTGGCAAAGCTCAGTAGGTGTCCAGCTCAATGTCCAAGCAATAACATAATATGTGGAAGGCCCACAAAAGAATAGAAGATGAAAGGAAGGAAAGGGGGAGGAACAGGAGAAGAGGAAAAGAGAAGGATAGAAGAGACAAGGGGGAAGCAAAAAAGAGAGTGAAACATACATATATACATATATATATATATATATATATATATATATATATATATATGAGTTTTCCATGAGATTCATCTATACCTCTTTGAATATTTTAGAAATGCATTCATAACTAAAGTCTTTGCCCTGTCACCACTAATAGAATATCTGCTGGAGGGGTTATATCTTAAAATGAAACTGCTTTGTTCAGCCTTTCTTTGTCTGTTTATCACACATGTACTTTACTTATAGGGGCAGTTTGGAAACAACTATAGAACAAGTATGACTCTAATGGGCATGAACATAAACCACATAAGGACTCTGCTCAACAGGCGGTCTAGTTGAAGGCACATAATCTCAGAAGCAACTACTTATCCCCTGTCTATTGAGTGGTCACTGTGAACTAGGCTCTTGGTTAGATTCTGAGGATACAGCGCCTGCCTAAAAGACGTAAGGCTGCACCAGAGGAAACGTGCAAACCACACTCTGTGACCCAGAAGCATTGTGACCCAGACTGTGGTTGGGACAGGTGCCAGGCAGGCTCAGGGATCATGGGAATGCGCTCACCCTTCAAGGAAGGGCAGTGCATTTCACTACTCCCCACACAAATATTAACAAGCACAAGATACACATGACAAAGAGTCATGTTAAGATCTAATAACTACTTTGAATTTTGCTCAATCTGTAGGTTCCACCCATATGGGTCTGGCATTGCAGGATTGGTATTGTAAGCTGCCCTTATTTATCAAGTCCTCAGCCGGTTCTGGGTGCAGCTACTGCTATCCCTTGACCTTCACTTTTTAACGCATTTCCCCCCTTTAGTTTGCAATCCCCCACAGTCCTGTCATCTGCTTTCCAGTTGGGGTGAAGGCCATCACCTGGTCACTCCTGTTGCTGTGCTCCCCATGTGATGGTGACATATGGCTAATGTGTTCTTAATTGTGTTATTTTGTTGTGCTCTGTTGCAATCTCATCTCCTGAATTTTCTTCAGCCAATTACTGTCAAGTGCATTTAATTTCTTGTATTCCATGTTAGCCCTTTGCCAACATCCTCTTCCCTGTAAAGCCAAAGTTCTGCCAGAGACACACCAGATTTTCACTTCATACTGATGCACAGACTCGTGCTGTAGCCATGTCTTTCCTTTTATGGATGGTCCAGCCAGGCACTAACAGGGCTAACTTCTTTTAGCTAGTGTTTGTCCTCATCTTTCATTCAGTATGCCCATATCTCCACAAATACTTAATCACATGACAGCTTGTACAGTGCCAACATAGTGCCAGCACACTCCAACGAAGCAGGACACTCATTCTGGATGCCAAACAACTAATGGTAGAATGCCACCTATTCATCCTCTAGCTAATAAAAAATGCAACTGGGATCTTAGTAGGAGAGCTGGATAATACATAAAAGGCCTATAATGCCCATAGTGCTGAGAACCTTTCCCTTGACTGCCCCACAGTCAGAACTCCATATCTGGGAGTTGTACATCCAGAGATCCAATCATCCATGGGTCAGAAGGTGGAAACATGTTTTCTCATCATTAGCTCCTACACAACACAACAGAACAGCTTTCTACGTGGCACTCACAGTGGAGTGGGTGCTATGAGTCATTCAGAGGTGACATTAAGCACAAGGATGGACACATGGATGCAGGTCCTACACCATTTTGCAAAGAGTGGTTAAGGATCTGCAGACTTGTGTACCCGTGGGGGTTCCGAGATTGATGGATTCCAAGGGATGGCCATAAACTCACTAAAACCAGCTTCAAAACTTACCTGTTCCTCCCCAGGACACAGTTTCAGAAGCACAAAGTAGTTGAAAAAAATATCTAATGTATACTTCTTTCTAATCTGACATGATTAATTTATTTACCATAAAAAATGAACAGATTAATTCCTAACACCAACAATCAAATTACTTTTGCCTGCATTTTCTTATTGTTCTTAAGTGCATTGTTCCCACTAGTTTCAAGTGTTGCTTTCAAGAAGAGATTCACAGTTTGCAACTTTTAGATTACATTACATCTGCTTTTTTTTTTTTTTTTTTTTTTAGTGTAAGTCCTAAATGTACTAAGAAATGAAACACATTTTAGAAACTAACATAACAGCCCAGATCATGATTTTTATAATTTAGCTATTTAGGGGAAAAGCTATCAATTTTTTAAGTTAACATTTTATCATGAAATTTTAAATGCATGAATAACAAATTTCTTCACACAGATTTTTCAAAGGTGTATAGGCACTAAATTTGTCCACGAAGAATTTAAAGAGGATATTAGAAGTGGACGTAGAATGCTGGGTGGCAGCTGGTCTGACATGACAGGCTTGAACAAATGTGCCAACAAAGCCCTTATGGTTTATTGGGTAATTATAGGACGAGGCACGGGTGCCAGCCAATCAAATTCCTGGGCAGCTACTTCTAAACCCACTTTCTCTTAAAGTAGATCATTAACAATGCACTTTGGTGGAGAAGCACTGCTCGTACTCGACATAAATAGTCTATTTGCAAACTTAGTCATTTGGTCAAAACGCAGCACATCAGTGCTGGTACAGTGAACAATCACCTCTAGATTACATGAGCATCTTCCATTAAAGGCAGAGGGAGTGTTCAGACAGGAGAGGAAGAGATGGGCTGCAGAGGGCACATGCCCATTCATTCCATCCATAAAGCCACACACTGACACACAGAAGTGAGTTCATTCCATTTGTTTGCGGGGTTCTGGAAATTTCACTCCAGAGCTTATGTGTACAATATAAATTAATTCCTCTGCAGAAGACAAAAACTTTAAATGGAAAAGACAAATCTTAATTTCTGGAAGCCAGTTGCCTCTACTTCACATTACCTAACCAATAAACAAAGAAGTGATTGCGAAGACCTACCCAGGATTAGGACTTTTTCATAGTGACATAGAGGTGAATATTCCTAAATAGGCAATTACTCCCACCTCAGACGTCAAGAGTCAGATCAATCTCAAGAAAATGACAGACTTTAGCCCTGGTCTAGGGAACTGTTCAAAAGTTATCACGGGGCTGGTGTGAATCTGATGCTCATTTTCTGATATGACACTTGTTTCATTCCCAGAAGGCTACAGATACCTAATGCTGGAAGTCAGGTTTTTGAACAAAGTATTTGGTCCTCAGGAAATTTATAAACATTAGAGAGGGCAGAAGTGATAGCTGAGCTGTTAAGACCACATACTGCTCTTCCAGAGGACCAGGGTTTGACTTTCAGCATCCCAGCACCTACACTGGGTAACTCACCCCTACATGTAACTCCAGCTGAGAGAGAGGGGCCCAACAGGCAACTACACACGTACTAATTTCCACACAGATATATATACACATCATTGAAAATAATTTAAAAAAAATTAAGGAGGGAAGCTCTGTCTCTAAGACCTCTGTAACCAGACCCAGCACACAAAGCCAACTCCTGGTTGGCATAAATACCACCCATCAATGTTGAAAACACTGCACTGGGGCAGGGTGACAAAAGCCTCGCTTTGGGGAGTTCTAACAGTTAAATCTCAGAGGAGGGACCAAATGGGCAAAGCATCAATCACTGTTACCCAGGTTCCCAAGAGAAGAGCCATTTGCTAAGCAGTTTGTTTGTACTCTGTTATGTTAGCAACTAGTTCTGACATGTCTGGACATAGTAGCTGCCTGTAGGGCTTATTTTCACCTATATGAAAATCCACATCACAGAGGCTAAACTCTGAGAAACATTTTAAGTGTTGAAAACAGAAGTGGGCCGTAACTACCACAGCAACTAAAGAACTTATCACTGTAGATGTTGAGGAAGAGGAGGCAGAAATGACTGGCTGACAAGGATAGCAAGTGTGCATGCTGCAGGAGTAGCAGCAATGGAAGTAATGGAAGTTGCTATTAGCATCTTAACTGATCCGAAGTCATCATTCTATCTTCAAAGCTGTAGATGAAAACTTTACAATGAAGACAAAGCACCTGAAGCTGACTCACGGTATCAACCCAGGGCAGGCTAGACAACCAGTGGATTTTCTATTACATTTCTACAGAGTGAACATCTGTCTTCCAGGAAGCTTATTCGGCCTCATCCAAACGTATTCACATCCAGGCAAACCCATCATAATTGGAGGGCATTGAACTGAAAGATACTGTGAGGAAATAAGACAGACCACTGGGACATAGATTTTAATCCTAAACAAGAAAAAAAAAATGTCCCAGATGAAGCAGCATGAGGAAGCATTTAGGGGTCAGCAACCAGGCTGTGTTAAAAGATGAGCCCTCATATCACTGCTGCGAGGAAAGTGACCTTCTACTCTGCAGCAGAGCCAGGCACCAAAGTGTGACTGACTTCTTAGAAGTACAAAACACTTTTTCACAGAGACAGAAGAAAACTCATGTGCAATGCTTCATATATCTCCATACGAAGGGCATCAGTAAATGTTGGCCAGAAGAGTAAAGGCAAGGACATATTTGCTTCAATTCACTATGATATCCTGAAAGAATGGGGCTACCCCTAAGAGCCCTGCCTCAAAACCAGTGATGAGTATGAAAGGGAGAAACAGCAGATTATAAAAGTGAATACTAGTCCTGGCCAACCCTCTTTCAGGAAGCACTGAGGAAGACCCCAAGGATCTTGGGAGGATTGAATTTGGAAACCACGGCAGCATACCACAATGTATACCAATCTCTTCTATTTCAGTGGACCAGGTGTTACATTCTTCAACAGCAATATAATTGAAGATCACTGCCTTCTCCCAAATACCTTCCCCCAAATCTCACCACACAGAGGCCACTCACATTCAAGGGCTCAGTTCAGCTCAGATACATCTAAATCAACCTACACACGAAAGACAAGAATGTAAAGCAAGTATGGACTAATAGTGTACCTTCCTTCTCTAGGGAAAAGATACACAAACTCCCAGAATCAGACTTCTGAAATGTTTGAGTGAATAGTACATAGAAAAAGAAAATTCCTGCAGTCTCTCATGTGTCTTCAAGTTCTCCTTCCAAGCACTTGATCATAACTGATCTCCTTAAGATGCTAATAGATGTTTATCTGAGCAATGGCATGGTGCACTTTGCAGAGAGCCTCGCTCTGGAAGGCACAGCTCCTTGGAACAGCACCACATTGGCCAGAAACCTTCATTTCCTGCAGTGTAGCATCCATCCAAGAAATACTCTCTCCAGGGCCAACATTGCCAAGAATAATACAGACAAACATGTTGGCATTCACAAACTTTGAAGGTAGCCCAGAAACAGACATGTTCAGAGCACTCACAGTAGAAAAAGAAGTACACCCCACTTCTTTGTCCAAACTATAAGCTACCTGAGAGGTATAGCTAGCCACCACCAGTAATGGTAATCCAAGACTTTCTCAGCAAATAGAAGATTCTTTTCAAAGAGCAGATCCTGCTTAACAAAATCTGATTCTATTTAGAGTAGCTTCTCCCAAAACGGGTGGAGATACTGCCAGTGTCACTTGTCTCTCATTTTGTGCTGAAGTCAGACACTACAGAAAAGAATCCTTTAAAACGTGGATCTCAAATATTCCTAAAGGCCCATATGTTACAAGGTTTGGTCCATAATCTGTGGTACTATTGCAAGGTGAGGACATATCCTTAGAGGGAATGTTAGGATTCCAGTATTTTCTTATATATTCTCTCTCCCCATCTCCCTCCCTCTCTCCCCCCTCTCTCTCTCCCTCCCTCCCCCTCTCTCTTCCTCCCTCACCCTCTCTCTCCCTCTCTCTCCCCTCCTCCCACTTCAGCCCTGCCTCCCTATATCCCTCTCCCTCTCCCTTCCTCCATCCTGCCTTCTCCTCTCCCTCCATCTCCCTGGCCATGCTGAGGTGAATTTTTTTTAACTACTCAGTCCTTGCCATGTTTTGTCTCAATACAGGACCCAAAGCAACAAAGCCAAGCTACAATGGACTGGACCCTCCAAAGCCATGAGCCATGAATCTTTCTTCTTTAGAAGCTTATTGCTTCAGGTGCTTGTCATTGGTAATAGAGAGCTAAATAATATATATCCTTAACTAACCAAGAATAATTAACTTCTGTCTAAACCCAGCAAAATTCAAGGCTCAGTGGTAGTGTAATTGCCTGGCATATGTGAGGTCCCAGGTTTAATCCCCAGTATTGTGTAAATAAATAAGTAAATACAATAAAATCCATACATTTGATTAAGCTTATTTGAGCTTTACCTCCCCAACCTTTTAGTGGCCTTGGGAGAGATAGGAGAGTAAGCTGTGACCAGAGATGACAGCTATCACCCCTTTTCTGAACTTCTTTGCTTTGTTCTACATGTAAAAACAAGTCTGAAGAAGTGAGCAATTCATATGGTGACAGGTGCTGCTTCTGTAGATCCCCTATACTTTAATGACTGGAGATCCTGGTTAGAACATTCTAATCACCTTCTATACTATTCGGTAGCTACCAACCCATCAAACACCCTAGGGATATCACTGGAGCCAACACCTCCTTAGAGTAAAACAAGGTTAGCCAACATGGCGGCACACACCTATAATCCCAGAACTCAGGAGGCAAGAGCCAGTAGGATTTCTGTATATTTGAGGCTAACATAGATTGCAGGCCAATCGAGACTACACAATATGACCCTGTCTCAAACAAACAAACACACAAAAAAGTTTCTTCCAAGGATAATTTTGTTTCAGAACATATTCGCATTTAAATGTATAAATATTTCTTAAGTAGTCCTTTAATACACTAAACTAAGAATGGTGCTTACCATTCTGGAGAGATGATCCAGCAGTTAAAAGAACCTGTTACACTTATAGAGGACCCAGGTTCAGTTCCCAGCACCTACATGGGGGCTAACAAACATCTATAACTCCATTTCCAAAGGATTCTACCATATCATTGGCCTCTGAGTATATTGCATGCACATGAACAGACACACATATAGGCAAAAGTGCCATATACCCAATATAAAAATATTTTAAATAATATATAGTTTATAAACATATTAGGAGCCAGTTTAAGATAATTTTGTAAGTCACCAATTTATATTCTTGAAAGTATCCCAGACTAATCTAGAAAACTATATTCTCATGAACCAGGCCAAGTCTCACAATCTAAATTTGTAGACATTTATAGCAAAGTCTGAGTGAAAGAAGACTGGCAAAACCAGCGGAGGATAGTGTCCAGGAGGGAGCCTCACACAGTCATCAATAGAGACATAGTAAAATTAAGAAAGATGTGCAGGGGGGAAATATCTAAATACCTTTTAAATGAGATTTGAGAAAAGAGATGGAGAAGCAATGAGGTGTAAAAATAAGACAAAGGCCACTCTCAGACTCCCTGATAAACAAATGGCCATCCTTCACCATTGTGCAAGCCACCGAGGCAGAGAGGCCATCTAGAGCAATGCTCCCACTTCGCACGTTAATTATGCAAGAAAGTCTAGTCCTTGTCTGGCATACAGCTAGTTAGATTTCTAGTTTTCCATCTCACTGCCCTAAGGAATCATTTATGTAGGCTCAAGCCACCAGAGACTAATGGATATTCCCCACTCCATAAACCAGCAGCTACATTCACATGTTTCTAAGGCAAGGCTGGGGAGGAAACCCATGTAAGGCTTTCCACATCACCAAAACCATTACTCACCATGAAATCAGGGCAACCAGTACCTTTCTAAAATATTTGTTACATGGACATTTAGACAAATATTTGTCTTATCTGGTGATGAATTTAGTAGAAAGCTTCAAAAATAAGAAACCCCAAAGGAGAAAGAATTCCTGTATGGCAGTAATGTTGAGAAAAGCCACTTTGGCCTTAGGTGAGCTAAGGTTTGTGTACGTAGTGATCAATGCAACCCAGGGTCAGCAAAGTCAAAATGCTGCCTGTGGCCTCCTCCTTCCAAAATACCAAGTTTTGATCATTTCACTATGTGTTTATTAAGCAATTTTTAATGAATACTCGGGCTTTGTCTTAGAAAATTTACATTAGCATCAAAGAAATAAGAAAAAAAAATGTTTCACTTCCAAAGGATAAAAAATAACATTGAAATTTTCAAAAATTTTTTATTTCACTGACTAAAATGTTGAGATGTCAGATTTTACTTTATGTATCAGTGATATCATCTTCAATCCAATTGAGGGGAACAGTCACTGTTACAGAAAAAAAAAAAGCAAATGCAAAGATACAAATCATACTGCTTTGAATTAATCCCTAAACTCCCTTGAAATTTGCACAAGAATATAAAATATTTTCAGTAATCCTATCTTCTTAATAATGTTCAGATTTCTGTTTGTTGCTTTTCCATTTATATATTTGCTCATCTTCTACTCCATGAGCTATATCACTGTCTGGAAAATACAAGGATGGTGCTGGCTATAAATGCCACTCTACCCCAAAACTCCGCAGTGGGCCTAACAAATGAGTTTATTCTAAGCTTACCACAGGCAGGCGACTCTTGCAGTCATTTGCAATTCAGGAATAAGAAGTTGATTTCTGATGAAAGCATTCAACTCTTCCAATGTTGAGCCTAAGTGTGCCTATGAAATATTATGTGTGTGTCTAGACTTGCTGGGCTGAATCAACATGAAGGAAATGGGATTGTAGACATACTGTGACCCTCTGAAATTCATTGAGAGTGACTCACCCACCACTATAGAGAAATTACTATTGTTTAGAGTGGTGTTTAGAAATTACAAATGACACTTTTTAAAACAATGTGTATGTGCATGCATGCATGTGTACATGCATGTGTACATGAATGCAGAGGTCAGAGGACAGCTTGAAGGAGTCGTTTCCCTCCTTCCACTATCTGGATATGGGCAATTGAACCCAAGTCTTCATGCTTGGCCACAATCACCTTCACCTACCAGTCAATGTCACTGGCCCATTTTTCTTTTTCTGTAAATGTTTTCTTTTTTTGTGAACAAAGCAAGGCAGTATATCAAATAAACCACAACTCTTTATTTTCAGTGTTGTTCTTTTCACTATTACAAATAAAAATTTCACTTTTCTTTTTCCTCTTTCCATATACTGTAAAGAAAACTTCAAAATGGAAGCCGTGAGATTAAAGACTTCACAATAGCAGTGAAAATCTGAAGTCTGACAGCTGCAGAGAGGGAGGCGATCCTGAAGCTCCTTCCAGGAGAATTATCACAATTTGGCCTGTCCCAGAATTCCCTAAAGGCTTCATTCTCTGGGTTTACTCGGCACACTCCTCCTGTACAAGCAGTATGCTCTATGAGGCCTTTGGCAAAAGCAGGTGTATCAAGCATGTGGAATGTACCTGTAATCTCAGAACTCCAGAGGTTGATCAGGAGGATTCGAGGTTACCTGAACTTCATGAAGAAATCCTAACTCAAAAAGAAAGGGGGGGGGGGGGGGGCAAGTGACAACTTAATGTTTCTGCTGCCTGAGGTAGCATTTGAGTGGGGCTGACAAGCAGCTGACCTAAAGCTTGAAAGGAAACACTGGGCAGAGAGGCAACTATGTAAGCTTTGACACTGTCATAAACATCTTTGCAAGCATGAAAATGATGAGTGGAGCATGTCTCCAAGCAGCACTGTGCCTCACATCCAAAGGACATCAGACCAGAATCTTTACCCTGGAGAAGGTTGAGGAGAAAATGAAGAAAGACTAAGCACACTTGTAAATTATCTGCCACAAAAGTCAATGTATGCCCCAACACACACACACACAAACACATACACACTCACATACCACACACCAAACACTACACACATATACAAAGCACACTCACACACACATGTACATACCATACAGAAACACACACATACATATACAACACACAACACACACACTATATATATATATGTGTGTGCATATACACATACATATATATGCACACACATACACATGCCCACACATACACACATATACTACACATAGCACTCTCACACCAAACACACACATACATAACACACATACCACATACACACACATACATAATACACACACTGCATACACACACATGCATACATAAAACACACCGCATACACACACCATACACACATGCACACACATACATATATACACACTCACACATACACACACATATACACACCATATACATACACACATCATACACATATACATACACAGCACATATGCCACATACATGCATATCCATACATACCACACACACATACAGACACATAAACAACACACAAACACTTACATACACACATGAGCATACTCATATACACAGTGCACACACATATACACACACACACATACACACAGGTGGGGGAATTGGAAAAGATCAACTTGGTAAAGGCATGGAACTGTACTGGTTAAGGCATTTACAGATGTTTGCATCCAATCATTAGCTAATCAATAGACTACCCAAATAGAGACGTCATTGGCTACATAAACTTTACAGTTTTTATAAAGACTTTGCAGAATTGGTCTAGAAATGTCATTAAGTAAGCAAGTGAATAGCATGAACAAAAATTCCAAAGGGAAGGGGAATGCTAGGAAGGAATCAGTTTCTACAGTTACCATATTATAATATTGAGACCTCCATATTTCAACAAAAAACAGAGATATACAAAGAAAGAGAAAATGAAATCAAAGCATACCCAAAAAAATCATTCATAATAGAAATCTAAGTCCCTAAGGAAGACCAGATGTTGGAATTAATACAGGATAAATCACTATCACAAATATTCTCAAACAACTAAAAGAACTTGTACATCAAATGAAAATATGCCAGCAGTGACCTACCAAAACAAGATTATTGATAAGACACAGAAATTATAAAAATAAGGAGAATTGCCTTTGCTATTGCTTGCACACCACAACTAGGAGGTAAATCCTTATTGCTGAAGGCCAGTCACACTGTGTGCAGCACATAAATAAATCAACCTCAAAAATGACCAGGAAACTCTCTCCTTGTTGGTTAGCTTGCCTACTGCCAGAAGGTGCTATGTAGGCTTCTTGGAGAAAGAAATACCAATAGTCTGGCCCAACACTAGAGCCCGCATACTGCATTCTCACAAGCTGTGTACACTGGTACAATAGTGACATGATGGTTCTTGAAGTAACCCACTGCTTTCTCATTGGATAGGAGGCTTGTTTGACAGGTATTATAAACCTCATCAAAAGCCCACTACTGGAGAGATCCCAGGCCCTGGGTGTCCGGGTGGGGGGACCTACAGTTGTTCTATTGAGTTATCACAGTGTCAAACTGTGTCATAATATTTATGCTTATACCAAGAGATTAGTAATAGTCTCAACTTTGGTCAGAGAAGCTCCTTTTGTGCTGGACAGTAGCTACTGCAGAAACTCATAACTGGTCAAAGTGTGAGTGTAAATAACAGTGAGTGCTCAGCTGTTTATGGGTTATCTGTATCAACCTCCCACCATCCAAGAAACTTCCTAAAAGAGAGGGAAGAAAGAGTGTGAAAACTGGTGGCTAGGACAAAGGGAGAGCCATAAACTACTGACAACTAGACAGCACACATATCAGTCACAGGTCCTGTGATTACTAAACAAACCTTGCACAAGATGAAGCCTGTCAAAATTCCAACACAGACGGGGCCTGTAACCCTGGAAAAATCCCATCTATGAGGAGGTCATATGGCATAAGGAAGCACCTAATACTGTGGTTTTGCTAAGTAGACATGATGTCAAACCACCTTCTAAATATTTATGTTTGTATTCATAAATAAGTTTGCCCTCAGCAACCATCAGGGAAGCTCCTTAAGACTCACAGCTGGTCAAAGCACATCATGAATGGTGGAGAAGTTCTCAGTCTTAAGTGGCAAATCTTTGTCACCATTCCCATGGTTTAGGGAACATAATAAAAGAGGAAATGTAATTGTAGAACTGAAAGTTAGGGATCCATGTCATAAAACAGTGTCTTCTGGACATGACATGGCCACTACACTCATGGATTCATGGCAGCTGTGGTTACTGGCCAAAGACCAAACCTGTCAGCATTTCACTGTGTATGGAGAAGGGCTCATGGGGCCCTCCTACTGACAGACTGTGGGCAGGTAATGGGTTCTGAGGGAAGGAGAGTTGTTTTCTTCCATAGTGTAGTCACTGATAAGTTTCCTGTGTTTCAGTAAAAAGCCTCCTAGCCCATGCTGTGCAAACAGATACAATTAACTCAGTGGAGGGAAAAGAACAGGTATCAAAGTTGGAGAAGTCTTGTTTTGTACAGGGTGTTTCCGAGAGACTGACAGGGAGATAAGAGACGATGATGAGAGGTGAAACTGCCCAAAACATAATTGTGCCAGGTTACTGTGGTTTGGTTTGATTTGGTTTGGTTTAGTTTGGTTTGGTTTGGTTTTTGTTCTTCTTTTGTTTTCCTTTGTTTTGTCAAATTGACACAACCCAGAGTTATCTGGAAATAGAAACCTCAAACTGAGAAAATGCCTCCATCAATTTTTAAAAATCTGTGGGAAATGTTCTTGATTATTAATCAAAATGGGATGCCATCCCCACTGTGGACGGTGCATTCCCTGAGAGGAAAACCTGGGTTGTGTAAGAACGGCTGTGAAAGCCATGGGAAGCAAGTCAGTAAGCAGCACCCTCCATGGCCTCTGCTTCAGTTCCTGCCTCTACCTTCCTGTCTTGAGTTCCTGCCTTAGCTTCACATGATGATGGACTAAGACCTGTAAGCCAAATCAGTACCTTCCTCTTCAAGTTGCTGCTGGTCATGGACTTCCATCACGACAATAGAAACCTAAGACAAGAACATATACACATATAAAATTATTGAGGAATTTTTAAATAAAAATAAACGAATGTAATTGAATAACAATTCTTTGTACATTCAGGCAAATGGTCTTTTGCTACTTATCAACATACACAAACATATTTTAAAATCATAATTATGTAAATGTTGTCTTCTTGTACGTGAACATCGAATCAGTTTTATAAAACTAAATAAATCAGGATGTTGAGTCCTCATTGCAGTAATATCAGCCTCCTTTATTCCAATATTGGAATAATCATGAATAAAGTCTTCTTTATCATTTTAACAAGTGTTAGAATTTCTTTTGTTTAACATCACATAAATAAAAGCAGACAATTTGTCCCTAGCAACATGTTTGTGCTGAAATAAAAAGAAACTAGATTCCCCCAACTGGGCTGCCTTGTCTGGCCCAGTGAGAGAGGATGCACCTAAACCTACAGAGGCTTGATGTGCCAGGGTTGGGAGATACCCAGGGGGAACCTCCATAGTCTCAGAGAAGAAGGTGAGGGAGATGGGAGAACAACTGTGTGAGGACGAACCTGAAGGAGGGGTGCAGTGGTCTGGATGTAAAGTGAATTAATTAATTAATTAGTTAGTTAATTAATTAATGCAAAAATGAAATTAGTGATTTATATCTACACAGAGAACTAAAGAGCATCAAAGGTAAATACATAGAAAATTACAGAAAAAAAAAAGGTATGCATGGCCAGACAGTGGTGGAACATGCCTTTAGTCCCAGCACTTGGGAGGCAGAGACAGGCAGATTTCTGAGTTCAAGTCCAGCCTGGTCTACAGAGTGAGTTCCAGGACAGCTAGGACTACACAGAGAAACCCTGTCTAGAAAAAAAAAAAAACAGTATGTATGGATTTTTATTGATAATTATTTTTTCTAATTTAGGAGACAACTAAACAAAGCAGTAATTATAAATTATAATTATAATGCATGGGGTTTTGTTTATAGCAATAACTACACAAGACAGAAAGTGAGAACCAGTTATTTTAGAATAACTTTTTTGTTTACTATTAAAATTAGTTTATACTAACATGAACTAGATTATTTTAAGATGTTAATCTTTTCCTCAAGATAACTAATAATAAAATAGCTCAAAAGCATATAGTGAAAAAGCAAAGCATATCAAACCATAAAACAAGTTACTTATGAACACACACACGCATACACACCTATGTGCATATACCTATCAGAACCTTAGGGTGTAGAAAATAAAAATGCAATTAAGGAGAAAAACAGAAAATTAATAACAAACACCCGATAAGAGACCAACACAAAGATTGCAGGCTGAAGCAATGTCAGAAGCCTGACAGAAAGAAAAACTATAAACTCCTAACTGATAAGAGAAAGGATCCAATAGAGACTCTGATACAACTCAGTGGAGCAAATAGAAAAATATCAAGCTCCCAGCAAGAATCAAAATTCCAAAACTGACTAATAAGGAAGTAGAAAATCTGAGCAAGTCTACAACAAGGAAGAAGTTAGTGTAGGTCCTCAAAGTAATGAAATCCAGGAATAGCTATGGCCTGGTTACCTACCATGAACCTAGAAGTGCATTTGTTGGCACAGCAAAGGAGAACTAAGATTGTACATGGAATTAACATTTATGATAAACTAACCTTAAAACACGAGGTTTTCTAATGATATCCGGGTTGTTAAAGGAATGACCACATGGTCACAGGAGTGACTGGGGGTCAGAGGAACAATCAGGCATCAGTGGAGTGCTCAAAGAAGGGTCAGAGGGGTGACCAAAGAAGTGATCAGGAATTCAGAGCAGTGATCACATTGTCAGAGGGGTTATCAGGGGTCAGAAGAGTGCTTGGGGGTCAGAGACATGATCATACGCCCAAAGAGGTGATCAGAAGGTTGACCAAAGTGATCAAGTGGTCTAAGGGACAATCAGAGTAGTGATCATGTGATCAGAGTAATCACGAGACCAAAGAAGTGAGTCACCTGGATGACCAGGTGGCGAGAGTGACAGACAGAGGAATGGGGCCCAAATTTGGCTCTGAGGAGAAGAAGCCTAGGAGCTAAGAAATGGAAGCTGTCCCCAAAACCATGAGAGGGCAAGGGAACATTTCTCCATGCATGTTGTCAACATGCTAGTACTTCATGTTAGTTCAGTGAGACCTGTGTCAGACTATTAACCTTCAGAACCAAAAAAAGAATATATTGGCAATGGGAAAAACTAAGCTGCATTCATTCATTACTGCTGCTAAAACAGAAAATTAATACATAAAACTTCAAGCCAAAAGGATGAGGTATTGAAATAACCCCACCTAAAAGAGCAGAGGTCACTCCTGAGCTGGGCAACGGCAGAAGCTAGGGAATTTTTGAAGAACACACTAAGAAGTCCTGAACTATCTTGTACAGACTATTAATAAAAATGGATATTTCAAGATCTACTATGAGCACGGCTTACCACAGAAAGTGGCTGTCACATAAGCAGTCGTGTAACAGCTTTGTGGATATGGAGTCCCACCTATAACGCAGCTAGCAGGATGCTAAAACTAGCTTGGAAGCATGCTGGCCAGCTAGGGTAACCAAATCAGAGAGTCCCAAGTTCAGCCAGAAACTCTGCTTCATTATCTAAACGATAGTGGGGAGGAATGGTGAAAGTCACTTGAGGCCAACCTCAGGCATAAATAACCACACACACACACACACACACACACACACACACACACTCATATATACACGTGTGCCCACATGTATGCAAGCACATGCACAGACACACACAGGCAAAACCCAATGTTCACAAATACATGCACATCACACACACACAGGCAAGAACTAACAATAAATAATTTCGAAAATGTGAATCGCAATGTTCTGCTAGTGAAGCCTCAGAGAGGATGGGGCAGCCTAGTAGAGATAGCATTGTCGCCTTGTAGAGGCATTGTAAAGGATGGGGCAGCCGAGTAGAGATAGCATTGTCACCTTGGAGAAAGCCACATCATCATTAGTAGGTTGCTGCCAGATTGAGGGAGAACACCCTTAAACAAAAAAAGAAACGAGGATTAGGTGGTTTGAGGGAAAATTCAGCCTTTCCATATTGCAAAATATGCTAAAATTTAATGTATTCATTGTTGAGGGAGAAAAGCCTGGATATCTGGATGTACAAACATTCTCTAAAGACTCAGAACAGCAGGAGACCAGAGTCCTTAGTCACGCCTACAGAAAAGACTGTACAGAGAGGCCAAGTGACTGACTACAACTCCCTCTGCTTCCTTGGCAAAAAAAAAAAAAAAAAAAAGGAAACAAACTAGGAAAAACTTTGGAGGCTGACCTCTGAAAGAGAGACTTGTTGAGGTACGTGATACATAAAGAAACTACACGGGGCACAAGTCCCTTCCGCTCGACTCGAGCCCCGGGCTACCTTGCCAGCAGAGTCTTGCCCAACACCCGCAAGGGCCCACACGGGACTCCCCACGGGATCCTAAGACCTCTGGTGAGTGGAACACAGCACCTGCCCCAATCAAATCGCGCGGAACCTAAGACTGCGGTAAATAGGGAAGCAGGCTACCCGGGCTTGATCTGGGGCACAAACCCCTTCCACTCCACTCGAGCCCCGGGCTACCTTGCCAGCGGAGTCGCCTGACACCCGCAAGGGCCCACACAGGATTCCAACGAGATCGTAAGACCTCTAGTGAGTGGAACACAACTTCTGCCAGGAGTCTGGTTCAAACACCAGATATCTGGGTACCTGCCCTGCAAGAAGAGAGCTTGCCTGCAGAGAATACTCTGCCCACTGAAACTAAGGAGCGTGCTACCCTCCAGGTCTGCTTATAGAGGCTAACAGAGTCACCTGAAGAACAAGCTCTTAACAGTGACAACTAAAACAGCTAGCTTCAGAGATTACCAGATGGCGAAAGGCAAACGTAAGAATCCTACTAACAAAAATCAAGACCACTCACCATCATCAGAACGCAGCACTCCCACCCCACCTAGTCCTGGGCACCCCAACACAACCGAAAATCTAGACCCAGATTTAAAAACATTTCTCATGATGATGATAGAGGACATCAAGAAGGACTTTCATAAGTCACTTAAAGAATTACAGGAGAGCACTGCTAAAGAGTTACAGGCCCTTAAAGAAAAGCAGGAAAACACAGCCAAACAGGTAGAAATCATTAAAGAAAAACAGGAAAACACATCCAAACAGGTGATGGAAATGAACAAAACCATACTAGAACTAAAAGGGGAAGTAGACACAATAAAGAAAACCCAAAGCGAGGCAACGCTGGAGATAGAAACCCTAGGAAAGAGATCTGGAACCATAGATGCGAGCATCAGCAACAGAATACAAGAAATGGAAGAGAGAATCTCAGGTGCAGAAGATTCCATAGAGAACATCGACACAACAGTCAAAGAAAATACAAAATGCAAAAGGATCCTAACTCAAAACATCCAGGTAATGCAGGACACAATGAGAAGACCAAACCTACGGATAATAGGAATTGATGAGAATGAAGATTTTCAACTTAAAGGGCCAGCTAATATCTTCAACAAAATAATAGAAGAAAACTTCCCAAACATAAAAAAAGAGATGCCCATGATCATACAAGAAGCCTACAGAACTCCAAATAGACTGGACCAGAAAAGAAATTCCTCCCGACACATAATAATCAGAACAACAAATGCACTAAATAAAGATAGAATATTAAAAGCAGTAAGGGAGAAAGGTCAAGTAACATATAAAGGAAGGCCTATCAGAATTACACCAGACTTTTCACCAGAGACTATGAAAGCCAGAAGAGCCTGGACAGATGTTATACAGACACTAAGAGAACACAAATGCCAGCCCAGGCTACTATACCCGGCCAAACTCTCAATTACCATAGATGGAGAAACCAAAGTATTCCACGACAAAAACAAATTCACACAATATCTTTCCACGAATCCAGCCCCTTCAAAGGATAATAACAGAAAAGAAGCAATACAAGGACGGAAATCACGCCCTAGAACAACCAAGAAAGTAATCATTCAACAAACCAAAAAGAAGACAGCCACAAGAACAGAATGCCAACTCTAACAACAAAAATAAAAGGAAGCACCAATTACTTTTCCTTAATATCTCTTAATATCAATGGACTCAATTCCCCAATAAAAAGACATAGACTAACAGACTGACTACACAAAGAGGACCCAACATTCTGCTGCTTACAGGAAACCCATCTCAGGGAAAAAGACAGACACTACCTCAGAGTGAAAGGCTGGAAAACAATTTTCCAAGCAAATGGACTGAAGAAACAAGCTGGAGTAGCCATTTTAATATCGGATAAAATCGACTTCCAACCCAAAGTTATCAAAAAAGACAAGGAGGGACACTTCATACTCATCAAAGGTAAAATCCTCCAAGAGGAACTCTCAATTCTGAATATCTACGCAACAAATGCAAGGGCAGCCACATTCATTAAAGACACTTTAGTAAAGCTCAAAGCATACATTGCACCTCACACAATAATAGTGGGAGACTTCAACACACCACTTTCTTCAAAGGACAGATCGTGGAAACAGAAACTAAACAGGGACACAGTGAAACTAACAGAAGTTATGAAACAAATGGACCTGACAGATATCTACAGAACATTTTATCCTAAAACAAAAGGATATACCTTCTTCTCAGCACCTCACGGGACCTTCTCCAAAATTGACCATATAATTGGTCACAAAACAGGCCTCATTAGATACAAAAATATTGAAATTGTCCCATGTATCCTATCAGACCACCATGGCCTAAGACTGATCTTCAATAACAACTTAAATAATGGAAAGCTAACATTCACGTGGAAACTGAATAACACTCTTCTCAATGATACCTTGGTCAAGGAAGGAATAAAGAAAGAAATTAAAGACTTTTTAGAGTTTAATGAAAATGAAGCCACAACGTACCCAAACCTATGGGACACAATGAAAGCATTTCTAAGAGGGAAACTCATAGCTCTGAGTGCCTCCAAGAAGAAACGGGAGACAGCACATACTAGCAGCTTGACAACACATCTAAAAGCCCTAGAAAGAAAGAAAAAAAAAAAAAAAAAAGGAAGCAAATTCACCCAAGAGGAGTAGACGGCAGGAAATAATCAAACTCAGGGGTGAAATCAACCAAGTGGAAACAAGAAGAACTATTCAAAGAATTAACCAAACGAGGAGTTGGTTCTTTGAGAAAATCAACAAGATAGATAAACCCTTAGCTAGACTCACTAAAGGGCACAGGGACAAAATTCTAATTAACAAAATCAGAAATGAAAAGGGAGACATAACAACAGATCCTGAAGAAATCCAAATCACCATCAGATCCTTCTACAAAAGGCTATACTCAACAAAACTGGAAAACCTGGACGAAATGGACAAATTTCTGGACAGATACCAGGTACCAAAGTTGAATCAGGATCAAGTTGACCATCTAAACAGTCCCATATCACCTAAAAAATAGAAGCAGTTATTAATAGTCTCCCAACCAAAAAAAGCCCAGGACCAGATGGGTTTAGTGCAGAGTTCTATCAGACCTTCAAAGAAGATCTAATTCCAGTTCTGCACAAACTATTTCACAAAATAGAAGTAGAAGGTACTCTACCCAACTCATTTTATGAAGCCACTATTACTCTGATACCTAAACCACAGAAAGACCCAACAAAGATAGAGAACTTCAGACCAATTTCTCTTATGAATATCGATGCAAAAATCCTCAATAAAATTCTCGCTAACCGAATCCAAGAACACATTAAAGCAATCATCCATCCTGACCAAGTAGGTTTTATTCCAGGGATGCAGGGATGGTTTAATATACGAAAATCCATCAATGTAATCCATTATATAAACAAACTCAAAGACAAAAACCACATGATCATCTCGTTAGATGCAGAAAAAGCATTTGACAAGATCCAACACCCATTCATGATAAAAGTTCTGGAAATATCAGGAATTCAAGGCCCATACCTAAACATGATAAAAGCAATCTACAGCAAACCAGTAGCCAACATCAAAGTAAATGGAGAGAAGCTGGAAGCAATCCCATTAAAATCAGGGACTAGACAAGGCTGCCCACTTTCTCCCTACCTTTTCAACATAGTACTTGAAGTATTAGCCAGAGCAATTCGACAACAAAAGGAGATCAAGGGGATACAAATTGGAAAAGAGGAAGTCAAAATATCACTTTTTGCAGATGATATGATAGTATATATAAGTGACCCTAAAAATTCTACCAGAGAACTCCTAAAACTGATAAACAGCTTCGGTGAAGTAGCTGGATATAAAATAAACTCAAACAAGTCAATGGCCTTTCTTTATACAAAGAATAAACAGGCTGAGAAAGAAATTAGGGAAACAACACCCTTCTCAATACTCACAAATAATATAAAATATCTTGGCATGACTCTAACTAAGGAAGTGAAAGATCTGTGTGATAAAAACTTCAAATCTCTGAAGAAAGAAATTAAGGAAGATCTCAGAAGATGGAAAGATCTCCCATGCTCATGGATTGGCAGGATCAACATTGTAAAAATGGCTATCTTGCCAAAAGCAATCTACAGATTCAATGCAATCCCATCAAAATTCCAACTCAATTCTTCAACGAATTGGAAGGAGCAATTTGCAAATTTGTCTGGAATAACAAAAAACCTAGGATAGCAAAAAGTCTTCTCAAGGATAAAAGAACTTCTGGCGGAATCACCATGCCAGACCTAAAGCTTTACTACAGAGCAATTGTGATAAAAACTGCATGGTACTGGTATAGAGACAGACAAGTAGACCAATGGAATAGAATTGAAGACCCAGAAATGAACCCACACACCTATGGTCACTTGATCTTCGACAAGGGAGCTAAAACCATCCAGTGGAAGAAAGACAGCACTTTCAACAATTGTTGCTGGCACAACTGGTTGTTATTGTGTAGAAGAATGCGAATCGATCCATACTTATCTCCTTGTACTAAGGTCAAATCTAAGTGGATCAAGGAACTTCACATAAAACCAGAGACACTGAAACTTATAGAGGAGAAAGTGGCGAAAAGCCTTGAAGATATGGGTACAGGGGAAAAATTCCTGAACAGAACAGCAATGGCTTGTGCTGTAAGATCAAGAATTGACAAATGGGACCTAATGAAACTCCAAAGTTTCTGCAAGGCAAAAGACACCGTCAATAAGACAAAAAGACCACCAACAGATTGGGAAAGGATCTTTACCTATCCTAAATCCGATAGGGGACTAATATCCAACATATATAAAGAACTCAAGAAGGTGGACTTCAGAAAATCAAATAACCCCATTAAAAAATGGGGCTCAGAACTGAACAAAGAATTCTCACCTGAGGAATACCGAATGGCAGAGAAACACCTGAAAAAAATGTTCAACATCCTTAATCATCAGGGAAATGCAAATCAAAACAACCCTGAGATTCCACCTCACACCAGTCAGAATGGCTAAGATCAAAAATTCAGGTGACAGCAGATGCTGGCATGGATGTGGAGAAAGAGGAACACTCCTCCATTGATGGTGGGAGTGCAGGCTTGTACAACCATTCTGGAAATCAGTCTGGCAGTTCCTCAGAAAATTGGACATAGTACTACCGGAGGATCCAGCAATACCTCTCCTGGGCATATATCCAGAAGATGCCCCAACTGGTAAGAAGGACACATGCTCCACTATGTTCATAGCTGCCTTATTTATAATAGCCAGAAGCTGGAAAGAACCTAGATGCCCCTCAACAGAGGAATGGATACAGAAAATGTGGTACATCTACACAATGGAGTACTACTCAGCTATTAAAAAGAATGAATTTATGAAATTCCTAGCCAAATGGATGGACATGGAGGGCATCATCCTGAGTGAGGTAACACATTCACAAAGAAACTCACACAATATGTACTCACTGATAAGTGGATATTAGCCCCAAACCTAGGATACCCAAGATATAAGATATAATTTGCTAAACACATGAAACTCAAGAAGAATGAAGACTGAAGTGTGGACACTATGCCCCTCCTTAGATTTGGGAACAAAACACCCATGGAAGGAGTTACAGAGACAAAGTTTGGAGCTGAGATGAAAGGATGGACCATGTAGAGACTGCCATATCCAGGGATCCACCCCATAATCAGCATCCAAACACTGACACCATTGCATACACTAGCAAGATTTTATTGAAAGGACCCAGATGTAGCTGTCTCTTGTGAGACTATGCCGGGGCCTAGCAAACACAGAAGTGGATGCTCACAGTCAGCTAATGGATGGATCATAGGGCTCCCAATGGAGGAGCTAGAGAAAGTACCCAAGGAGCTAAAGGGATCTGCAACCCTATAGGTGGAACAACATTATGAACTAACCAGTACCCCGGAGCTCTTGACTCTAGCTGCATATATATCAAAAGATGGCCTAGTCGGCCATCACTGGAAAGAGAGGCCCATTGGACTTGCAAACTTTATATGCCCCAGTACAGGGGAACACCAGGGCCAAAAAAGGGGGACTGGGTGGGCAGGGGAGTGGGGGTGGGTGGATATGGGGGACTTTTGGTATAGCATTGGAAATGTAAATGAGCTAAATACCTAATAAAAAATGGAAAAAAAAAAAAAAAAGAAACTACACATCCTCATCGTGTCCCTAAACTTCTCTAAACTGCTATCTTAGACCCAAAGGGGAAAAGGGAAAAAATGCAAGACCTCAAACTCTCCAGGAGTAAATGTGTCAAGAAAACTACTGCACTGTAAACAAATGAGGAAGTCAGGCAGACCTAAGCCCAGAGTGTGTGGCTGAAGGTTGTGGAATTATTACTAGCTCCTGTGGGCATCCTCATGAAGTTTTCTGGTTAAATTTGTATTACTTGCGACCAGTGGCTACTTTTATTTCCTTCCATTCCCTCCATTTTTTAACAAATACATTAGGACCTTAAAATCTAGCACATAGCTCCCAATACCTGCCAAAAAAGAAACTAAGACCTAATCCATGAAGGACCTAGACCATAGTTCCAAGAAAGTCCCTAAGTAAACTGACCTTAATGTTTGGCTTCTGTAGTTCTGAATCTTGCTAACTATTCTTGCTAACTGAAATGTGACAAAAAGGATGCAGGGTTTCTGCATAAAAAAACCAAAAAGTTTTAAATCTCAAGGGCTGCATAATTTGGCCAAGGTCCCCACAAAGTCACCAACTGGCATTAAAGACTTTCTTTCGAACTTTAAGAGTGTCTATGTGATTACTCTGATACCTAAACCACAAAAAGACCCATCAAAGAAAGAGAACTTCAGACAAATTTTGCTGATGAATATAGATGCAAAAATACTCAATAAAATCCTTGCAGACTGAATGAAAGAACACATTAAAACGATCATCAATCATGATCAAGTAGGGTTCATCCCAGGAATGCAGGGATAGTTTTATATATGGAAACCCATCAACTTAATCCACTATATAAGCAAACTCAAAGACAAACATCACATGATCATCTCGTTAGATGGTGAGAAAGCATTTGACAAAATCCAACACTCATTCATGATAAAAGTCTTGGAAAGATCAGGAATTCAAGGCCCATACCTAAACATAATAAAAGCAATATACAGCAAACCAGTAGCCAACATCAAAGTAAATGGAGAGAAGCTTGAAGCAATCCCACTAAATTAAGGGACTAGACAAGGCTGCCCACTTTCTCCCTACCTATTCAATATAGTACTCAAAGTCCTAGCCAGAGCAATTAAACAACAAAAGGAGATCAAGGGGATACACATTGGAAAGGAAGAAGTCAAAATATCACTATTTGCAGATGATATGATAGTATATATAAGTGACCATAAAAATTCTACCAGAGAACTCCTAAAACTGATAAACAACTTCAGTGAAGTAGCTGGATATAAAATTAACTCAAACAAGTCAGTGGCCTTTCTCTACACAAAGGATAAACAGGCTGAGAAAGAAATTAGGGAAACAACACCCTTCACAATAGTCACAAATAATATAAAATAACTTGGTGTGACTCTAACAAAGGAAGTGAAAGATCTGTATTATAAGAACTTCAAGTCTCTGAAGAAAGAAATCGAAGATCTCAGAAGATGGACAGCTCTCCCATGCTCATGGATTGGCAGGATTAACATAGTAAAAATGGCTAACTTGCTAAACGCAATCTACAGAGTCAATGCAATCCCCATCAAAATTCCAACTCAATTCTTCACAGAGTTACAAAGGGCAATATGAAAATTCATCTGGAAAAACAAAAAACCTAGGATAGCAAAACCTATTCTCAACAATAAAAGAGCCTCTGGTGGAATCACCGTGCCTGACCTCAAGCTTTACTACAGAACAATTGTGATAAAAACTGCACGGTACTGGTACAGTGACAGACAGATAGATCAATGGAATAGAATTAAGACCCAGAAATGAACCCACACACCTATGGTCACTTGATCTTTGACAAAGGAGCTAAAACCATTCAGTGGAAAAAAGACAGCATTTTAAACAATTGGTACTGGCTCAACTGGCGGTTATCATGTGAAGAATGCAAATTGATCCAGTCTTATCTTGAGTCTTGTACAATGCTCAAGTCTAAGTGGATCAAGGAACTCCACATAAACTAGAGACACTAAAACTTATAGAGGAGAAAGTGGGGAAAAGCCTCAAAGATATGGGTACAGGGGAAAAATTCCTGAACAGAATACCAATGGCTTGTGCTTTAAGATCGAGAATCAACAAATGGGACCTCATAAAATTGCAAAGCTCTGTAAGGCAAAAGACACTGTCAATAAGACAAAAAGGCAACCAACAGATTGGGAAAGGAGCTTTACCAATCCTAAATCAGATAGGGGACTAATATCCAATATATACAAAGAACTCAAGAAGCTGGACTCCAGAAAATCAAATAACCCCATTAAAAATGGGGCACAGATCTAAACAAAGAATTCTCAACTGAGGAATACCAGATGGCTGAGAAGCACCTGAAAAAATATTCAACATGCTTAATTATCATGGAAATGCTAATCAAAACAACCCTGAGATTCCACCTCACACCAGTCAGAATGGCTAAGATCAAAAATTCAAGTGACACCAGATGCTGGTGAGGATGTGGAGAAAGAGAAACACTCCTCCATTGCTGCTGGGATTGCAAGCTTATACAACCACTCTGGAAATCAGTCTGGTGGTTCCTCAAAAAATTGGACATAGTACTACCGAAAGATCCAGCAATACCTCTCCTGGGCATATACCCAGAAGATGTTCCAACTGGTAAGAAGGATACATGCTCCACTATGTTCATAGCAGCCTTATTTATAATAGCCAGAAGCTGGAAAGAACCCAGATGTCTCTCAACAGAGGAATGGATACAGAAAATGTGGGACATTTACACAATAGAGTACTACTCAGCTATTAAAAACAATGAATTCATGAAATTCTTATGCAAATGGATGCATCTGGAGGATATCATCCTGAGTGAGGTAACCCAGCCACAAAAAAACTCACATGTTATGCACTCACTGATAAGTGGATATTAGCCCAGAAACTTAGAATATAATATCCAAGATACAATTTGCAAAACACATGAAACTCAAGAAGAAGGAAGACCAAAGTGTGGATGCTTCGGCCCTCCTTAGAAGGGGGAACAAAATACCCATGGAGGGAGTTACAGAGACAAAGTTTGGAGCTAAGATGGAAGGAAGGACCATCCAGAGACTGCCCCACCCAGGGACCCATCCCATAATCAGCCACAAAACCCAGACACTATTGCATATGTCAGCAAGTGTTTGCTGAAAGTACCATGATATAGCTGTCTCTTGTGAGGCTTTGCCAGTGCATGGCAAATACAGAAGTGGATGCTCACAGTCATCTATTGGATGGAACACAGGGCTTCCAATGGAGAAGCTAGAGAAAGTATACAAGGAGCTGAAGGGGTCTGCAACCCTATAGGAGGAACAACAATATGAACTAACCAGTACCCCCAGAGCTCATGCCTCTAGTTGCATATGTAGCAGAAGATGGCCTAGTTGGCCATCATTTGAGGAGAGGCCCTTGGACTTGTGAAGATTATATGCCCCAACACAGGGGAATGCCAGGGTCAGGAAGAAGGAGTGGAAGGGTTGGGGAGCAGGGCATGAGTTGGGGGTATAGGGGACTTTCAGGATTTCATTTGAAATATAAACAAAGAAAATACCTAATTTTTTAAAAAAAGAGTGTCTGTGTGGTGGTCTCTGGTGGGCCTACCTTAAAATTTCATGCCTAGAATGTTTCTTTTTTTAGGTAACCTTAATGAATTTGGCTCTCAAAGCAAAGAGCCACAATCTTTACCTATCAGTGTGTCTGTTGGAAAGCACCAATCATGAAGGAGCTTCCTCACAAAAGCAGGGTTTTTGGAGGGGCATTGGATCCCCAGCTTAGTATCCTGACAGTCCTTTAAGCCTTCTGTAAGCAATTCTGTCCTAAATACATATGGCCATGGGAATCTCAGGGAGGTGCTAGAGCATACAGGCTGAAGAAGACTAAGAGGGGCTCCATCTATGTAACTATGGTGTACTGGCTAGTTTTGTATCAACTTGATACAGCTGGAGTTATCACAGAGAAAGGAGCTTCAGTTGAGGAAATGCCTCCATGAGATCCAACTGTAAGGCATTTTCTCAATTAGTGATCAAGGGGGAAAGGCCCCTTGTGGGTGGGACCATCTCTGGGCTGGTAATCTTGGTTCTATAAGAGAGCAGGCTGAGCAAGCCAGGGGAAGCAAGCCAGTAAAGAAAATCCCTCCATGGCCTCTGCATCAGCTCCTGCTTCCTGACCTGTTTGAGTTCCAGTCCTGACTTTCTTGGTGATAAACAGCAGTATGGAATTATAAGCTGAATAAACCCTTTCCTCCCCAACTTGCTTCTTGGTCATGATGTTTGTGTAGGAATTGAAACCCTGACTAAGACATATGGGAAAGTCACTATCCATGCTGGGTGCAGACTTCCCAGTGCTGACACTTTAGCATAACCCATGCTTCTACCTATAACTCTTCAACCATGCTCTATAAGTAAGCCAAATATACTCTCTAGCTCCCAACGGTGAGCTTTAGTGAACTCAAACTTTGATCTGTCATTAAGACCTTATGGAGGAGAAATAAAAGGCAAGGTTGATCTTTAGCCTACATGCACACATGAAAGAGGAACATTTTCTGAATGAGTGACTATTGCCGATAAAGTACAGATAATGATCAAAGTCACTACAACCCTCTGTCTTTAAATGTCTCTAGCTGCATATGTAGCAGAAAATGGCCTAGTCGGCCATCAGTGGAAAGAGAGGCCCATTGGTCGTGCAAACTTTATATGCCTCAGTACAGGGGAATGCCAGGGCCAAGAAGTGGGAGTGGGTGGGTGGGGGAGTGGGTGTGGGAGGGTGGGGGGACTTTTGGGATAGCATTGGAAGTGTAAATGAAATAAATACCTAATTAAAAAAATGTTCGCATTGAATTGTTTATTTTACTTGTATTTGTAAATAGATCTTATTTATTTATATATTTATTTATTTATATATTTATTTATTTAAATGTGTGTGAATCATGTGGGTGGGTAGCTGTCCATTCTATAGGAGGTTAGATAACTCTCTGAAGTTGGTTCTCTTTCTTCCCTTAGGTGGGTTCAGAGGATCACATTTAAGTGGCCAGACTGGTGCAGGAAGCACCTTTACTTGCTGAGCTAGTCACTGGTCCCAAGAAAATTTTCAATATTGAGAAATTTGCATTCCAAGTTTATTGAGATAAATGTGTACAAACTGTTACAATTACATATTCATGTCCAAGACTGTGCACTCAACCTTCCCAACCTGCCCTCAGATTTCTACATCTGTTCCCCAAATGCAACTTGAGATTTATCAAAAGTCCCAGCTGTTCTGTGAAAAGACAGTTGCTATGCCAGGCATAGTTGTGCACGCCTGCAATTTGAACACTCAGTAAGCAGAGAGGCAAGTAGATTTCTGTGAGTTCCAGGGCAGCCTGATTTATACCTCATGAGTTCCAGGAGAGCCAGAGCTACTTAGTGAGATCCTCAGGGGTAGGGTTTGTAAATACAATAATTATACACTTGCATACATTACTAACTTACATTTTTCTACTTCTTCAGTTACAATTGCAATAGGCTCACAAATGAAATTTATAACCACATGTGGACCATTTCCTGCTTCTCTCCTCCGGGTGCCCAGTGGAAGAGTAGCTGGAGCTACTAGTGGGGTATCCCCGTGCAGAGCCCAACCTTGAGCTTCTATGGTAAGTATTTGGGAAGGTGAAGAGATTCCGACAACACTGACTGCTAGTTTCCTGGGTCAAGCTTTCCATTATTGTCTTGTACTAGACATGAGTTAAAAAGAGAAATGAAAATTCTGACTTACAGCATTTCGGGTTGGTCCTGTTGTTTTGGGCCTATGGGAAGGCAACACATTATGATAGGAGTATGAAGGAGAATGTACTGGCTAATTTTGTGTCAACTTGACACAGGCTGGAGTTATCACAGAGAAAGGAGCTTTAGTTGGGGAAATGCCTCCACGAGATCCAGCTGTAAGGCATTTTCTCAATTAGTGATCAAGGGGGGAGGTCCCCTTGTGGGTGGTGCCATCTCTGGGCTGGTAGTCTTGGTTCTATAATAGAGCAGGCTGAGCAAGCCAGGGGAGGCAAGCCAGTAAAGAAGATCCCTCCATGGCTCTGCATCAGCTCCTGCTTCCTGACCTGCTTGAGTTCCAGTCCTGACTTCCTTGGTGATGAACAGGAGTATGGAAGTGTAAGCTGAATAAACCCTTTCCTCCCCAACTTGCTTCCTAGTCATGGTGTTTTGTCCAGGAATAGAAACCCTGACTAAAACAGAGAGCAACTTGTTTACTTCATGGCCAGGATGCAATCGACAGAGAAGGGACAGATGGGGTTTTCACTACATTCAGCCTTCTAATGTTTCCAGCTATTCCTAATAACACTAAGGTACCTTTTCCATGTGGGATTTTGGAAAACAGTGTAGATATAAACTATATGAGGACCCAAGGGAAAATGCTTGGATCTCACTGAGAAGGGAAAATAAAATGGATATTGTGGATAGATGGAAGAGGGGAACTGATGGGAGAGGGAGTGAGAAGGGGAATAAGAGGGATCAAGTGTGGAAAGGAAACAGGGAGAGAGAACTGAGAAAGAGCAGTGAAATGGGGAACAGCATCTCAGGATGGACTAGAAACCTAGAACAATGGAAACTCCCAAGAATCAGGGTGACCCTAACTAAGACTCCTAGCTAGAGGTGCTATGGGACCTGAAATGGCCATCTCTAGTAACAAGTAAAGACTCCCATTGGAGGGATGGGTATACCAACCAAGCCACAAAACCTTCAACCCATAGTATTTTTCTACCTACAAGATGTGCCGGGATAAAGAAGGAGCAAAAATTGAGGGCTGGCCAATCAATGGCTGGTTCATCTTGAGACCCATGCCATGAGAGAGAGGCCGCTACTGAAAGTATTAGTGATATTCTTCTATACTTGCAGACAGGAGCCTAGCGTAACTGCCATCTGAGAGTCTTCATCCAGCAGCTGATGGAAACAGATACAGAAACCCACAGACAAACATTAGGCCAAGCCTGGGGAATTCAGTGGAAGAAGAGGAGAAAGGATTGTTGGAGCCAGAGGGGTCAAGAACATCACAAGAAAACCTACATTTGTGGGACAGACCTAGGCCCCCTATACATTTGTAACAGATGTGAAGTTTGGTCTTCATATAGGAACCCTAATGACAGGAGCAGGGGCTGTCTCTGACTATGTTGCCTGCCTTTGGATCCCTCTCCCCTAGTTGGGCTGCCAAGTCTAGGCTCAATAAGAGATGTGCTCAGTCTGACTACAACTTGATATGCCAAGAAGGGTTTATATCCATCTGAGGAGAAAGGAAAGAGGATGGTGGGGGGAAGTAAGAGGAAGAAACTTGGAGGAGAGGAGTGAGGAGAAGCTCCAATCTGGATGTAAAGTTAATGAATGAAAAACAAAAATTAAAAAATTAAAAAAGAAAGTAAGGCCTTAGGAAGTCATTGTCTGTGTAGTCTAAAAGCAATGCCTGAGTGACTTTACATGAATTAAATCTCTCCATTCAGGATCTTATATATAAAGCAAAAACCTGCTCAGCTAAGACCTTAGGACTCGGGGGGCTAATTTAGTAACTGTTACTGAATACCCCAACACCCATGTGTGTGTGTAGAGTTGATGCACCTTGATACCCTGGTTTAAAACAGAATTCTATTCAGTATTTAAAGTTCTGCCACTGCCAAAGGGCTGAGCATCAATCAGTGGCTATTGAACACTCAGCCATCTGCGACCCTGTATAACTTTCCTCAAAGCTCAGAAAGTATCATGGAAGACAGATGAGAAAGAATGTAAGAGCTGGAGGAACTTGTAGACTGTTTGGCAAATCTCTTCTTCTGGGTCTGACTTAACCATTGAACTCTTGAATCCACAGCAGCTGTGGTTACTGACACTAGATAGGAGGAGTTCCTGAGGACCTACCCTTGGTATTCATGGTTAACTGTAGCTGGGAGTAAGAAGAGACGTTCTCTTCACTGATAAGTTGCCCATGCTCCTATAGTTAATCCCTCACCTGTGCTTCTGTAAGTAATTCCAAGTAAACTCATTGGGTCAGTCCCCAAAAGGACATGAAAAGCGAAGAGGACAGAGCAGTAGGAATGGAAAGGGACAAGAGACAGTAATGGAGGTGGATATGACCAAAAGACATTATACATATGCATGGAAATGTCATCCCGAAGCCTAACATTTTTATCACACATGATTAATCTATGCTAAAATGTTTTTGAAAAGTTCAACCGTTATTTTTCAAACAAACAAGAAATGGTGTATTAATTTCACTGCTGGGCTAAGAATCACTCAACATGACCTGTGCAAAAGGGAAAATGCAAGCACATTACTCAGTTTATTTTTAGATACTTTAGGTTTCTTAAAGCTGTCTTTTGTATCCAAGCCCTGTCCTATCCGTCAGCTACAGTCACTTGTTAGCTCCATCACGAAAGCTCCCTGTCATCTCTGGACAGGACTGCGACAGCTTCCAGAACATCAATTCTGTCAGTAACAGTTACTTCTTACCAACCTACATAAAGTCATATTAACTTAACCCGACTAGAAAAATTCTTATTCTGTTAAGATCAACCTCTAGGCCAGACCTGTCCTCACTCTGAGTTTTTCTGCAGGGTCCATGTCAAGGACTCTTACTCTTCTACTCTCTGGGTTTTTGATGACTTGGTTTCCAGAAGCCATGATCAAGAACACACAAACACAACGTGTGTGTGTGTGCACACACATGCATGCACACACACACACACTTTCCCCTCAGTTAACACTCCATTAACTTTGGAGATGAATTGCATCAGAGGCGTGCTTCTGCTAAACTTTGCTGGCACACTCAGATCAACCTTCTACCCCTCTATTTATCTCAAGTATTTCTCCTGAGCACATTTTAGGCCTCCTTCTAAAAATGTTTTTTGCAGAGAATACCTCCACCAAAGGATTCCCTGTGGTCCCAGGAGGCAGAGCATCCAACCTTGAAAGATCCAAAGAGTTTGTTTTTCTTCTATGTTTATCTTATCAGACATAAAAACTCGTGAGCACTGAAGGTTGACAGTGTGGCACATTTCAACAGAGGATGCACCAAGAGCTTTCATTGATTTACACAGAAACAATATAGGAAGTCTCAGTGTTTGCTAATATCCAAACTCCATTTGTCTATTGGAGAGTGATGTGTACAACTAATGAGACCAGGCAATCAGTTGGAATGGGGGAGAGAGAAGGCTCTATATTATGGTGTGAATCCATGGATGAGTGGTGAAGTGTTTAGCTGGAAGAAGAAATTGGGGAGGTGCACTAAGACAGAAGGGTTGGAAGGTGAGGGGACAGAAAAGGAAATTTTAAATGTATTTGAGGAGTCTCAGAGCTTGTGAAATGAGAACTGAGAACTAAAAGTAAAACCAGAGGCAGCAGAAGTTGATTTGCCTACATCTCGTGTGGATGGAGAAATGGCTTAGTGGTTAAGAACACTGCCAGCTATCTACAGGACTAGGGTTCATTTGCTACATGCTAACTCCAGTTTCAAGGAATCCGATGCCTCTTCTGACTTCTGAGGGCTCATTCATACACATGGTGCATAGCCATACTCCCAGACACACAAGTATACAAAGAAAATAAATATATTTTTAAAAATTCTCATCATAAAAATCCATGACTAAACCATGAATTTGGTGAGATTGGTAGAAAAATACAAAAGGAAAAGGAACAGAAAGCTAATCTCTAAGACACACAGTCATATTTCTGGAGTGACTAGAGCAACAGCTCACCTACAGAGGTCCTTCTACTCTCAGCTCTGTCATTAAAAGTTGAGGGGCTAATTAAAAGCAATCAAAGATTCAGTAGCCAATGCACTCTAAGATAAGAAGCAGCTACTTTTGCTAAAATTACTGAAGAGAACAGGAAATGGGGTGACAAATCTGTACTTCTCATTCTAAGTTCCTAGACTTCCAGTGATAAGTGTCCCAAAGGAGGCAGGACATTTACTACATTTGAGAGCTGAATGAGAACAATTGTCACTAAGGCAATCCTCAAATTTTCCAAGGAGGTTTAGGCAATATTCTACATATTACTAACTGGCTCCAGCTACATTATAACTCATCATCACAAAAGTATCTCCCTTCCCAGCTTTTGAGGTTGTAGGGCAGGAAATGGCTTTGCTTATTTTATGCTCCTAGAGCATAAAATTGTTCAGCCCACAGACTGGAAAAAAATAGTCATTCTACAATTACATAAACAAAAAGTATGAAATATACATTGATTTAGCAGTTACTAAATTGTATAGAATTTTTGTAGAATTCAAGTAAATATAAGTTTATCCCTCTTATACATTTTTACATAAAAATTATACAACGATAAGAATATAAGAATTGGAACAACAGTATCTTGAGAAATAACGTCTTTTCCTTTCTGTATGCCTTTTAAAACTGTAATGAAGAAAAATGGAAGAGCAATGTGCTGACTGGGCATTATATGTGTTACCAGTTATTTCTTAAAAATTGTTGGTGGATCACAAAGGCCAGTCAGCTAACAACACAAAGCTCTCCATTGTAGCATGACTTCAGAAGCAAATACGTCCATGCCCAGGAATGAAAGTGGGTGCTAAGTTCTGTGTTCTCACTGAAACACTGATGATTTCAACAGAAAAGGCCTTCCATTTCATAATAGTGTTGCACAAATGCAATAATTCTCAAAATGTCCCATTTGAAGCCATCACGTTTCACACAGTGCCAGCTAACCAGTGCTGCTGAGATTCTCCTGAAGACAACGGCTGGCTATCAAGCATAATAGGGCCAGACACAACAAACAAATTAAAATGTGTGTCTTTGTCCAATGAAACTGTTCTGAGGACGGTAAATGACGGGGCAATTAATCTCTAGGAACAGCCTCGTTAAGATTAAAGAAAGTGATTGCTTTGTCCTGTCAATGGGCAGATCTACCTTAATGTGCTGAGATGTTCACAATTTGCGTTACATTTCTGTGAAATGCTGCAGACGAAAGCATGCTGTTTAGAAATTTGTGCAGTCATAAAATAGAAGGGTGTTTTAAAGTTTTAAGAGACAAATTAGAATTTCAACTTGCCACTCAAAGCAGTGCATCACTGCTTAGATCACAGCCTTGTCAAAGCCTAATTTGATTCTTCTTTTTTTTTTTTCAATTTTTTCAGTTTTTTTCATTTCATTTGTTTTCCTAAACAATGAGTTTGAGAGAGAAATTTATCTTTTCCATGTTAGAGGCCAGTTCATAAGTACTTCTTTGCCAGGCAATTTCAGGTACTTTATAAAGTCCCTGCAGGAGTTGCCAGGACACTTTAGATTTAGCAAGTGACAAGTCAAAACAGAAATTTTTCTCCTGGGCTGGAGAGATGGCTCAGCCATTAAAGGCTAGGCTCACAACTTAAAATATAAGAAATTGTCCTCCTTTTGTATTCGTTTTTTTCCCCCTTTTATTGGATATTTTCTTTATTTACATTTCAAATGTTATCCCCTTTCCAGGTCTCCCCTCTGGAGACCCCCTATCCCACCCCCTTCCCCGTGCCTCTAGGAGGGTGCTCCCCTACCTGCCCACCCACTCCCATCTTCCCACCCTGGTATTTCCCTACACTGAGGCATTGAACAACCTCAGGCCCAAGGGTCTCTCCTTCCACTGAAGTCCAACAAGGCCATCCTCTCCCACTTATGCAGGCAGAGCCATGGGTCCCTCCACGTGTACCCTTTGGTATTTGAGAGAGACAGAGACAGAGAGACAGAGAGTATGTGTGAGATACAGAGAGACAGAGAGACACAGAGAAAGGATATTGTTTTCTCATATTTAAAGATGTAGCATCAGTTCCAATGGGAGTGAATTTCTAAGTGTCTCTTTGTGTATCGCCCAAAAGTCAACATCTGTTTAAAACTAAGTGTTCACACTACCCAAACGATGTGATGAGCTCTAGTGACCAAACAGTGATGTCAAGAGGATTCACATGTATAATTTCATCTCTTTTTTTTAATCTTTTTCCATGTTTTATGTATGAGGACACATATAGGCAGAGCTCACCACCAGCGTCACCAAACCTGCATGCTTGTGGAGGCTGAAGGTTAAAGTCAGGACCCACCCCAAATCAGTCTTCTACCTTATTCAATGAGGTAGGATCGATCTCTCAATCAAGCATAAAAGTTGCTGTCTTGGCTGCCTGCATGACCCAGCTTGCCCTGGGGTTCCTCTCAGCAATCTGAGGCCAGAATTCCAGGCAGGCTGCTCCACCTACCTGGCCCTTATGTGGACTCTGAGCATCCCAGCTCCTATCCTCATGCTTCCACATGCTCTAACCATGGAGAAAGCACCTCAGCCAGGTCTTAAGGACATTTTAGATCTCATCTTGAAGGATAATCTTCACAATGAAAGAATTTCCTATTACCCCAAGAGATTTATTCCTTGAAACATGAAGCCAATTCCTTTGTAAGATATATGTGGTATATGACCCACAAGGACTTCTAAGACACTCATATACAAATGACAGCTTCATATCGACCTCAGCTTGACTCTTTAGCAAGCCTGAAATCAGCCAGGTGCTTCTCACACTGTCACTTGAAAATGTTCGGTGCCCCAATGTTCTTACACACAAACACTTACAGAGTCATTTCTCAAGTGACAGGACAGAGAGGAGTTTCTGGGTCTCTGGAAGATTAGGTGAGGACGAGCACGGTCTGGAGTCTCTCCTGCGAATCCCCTGAGGGAGTGGCAGTATGTTTTCATGTGCTCTAGTAGTGAGAAGTGCTGTCCATGGTCACGAAGAGAAAGCTGAAATCCCAGAACCCATTACAAAGGAGAACTGTCAGCAGCTGGGTGAGCAGCTCCAACAGCAGCCAAGTCCCATTCCCTACCCCATTGTCACATCTTCAGGAGGTACCATAGGAGGTGATTGCACACTTGAAACATTTGTGACATTTGTCCCTTATTTGAAAGAATATGACCAATGGATTGCCCTATAATCAATCAAAACCTAATTTCAGACAGCACACCTGACCATCTCATAAATATGCAATACAAAGTGATACATGCATGGTTAAGGCTTGTATGAGTTTGCCATCTGTTGCTGCAATAAACATCATAAACATCATAAACTTGGGAAGCAAAGTATTTATTCCATCATATAACTCTCAAGTAACAATCTATAATTGAGTGAAGTTGGGGCAAGAACTGAAGTAGAAGCCATGGAGGGGTGCTATTCCCTGGCTTGCTCCACTTGGCTTGCTCAGCCTGCTTATACCACCTGGACCATCAGCCAAGAGAGGACATCACCCACAATGAGCTAGTCCCTCCCAAGTCAATCATTAATCAATACAATCTCTCCATAGACCAACCTAATGGAGGTATTTTTCAGCTGAAGTTCCTTGGGGTTTGTGTTAAGTTGACAGAAAAAGTAACCAGGACAGGCAAATTCAGAAATTGTTGAAAATTCTGTCCTAATCCCAAGCCAAAATTCATTGAATGTTTTTTATGAAAGTGGCTCAAATAACAATTATTAAATTCTTTAACTCCTTCTAAGGGTGATTGTTTCTAATTCTAAGAAGGGTCAAAGTGTCCACACTTTGGTCTTCATTGCATACACTAGCAAGCGTTTGCTGAAAGGACCCTGATATAGCTGTCTCTTGTGAGACTAGGCCGGGGCCTAGCAAACACATAAGTGGATGCTCACAGTTAGCTATTGGATGGATCACAGAACCCCCAATGGAGGAGCTAGAGAAAGTATCCAAGGAGCTAAAGAGATCTGCAACCCTGTAGGTGCAACAACATTATGAACTAACCAGTACCCTGGAGCTCTTGACTCTAGCTGCATATGTATCAAAAGATGGCCTAGTCGGCCATCACTGGAAAGAGAGGCCCATTGGACACGCAAACTTTATATGCCCGAGTACAGGGGAACGCCAGGGCCAAAAAATGGGAATGGGTGGGTAGGGAAGTGGGGGGGGGGAGTATGGGGGACTTTTGGGATAACATTGGAAATGTAATTGAGGAAATTACGTAATAAAAAAATATTTAAAAAAACAATTATTAAATTTAAACTTTCTAACACAAAATAATCCAAAGATATTCTAATTTGATGCATAGCGCTAAGGATTGATAATCGAGTAATATTACAAATGTATGTTTTCTATAATTAAGCTCTTATGTTTACATAAGCACAGGAAACTTTGCATGTTCAGTAAAAACACCGCATCATGTCCCATATAGCAGTGTTGGATCTGAGCTCAGGTATTTTATACAGCATCATTGGCTTTGGCTGCCAAGGTGCATGTGCAGTCTCTCTCTCTCTCTCTCTCTCTCTCTCTCTCTCTCTCACACACACACACACACACACACACACACACACATACACACACACACATCATATGTTCAGAGTCAAGGCTGCAGTGACATTGTATGATACAATACAAGGAAGCACCATCAGAAATGCCTGCAATCATACACATTTGATTTTGAACTAATATTTGGTTGTTATATGTTTAAAAAATGTTTGCTGTTGCCAATATTTTCAAACTCCCCATACAGTTATGTGACTTCATATGCAATAGCAACCTACAGTCTAAGAAACTGGCCTCTACACAAAGATGTTATTGTATGGCTTGCTTAGAATCGACAGGCTATGTGTGAGCAATGAGAGCAGACAATGGGTTATGCCCTATAATTTTAAGCAAAGAAATTAAAATTGATGAAGAAGGTAAAAATCTGTAGTGGTGTAAGGAGTAGGTGGTGACTCAGGTAGGTGAATTCTCAAGTACAGAAATAACAAAATGGAAAATAAAAAAGAGCATTAATCCTCCTAACGAAAACTGCAGGAAGGGTCCAAGGAGATGCATCAGTGGGTAAAGGCAGTTGCTGCCAAGCCTGGCCACCTGAGTTCAATTCCTAGAACCCACATGGTGAAAAAAAGATACCATTCCCACAAGTTGTCCTCTGACCCCACATACACATGAAAAAATAAAATAAATAAATAATTTTTAAGCTACAGTGTTGTCAAATAATTTGATTAAGTGAGGAAGAACAGAAAGGCAAGCAAAGAGAAGATATCTCACAGGTAGACATTTTCATATATTGACTATTATGACCATATTCTGATTTGAATTACTTAGGGTAAGAACCCAGAAATAATAATGATAGATCATACTTAAATTTCATTGCTTAATTTGGTATATATAGAGAGTACATATGTACAGTATATGCATACAGGATATAGCAAATCCAAATGGAGCGGGGAAACCTACCACATCATGGGTAAGCATAGACGATATCATACTTTTGGAATAATTCACTTAAAGAACAAATACCGTGTGATTCTGTTTATATGGGGGTATCTACAGTGGTCAGACTAGGGCCTGGAGAGATCATTCAATGTTTAGGAGCACTGGTTTTTCTTCCAGAGGACCCAGATTTGGTTCCCAGCACCACATGACAGCTAGCAACTGAATGTAACTGCAGTTTCAGGAAGCCAATTCTGTTCTGCCTTCTACTGGACATGTATGATTTACAGGCAAAACATCCACACACCTAACATTTAGAAGTTTTGTTTTGTTTTTTTTTGTTTTTTAAGTAATCAAAGTGACAGAGACCAAAAGAAGGGAGTTAGGGAAGTAGGAAATAAGTTTCACCCAATCATGCTATTTGGGGAGAGAAAGGGGACCAGAGGAAGGGGAAAGTGAGCACAAAAGAGAGAATGTGAGGCAAGTGTATTACAGTACATTATTCATATGTATGAAACTACCATAATGAATCCCTCTATTTCATATGATTAATGCATGCTAATAAAAATGGAGAAATGTTGCAGCCAAGCAAGATGGAAACGCTCTAAAGATCTGCTTTAGTTAAAAATTTTTTTTAAATTTGCAGAGTTAAAAATACTGTAACTTGGAGTTTAAAATGCTGTATGTACTGTGTGCTGGGGAAAAAATGAGGAAAGCTGAGACAGAAGAACCATGAGTTCAAGGACAGCCTAACGTGTATAATAGGACCCTATCTATCTCAAAAAAAAAAAAATGCTATGCTACTAGACTAGAGATCTTGATGTGGAGACTTGGTCTGTGAAAAACTCACACCATAGTATGTGATTCAGAAGGATCAGCTAAGACTGTGGAAACCTTTCAGGCAGGGGCTAGGAAATGCAGCCCAGCTTGACGGAGTTGCCAGCAAACATAGAGCCCTGAGTCTGATTCCTATCTCCACCACACAAAAAGGCATAGCAGTGGATGCCTAGAACCCCATAACTTTGTAAATAGACTGGAGGATTAGGAGGTCAAGGTCAACTTCAACAACTGCAGGTATGAAGCCTGACTAGAATTGGAGTTTACTCTGAAAAGAAAATGTTTTCACCAATTGACTGAATTTATATTTTTCTGGTAAAAGTTCAAAACAATTAAATCTATGTAAAAATATAAAACAAAATAGGAAAAGTATGTCAAGGGTCAGTGGCTGCTGGGCCACATGGGTTATATAGATTATATCGGTGTCAACCCTCTAGGAGAGTTAGATATATGGTTTTGGGGTGCATTCACCTGCAAGATGTAGAGTTTCCTCAAGGGGATAGGGATACAGTATGCAGATGGAAGCAAAGTAGATTCTTTTCAAATGGAAGCCTGAAAATAAGCTACGAAATATTTACCCATCATGAAGCTGCCTATTGTCACTGAGAATGAAGCTTCTAGACAGGGATGCTCTTTCCCTGTCTCATTGCCACAGCAAACAGACCCGACTGGGGAGGCATGAAACGGCTTCATCTGGAGACGTAAGGCTAACTGGCAAAGTCAACATCTTTCCCCATAAGGCTGTGTGATAGAAAATCTTTATTTACGATATTGCTTTCAGTGATCATTGCATTAATTAGAACCTAAAAGTCACATCTTGACGTTAATCTTTACTTACAAACATCAGATCGTGAAGCACAGCGGTGGTAGGTGGAAGCAGCTAATCGATACTGTAGGGATTCTTCTAACATAGAAAATAAGAACTTGGCAAATAAATGGATTTTCTGTCTTGTCCTCTAAATCAATAGGTCAATTGGTTCTGACTCCAAGTGTTCAATATATATTAGTCTAAAAAATAATAGACTGTTTTGGCCTAGTTATATGATACTTTCCAAATAAGTAAGCTATGTCTATGTGTTAATGGAAACAAAAAAATCTAAAAATAATAGACAGAACAACTCAATAAAGGAAGACAGGATGGTCCCCGCACAGTATCATACAGATACTTCTGGTCCATTTGTTCCTAGTTCTCTCAGATTCTGCTGTGGCTCTTGAATCTTTGCTCTCTTCTTTGTCCAGTGTGCCTTTCATTAACTCACATGCTAACATAGTGTCCAAATTCTCCAAAACTATTCAAATGATTAATTAAACATATGTTGGTGAGGTGGCAATTTGTGAAGCAGATGCTATTGTAAGTGTTAGGGAACCAAACCAAAAAGTTCCTGCCCTCGAGAGTTTACATTCTCCTGAGGGAAACACAATAGGCAAGAAACAGTAGTAAATGCATCAGACAGTGGATTAGGTGGTAAATGCTATGAGGAAAATAAGTAAATAAGATCAAGAAGATCAATACTATAGCGTGAGAAAGTTACAGTGGTGCAATTCTATATCAGTGGGACTGACTAAAGATGTTTTAGTGGTTTAAAGCATCTACTGTACTTGCATAGGGTCAGAGGTCAGTTCCCAAGTTCAAGAGATCCAGTGCCATCTTCTGACCTATTAAGACATCTACATTCATGTGCACACATACACACACACACACACACACACACACACACACACTCACTCACACACACACTCATGAACATACTTTGAAAAAACTCTTTAAAAAATTATTATAAACTCAAAATATAAAAGAAAACGTTCTTTTTAAAGATAATCTGACTAGGACATCTTCAGAAAGATCAAATATGAGAAGAGGTTTAAAAAAAAAAAAGGAAAGAAATTGACCAAGTATTTGCCCTTGGGGAAAACATTCAAGGAAGAAGATATAAGCAGAAGGAAAAATCCCAGAGCCAGGAGTATGAGTGGACTTTCATGTATCTGTGGTCATTGCTGTTACTATAACAAACGATCTTTGGATGGGTTATTTATAAAGAGCTGACATTTGGAGTCTAGATTCTAAGAGTGGAGAAGGACAAGAGCAGATGCAAAGCTTCTGGCAGTTGCCTTGGGTTGTGTCATTGGTGGAAGAGACAAAACACAGGGGTGGCCCTGTGACCAGCAAAGAGCTGTCTAGGTAATTAACACCTGTAAGAAGCTTATCCACCCTTCTCAATGGACTAAACAGTTCTCAGGGCTTCTCCTCTCAGCACTGATATCCAGAGACCAACTTAGAAGTTACTTTCAGACTTAGAGTTTCAGGGGAGAGGAGACAGCAGGACTCTAAGTCAGAAATGCAAGTAGGTCAGACCTTTCCTGCCTCCATATCATCTGCCCAGAGTTTCCTCACCAGGTCTCCCTAACCCTTTCTGACTTAATTTTGGTAGAAATTTACTGTGGTAGGTCTAATCTACCCTCCATCCCACTGGCTTCCAAATGGTACTCTGTGATTACAGAGCTGCTTCAGCAGAGACCCAAAAGCTGCTCACATTACAGGATTAGGGAGAGGGGAGAGCAGGGGACACTAATCACCCCAATGCTAAAGACATATCAAAAACTGTACCCAAATTATTGATGGGTATCATTTCCAGGTGATAGGATTACAGGTGGGTTTTTTTTCATTTATTAAATACCTTTTATATTACTTATTTTAACAAAACACTCTATTTGTAATGAACAAAATCAGTGTCTATAATTTAATTGTTAATAATAATAATCTCTTTTATGGGCATCTTGAACATCTATTTGCTGACATAGGGACTATGATGATTTGAATGAGAATGCTCGCCATAGGCTCATAAGTTTGAATCCTTTGAGGTTTCAGAAGCCCACACCAGGTCAAGACTTTCTCCCTCCCCCTCCCCCCTCCCTCCCCCTCCCCCTCCCCTCCCCCCTCTCTCTCCTGCAGATTAGTATATAAATATCTCTACTTCTCTGCCTGCCAGCCATCATGCTACCCACTATGATAAACTAACCCTGTGAAGCTCTAAGCAAACCCTCAATTAAATATTTCCTTATATAAGTTGCCTTGGTCATGGTGATTCTTCACAGCAATAGAGCAGTGACTAAGACAGGGTCATACACTACATTACTGAGAAAAAAAAGTCATCTATAAAATGATACTTTCTTTGTTTAGAGAGAAAAAAAATCCTAAGAGAAATGTTATCATGTTGGTGATGACTTTCTCTGAACAATGTGATGACAACTTACTCATGGTGTGTGTGTGTGTGTGTGTGTGTGTGTGTGTGTGGTGTGTGCATACGTGGGAGGGATGGTATGGGTGTTGTGTGTGTGAGGTGGGGGTGTGTGCATATATGTGTGTGTGAGCATATTGTGTGCATGTGATGGGTGGGGTTGAGAGTGTATTGTGTGCATATGGTAAGTGGGGTATGAGTGTATAAGTGTGTGTATGTGTGTGTGTGTGTGTGTGTGTGTATGCTCCATGTGGTGTGTACATGTGAGTGTATGTGTGTGCATGCACATGTGTGTGTGTACATATGTGTGTGCGTACTATGTAGGGTATGTATGTGTTCATGCGTGTATGTCTGTGTGTGGTATGTGGGTGTATGGGTATGTAAGTGTGGTGGATGTGTGTGGGGTATGGGGAGGAGGTGTGGGGGTGGTTATTTTCATGTTCACACACACACCACACACACACACACACATATATATATATATATATATATATATACATATACATATATACACAGAGAGAGAGAGAGATACACATCTGTGCATATGTGTGTGGTGGTCAGAAGTAAGCATCAGGATAGCAGGTATCTTCTTCAGTCTGTCTCCACCTTATTCTCTGAAACAAGTTTCTCACTGTACCTGCAGCTCATTGATTGCTAAACTACAAGCCAGCTCCCTGGGATTCACCTGTTCTGGGCTCATAGATGCACATGTAAATACAGATATGCTCAGAACTCCGGTCCTCGTGCTTGCACAGCCATCATTCTACCTACTAAGCTTCTCCTTCACTCCGTGTATTTTTCTGTGTTGTTACATATTTCATACATTTAATACTTGCTCCTAGAATTTGTTTAGAAACAAGCAATGCTGTTCATATTTCACAGATTTATTAAAAACTAGTCTAAACAAGCTAAATAATATCAGCTATGTAGATTGCAGCTAGACTCCTACACCTCATTAAATCTATCCATTTTTACCTCTTTTTGTTGAACTTATCTGTTCATCTATTTATTTGGTGGAGCACAGGTACAGAGATCATCAGACTTAGCAGCAGGTACCTTTACCTGGTGGTCCAGCCAGGACTCTCACCTCTTGATATGCACCACATCCCTGCTTCCTGCTGCATCTACAGGCCCCAGGGAAGAAAGCATCCACCATGAGACTGCTCACCATTTGTCCCCAGCATAAGGGATGACATTAGGAAAAGCTACCTAGCAACTCTGCCATGGCTTCCAAACTGCAAAGTAGTTAGAGGCTAGAGCCATAAACTTGGGAATGCTCCCATTTCCTATTAAGATTCTCAACTACCTTGACATTGTTTATTTGTATCAGGTATTAGATAATTCTACTTTCAATATCTCAGGCCTCAAAGCTCACTTTCCCTCTATTAATGGCATGTTTCATCCTTCCCACCTCTCTTCTAGGACTGTGTTCACTTGCTCATATCCTCATCATAAAGGGTTAACTTATAGACCTTATCTTATGCTTGCTCTTAGAAATTCTGTCCAGAAAAGCTCTCCTCAATGAGCCCTCTGTGTCTTTATTTTATATCTAAGCCATCTTCCCAGTCAATGAGCCTCCCTAAAAGATTAATGTAGTTTGAACTTTTATAGAGGAATATCATTTGTGCACTGTCATATTGAGCACAAATGGTGCCTCAGTCACACCTCAGTAATATGCCAGCATATTATTTCCAAGGCATTTGAGAGTTTAAAGAATTACTGAAGGGCATTCTGTAATCATTTGGCAATAAGGCAGAGAGCACTGCTGTCTACATGTGACCTCAGCAAATGGAATCTCTGATAATTTCATTGAACAAAACAAAATCGTTGTAATAGTACCCTGCTGAACCACCCTACTGGAGGAAAAAAATGCAAAATGTTTTAATAAGACTTTCAAAAAGTATTGAATAGGAAGCTGAAGAACTGAGAAACTATCTCCTCCTGTCTAACGTGTGCCCTTGACCTTGTGGCTTAAGGTCTTTTCTTGGCCACTGTGTGTCTGCAGAAACTGTCAAGCTGAATAGGATCCCTATAACCTAATGAGGACAGTGGGCTCAATGAAGAAGAATGAAAGAATTAATGCCACTTTTGGATAAACATAACCATAGCAAATATTTGGTGAGAACACATTCTGGCATTTGCAGCTTTCCAAAAAAAAAAAAAAAAAAAAAAAATAGGTAGATAGATAGATAGATAGACAGACAGACAGATAGATGAAACTATTTTGTTTGTTTGTTTGTTTTTTTAAATATTTAAACTGACAGACATGTTTTAAAGGATAAAGGGACCTTTTGCTCTGAATAGCAATTAAAAGATTCTGGATGTGTGTTGATCATAGGTGGAGGAGACAGAGAAAGGAAGAAAGAGGGAGGGAGGAGAAGAGGGGGGAGAAAGTGTGGCTGCTGTCACAAATGTCCCCCCTCCATCTCAGGTTCTGGCCTACTTTTCTTTATGGAATTACCCACTCTAAGCAGCTTTATCATTTCCGGTTCTGGATTATGAGAACCCTGGAGGAGAGATGGATTATATCTTCTGTTTCCAGAGAAGGAAGGTAGATGCTGCCATTTTAGGAATTAGCTTTTGCAAGACACATTGCTGTTCCTTTTGCTTATTAGAAGGGATTCTTTGATATTAGAATTACCCTATGGAGATTTTTTTTCAAAACAGGGTTTCTCTGTGTAGTCCTGGCTGTCCTGGAACTCACTCTGTAGACCAGGCTAGCCTCAAACTCAGAAATCCGCCTGCCTCTGCCTCCCAAGTGCTGGGACTAAAGGCGTGCGCCACCACTGCCTGGCTTGGAGTTGTTTTGAAAATACTGTTTTTATAGTGGCTGCTCTCCTGTGCTCTAATACAGTTTGTTAGTAACTACTGTTCTACCTTGGAGCATTTTGTTGTCTACTCTTTGTCTCCATTAGCTAAAGCAATGACTGCCCAGCAGCAGAACAACCCAGGCTATTTTGTGGCCAACATCTCTTACTTTATTTTCCATTGCTATGATGAAACAAACTGGAAAAAAATTGCAACTCAAGGAAGAAATGGTTTATTTTAGCTCACAGTTCCAGGTGCAGTTCATGATAGCATGGCAATCAACACAGCAGGAGTCTAAAGTATATGCTCACATCACACCCACTCTCGGGAAACAGAAAAGGAAGAAAGAACCCTGACTCCCCAGTTCTCATGTTTACAGAACCATGATCATGTAACAGGCATGTCAGTCACTATGTGCTGATCTTCCCAGAAGAAGTGATATAATTATTCATTACAGACACTCCCAGAGTCCATCTCCCAGGGGAGTCTAGATTTTGTCAAATTGACAATTAACACTAACCATTGCAATCTCTGTTATTTATTAAGGGAATGAGAAACGGTTTCAGCAAACATGTTGGTATCTGCCAGCCTTTGGGAAAGCAGTGAAAAGTGCAGGCTGCTCGCAGAGTGTGTTAAACTTTACTCTAGGTACAAACTAACTGTAAACTAAAAAGGACACAAATGCCAAAATACTTTACATATTGACTGCTGACATGGTGGCATGCCAAAATCCTTTTCAGAATTATAAAAGGGGCTTAGAAATCGCCCATAGAGTGAGTGCTGGCCCCCAAACTTGATAAACTGAGTTCAGTCTTCAGATCTCATGTGCTGGAAGGAGAAAACTCCTAAAAGGAGTTGTTTGGCCTCCACATGCATGTGTACAAGTAAATAAGACTTAAAAATGTAAAGCATTTTACAGATGTTCCTAAAGCATACAAATTGTATCATCTTTAGTATCCTTGTATATAAGACCCTGTTTGTTCTCAGGTATCTGACTCTCCAGGTTGGCTTTCTATATTGACTTTAAACAAGTCACACTCTGTTTACCACCTGGGTCACTGCTCAGGTGAACCAGTGGCTCTGGTTCCATTCCTTGCACCAAGCACACGTAGCACCAGTTTACGGCCACCTGTAAGTCCAGTTCCAGGGGTATCTGACAGTCTCTTCTGGTCTCCATTATCATGCATGCATGTGATACACAGACATACATGCAAGGAAATCACACAGGTGAAAAATAAAAATGAAGTCTCCTTGATGAGAAGTGAAAAAAAAAAAAAAGAAAAGAAAAAGAAACCTAGTCTTAATACCCTCATCTTTACCAATATCCCTGTCAGTCACCAACCGTCACCAACATTATTGTTCTGGGTTTATTTTGAGACAGGGTTTCACTCTAGCTGTCCTGGAACTCATGATGTGCCCAGGGCTGGGCCTAGAACCCACTATGATCTGCCTCCCTCTGTCTCTCCAGTGTCCAGATTAAAAGAGGAAAATACCACCAGCAGCTTGTGCTACCGTTAAACCTCTAAACCAAGCTCCAAGCTGAACTCAGATTCGTTTCTCAGCAACATAAAATGATCAGTCATTAGCTAGGACGTTAGCTAGGCTTTCAGCTATCTACAACAACAAAATGAACTATGAGCTACACAGATGCAGAAAAGAAAATAAAAACAACTGATTATAGCTATGAAAATACAAGTCATGAAACCCACTGTCAGCAGCAGGGCAACCAAAACTAAGGGTTAATGAAGCAGCTCTGTAGAACCCCACTGATTTGGAAGCTAGAAGAGGAGTCAAAAAGGATGTGAGGGTGGGAGGATGGAGAGGAATGCTGTGAAATTCATGCTCTTGTCATAGCATGGCTGTGTCACATATGAACTTGAAGCAGCTGTGGTAACACAAGATCTACACAAGATCAAGCAAACAAGAGTGGGCAGTACTCCAGCAGGTGGCAGTAATAACACTCAGTGGGTTACAGAAAAAGTCAGGGGAAAAACAGGAAGTGGGAAGAGGCCTTGGAGGGAGCTTGGAAAGAGAGATAGTGGGGATCTAGGGATATTTAATGATCAAAATATGTTATATATATATGGATGAAGTAGTCAAAGAATAGGTAAAAAGGTATTCCAAAAAAGTAAAGTAAAAAAATTAAATGTATTGTCAGAGATCAAATAGAAGCATTTATGGGTGTGGCTATAGTTTTATATAGTATTTGTCACCAAGCCACCAAGGTTCTATGACAAATGAGCTGGTCAGCAAGATACTATACCATCCCCTAGTCTGCCCATGAGACCTCTTGATTGTTTAATGTTATTTTCTGTGTCTGAACAAAGCAGAATGGAGAACTAGGTATAATTTTCTTTTTAATTCAAGGCCCAGACAACAGACTTCAAGGACTTAATTTCTAGTCTCTTGATAAATATCTAAGGTCTGTCAGTTCTCTAGATTTTAAGTCCTTCATTCAAGTGACTGCAGGCCCTGTAGGCTTGGGAATTGTGCTGCCTTTGGTTTTCTTGTTTTGTTTCAATAACTGTAAGATGTCTTTATGTTCATAGGCTGTCCTCAGAGAAAGTCTACAGGTGCTCCTGGGCTGTGACAGCGTAGGTTTGGCTCCAGGCCAAGAATCTCCAAGGACCTCACTTGGAGCAGCTGTAGCTCCTGGGAACTGGTGTGAGGGGCTCAGGGAGCACCAGGGAGCACTTGGGAATTCTGCCATGAGATGATGCCTTGATGGAGGTGTGACAAGAGAAAAGGAATGGCATGTGACAAAGTCAGCTTAGGGCTCTCCATTTGCTCTAGGGAGAACTTTTCAATCCATTCATTACAGAGCTTGAGGGGAGGGGAGGGGCTCAGCACTGAGTGACGTTCTAAGATGGTTCCCTCTTCCCTCCACCTCTACACACACACAGTCTAATCCTCAGTATTATCAACTGTATAGGTTTTTTTCTCCCATAATTCAATTATGTTAGATAGTTCAAGTGGCTCTAAGAAAGAAAGATACAATCTAATGACCAGGGAACTTTAAAGCTGGAAGTTCCTCTGTCTAGTAACAGAAGAAGAAATCCAAAATGTGGAACATAAGACAACTCAGTTCACTCCTGCAGGCCTGAGTCTAGGGGTGGGGAGTGGGGGGCACCACAGGCCAGGGAATGTGGATAGAAAATGTCCTGATTGTCTACGAACAAGCAAAACGAGCTTAGGAGTCTGATTTTCCCACAAGTCTCCAGACAAGAGCTCTGACAGCTACACCTTCATGTCACATGTCTGCTTCATGTGAGTCCATGTGAGCAGAGGACTCAGCTATGCCTCACTGGACTTCTGGCCTACTTCTGATCTGCTACACGAGGAACATCTAAAGAACCAGGACAAGTCAACTGCTACTCTTCTAAGCCTCAAACTTTATAGTAATCAATTATCCAGAAATACACAATGCATATGCCTGTCAAATCTGCTAGGATAACAGGCACACATCACCACACCTGGCAATATGTTATTTTTATAGCAGTTTTTATTCATACCAAAATTGAATGGCAAATACACAAATGTGCCCTAACCACTGCCCTACATGCATAGCCACATCCACGTCCTCAGCATTACCACTTCAACATGGCCTAAAGTCTACAGTTTAAAGTAAGGGTCAGATTGACACTGTGTATGGTATGGGTTTGTACAAATGTCATGCATCTACCATTGTAGATTCATCCAGAAAAGCAGCACTGACCTAAACATGAGCTGTATTCTATCTATTCATCTGTCCCTAGAGACTACTAGGTGTTGTTGTCTGGTTGGTTGGTTTATTTTTAAGTGTCTTCATAGTTTTGTCTTTTCTAATATGATCTTCTTGGAACCACATAGTATCTGGCCTTTTCAACATGATATTTACCTTAGTGATGAGAAGCTCATGCTCCGCCATGCCTTCCTGGAGTTGATAACAAAGATTTATCATCTAGTTGTACTTCTAAAGAAATTCATTGCTTTCAAGACTAGGCACTTAAGAGTAAGGTCGTCCCATAGCTGAACAATAGCAACACACATATTTTCTTTCTGTATATACATAAGAAAGGGAATTTATCAGAGTGACTTGCATGCTGCCATCCAGCTAATCCAACAACAGCTGCCTATGTATAGAAGGTCCAAGAATCCAGTAGTTGTTCAGTCCAGGAAGCTAAATGTCTCAGCAGTTCTTCATTATACAATGGAATCCTGAAGACATGAGTTCTAATGCCAGTGAAGAAATGAACTTGCTAGTGAGTTGTGAGCAAGCAGGGAAAGAGAAAGTTTCCTCCTTCCATTTCCAGTAGAAGGCACGGCCCAGATTAGAGATTCGCCTTCTCACCTCAGAGATCTGGGTTATAAATGGATCTTTCTACTTAAAATTAAGCAAAAATCCCTCATATTTTTGGATTTTAGTTATTTCTAGATGTAGTCAAGTTGACAACCAAGAAAAAACATCCTACTAGTTAAAGTCAAAATAATACAAGGAATACTTACTGATACTATAGTTTAATTTGTGCACATTACTGCAATATGGCTGCCCATAGCATTTTCATTACTTGTTTCTGATATTGTTGGCTTACAAGCTCATCCTCTGTTCAAACACATAGATTTACAAGAGTTTAGAAATATCACAAATTAAAGTAAAGTAATAGAAGGAAATAGTTGGCTTCTTTAAAGAACAAAGAGGACAAATAACTTTGGGGACTCTAACACTAGTATTTAAGGAGGCATACATCTTTAATCTCAGAACTCAGGGGGCAGAGGAAGGCTGATCTCTGAGTTTGAGGCCAACCTGGGCTACAGAATGAGTTCCAGGACAGCCAGGAATACATAGTGAGACCCTGTCTCAAAACAAAAGCAAAACTGGTTGTGAGAGTTTTTACTTCCTCCAGCATGAATAAATGTTCCTGACACCAGCATTTGGAATTGTTGGTTGGGTCATTGTATTGGGAGGCTGGCAGCATCCTACGGTTACCGTCACTTCCACTGTGAGAGAGACAGACTGAGACATATATGCATGTATTGTAAGTATATGCCAGAGTTGCTGCTATACTTATGGTTCATCTATGGGGACAATTGAGCTTACATTCAAATCATTTGCCTACTTACTGCTTGGGTTCTTAATACGCAGGTAATGTTGCTTCATGTCTTCTTGGGGATTTACTAGATCTTCATATAGTTTAGATAACTGTCCTTTGCTTTATCTGTCTGTTGCAAATATTTTCTCTTTGCCTGTAGCGTGTCTTCTCAATTCCCTCAGGCCACCTTTTATGGAGAGAATCTTCACATTTTTTCCATTAATTAAGATATTTATTTTTATTTATTCACTTTACATCCCAATAACTACTCCCCCACTCCTGCCCCCCACAGTCCTTCCCTTCCCCCATATCCCTTCCCCTTCTCCTTTGGAAGGGTGGACACCCCCTGGGTACCCCCTCACCCTGGCACATCAAGTCTCTGCATAACTAGGCACACCCTTTTACATTAAGGCCAGACAAGACGCTCCAGTCAGGGGAACTGGATCCACAGACAGGCAGCAGCTTTAGAGACAGCTCCCACTCCTGTTTTTTTGGGACCGACATAAAGACCAAGCCCGACATGAAGACCAAGCTTCACATCTGCTACATATGTGCAGAGGGGCTCGGTCCAGCCCATGTATGAAGCTTTGCATTTAATGGAGCCTAACTCATCACTGTTCTGTCCCATGGGTTTGTGCCTTTATGACTTATCCAGAAAGTTATCACCAAACTCAAGTTCAGCAAGAATTATCTCATCTCTTATTTTCTAGGAGGTCTGTAATTTTGTGTTTTACATCTAGGCCTATGAACCATTTTGAGTCAATTTTCAGGGTGGATATAAATTAAGTGTCTGGATTTATTTTTGTATGTGGTGTCCAGTGACTCTGGCACCATCATTGAAACACATTTTTTTTCATTCCCCTACCAACTTTTATTGGAAGCTGTCTGCCAATATGTTAATGTACAATTGTTTCTAACAACAATAATAAATCTCCCTAGGATCTATGATGTGGTCATTTCACATAAAGACGAAGCAATAGTGTTGTTTCTATTCATTCCCCCTCAGAACTGCTCTGTGAGTGAATTAGTATAGTGGCCTCGTTTACAGATAAAAACCTGAACTGATACAAAGGAGAACAAGCTGCCTTGCTCACCCTCAGCAGAGTGAGCATTCACATCTGCCCAGAGAGCTACTATCCTCTGCTGAGTGCCTATTGTGTGAGTGTCACCTGTTTCCACTGTCAGTCAACAGACAGTGTACTGGAGTCCTTTGGTCTTACACTGAGGGAATGTCCAAGGAGTCTAATTTTCAAAAAGTAATCTCTCTTGGAGCAGGAGAGATGGCTCTGTAGTTAGGAGTGCATACTGCTCCATCACAAGAACAGAGTTCAGATCCCGCATCCATATCAGATAGCTTATAAACATAGGTAACTGCAGCTCTAGGAGACCTGAACCTCTCTTCTGACCTCTGTGAACGCCTACACACACAAAAATAATAAAAGTATCATTAATACAACAAATAACAATAGTGACAATATTATTAATGTGATGATGGTGATGGTGATGATGATGATACATGGAGTGACACAGATAGCTCAACTGTTAGAACAGCTTGTCATTCTTTCAGTAGACCCAAGTTCAGATCCAATCACCCACATCTCCCAGGTGAGAACCACCACCTATAAACTCAAGTTCCAGTGAATCCCATGCCCTCTTCCTGCTCTGCTCACACACATGGCATACACTAATACACAGATATACACACATATACACATAAATAAACATTTAACAATAATGATGAGGATGGTCTTCCATAAAACATACTGAGAAGGACTCAAGTTCATCACAAAGAGTGGACAAAACACCCATTCCTTATTAGGAATGAAGACTTCTTTTACTTTCTGGTTTTTCAAATGCTGAATTCTGAGCCTGGATTAGAGGAATACACCTTCGTTCACCTACTGTTCTTATTTAGCTTCTAATTCTTCAAAAAAGTTAAATTTAAAAGCAAGCTTACACAATAATTCAAGTGTCAATTACAAAGTTTCAAGGATGTATATAAGCAGTGGGCATTCAATCTGCTTACTTACCTACAATCATTACAAAGATCAGCTTCAGAAATAAAGCCATAGCTCTGAAATGTTTAAAAGCTCACATTTACAAAGGGCTCCCTAGATTAGAAAATACTGTGACCTTTGCTGTTCGTGTAAGCTTTTACGTCCCAAATGAGCATGCAACAACTGCAGCGCTCCTCACACACTGGTGCTTTTGAAATAAAGGCAAATGTCACTGATAACTTCGAGTTTGTGTGGGGTGGGGTGGGGGAGAGGTTTTGTATGTATCCCAGGTTTATCTCAAACTCACTGTTATCCTTAGACTCACAGTGATCCTCCTGCCTCAGTTTCATGCACATAGGGACTACACTATGTATCACTATACCTCCATTTTTTATAAGTATTTTCTTTAAAGTGCCCTGTGGGGGAGGGGGGCATAAATACAGTACTCATATGTGAAATTTAAAAATAAATAAATAAATAATAAAAGAGGAATGGGTGTAGAGATGGCTAGCAGTTAAGAGCATTCACTGGCATCCTGAGAAACTGGGTTCAATTCCCAGCACCCACATTGTCACTCACAACCATCTGTAATTCCAGTTCCAGAGGATGTGACACCATCTTCTGGCCTCTTTGGTCATTACACAAGTGGTGCCCAGATATACTTGCAGGTAAATCACCCATACACAAAATAATATGAAAATAAATTCTAGAAAAGAGCAATGCCCCAAAAATGTTCTTCCAGTGCTTTTGGGTACAGCACAGGCACGAGACTCTTGAAACGTCCATTCCCAAAGGCAGAGGCAGAATGGCCGGGAGGAGAGCCCTGAACAATGGGGACTTTATGAGGCTACACCAAAGTCTGATGTCCAGCCACGTTGAGAACAACTGTTGTGTTCTGAAGATGCCATTCATTCTAGGTTTGCCACATGATTTGTCATAAAAACGTCATGGTAAACTGAGTTACATCTCCTCCTTTCTGAGGCCCTTAAAAACTTAGTAATCCCCTGGCGGTTCCCCAGAAAATTAGACATAGTACTACCAGAAGATCCAGCAATTCCTCTCCTGGGCATATACCCAGAAGATGTTCCAACTGGTAATAAGGACACATGCTCCACTATGTTCATAGCAGCCTTATTTATAATAGCCAGAAGCTGGAAAGAACCCAGATGTCCCTCAACAGAGGAATGGATACAGAAAATTTGATACATTTACACAATGAAGTACTACTCAGCTATTAAAAACAATGAATTCATGAAATTCTTAGGCAAATGGATGCATCTGGAGGGCATCATCCTGAGTGAGGTAACCCAATCACAAAAGAACACACATAGTATGTGCTCATAAGCGGATATTAGCCCAGAAACTTAGAATACCCAAGATACAATTTGCAAAACACATGAAACTCAAGAAGAAGGAAGACCAAAGTGCGGATACTTCGTTTCTTCTTAGAATGGGGAACAAAATACCCATGAAAGGAGTTACAGAGACAAAGTTCAGAGCTAAGACAGAAGGAAAGACCATCCAGAGACTGCCCCACCTGGGGATTCATCCCCTATACAATCACCAAACCCAGACACTATTGCATATGCCAGAAAGATTTTGCTGACAGGACCCTGACATAGCTCTCTCTTGTGAGTCTATGCCAATGCCTGGCAAATATAGAAGTGGATGCTCACAGTCATCTATTGGATGGAACACAGGGCCCCTAATGAAGGAGCTAGGGAAAGTACCCAAGGAGCTAAAGGGGTCTGCAACCCTATGGGAGAACAACAGAGGATGTAGCAGAGGATGGCTTAGTTGGCCATCAATGGGAGGAGAGGCCCTTAGTATTGCAAAGATCATATGTAGGGGATATGCCAGGGCCAGGAAGCAGGAGTGGGTGGGTTGGGGAGCAGGGTGGAGGGAGGGTATAGGGGACTTTTTCAATAGCATTTGAAATGTAAATGAAGAAAATATATAATAAAAAAATAAATAAAACTTAATAATCCCTTGACCAGACCATCAGATCATTGTTCTTCAGTGTCAGTCCTAAGAGTGAGGACCAAGAGATCAGGAGATAAAGAGGAATAGATAGAGAAGAGAAGAAAGTTTGGGATTGAGAAAACGTATACAGGTACATCTTATGCCAAGCAAATGTATCAAGTACAGCACCTTACACACCATTTCCAGAGGAAAATGGGACAAAATCAGCTGAATCTACCACACAGTGCGACTGCCAGGAGGAGGCTAATCAAGCAATGTTGCACAGAGGGAGCAAAGGGTATCTTTGGGACATTACAGAGCAAGCACACAGCAGCCTTGGGACTGACAACCATGGCTCCATAAGGTTAGAAGAATTGGGTTCTCAGGTCTGGAACCACAGCTCCCTGAAGGCCCTGCCCCAGGCTATTACCAGCTCTGCCAAGCATGTTCCTGGTTTGTTAGAAGAAGCCGAATTCCTTCTCCACACAGCAGGGCCTCGAGGAAAGCTCCCATTGATTAATCCAGCCTTCAACAGTTCCCATTTTTATTTTTAAGGCTAGATGAGTTTACTTATTTTAGAGTGTCCAAGAGATTTCTATATCCCTGAAACCAACAAATGCTTTCTAGCATCTTCAAAGGGATCACTGACATAAGTATCCCAATTATAATACTGGATTCATATTGAAGGATATAAAACAGGATAAATCTCTGTAACTTGTACAATAAATGTTTGGTCAGTTTGGAGGGGAAATCTGTACAACTAGAAAGGGGAAAATCGATATGGATAATTGTGAAGTGTTCTCCAGTTTCTGGAAAAGAAAGACTCCTAGTAAGTAACATATATGAGGGTTAACAGAGGCAGTAAATCCAAACATCAAGGGTTGTCCATTTTATAGTAGTTTCTCTTTTCTAAAAGTCCCATAAATGATACCACTGTCAATGGCTATGCCTCACAGTCAAAGCTCCAGATAAAAGCCCCCCCCCCCGCAGCCGCCCCCGGAGACATTATAAGAAGACATGGCCAGTGAAAGGATTCTAGGTATCTGCCTTTATTCAGACCAGGTGGGTGCCCCCAGGACAAGTTGACCAGACTCTCAGGTCATCCATTCGGAGGCACAGAGTTCTTTAGGATTATGGAGCATGCTGCCCAAGAAAGAGTTCCACTCTGAAACCAGAGTGACAAATTCTCACTACACACTGGGAAACATCCATCCAACAAGGGCAACCTGTAGGTGGTTAGGAACTGGAAAACCCAAGTGATGCATGACTTCATGATGTTTGATAAACTGTACCATTGATCCCACTGGACCCCAATAAGCCTATGGCTTACTCAGGTGAGACAGACACATCCATACTGACCTACCCGTGACAAGCAAATAGGATCGGTGGATTATGGCCCACTACAGTTAAAGAGAGCAGTGGAGGGGACCACATGAGAAATACCCAGAGGATCAGTAACGTCAATACTTTAAATTATTATATCACATTATAATAGTCAGATAGATTTAAATAAACCTTGGCAAGAAATATATTGTAGTTATTTTTGTAATTGTTAATCTTAGACCTTAGAATCTTTAGTATTATATATTTTAAGTTTTATCCTTTATATATTTGTATGCTTCTACCATTCTCTATGTATCTTAAACAATTTATCTGTACCTTTATTAGTCTTAGGAGCCTTTTAGTTTTATTCTGTAAATATATATCTATTTTAATCTTAGTGTATAATTCTTTATTTATTGAAATATTATTAGTTTTGTACTTATAACATCTCTACTTTTTATATATCATAACTCTTTATAGTGATAGAGATAGATATCCTTTTTTATTAAAAATTGACTGGATAGTCTATTTTGAACAATTATCTCTTAAAACCCAGTATAGCCTACATTAGTAGCTCTTTAGTAGCCAGAATATCCACGGCTTCTGTTACCACATTAGGCCTCCTGTAAGGACTATCCCAAGGGCTGAAGAGGCCCAAGACCTAGCACAATGGCTAAGACTTATTTAACACTCAAAGTAAGTTTTGTTTTGTTAAGTAAATTTCACTTTCAATATAGTAAATTAGTTACAGAGAACTCTGTTGACCTAACTCTAACACAAACTAAATTGTAATCAGCAAAATGACCTTTCCACTTCCTCAGAATGCAATTGTACTCTAAGTACAGTGTCTATAGGTCAGTCAAAGCCGTATGCTTCATAGCTCCACTCAGTAAGCCCTGAAATTTACTAAGATGGATTGCCCAACTGCACTAGTGTCTTATTGCTGTTATAGTAATTTACCATAGACTACATGGCTTTAAACAGTACAGGTTTATTTTCACTCCAGAAATCAGAGTATTAGAAGGTCTACACTCCTTCTGGAAGCTTCAGGGGACAATCTACCTCTTCAACTTTATCAGTTCTGGAAGTATCTCCACCCTTACCCCTTCTTACATTATCCCCATCCAGCTTTTCCCCATCATGTCTCCTCTACTGACTCTTGCTGCTGCCCTTCTCTGGTGAAGTTCCCCATTATCACTGTGGCCCACCTATCTGATCCAAGGTAATCATCAGAAGCAAGAATTCTCAGTCATATCTGCAAAGTCTACACAGGACAAACACGCCCCAGCTTTGAAGACTGGGACATGAGGGACTTCAGGCTCTTTTGTTCAGCATACTAAAACCAATGGCTTCTTAATTCATCCAAAACAAATATTTATATTCTTACTCTCTGAAATATAGCAGGTGCATTTTAAGTGTCATCAATAACAATACTAAGACCGCAACATTAATAAATGCATTTTCAAACAGGTTTAAGATAATTTCGTAGGAATTTCAAATTAAAAATTCATAGGCAAGCAAAAGGGAGAGAACAATATGGTTCTCAGAGCCAAGCACAGGAAATTAAGTAGGACACTAAATTCAGAAAGTGCCAAAAGTTAAGGTTGTCATGGCAACATGAACTCAGCAACACAGCAAAACCTGCTCATCTAAAGTGTACACTCAACATGGCTTTACAAAAATTATGGTCTGCTGAAAGAGTATCTCTCATTCAGTGACACAGAACCCTTCACAAACTCGGGAGCCAAAGATGGTTTGACTGACAAAATTCAAATATTTTTAGTATTTGAGTAGCATCTACTTGTTTGAAAAGGGTAAAACACTGATCTAAGTCCTGGTGTGTGGGGAGTGAAGGTCAAAAAGAAAGATAAGGTATCATTCCTGCTTCCAAGGGACTCTCCATCCTTTCTATCCACACCAAAAGCACTCAGGCAAATGATGGAAGGGAAAAATCTCCTGAGCAGAAAAATATTAGTAGAGGCTTCAGGAAGAATGTTTATTTAGACTTTTACGAGAAATAAAATGTTTCCTGTATCAAAATCATTTGAGACAGGCTTAGGCTAGGTGGAATATTCATAAGAACACAGTATGTTGGTGACACTAACAAAAGTTCAGAACCTGATGAGAGCGAGATGTTCAGGGAAATGATTGTATGGCCAAAATAAAGGCTAAGAGGGAGGGAGGGAGGTAGGGAGGGAGGGAGGGAGGGAGGAAGGGGCAGGCGGCTGTCTGAAACAGCTCCTGTCACTTGCCTTATAAAGCCAGTGCTGTCTGAAACAATGAGCTCCCTCCCTCCAGCTGTCTGAAACAACTTGCTCCTGCCACCTGCTTTACAGAGCCAGCACCATGAAGGTGATGCACTTACCGCGCTGGCTGCCGCGCGCGCCCGTGGCATTTCAAACAGTGTGGATGTTAAAGGAATGCCAAGGGTCAATCTTACCTCATGCTGTTGCAGTAAGTCCTCCTGTGGGCTTTTTAAACCTCTTACTGCTCACATTCCTCCTTCTTCAAATGTTGTTCCTCCTGAGAGGCAGGACAGAAGTTTTCAGACAAGGTCAATGAGAACCAAAGGTACTCTTCCCAAAGTCACATGGGAAAGAAATAGAGACATCTCTGTAACTGAAAAGTCTAAGCTATCTCCTGTGAATTCAGCGTCATGTGTCCGTGGCTCCTTTGAATGTCTCCCTAATTATACCATCTCAGGGCTCTGTCCTGCCTTGCTCAATTTCACATTGTTTTTTTTAAGATATTTTCTTTATTTACATTTCAAATGCTATCCCGAAAGTCCCCTATACCCTCCCCCTGCCCTGCTCCCCTACCTACCCACTCCCACTTCTTGGCCCTGGAATTCCCCTGTACTGGAGCATATAAAGTTTGCAAGACCAATGATGGGCGACTATGTCATCTTCTGCTACATATGCAGCTAGAGACTCGAGCTCTGGGGGGTACTGGTTAGTTCATATTGTTGTTCCTCCTATAGGGTTGCAGAACCCTTTAGCTCCTTGGGTGCTTTCTCTAGCTCCTCCATTGAGGGCCCTGTGTTCCATCCAATAGCTGACTGTGAGCATCCACGTCTGTATTTGCCAAGCACTGGCCTAGCCTCACAGGGAACAGCTGTATCAGGGTCCCTTATCTCCTTGTACAAAGCTCAAATCTAAGTGGATCAAAAACCTCCACATAAAACCAGAGACACTGAAATGTATAGAGGAGAAAGTGGGGAAAAGCCTCGAAGATATGGGCACAGGGGAAAAGTTCCTAAACAGAACAGCAGTAGCTTGTGCTGTAAGATCAAGAATTGACAAATGGGACTTCATAAAATTGCAAAGCTTCTGTAAGGCAAAAGACACTGTCAATAAGACAAAAAGGCCACCAACAGATTGGGAAAGGATTTTTACCAATCCTAAATCTGATAGGGAACTAATATCCAATATATACAAAGAGCTCAAGAAGCTGGACTCCAGAAATTCAAATAACCCCACTAAAAAATGGGGTACAGAACTAAACGAAGAATTCTCAACTGAGGAATACTGAATGGCTGAGAAGCACCTTTAAAAATGTTCAACATCCTTAATCAATTTCACATTCTTAAAATGTGGCTGGCAATGGACACAAAGCAGGGCCTAAGCAAGTTCTGTTGAATAAGAAAGATGAGGAGCAGCAGCTTCTGGGGGCACGAAGGTTTCCTTTGTGAAGGTAAAGCTGTCCACTATGGATGGACGGCGGCATCTGTTGCATGACCTGTTCAGAAAACGGTCAGGAAGTTTATTTGTCACCTAGTCGTTTACAATGACAAAAGCAGAAGGAATTTCATCATGTCCTTTAGTCATCTAAATGCCTGATTTATATATCTCTCCCTATCTCTGTTCTGCCCAAAATTTGTTCCCAAGCAGGAACAAAAAATTACCTCCAATCCTGTTGGGATACTTGGAGGACAAGGTCTAGAAATCCTTGCCAACCATGTTTGCATCACCCATGGTCCAGAAATCTCACCTAAAACATCCACATAACCATGATACAGCAGGATACCACCTGAAGTCCAAGGGTGCCTAGGCATCTTCAAGGAGCTCATTGGTTTACGGGATTCGAGGTGTCCTGTCTCCTCTCCTCATCAAGTCAAGCAACTCATGAGATCAGCTACCTAGTGTTTCTGCCTGGTTCCCCCTTATTTTCGTTTCTAAGTGATGGAAAGACAACCAGCATCTCTTCAAAAGCACCAACCCAAAGCCTTCAGGTCACATGGAATTCTCCCTCCATCCCAGACACAACACTGAATTGGTTGCCAAATTTTATTGATGTTTGCCATAACTATTTCCCACAACTTTCTCTCTTGCTGTTCTCCTTTTTTCCCCTATAAACTCACTCTTCTTGCTGACACGGGCAATTTTCTGCTTGAAACAGGCAGTTTCACTCTTTAAACCATAATGGAGTCCTACAGGCCTTGAGGACAGGTTAGGAGTCTTTGGAGCCAAGAGAGGGCCTGCTTATGGGATGGTTAGATGGCATTTGAACAAGGAGCTCAGGCTGCACCAGATGGACAGAACACATAGACCATCCAGAGAGGGAGGAGGGCTGGCCCTATGGGACCTCGCAAGCCAGAAACGACATGGAAAGCCACTTCTGGTTTCCAGTGGAGCAGTAGAAAGGTTTGGCTTTTCAGAGGCTCCTGGGAGCTACTGGGTGAAGAGAGAGATAGTGGGCAGGCAGGAGGGCCATGAGGAATGGCTGCAGTCCTAGAAACACAGTGCAGAGCTCCGAGGCAGACGGTGCTGTATACACAGGCTCTCCCAGGCCGTTCTCTTCGCTGTTCTTCCCATGCCCTATCTTTTAAGTTTCTTCTGCTTCTCTACTCAGCCTTTTAGGAGGTCTCTCAGAGCCAGTTACAGTGTGAATGCCTGCAGCCTCAGCCATGCTAGAGGCTGCTGCAGAAGGATCAGTTGAGCCCAGGGTTTTAAGGCTGGTCTTGGCAAATAGTGAGGTCTCATCTCTAAAACAAAAAAATGTCTTCATTCCTTGGAGCCATACTAGGGAGATGCACTATCAGGAAACACTGCCAAGGTCACTTTCAATACGCATACAGAATCTCTGTCGTTGTGTGCTTTCTCCATCTGCTCCAGGCTGACCCTGTTCAAACACCATCTCCCCATCTCATGAGAAGGCCTTACCTGGACTCTCACTAGAACACAAAACTCCCCATGGCCTCTACTTTCCACTCTTCTTTGGGGCCCAGGTTCATTCCTTTGCCTATCAGCCTTCCCTACGCACTGAAGATCGTTCCCTGATGGTACTCATTGTCAATTTTGCTCAGCCACAAAAACAATTCACTCACCTGCCTCACTTGTCACCATTACTGACTGCAGAGTTCTTCCTTCTGCCCTGACTACTTAAACTTCACCAAGACACAATACTACAGCTATAGCAGACAGAAAGTGTGTAGATCCCCTTCATGTGCATGCTACTCACAAGACCATAACATTGCTGTTTGCTAAGTCACAAGGCACTTGGAACCTTAATGTTGCCTTAGACACCAAACACACAATGGGAGTACAGTCTACTCTACAACACTTCCAGCAATTAAAGCCAGAACACAAACAGATGCTTTTGTGTGAACATTGGAGTGTAAAGAGAGCTTTTTCTAAGCGTGATAAATAACAACAAAAGGCCGCTCAGCGCACAGAAGCACTGGGCCACAGCACTGAGTACAGGAATCCAGAGAGTTGAAAACGAGCTCTGTAAGTTCTGAGCCTTGACATCTTGGATCTGAATTTCCGCGGGTGTGCTGAAAGGCTCTCTGAAAGGTTTGTGCCAGTGGCCTCCCGGAGTGGCTGGGATGAGAAAGGCCAGGAGCACCGCTAAAGGCGCCTGCCACAGTCACCAGCTGCATGAGGCCTGAGTGCCCCCAGGCAAACAGACAAGCTCCGCTGGACCGGCAGACAAGCAGTCTCAGAGGCCCTCTTCCCCTGCACAAAGCACTGCTTCCCCTACTTCAAACCCTCAGCTCCTTAAAACTCCCACACCATGGAGAAATCTAAGGAAAGCAGGGGTTCCCCGGAGAGCCCAGATTTCAGGCCTGCTGGCTGTGCAGATAAAAGCCAGCAAAGGAGTACCCTGCACCAGCGCCTGTCCAAGCTCCTAGAGACTTCCCTGTACGGATGGACAGCCCTTTCAAGGATGGAGGGAGTTCTCAAATTATCCCTGCTGTGGAGAAGCTGAACCTCTATGTGGCTAGCCAGCGGGGCCAAGTACCAACTTCACCTGACAATGTAAGAAAGAAAGGAGAGTTCCATTAACATGTTCTTGTTTGATATTCTCTGTCTACAACGTAATCGCTTGCTTTCATTAGTTATTTCACTGGTGGTTCCACATTTTGAAAAAAAAAAGAAAAAGAAAAAGGGAGTTAGATTTTAAGTACATAACTAAATACACAAAATCGTTTCCTTCGGCGTTTTTACCATAGCAAAAACAAAAAACAAAAACCTGCCACCTATCAGCAGCACCCCTGGAGAACTCCGTGTCACCAGCAGGGAACTCTGCACTTGTGGAAGATGCCTATGGCTGAGTGAAATTTAAACAGGAACTGCAGAGCAGTATCAGTGAAGTCTCCTTTTGTTTAAAGATATGCACCTTTATCTTGGTTTTGGAATAATCTCCAGAAGGATAGCTACAAGCTTCCCAGGGGAGATTGTGGGAAAGTGTATTTCCTGTTTTGTTCACTTCTGTATAAAAAACAAAACAAAAACAAAAACAAAAAAAAAAAAAGACTTTCAACAAGCATCCTATATTTATACAAACAAAAATCCATGTTCAGAGGGGTGTGTGTGTGTGTGTGTGTGTGTGTAAGTTCCTAAGCTGGGGAACAAAGAACTCTAATGTAACAAGTAGTGGATAACGATGTCTTATTTGTTACTATAGTATCTATAGAACATACTATTGTCACTTCATAAGAAGTTCATGACCCTAAAGTTAGAAAATCCAGGTCATTAACAGAAATGCAGCCTCTTTGCTTCAGTGGGGAAAAAACAAAACCCTGCCACAGTCTATTGTTAAGTCCTCACTGGGGAAACTTGAGAGCAGACCCCACAACGTGGGGTGTGAAGTGAGTCCAGGTGAGAACTGCAGAGGGACAAGTCCTCCACAGCCCAGTCTCCTCTGGCCCTCCCACTCTCTCCTCAAGGCTGGCCCTGATACCTACAAATCACTTCTTTCCCCCTTCCTTCCCCTTTAGCGGTGCTCCTGGCCTTTCTCATCCCAGCCACTCCGGGAGGCCACTGGCACAAACCTTTCAGAGAGCCTTTCAGCACACCCGCGGAAATTCAGATCCAAGATGTCAAGGCTCAGAACTTACAGAGCTCGTTTTCAACTCTCTGGATTCCTGTACTCAGTGCTGTGGCCCAGTGCTTCTGTGCGCTGAGCGGCCTTTCTTTCCTGTTCTGTGTGGTGGGGCCAGCTGGTTGTAAATTATGGAATCTGCTGGAAGGGGAGGAGCGAGGGATGGAAGATATATAGTGCCCAGGTGTATTGCTCCTCAGCTGATCACCTGGGAAATGCTCAGTGAGATGCCCACCACCACCACCACCACCACCACCACCCCGTGGAGAGCTGCACACCGCTACACCGCCACATCTAACTGTTCTAAACACAGCCTACAAGGAAACTAACTTTAATAAAGAAAATAAAACACTCTTTGTTTCTGACAGAAATCACCGCGAGCTCTGACTGGCCACTCTGCTGAGAAAGAACTAAGTCACTAGGGTTCATTTTTATTTTTATTATTATTATTTTTATTTTTTTTCCTACTGCACTTGTAGCAATCCTGTAGAGGAGAAATTTAAATGAGCATTTCTCTGCTGCCATCTTGTGGTTTGTCTAGGAAAAGCACCAAAAGCCTGGTCGACCTCAACCTTGCCAATAAACAAGAAAGAAAAGGTCTTTTTGATTACTTAAAGTCATTTATTTGATAGAACAAAGTATAAGTTAATCTATGTAGCAAACCATTTATAATATATAACCCTACCAAGAAAAATGTTTATGCCTACCAGCGAAATGGCTCAGTAATAGCAAGCATTGCTGCCAAGGCCTGAGATGGTAGGAGATGGACTCACACAAGTTGTTCTCTGACCTCCCAATGCACACTGTGGCATACATACACATATACGCGCACGCACATCCAGGGACATGTGCACACACATACACGTGTATGCACATACACACACACTAAAAGTAAAGAATGCATCATCTGGAGAACTAAGGACATGCTGAAAACACTGCAGTTCTGCTTTACCTCCTCACCTCTCCTTCACAGCAAATCTGGAAAGCATGCGGGTTTCCCGTGGGGAGGAACGCAGCAGAATCTTCAAGGGAAGCTCTGTGTGCTCTTCAGAATCCCATGAGTGGGACCTGAGGCTCAGCGTCCACTCATTCGCACAGTGCATATACCTTTCACTCCTCGGGCACAGCATCAAGACAAGTGGAAGAGTGGATAAACATACGCCTATGTTTATAATTCAGATGGCTCAGTAGAGGAGGAGGAGAGGAGGGACCATGCCTGCTGCCACTCTGAAACTCTACTCTGTTAGGCTCCATATGATAGATATATAGACTATTGGCTAGACCGAGAGAGGGTTGCATCACACACATGAGGGGGAAAAGACACCTAGTTTAATTAAAATTTCAGATAAACAACAATTGAATATGTTTATATGAAAAAATATCCTTGTGTTATTTATTAAAAATTTAAATTGCTAGCAAATGTCTTATACTTTATCTGAAACCCTCGCCTTTCCTTACCTATTGCCAGTAGAAAAAAATAATATCTCATCCACATGAAAATAAACAAATTGGTTGTTCTTTCTAACATAAACCTATGATACATTAGTAACTAAAATAAAATTGAATAAGAATACCTACCATATATTAGGAAAAGAATAAGGAATGATAGAATGGTATAACTGAAGGTCAGTTCGGCCATGCAGATTTCTGGTGAGTGTCTCCACAGACAACACCACACTAAACTTGAGTAGAAGAACAAGATGGAGCCCTGTTCTCCAAACAGAACAAAGAAGCAGAGTGAAGCTAAAGCCGGTGGTATAAGCAACAATAGAGAAAATGGATGTCAGGCAGCATCTGTTTCTCAGCCTTCATACAGTCTGCAAGCACTGGCTATCAGGGGGCAATAATTAGGCAAGGTATGATCCAGTTTTCTGTCTACAATAAAACACCTGAGGAAATTCACTAATACAGTGATGCTCCCAACCAAAATCAAATTGCCCAAAACAACAGCAAGACACTGCTTTGGGAGCACTTGGGAAAGCAAACTGTTTATGCCAGCATCTGGGAAGCAAGTGAAGAAAGGGTTAAAAAGGAATTCTTTCCCATTGCTCTTCCTCATGGATGGGTACCCATCACCACTCCACCCCTGGAATCCACTCTTTTAACATGACATGCAACCTTTCAGAAATCATTTTATGTTAGTAGTGGTACTGGCTGGGAATTGAACCCAGGACTTTACATGCGATAAGCACACAATTTACCACTGAGCTCCACCCCAACTCATGCACTGATAAACATCCAAACCTCTATTTGTTACCTGCAAAACAGTATGTCAAACTGAAAGCAATCAGAGGAAGCTTGTCCAAGAGTTTTGCTTTATGAAACAGAGGCCACAGCCCCAGAGCCAGTAGCCAGTGCTGGTCTACACCCCATCTAGGGTTTTTTTCTGGATGCTGCCTCCTTAGTTGAGGTCTGACCATGAAATGGACTATTTTTTTATATTCTTGGTATAGATTTATTTGCAGCTCAGTGAAGTGGCATTACTAAACGTCAGCAATGACTAAGCACACTTGAAAGTGGTTTCAGAAAATGTCATTAATGGGGTATGCACTCACTTCCTTGCTCCTTCGCCTATCCTTCTGTGGAGCACAGATCTGATATGTGGATTCCTGGAAACCATTTGGATCACGAATGTTTGTGCCACTTTCTAGGGAAAGTGGAAGATGCCATCAGATCAAGTCTTAGTGGTTAAAATTCCTTACTTCATGTGAGGGAGTGACATACGTTTATTGCTTTTGTAGAACAGGATTTTAATATTTTCAACTGTTAGCATTTAACAAACAGAATATTTTAAGATATATTTCATTGTTATGTCTCCCTTTTCATTTCTGATTTTATTAATTTGGATACTGTCTCTGTGCCCTCTGGTTAAGCCCGCTAAGGGTTTGTCTATCTTGTTGATTTTCTCAAAGAACCAGCTCCTGGTTTGGTTGATTCTTTGAGTAGTTCTTTTTGTTTATATTTGGTTGATATTTTGTTTCAGCCCTGAGTTTGATTATTTCCTGCCATCTACTCCTCTTGGGTATATTTGCTTCTTTTTGTTCTAGAGCTTTCAGGTGTGCTGTCAAGCTGCTAGTGTATGTTCTGTCTAGTTTCTTTTTGGCAGCACTCAGAGCTCTGAGTTTTCCTCTTAGGACTGCTTTCATTGTGTTCCATAAGTTTGGGTATGTTGTGGCTTCATTTTCATTAAACTCTAAAAGGTCTTTAATCTCTTTCTTTATTTCTTCCTTGTCCAAGTTATCATTGAGTGGAACATTGTTCAGCTTCCATGTGTATGTGTGCTTTCCATAGTTTTTGTTGGAATTTAAGACCAGCCATAGTTTGTGATAATCTGATAAAATGCATGGGGTTATTTCCAACTTCTTGTATCTGTTGAGGCCTGTTTTATGACCAATTAAATGGTCAGTTTTGGAGAAGGTACCATGAGGTGCTGAGAAAAAGGTATACCCTTTTGTTTTAGAATAAAATGTTTAATAAATATCTGTTAGATCCATTTGGTTCATAGCTTCTGTTAGTTTCACTGTATCTCTGTTTAGTTTCTGTTTGCATGATCTGTCCATTGCTGAAAGTGGGGTGTTGAAGTCTCCCACTATTATTGTGTGTGATGTGATGTGTGCTTTGAGCTTTAGTAAAGTTTCTTTTATGAATGTTGGTGCCCTTGCATTTGGAGCATAGATATTCATAATTGAGAGTTCATCTTGGTAGATTTTTCCTTTGACCAGTATTAAGTGTCCTTCCTTATCCTTTTTGGTAACTTTTGGTAGAAAGTCGGTTTTATTTGATATTAGAATGGCTACTCCAGCTTGTTTCTTGGGACCATTTGCTTGGAAAATTGTTTTCCAACCTTTTACACTGAGGTAGTGTCTGTCTTTTCACTGAGGTGAGTTTCCTATATGCAGCAAAATGCTGGGTTCTATTTACGTATCCAGTCTGTCAGTCTATGTCTTTTTATTGGGGTATTGAGTCCATTGATTTTAAGAGATATTGAGAAAAAGTGATTGCTACTACTTCCTGTTTTTCTTGTTAGAGATGGAATTATATTTGTGTGGCTGACTTCTTTGGGGTTTGTTGAAAGATTACTTTCTTGCTTTTTCTAGGGCGTAGTTTCCCTCCTTGTATTGCTATTTTCCATCTATTATCCTTTGTAGGGCTGGATTTATGGAAAGATATTGTGTAAATTTGGTTTTGTCGTGGAATATCTTGTTTTCTCCATTTATGGTAATTGAGAGTTTTGCTGGGTATAGTAGCCTGTGTTCTCTTAGGGTCTGTATGACATCTGCCCAGAATCATCTGGCTTTTATAGTCTCTGGTGAGAAGTCTGGTGTAATTCTAATAGGTCTGCCTTTATATGTTACTTGACCTTTTTCCCTTACTGCTTTAATAATATTTCTTGGTGTTTTGATTATTATGTGTCGGGAGGAATTTCTTTTTTCCTATCTATTTGGAGTTCTGTAGGCTTCTTGTATGTTCATGGGCATCTCTTTCTTTAGGTTAGGGAAGTTTTCTTCTATAATTGTGTTGAAGATATTTACTGGCCCTTTAAGTTGGGAATCTTCACTCTCTTCTATACCTATTATCCTTAGGTTTGGTCTCCTCATTGTGTCCTGGATTTCCTGATTGTTTTGGGTTAGGAGCTTTTTTGCATTTTGTATTTTCTTTGACTGTTGTATCAATGTTTTCTATGGTATCTTCTGCACCTGAGATTCTCTCTTCTATTTCTTATATTCTGTTGGTGATGCTTGCGTCTATGACTCCTGATCTCTTTCCTAGTTTTTCTATCTCCAGGGTTTTCTCCCTTTGTGATTTCTTTATTGTTTCTATTTCCAATTTTAGATCCTGGATGGTTTTGTTCAGTTTCTTTACCTTTTTGGTTGTGTTTTCCTATTATCCTTTAAGGGATTTTTGTGTTTCCTCTTTAAGGGCTTCAAGCTGTTTACTTGTGTTCTCCTGTATTTCTTTAAGGGAATTATTTATGGCCTTCTTAAAGTCCTCTATCACTATCATAAGAAGTGATTTTAGATCTGAACGTTGCTTTTCCAGTGTGATGATGTATCTAGGACTTGCTATGGTGGGAGAATTGGGTTCTGGTGATGCCAAATAGCCTTGGTTTCTGCTGCTTATGTTATTATGCTTGCCTCCCTCCATCTGATTATCTCTAGTGTTACCTGCCCTCGATATATCTGACTGGAGCCTGTCCTTCCTCTGATCCTGGTTGTGTCAGAATTCCTAAGAGTTCAGCTGTCTCTGTGGTCCCATGATTCTGTGATCCTGAGATCCTGGGTGTGTCAAAGCTCCTGGGATTCAAACTGCCTCTGAGACCCTGAGATCCTGGTGTGACCAAGCTCCTGGGATTCTAGGATCCTTGGCTCCTGGGTTTATTAGAACAGCTGGGATTTGAGCTTCTTCTGGGTGTTGTGAGACTGGCTGCAGAGTTTGTGCCCAAGGTCTGTTCAGGGCACTGGCCCAGACCGGAAGGAAAGGGTGCCACTGGTTGGGTAGAGTTCCTGGGTGCCTGGGTCCTGCTCAAAAATGGACTAATTTATAACCTAGTTTGTACATGATAGATAAATTCCTGTGTCCATGAACCTATGCTGTTAAAGCAGTGAGAATTTTAGAAGAGAGACTGATGCCTCAATTGTAACACAGATCAAAGTACACATGCACTTAGGTAAACACAGTGAAAATTATTAACAGCAGCTGATGTTTCCAGCTTGTCATCAAGTAAAACCTACTCTTTGACCTCTTGAAGCAGGTTTGAAGGCTAGTTAGTCTCTAGGCTTCGTAAGAAATTGATTGGAAAAGGTCACGCTGTCTTGACAAGTGGTTCACAGAAGCAAAGAGCAAGGAAAACTGATAAATTCTGATGCTACTCACACATTCCAAAGCTTGTAAAGAACAAATGGGGGGCGGGTAAAAATGAAAGAAAACCTGAGATGAAGCCTAGCCTATCACAAAACAGGCTAATGACGTGGAACATGGAAGCAAAGGGATGTACCCTGTCTGCATTGGCTCTGGTCCCTCCTTGCCCTAGACTCTCAGAAGCTCTTAATGTCATGTTGGGAAAGTCTTGGCTCCCAGGTCCTCATAATAGTCCATGCTGTTATGTAAAGGAGTAAGCTGGCCTCTTCAAACAGGAAAGCCAGCAGGACACTTCTGTGAAATGTGGATCAGTACTAGTCTCTGGCTTTCCCAGGGTCACAGAGGATACTTTTCCATCATTGCTTCCCTGGGTGTCATTTACCTCCCTGCCCCTGCCCCACCCCCAACAGAGGATAAACAGACCTGTAAAAGGGCCATTTATATGGTACCTACTTGCTGGGCCTAGCTTACTACGTTCCATTTCAGTAAATCATCCAACAAATGGGCACCAAAATCCAAGTGTACTCTCACACTCTTCAAACAGTAACTATAGTTTATTATTTATTTTATGAAGAACTAAAGGAGTTGCTGGTTTTCATAGAAGACCTCTGTAACCCCAGCACTCAGAAAACAGGAATTGTATAGTGAGAAATTTTTCTGAAAATGTCTCACCTTCGAAAAGAATGAACTTTTGCCACTTTGCAGCCAAGTTAATAATATACCTTGAGTTCATTTAAGACCATTTAAGATCGTGTACTCGCCCTGCTACCCTAGTGTGCAAAGCCTGCTTAATTTTAACCTACCGTTGGGAAAACAACATAATCAATCTTACTATGCCTTGTGTGTGCCTGTGCAAGAGCAAATTGTGGAAGTCTTCCTCCTCCTGTCGTCACAAGCCACTAGGTTGAAAACAACCTTAAACAAAACAAATATAGCATAAATATTGGAAGTAACATGTGGATATAGGTTGATAACACATTTGTCGTTTTGAGTGCTATTCTGGGTCAGTTGAGGTCAGTGAAGTAACTTGTTTCCTCATGAAACTTTGTTAAAAGAGTTTTGCAAAAAGTATCCTTCATTCCTTTCTCATGCCATGTTTTTTGTGCTACTCAATAAGTACAAAACAAAAGTTTTTGTTAAGGACAGATACATGTCAGACAAGCACAAGGAGACAGAAACAATGCCACAATCAATAGATCAGACAAGTACAATAAACATTAGATACACATTACAAATACATGGCCAGTAACCATGAACTATAGGCAGACAGAAGATCGGGGAAGAGAAGTGAAGAATTCAAATTTGGGTTCACTCTTGGTCAACTTAAACTTAGGAAGAAGTTTCTGTTTTCATTCCTTAATTTGATATTGACACATTGTGGTGTACCCACTAAGGTTTCTACACACATGCACACAGACACACACACCAACTAAAAGAGTTCAAATAAACCTAATACAAAATTTAATAGTATTTGAGATGAAAATACCAATAAACTTAACTTAGTCATAGTTTTGACTTAAATATTATAGATTGTATTCATGGTTTGAATGATCATACTATACCCCATAAACATGGAAACAGTGACTTGACAGGGAAAATGAGAAGGGCAAGGGCTTCTAAAGTAGGGGAGACACAGAAATACAGAAGGAGAGAAGAAGGTAAAATAACAATAAGGATGTCTAAAATATCCCATAAAGAATCATGCTATTAACTATTTACCTAACAAGGGAAAAAACTATAATATACATAATCCTGTGTATAAATATACATACATAGTTTTAACAAACTTTTCTCATCTAGGCTGACAATGCTTCCAAGAATCAAATGCCACCTAAAACTTAAAAAGTCCCAGTCATGAGAAGGCCTCTTTCGAGCTGTTGTCCAGGGTTGTCCAGAAGACTTCTAAACACACAGCCTGTTGCTGTTGCATTTGGTTATTGCTAGAAGGGGAAGGTCAATCCCTACTGTTGAAGACACATTGTACTTCAGAGTTGGGGCCTAGCACACCCGGGACCTCGGGATCACAGGTGAGTGGAACGCAACATCAGCTCCAAAGAATTGAAGAGGGTCTTGTGCCAGCAAGAACAGGGAGAAAGGAACCCCGCCAGACCAGAGGCTGGGAACCATTCTGGTTGGGACCAGCCCCGCCATCTTCCGCCATCTTCTGCCTGAATCCACCAGAGGCCACCAAAGGCCCTAGAGTACTTTCCATACCACAGGACCTCGGGATCACTACAGCATCACGGGTGAGTGGAACACAACATCAGCTCCAAACAATCATGGAGGGTCTCGTGCCAGCAGGAACAGGGACGAAGGAACCCCACCCGACCAGAGGTTGGGATCCATTCAGGTCAGGGCCAGCCCTGCCATCTTCCACATGAACCAGGCCAAGGGTGTTGAGGGCCCCAGAGGACACTCCATGCTGCAGGACACCTAGCACACCCAGGAAACATGGATCACAGGAGAGCATGTAGGTGACAGAAGCAACAGAGCTTCGTGGAAAGGGTCCCATCAGGTCTCCATCCTCAGCCAGGAGGCAGAGCTGTGACCCAGACCCCTGGGCACTTTCCTTGCCAGAGGAGAGTCAGCTTACAGGGAGGGCTTTGACCTCAGGACTCAAGAGGTGGATCAGAAGCTGGGCGTGGTGGCGCACGCCTTTAATCCTAGCACTCGGGAGGCAGAGGCAGGCGGATTTCTGAGTTCGAGGCCAGCCTGGTCTACAGAGTGAGCTCCAGGACAGCCAGGGCTATACAGAGAAACCCTGTCTCGAAAAACCAAAAAAAAAAAAAAAAAAAAAGAGGTGGATCAGAGCTCCAGACTTCTGGACACCTGCTCTGCAAGAGGAGAGCTTACCTACAGAGAGTGCTCTGACCACTGGGACTCAGGTGAGAGTTGGACTCCCAGGAGTGCTGACAGAGGCTAAGAGAATCACAGGAGGATCAAGCTCCAGCCAGAGACAGCTTGAATGTTAACACCAGAGATTACCAGATGGTGAAAAGCAAACGTAAGAATCTTACTAACAGAAACCAAGAACACTGGGCATCATCAGAACTCAGTACGCCAACCACAGTGAGTCCTGGATACCCCAACACACCCGAAAAGCAAGACTCAGGTTTGAAATCATATCTCATGATGGTGGTAGAATATTTTAAGAAGGGCATAAATAACTCACTTAAAGAAATACAGGAAAACACTGATAAACAGGTAGAAGCCCTTAAACAGAAAACACAAAATCCCTCAAGGAATTACAGGAAAACACTGCTAAACAGATAGAAGACCTGAAAGAAGAAACACAAAAATCCCTTAAAGAACTACCAGCAAACACTGCTAAGCAGGTAGAAGTCCTTAAAGGAGAAATACAAAAATCCCTTAAAGAATTACAGGACAACACAACCAAACAGGTGATGAAACTGAAGAAAACCATCCAATATCTAAAACTGGAAGTAAAACAATGAAGAAAACCCAAAGTGAGACAACTCGGGAGATAGAAACCCTAGGAAAGAAATCTGGAACCATAGATGCGAGCATCAGCAACAGAATACAAGAGATGGAAGAGAGTATCTCAGGTGCAGAAGATTCCATAGAAAACATGGGCACAACAATCAAAGAAAATGCAAAATGCAAAAAGATCCTAATTCAAAACATCCAGTAAATCCAGGACACAATGAGAAGACCAAACCTACAGATAATAGGAGTAGATGAGAATGAAGATTTTCAACTTAAAAGGCCAGCAAATATCTTCAACAAAATTATATAAGAAAACTTCCCAAACCTAAAGAAAGAGATGCCCATGAACATACAAGAAGCCTACAGAACTCCAAATAGACTGGACCAGAAAAGAAATTCCTCCTGACACATAATAATCAAAACAACAAATGCACTAAATAAAGATAGAATATTAAAAGCAGTAAGGGAAAAAGGTCAAGTAACAAATAAAGGCAGACCTATTAGAATTACACCAGACTTCTCACCAGAGACTATGAAAGCCAGAAGATCCTGGACAGATGTTATGCAGACCCTAAGAGAACACAAATGCGAGCCCAGGCTACTATACCCAGCAAAACTCTCAATTACCATAGATGGAGAAACCAAAGTATTCCATGATAAAACCAAATTCATACAATATCTTTCCACGAATCCAGCCCTTCAAAGGATATTAAAGGGAAAACACCAATACAAGGACGAAAACTACACCCTAGAAAAAGCAAGAAAGTAATCCTTCAACAAACCTAAAAGAAGACAGCCGCAAGAACAGAATCCCAACTTTAACAACAAAAATAATAGGAAGCAACAATTACTTTTCTTTAATTTCTCTTAACATCGATGGACTCAATTACCCAATAAAAAGATATAGAGTAATAGCCTGGCTACACAAACAGGACCTAACATTTTGTTGCTTACAGGAAACCCACTCAGGAAAAAGGACAGACACTACCTCAGAGTGAAAGGCTGGAAAACAATTTTCCAAGCAAATGGTCTGAAGAAACAAGCTGGAGTAGCCATTATAATATCGAATAAAATTTACTTCCAACCCGAAGTTATCAAAAAAGACAAGGAGGGGAACTTTATATTCATCAAAGGTAAAACCTACCAAGATGAACTCTCAATTCTGAATATCTATGCTTCAAATACAAGGGCAGCCACATTCATTAAAGATACTTTAGTAAAGCTCAAAGCACACATTGCACCTCATACGATAATAGTGACAGACTTCAACACCCCACTCTCACCAATGGACAGATCCTGGAAACAGAAACTAAACAGAGACACATGGACACTAACAGAAGTTATGAAACAAATGGATTTAATAGATATCTAGAGAACATTTTATCCTAAAACAAAAGGATATACCTTCTGCTCAGCAGCACATGGTACCTCCTCCAAAATTGACCATATAATCAGTCACAAAACAGGCCTCAACAGATACAAAAATATTGAAATTATCCCATGCATACTATCAGATCACCAAGGAATAAGGCTGATCTTCAATAACAGCATAAATAATAGAAAGCCAACATTCACGTGGAAACTAAACAACACTCAATGATACATTTGTGAAGGAAGAAATAAAGAAAGAAATGAAAGACTTTTTAGAGTTTAATGAAAATGAAACCACAACGTACTCAAACTTATGGGACACAATGAAAGCAGTCATAAGAGGAAAACTCATAGCCCTGAATGGCTCCAAAAAGAAAATAGAGAGAGCATACACTAGCACCCTGACAGCACACCTAGAAGCTCTAGAACAAAAGGAAGCAAATTCACCCAAGAGGATTAGACGGCAGGAAATAATCAAACTCAGGGGCGAAATCAACCAAGTGGAAACAAGAAGAACTATTCAAAGAATCAACCAAATGAGGAGCTGGTTCTTTGAGAAAATCAACAAGATAGATAAACCCTTAGCCAGACTCACTAGAGGGCACAGGGACACTATCCTAACTAACAAAATGAAAAAGGAGACATAACAACAGAACCTGAGAAAACCCAAAACATCATCAGGTCCTACTACAAAAGGCTATACTCCTGAACTCCTGAACCTGATAAACAGCTTCAGTGCAGTAGCTGGATATAAAATTAACACAAACAAATCAGTGGCCTTTATCTACACAAAGGATAAACAGCATGAGAAAGAAATTAGGGAAACAACACCCTTCACAATAGTCACAAAAAATATAAAATACCTTGGTGTGACTCTAATTAAAGAAGGGAAAGATCTGTATGACAAGAACTTCAAGTCTCTGAAGAAAGAAATTGAAGAAGATCTCAGAAGATGGAAAGATCTCCAATGCTCATGGATTGGCAGGATTAATATAGTCAAAATGGCTATCCTGCCGAAAGCAATCTACAGATTCAATGCAATCCCCATCAAAATTCCAACTCAATTTTTCACTGAGTTAGAAAAGGCAATTTGCAAATTTATCTGGAATAACAAAAAACCTAGGATAGCAAAAACTATTCTCAAAAATAGAAGAATTTCTGGTGGAATCACCATGCCTGACCTAAAGCTGTACTACAGAGCAATTGTGATTAAAAACTGCATGGTACTGGTACAATGACCAGGTAGATCAATGGATTAGAATTGAAGACCCACAAATGAACCCACACACACCTACGGTCACATGATCTGTGACAAGGGAGCTAAAACCATCCAGTGGAAAAAAGACAGCATTTTCAACAAATGGTGCTAGCTACTGGTTATCATGTAGAAGAATGCAAATTGACCCATTCTTATCTCCTTGTACAAAGCTCAAGTCTAAGTGGATCAAAGACCGCCACATAAAACCAGAGACACTGAAATTTATAGAGGAGAACGTGGGGAAAAGCCTAAAAGATATGGGCACAAGGGAAAAAATCCTGACCAGAACAGCAATGGCTTCTGCTGTAAGATCAAGGAATGGGACCTCATAAAATTGCAAAACATCTGTAAGGCAAAAGATACTGTCAATAAAACAAAAAGGCTACCAACAGATTGGGAAAGGATTTTTACCAATCCTAAATCCTATTGGGACTAAAATCCAATAAATACAAAGGGCTCAAGATGCTGGGCTCCAGAAAACCAAATAACCCCATTAAAAATGGGGTACAGACCTAAACAAAGAATTCTCAACTGAGGAATACTGAAGGGCTGAGAAGCACTTCAAAAAATGTTCAACACACTTAATCATTAGGGAAATGCAAATCAAAACAACCCTGAGATTCTACCTCACACCAATCAGAATGGCTAAGATCAAAAATTCAGGTGACAGCAGATGCTGGTGAGAATGTGGAGAAAGAGGAACACTCCTCCATTGCTGGTGGGATTGCAAGCTGGTACAACCACTCTGGAAATCAGTCTGGCTGTTCCTCAGGAAATTGGACATAGTACTACGGGAAGATCCAACAATACTTCTCTTGGGCATATTCCCAGAAGATCTTCCAACTGGTAAGAAGGACACATGCTCCACTATGTTCATAGCAGCCTTATTTATAATAGCCAGAAGCTGGAAAGAACACAGATGTCCCTCAACAGAGGAATGGATACAGAAAATGTGGTACATTTACACAATGGAGTGCTGTTCAGCTATTAAAAACAATGAATTTATGAAATTCTTAGGCAAATGGATGTATCTAGAGCATATTATCCTGAGTGAGGTAACCCAATCACAAAAGAAGTCACTTGATATGCATTCAGTGATGAATGGATATTAGCCCAGAAACTTAGAAAACCCAAGATACAATTTGCAAAACAAGAAAATCAAGAAGAAGGAAGACCAACGTGTGGATACTTCATTCCTCCTTAGAACAGGGAACAAAATACCCATGGAAGGAGTTACAGAGACAAAGTTTGGAGCTAAGATGAAAGGATGGACTATCCAGAGAATACCCTACCCGGGTATCCATCCCATAATCAGCCACCAAAAGCAGACACTATTGCACATGCCAGCAAGATTTTGCTGAAAGAACCCTGATATAACCGTCTCTTGTTAGGCTATGCCAGTGCCTGGCAAATACAGAAGTGGATGCTCACAGTCATCTATTGGATGGAACACAGGGACCCCAATGGAGGAGTGGAAGGGGTCTGCAACCCTATAGGTGGAACAATAATATGAACTAACCAGTACCCCCGGAGCTCGTGTCTCTAGCTGCATATGTAGCAAAAGATAGTCTAGTCCACCATCACTGGGAAGAGAGGCTCGTTTGTCTTGCAAACTTTATATGCCCCAGTACAGGGGAATGCCAGGGCCAAAAAGTGGGAGTAGGTGGGTAGGGGAGCAGGGCAAAGGGAGGCTATAGGGGACTTTCGGGATAGCATTTGAAATGTAAATGAAGAAACTATCTAATAAAAAATTGAAAAAATTATTCCTTTTAAAGGTGTATTTAATTAATTTTTTAGATTTGTTTATTTTATGTGTATGAGTGTTTTGCATGTTTGTATGTGCACCCACTAGTGTACTTGGTACCCACAGAGGATAGGAGAAGGCATACTCAGGGCTGAAATCAACCAAGAAGACAAAAAAAAAAAAAAAAGAACTATACAAAAAATAAAAAACAGGAAACAGGAGCTTGTTCTTTGAGAAAATCAACAAGATAGATAAACTCTTACCTAGACTAACCAGAGGGCATAGAGACATTATCAAAATTAACAATCGGAAATGAAAAGGGAGATATAACAACAGAAACTGAAAAAATTCAAAAAAAAAAATCATCAGATCCTACTACAAAAGCCTATACTCAACCAACCAAACTGGAAAATCTGGATGAAATGGACAATTTTCTAGACAGATACCAGGTATCAAAGATAAATCAGGAGCAGATAAACCATCTAAACAGTCCCATAACACCTAAAAAATAGAAACAGTCATTAAAAGTTTCCCAACCAAAAAAAGTCAAGGACCAGATAGGTTGACTGTAGAATTTAATCAGACCTTCAAAGACCTAATACCATTACTCTTAAAACTATTCCACAAAATAGAAACAGAAGGAACACTACCCAATTTGTTCTATGAAGCCACAACTATGCTTATACCAAGCACACAAAAACCCAACAAAGAAAGAGAACTTCAGAGCAATTTCCCTTATGAATATTGATCCAAAAATACTCACTAAAATTCTCACAAACCGAATCCAAGAACACATCAAAACAATCATGCATCATGATCAAGTAGGCTTCATCCCAGAGTTGCAGGAATGGTTCAATATACAGAAATATATCGATGTAATCCACTACATAAAAAAAACTCAAAGAAAAAAAAAACCCACATGATAATCTCATTAGATGCTGAAAAAGCATTAGACAAATTCAGCACTCCTTCTTGTAAAGATCAGGAATTGAAGGCTCATACCTATACATAATAAAAGCAATATATAGCAAACCAGTAGCCAAAATCAAACTAAATGGTGAGAAACTTGAAGCAATCCCACTAAAATCAGGGACTAGGCAAGACTGCCTACTCTCTCCCTATCTGTTAAATATAGTACTCAAAGTCCTAGCCAGAGCAATTGGACAACAAAAGGAGATTGAAAGGAATACAAATTGGAAAGGAAGAAGTCAAAATATCACTATTTGCAGGTGATATGATAGTATACTTAAGTGACCCCAAAAATTTCACCAGAGAACTCCTAAACCTGATAAACATCCTCCGCAAAGTGGCTGTTTATCAGTAGCCTTCCTATCCTAAAAGGATAAACATGCTGAGAAAGAAATTAGGGAGACAACACCATTCACAATAGTCACAAATATATAAAATACCTTGGTGTGACTCTAAGCAAGTGAAAGATCTATATGAAAAGAACTTCAAGTCTCTGAAGAAAGAAATCAAAGAAGACTTCAGAAAATGGAAAGATCACCCATGTTCATGGATTGGCAAGATTACTATAGTAAAAATGGCCATCTTGCTGAAAGCTATCTACAGATTCAATGCAATCCCCATAAAAATTCAAACTCAATTCTTCATAGAGTTAGAAAGAGCAATTCTCAATGCATTTGGAATAACAAAAAACACAGCATAGTGAAAACTATTCTCAACAATAAAAAGAACTTCCAGGTTTTATCACCATCCCTGACCTCAAGCTATATTACAGAGCAATAGTGATTAAAAAAAAGTATGGTGTTGGCACAGAGACAGGCAGGTAGATCATTGGAGTAGAATTGAACCCAGAAATGAACTCACACACCTGCAGTCACTTGATCACAAAGGAGCTAAAATCATCCAGTGGAAAAAAAGACAGCATTTTCAAGAAATGGTGCTGGTTCAACTGTTGGTCATCATGTAGAAAACTGCAAATTGATCCATTCTTATCTCCCTGTACAAAACTCAAGTACAACTGGATCAAGGATCTCCACATAAAACCACATAAACTGAATTTAATAGAAGAGAAAAGGGGAGAAAGCCTCAAACACATGGGCACAGGGGAAATTTTCCTGAACAGAACACCAATAGCTTATACTCTAAGATCAACAATAGGGATCTAAGATCCAATGGGACCTCATAAAATTGCAAAGCTTCTGTAAGGCAAAGGACACTGTCAATAGGACAAAACAGCAACCAACAGATTGGGAAAATATCTTTACCAATACTACATCCCATAGAAGGCTAATATCTAATATATACAAAGAACTCAAGAAGTTAGACCCCAGAGAACCAAATAACCCTATTTTAAAATGGGGTTCAGAAGCCGGGCGTGGTGGCATACGCCTTTAATCCCAGCACTTGGGAGGCAGAGGCAGGCAGATTTCTGAGTTCGAGGCCAGCCTGGTCTACAAGGTGAGTTCCAGGACAGCCAGGGCTACACAGAGAAACCCTGTCTCGAAAAACCAAAAAAAAAAAAAAAAATGGGGTACAGAGTTAAAGAAAGAATTATCAACTGAGGAATATCAAAAGGCCAAGAAGCACTTAAAGAAATATTCAACATCCTTAGTCATCAGGGAAATACAAATCAAAACAACCCTGAGATTCCACCTCACACCAGTCAGAATGGCTAAGATCAAAAATTCAGGTGACAGCAGATGATGATGAGGTTGTCAAGAAAGAAAAACACTCCTCCATTGTTGGTGGGATTGCAAGCTTGTACAACCACTCTGGAAATCAGTCTGACGGTTTGTCAGAAAATTGGACACAGTACTACCTGAAGACCAGGCTATACGACTCCTGGGCATATACCCAAAAGATGCTCCAAAATGTAATAAGGACACATGCTCCACTATGTTCATAGCAGCCTTATTTATAATAGCCAGGAGCTGGAAAGAACCCAGTTGTCCTTCAACAAAGGAATGGATGCAGAAAATGTGGTACATTTACACAATGGAGTACTACTCAGCTGTTAAAAATGATGAATTCATGAAATTCTTAGGCAAATGGATAGAACTAGAAAATGTCATCCTGAGTGAGGTAACCCAATCACAAAAGAACACACATGGTATGCATTCACTGATAAGTGGATATTAGCCCAGAAGCTCGGAATAACCAAGATACAATTCACATACCACATGATGCTCAAGAAGGAAGACCAAAGTGTGGATGCTTCAATCCTTCTTAGAAGGGGAAACAAAATACACATAGGAGGAAATACAAAGACAAAGTGTGGAGCAGAGACTGAAGGAAAGACCATCCAGAGACTGTCCCACCTGAGGATCCGTCCCATATATAGTCACCAAACCCAGACACTACTGCAGATACCAAGAAGTGCTTGCTGACAGGTGCCTGTTGTAGCTGTCTCCTGAGAGACTCTGCCAGATCCTGACAAATACAGAGGTGGATGCTCACAGCCAAACAGTGGACTGAGCACGGGATCCCCAATGAAGGAGTTAGAGAAAGGACTGAAGGAGCTGAAGGGGTTTGCAACCCATAGGAAGAACAACAATATCAACCAACCAGACTCCCACCCCCACCCTTGCAGAGCTCCCAGGGACTAAACCACCAACCAAAGAGTACACAAGGACCAAGCCATGGCTCCAGCCTCATATGTAGCAGAGGATGACCGTAGGACATCGTAGGGAGGATAGACCCTTGGTCCTGTGAAGTCTTGATGCCCCAGTGTATGGGAATGTGAGGGCGGGAAGGTGGTAGTGGGTGGTAGGGATAGGGTATTTGTGGAAGGGAAACCAGGAAAGGGGATAACATTTGAAATGTAAGTAAAGAAAATATTTAATATAAGAAAAAAAAAAAGAGAGGAAAAGGCAACAGATACCCAGAAACTGGAGTTAAAGAGAATTGTGGACTGCCATGTGGGTTCTGGGAACTGAACCCGGATCCTTGGCAAGAAAAAGTGCTCTAAATCACTACACCATAGCTCCAAAAAAAAGTTTTTAAAATAAAAAATGTTTTTTAAAAATTTTTTAAATGGCCAATATTTGTGTACCTTTTGTCTCTACATATTTGAAATTCCCTAAATTCTACTAATGCAATTATCTATATCTATATCTATATCTATATCTATATCTATATCTATATCTATAGAGACAGACAGACAGATAGTAGGTAGGTAGGTAGGTAGGTAGGTAGGTAGGTAGGTAGGTAGACAGATAGTAGATAGATAGATAGATAGATAGATAGATAGATAGATAGATAGATAGATAGATAGATAGATACATAGATACATAGATACATAGATACATAGATACATAGATACATAGATACATAGATACATAGATACATAGATATATAGATAGATAGAGAGAGAGAGAGAGATAGGTAGATAGTAACTGGGACTCCTGCCCTGTAGATACTTGTGTCTGCTGCCCTCAACCATCCTCATTCAGCTGCAGCTGTATGCACTGTCAGCACAGCCTAGAGCTCTTCTCAGACAACCTTTGTCCTGTAGAGAAAGTACAGTGATAGTTGGGTGGAGAGTTTTCCAGTTTTACACCTACGACCATTGGGATTCTTTAGGACTGAGGCTAAGTCAGTAAGATCCAGGAAGAGGCCTTAACCACACAAGAACTTCAGCCTGTTCAAACTGAGGCTGCTGCTGTTTATTAATGGAGCTAAGGTAAACAGCTAAGATAGAGAAAGAAACAGATGCTAGTGACAATGTCAAGGCTCAAACTTGAGTGTGTCTGAAGTAAGGCCTACATCACTGTTTATTTTAGAGCAAAAGAGACCTTCTTTCCTTATTCAGTTTAAAGTCAATTTTTTATCACTTTTAATCAACTAAAGTTGCCATAATTAGTATACTTTGAAATGGCTTAGACAATTGATAAGACATTACTCTAAAGGGAACAGAGTGTGGAAAATCCCTAAAGATCAAAGTATGCTTTTCACAATTTCAAGAGGCATAAAAGGAAAATTGAGGGCTGGGCAGAGAGCTCAGTGTGAGAACTCTGGCTTCTTTTACAAAGGACCCAGGTTCATTCCCCAGTATCCACATGGCAGCTTACAATTGCCTGTAACTCCAGTTCCGGGGGGTTTTCCTTCTTCTTTGAGCCTCAGGGGGTACTAGGTATGCACATAGTACACAATATACACACAGGCAAAGCAATCACACACATAAAATCAAGAAAAAATACTTTTTTCTTTTAAAAATAGGAAAAGTCTCAGAAAATGTCCATAAAGATAAAAACCATGAAGACTGAGGGGGAAAGTTGAACCAAGATCAGCTGGAGAAGACAATATTATTAAGTAAAAGTTCTAGTAAGTAAAACGACATCTACAGGAAGAAAACAGGAGCAAGTTCTTAGAGATGAAAAAGATACGTTCAGGACGAAAGGGAAGATGAATGTCCCGAGATCATATACCCACATGTGGACCTATGAAACTGCAGAACCCCAAGGAAGGAGTGAGGATTCCGAAAAAGCTTTCTTGATTTCCCTGGAAAAGAGTGGAAGTCGGAGTGGAGGGGTCTCAGAAGCCTTCTGAATAAGTTTCATGAATGAAGTTTTTCAGGATAAAGTGGTGTACTACACAGAATGGCCGCATGCTGGACATCTGCCATAGAGTAAGAGAAGAAGAGTGGAGAGGAAAAGTTGAAATTGTGATCCATCAATCACAAGACCAAGAATCTGGAAGAACCTACTGATGGATCAGAAACATATTTTACTTAGTTTGATTGGGTCTTTTCTCAATAGGCATATTTAACTGAGGAACATTTTAGAAACTTACAGAAACATCACAGGCCAAATAGAAAGCATTCAAGGAACATAGGATTAATAAAGCAAGAGTACATTTTCTTCTCCAGTGTTCTATTCTTTTTGGCTTTGTTCAATGATGTTAGCTGTTTATGTATGTAAACAGAGTATGCTGGACTACACCAGCAACCTCAGCACTTGATAAGCTAAGGCAAGAAGATAGTGACTTTGAGGCCACACTGGGCGTCAGAGCAAGTTCCAGGCCAGTCTGAACTGCATAGTAAGATTCTGTCTCAAACTGAAGCAACAATCAGGGAGCCTCCATGGGTCTGAACTGGTTACTCTGCATATATTATGCTTGTGTTGCTTAGTGTTCTTTTGGGACACTAAGAACTCTTTCAACTGCCCTTGTGAATGTGTGTGTGTGTGTGTGTGTGTGTGTATGATTTTTGTTATTATCATTTTGGATTTTTGTTTGGTTTTTTTTTAGAAAGAAGAGATAGAGGGAGAGGAGGGAAGGAGAGAGGACAGAGAGAGAGAGAGAGAGAGAGAGAGAGAGAGAGAGAGAGAGAGAGAGAGAACTATTTCCACAACCAGCCTTGATATGAGAGTCTGTGCTATGTCTTATTGCAACTTGTTGTGCAGTGTTCAATTTATATAGGGGGTATTGCTCTTTGCTGAAGGGAAATGGAGGAGGAGTGGACCAGGGGAAGAAGAAAGGGTAACTAAGAGGAGTGGGAAGAGGGGAAACTGTAGTTGAAAGAGAATGAGAGAATTTTTAAAAGGCCCTGATCAGAAATGATGGATGGATGGATGGTTGTACATCCAGACAGGTAGACTATAGTGACTAATGCTAGCTTAGAATCAACTTTTTTTAAAAGGCAAAAAAGTATACATGATTACATTTCGAAATTAACAAAAATAATTAGCTAACAAATAAAATAAAAACACCATAAGCCATATGATAAAATAATGATAAAAAATAGTGATGATAGCAGAGTTAGAAGAGATATAAAAGGATTAATAAAAGAAATAAAAATTGCTGTTAAGAAAAAAATGATGTAACTATATCTAGTAGGTATATTACCTACTGCTGTATAAAATACACTATAACATACACACACACACACACACACACACACATATATATATATATATATATATGTATATATATACATATATATATACTATGAGAGTGGGGCGCTTGAAAGAAAAATAAGCATTTTTAAGTTTTTTTAAGGAGACAGGGTTTTTGAGACAAAGTCTCATGTATCATCAGGCTGACTTCAAGTTTGTCTTCTGCTTGGCGCAGAGATTCCATATGCCACTGTGCATACATACATACACACACACACACACACACACACACACACACACACACCACATACAAATACATACACACCCACACAGCTCATTGAAACATTTCTTTTTTCATTGACTTTTAAAATTTATTTCATACACTATATTTTGATCATATACTTTCTTCTCTCCCAACTCTTCTTGGCTCCTCCCCACGTGTTCTCTCTCTCTCTCTCTCTCTCTCTCTCTCTCCCTCTCTCTCTCTCTCCATTTTTTCACAAAAAAAAAAAGACAAAAAAGAATAATACCAAAAATCATACAGGGCTGGAGAGATGGTTCAGTGGTTAAGAGCACTGACAGCTCTTCCAAAGGTCCTGAGTTCAATTCCCAGCAACCACATGGTAGCACATAACCATCTGTAATGGGATCTGATGTCCTCTTCTGGTGTGTCTGAAGACACCTATAGTGTACTCATATAAATAAAATAAGTAAATCTTTAAAAAAAAATACACATACACACACACACACAAACAAACACACACAGACAAATGAAGTTCTTTTTGTGTTGTACTCCTGAGCATGGGGCTTGTCCTGGGGTGTGATTGGTATACTTAGTTACACTCCACTGAAGAAAACTAATTTTTTACTCTTCTAGCAGGTATCAATTGCAAATAGCTTCTTAGTAAGGTATGAGACGTTGTACCTGTTTCCCCTTCTCTGAGCTGGGATTTTGTCTGATTTGAACGTGTACAGGTCCTGTGCAAGCTGTCAGTCTCTATGAGTTGATATCAGTACTGTACCATCTAAACATTTCTTATCTCATAGAATTTCTGTCAGTCAAGAATTCAAATGCAAACTAGCTGAGTTGCCCTGACTCAGGCTTTCAGGGTTTCACATGAGCTTGCTGTCAAGAAATCAGCTTCTAGCTTGCAAGCCCACATGGCTTGCTAACATGGCTGACAATTTTGTTGCTAGGTACTGGCAGAAAGTTTTAGATGTTTGCCTCACAGACCTCCCCTCAATCCTGTTCAAGTATACTCATGGCAGGCAGTTGTCTAGACAGCTAGACAACTAGACAGAAACACACAACAGCTTTTCTTACCTAACTTTAGGAATCAGAAACAATTTTACAACATCTTGCTGGTTATTGAGGGCAGTGCTGGGCAAAGGAAAATACCCAGGGTGAGCAGTGGGTTGGGGTGGGGTGGGAATGAGAGGAGGCTGGCCCCAGGAGGTATTAGTAAGTACTTCTGGACTAAAGTTAATAGGAAAGAGTAGATATTTAAGTACACTATTCAAAGTTCTGAAACTCAACTTCCAATAAAATAGGATATTGCTGTGTCCTTGCATAGCTTGGATCCTGGAAACCCGAGTAGAGGTGGTGAGGAAAAGAAAGGGCAGACACTGAATTAAGTATAGACACAGAAGAAATGACAGAAACACAGAGAGATAAGCTAGGGACGGATGACCTGGGCTCTGGAATGAAGAAACCCAGCTCCTCAGAAGCCTAGCATGTTTAAGTGCAGATGCAGAGAGGTGAGTTTTATGATATTACAGCTAAGTCAAGGAGGAAGGTTTAGCTAATCACAGTCTCTCAGGGGAGCAAAAGCCATACATACCTGGGAAGAAAAAGCTACAGTGGACATTTCATTCACAAACTGTCAACACTGGAATGTGGATCAGAGGAAAGCTTTGCCATCTCTCTGAGCTTCACTTGACAAAGAGACTTTATCAAAATTTCCCATGAGGTTTCAGCCTTTAACATGGCTGGCTCGTGTCAATCACACACATTCACTCAGGACTTTGTACACTCGGGGCTTCCTCTGCTCCCACGGGACATAATAGTGTAAGGAATACGGTTCAGGAAGGAGGCATGAAAGAAAGAGGAAGCCATCTTTCATACAGGAAACTGACTGGAATAATCTAAAACAGATTCCTCCAGACATAGGGAAGCAAAAATACTCTTTAGTGGGTGGTGGCCACATTTAGGACTAAAAATAGAACAGTGAAGTGGTGATGTAATTTTGTGGTACTAAGGATAGAGAAGAATGCTTTTATTTTCTAGTCAAAAACCATATGACATCAATTATCTTTAACTGTACATGATTTTGTGTATGTACGATTTTGATAATAATTTTAGATGTAGAGTTTTTCTTCAGAATGCAAGCATGCCTCTTTATATTGTATATACTGATCATAACTCCAAAACAAAATTCTGAACTTCAAAACACTGTTAATATGGGGAGGAGGGGATGGCTCAATGGAGAAAGTGTTTGTTGCATAACCAAGAGGACCTGAATTTGGGTCTCCAACACACACATAAAAAGCGAGGTATCTATAGCATTAGTGCTGGAAAAACCGAAATAGGTGGATCTCTGGAGTTCACTGGCTAGCCAGCCTACCAATCAATGAGCTCTGTGTTTGTGAGAGACTCTGTCTCAAAAAGTAAGGTATAGATGGGGACTGCAGAAATATCTCAGTAGTGAAGAATACCATCTGCTCCTCCAGAGGCCTCGGGTTCCAAGCCCAGAACCCACATAGCAGGTCACAACCATCCGTAGTAACTGTTTCAAGGGATCCAGTCTTCTGGCCTCTATGGGCACCAGACCTGCACATGCTGCAGATATTGGTTTTGCAAACAAAACATTCTTAAACATAAAATAAAATTTTAAATTTAAAAAAATACAAGGTAGGTAGTGGTAGAGGAAGACACCTGTGTGGGTTAGTCTTATGTCAACTTGACACAAGCTATAGTTATCTGAAAGGAGGGAACCTCAATTGAGAAAATGCATCCATAATATGCAGATGCAAGGCATTTTGTCAATTAGTGATTGATGATGAGGTGGGAAGCAGCACATTGTTGTGAAAGAAAGATGAAATTTCAAGACCTGTAAGTCATATAAATTACTCAGAAATTGCTGGGTGTTTGTGAGCCTAGAGGCTGCCTGGGGCTGAGAACAAAGAAAAACAAACCCAGGCATGCCGTATCATTAAAACATTCCTGGGAACAGCTTGACCATAAAGATAAAGAGGAATGTGAGGACATAACAGGGCTATCTGACCTGAGTCAACAACTCACAGAACCCTGACACCCTGACCTGCATGTATTCTTTCTGCTGATGTTTGAATAAGCCAATATTGTGTCGCTATGCTGAATCCCCACCCCTAAGCCCTTTACCCCATAAACACCCCTAGATTTTGAGCCTCAAGGTTGAATCCACTGTCTCCTGCGTGAGATACGTTTCAACCCAGAGCTCCGTCATTAAACTACCTCCTGTGTTTACAGCAAGAAGGATTCTCATGTTTCTTTGGGTGGGCTCTCTCTCCTGAGACTAGAGTGGGGGTCCCCGAAAGGGAGTCTTACAGTTGGTAATGCCATACCTGGACAGGTGGCTCTGTTTCTTTAAGAAAGCAGGCTGCTCAAGCCCAGGGAAACATCCAGTAAACAGTATGCCCCCATGGCCTCTGCATCAACTCCTGCCTCCAGATCCCTGCCTTGCTTGAGTTCCTGTTCTGAGTTTCTTTGGTGATGAACAGCAATGGGGAAGCATAAAGTGAATAAACACTGTCCTCCACTTGCTTTTTGGTCATGGTGTTTCATTGCAGCAATAGAAACACTAAGACAACACCCAAACATGAACTCTGCCCTTAGTGTGTGTGTGCTCCATCACATTCACACAAATACACGCATGCACACATGCATACAGAGAGAGAGAGAGAGAGAGAGAGAGACTTTTAACATGGAGCCAGGAGTAGTGGCTCATTCTTACAATCAAAATAGTTGGTGGTAGAGAATTAACCACTTAACCACTTAGATCATAGGTTCAAGACCCTCTCTCAAAAACAAAACAATAAAACACATATTAACATTAGGACTGGCATTCATAAACATAATTAAAAATAAATTAATGTTGGTATTAGTTTGAAAACAAAAGCTTACTAATACGGCCTTACTGTGATGTAACTAAATGGTTGCCTGCCACCATTCACATTCTGGACACAGTCATAGTAGTTTAAACAAACCATCTTTTAAACAGTAAATTTATCTGGGTTTTTTGTTTGTTTTTTGTTTTGGTTTGGTTTGGTTTTGGTTTTGGTTTCTGGCACAGTGCAGCCCTTCCAAGGATTTATTTCAAAAGTTAAGAATTCTCTTACTAACCACGAACTCAGAGCTATTCTGTCCACTATCTCCACTCCTTTTCAATACAGCAATTTCTATGTAGCATTCAAATTAAATTAAGATATTTGGGCTGACAATGTTCTCTGCAAGGGACACAGACCGTCTAACAATAGTCCCAGCACCAAGGATGAGGAACTGCATTTTGCTGGTCAGGGAAATCCAGTGGCCTCACAGAACAGTATAGGCCATGTCTGTTGCCATTGGTTGACTCCCCACGGCTGTAGTTACAACAGACACAGGACTCAGAAAACTCAAGCTGGATCTGTCCTGAAAACCTCATCCCTGAATACCAGCTTTCAGGGTACCAAAGAGGTTGTCAATCAACAGTCCTACCTAGCTGTAAAGCTTATAAACCACAACTAAGACCACTATGTCAAGATACTCCTAAAGGGATCTATAGGGAGAGTTTCCCTAATTGTTTAACTGGCTAAATAAATCTTTATTTATCGACAGAAGCTAATCAATGGGTGAAGATATGGAGGTGGATTTTCCAGATCCCAGAGAGGAAAAGGAGAACACAAGTAAGGCACAGGCTTTCAGCGAGGCAGGAGGAGAGAGGAGACAGGCACAATATAGTTCAGGATAGACCCATTGGCAGCTTCCACTGCCAAAAGAATTCCAACATAAAATAGCTGATGAATTTGGGACAATTGATTCCAAGCCCAGTGTTGTGTCATCTGACTATGTCTCAGTTAGGGTTTTACTGCTGTGAACAGATACCATGACCAAAACAACTCTTATATGTATAACATTTAGTTGGGGCTGGCTTATAGGTTCAGAGGTTCAGTCCATTATCATCAGGGAAGAGCATGGCAGCATCCAGGCAAGCATGGCACAGGAGGAGCAGAGAGTTCTACATCTTCATCTGAAGGTAAATAGCAGAATACTGGCTTCCAGGCAACTAGGATGAGGGTCTTAAAGCCCACAGCAACAATGACACACATACTCTAAAAGGGCCACACCTTCTAATAGTGCCACTCTCTGGGCCAAGCATAGACAAACCATTACATTTCACTCCATGGCCCCCATAGGCTTGTTAAACAGGAGTTTATGGGATCATACCTAAATATACCATAATAAAAACTACATTTAGTCCAACTTCAAAGGTCCCATAGTCTATAGCAGTCCCAACAATGTTAAAGTACAAAGTTCAAAGTCTCTTCTGAGATTTATCCAATCACTTAACTGTAATTCCCAAAGCAAGACAGGAAACAAGCTGGGCAAAGTCCAAACTCTGCATCTCCATATCTGATTTCAAGGCAGTCTTCAGATCTCCAACTCCTCTTTCGTCTTGCTGACTATAACAAACTTCTTTCTCCTGGGCTGGTCCCACTCCCTATTAGCAACTTTCCTCAGCAGATATCCCATGGCTCTTGCATCTCGAATATCTTGGGATCTCCAAGGCAATTTCAATGTTACAGCTTCTTGTTTCAATATATGGGAACCACACATGATCTTCTAGGCTCCTTCAAAGGGCTGACATCACTTCTCCAGCTCTGCCCTCTGTAGCAGTCTAAGCTCAGGTTGATCTATTCCACTGTAGCTGCTATTCTTGGTGGTACTGGTGTCTCCAATTCACTGGGGTCTTCTGCTGTGACTAGGCTTCACCAATAGCCTCTCATAGGCTCTCTTCATAGTGCCAAGCCTCAGCTCCTTTGCATGACTCCTTCAGTCCTGGGCCATCAACTACAACTGAGGCTGCATTTTCATCAATGGCCTTCCATGGCCTCTCACAGTGCAAAGCCTCAATTGCTCTCCATGGCCCTTTCATGCCTTCAAAACCAGTACCACCTGAGTGAATCTTAACTTTATCAAGTACAACTGCAGCATGAGGCACAACCTTGGCTTTCTCTGGAACTCAGCTTCTTTGTGCTCTCAAAAAAATGCTTTCCAGAAGATTTCACCTCAGTGATGCTGGTCTCTTTTTAATCACCACTAATTTCTTAACTCCAACTAACCAGTGACAATTGTCCCACTAGTCCCTTCAACTCGGACTTTAAAGCAAAAGCCATGTGGCCAAAGCTGCAGAGTTCTGCTGCTTGCTGGGGCTGGAACATGACCACCACCACCCCCACCCCCCCTTGTTTTATTACATTATCACCAGCTTTCTGCTTTCCAACTTCTTCACTGCTTAAGCTTGGCTGTCCTGGAACTTGTTTTGTAGACTTTGAACTCTGCATGCCTATTTCCAATGCACTGGGATTAAAGGTATCAGAGATTGCTGCTATGCTCTGAAAAGAACCACCAAGTTGAATTTAAGCTTTTCTACACATAGAATTTGCTGTGTTGTAGGCTGGCCTTCAACTCAGAGATCTGATAGTCTTTGCTTCCTGGGATTAAAAGCTTGTACTACCTTGCCTGGACCTAAACTTAGCTGGGTGGGATCTTGCCCCAAAGTCACTACTCCCTGAACTCAATTTAATATCCTTGAACACAGGGTTCGGCTTCTTTTCACTTCCTGGTGCCCCTTTAATATATATTTTATATTTTTCCTTTGTAAACTTGCTATACATGTTCAAAATGGAAGCATGGCAGATTCCAGGCAGGCATGGTACAGGAGGAACTGAGAGTTCTACATCTTCATCTGAAGGCTGCTAGCAGAATAGTGACTTCCAGGCAACTAGGATGAGGGTTTTAAAACCCACAGTAACACACCTTCCAATAGTGCCACTGCCTTGGTCGAGCATAGACAAATCATAGACTGATTTTAAATAGTAAGATTGTTTGGTGTTGGTGTGACTCTAAGGAAGTGAAAGATCTGTATGAGAAGAACTTCAAGTCTCTGAAGAAAGAAATCAAAGAGGATCCCAGAAGATGGAAAGATCTCCCATGCTCATGGATTGGCAGGACTAATATAGTCAAAATGACTATCTTGACAAAAGCAATCTACAGAGTCAATGCAATCCCCATCAAAATTCCAACTCAATTCTTAACCAAGTTAGAAAGGGAAATTTGCAAATTCATTTGGAATAATAAAAAACCTAAGATAGCAAAAACTCTTCTCAACAATAAAAGAACTTCTGGTGGAATCACCATGCCTGACCTAAAGCTGTAGTACAGAGCAATTGTGATAAAAACGGCATGGTACTGGTACAACGACAGACAGGTAGATCAATGAAATAGAATTGAAGACCCAGAAATGAACCCACACACCTATGGCCACTTGATCTTTGCCAAAGGAGCTAAAACCATCCAGTGGGAAAAAAAGATAGCATTTTCAACAAATGGTGCTGACTCAATTGCCGGTTATCATGTAGAAGAATGCAAATTGATCCATTCTTATCTCCTTGTACAAAGCTCAAGTCTAAGTGGATCAAGGAATGCCACATAAAACCATAGACACTAAAGCTTATAAAGGAGAAAGTGGAGAAAAGTCGCAAAGACAGGGGGAAAATTCCTGAACAGAAGAGCAATGGCTTGTGCTGTAAGATCAAGAATCAACAAATGGGACCTCATAAAATTGCAAAACTTCTGTAAGGCAAAAGATACTGTCAATAAGACAAAAAGGCCACCAACAGATTGGGAAAGGATTTTTACCAGTCCTACATCCTATTGGGACTAATATCCAATATATACAAAGGGCTCAAGAAGCTAGACTCCATAAATTCAAATAACCCCATTTAAAAATGGGGTACAGACCTAAACAAAGAATTCTCAACTGAGGAATACCAAATGGCTGAGAAGCATCTGAAAAAATGTTCAGCATCCTTAATCATCAGAGAAATGCAAATCAAAACAATCCTGAGATTCTACCTCACACCAGTCAGAATGGCTAAGATCAAAAATTCAGGTGACAGCAGATGCTGGCGAGGATGTGGAGAAAGAGAAACACTTCTCCATTGCTGGTGGGATTGCAAGCTGGTACAACCACTCTGGAAATCTGTTTGGCTGTTTCTCAGAAAATTGGACATAGTACTACCGGAGGATTCAGCAATACCTCTCCTGGGCATAAACCCAGAAGATGTTCCAACTGGTAAGAAGGACACATGCTCCACTATGTTCATAGCAGCCTTATTTAAATTAGCCAGAAGCTGCAAAGAACCCAGATGTCCCTAAACAGAGGAATGGATACAGAAAATGTGGTACATTTACACAATGGACTATTCCTCAGCTATTAAAAACAATGAATTTATGAAATTCTTGGGCAAATGAATGGATCTGGAGGATATCATCTTGAGTGAGGTAACCCAATCACAAAAGAACTCACATGATATGCACTCACTGATAAGTGGATATTAGCCCAGAAACTTAGAATATTCAAGATACAATTTGAAAAACACATGAAACTCAAGAAGAAGGAAGACCAAAGTGTGGATACTTCATTCCTTCTTAGAATGGGGAACAAAAAATCCATGGAGGGAGTTACAGAGACAAAGTTCAGAGCTGAGACAGAAGGAAGAACCATCCAGAGACTGTTCCACCCCATAAACAGTCACCAAACCCAGACACCATTGCATACGCCAGCAAAATTTTGCTGACAGGACCCTGGTATAACTGTCTCTTGTGAGGCTATGCCAGTGCCTGGCAAATACAGATGTGGATGCTCACAGTCATCTATTGGATGGAACACAGGACCCCCAATAGAGGAGCTAGAGAAAGTACCCAAGGAGTTGAAGGGGTCTGCAAACCATAGGAGGAAAAACATTATGAACTAACCAGTACCCCCAGAGTTCGTGTTTCTAGCTGCATATGTAGCAGAAGATGGCCTAGTCGGCCATCATTGGGAGGAGAGGCCCTTGGTCTTGCAGAGATTATATGCCCCAATACAGGGGAATGACAGGGCCAGGAAGAGGGAGTGGGTGGGTTGGGGAGGAGGGCAGGGGAGGGTATAGGGGACTTTCGGGATAACATTTGAAATGTAAACGAAGAAAATATCTAATTAAAAAAAAGATTGTCTGGTGTTTCCATTCACAATGATTCAGGTGGGCAAGAGAGAGGGCGCAGTGGTGGGGTAGCCTCAGCCTCCTCCTGGGTGGATGGTTGACAGAAAGCTGCGGTTGCTCCAGGCATTCTCAGGAGGGATGGATGTTGGCAGCTTAGCAAAGCCAACCAGATAAAGGGGGAGAGGATGGGGGGGGGGGATTGGATGGAATTGGAGCCAGCCAACTCAAGGTAGCAGCTCTTCTCAGATAGTAGCAGAAATCTCTGATAAGCGTTATCTAGCAGGCAGGCCTCTGAACAGCATGGAGCTGAGTGAGACAGGGTGGTCATTTGCAGCTTGGTGGAACTAGCCACAAGAAGTTGAGAGAGCTTGGGCAGAGCTCCAAAGAAGGAGCAAGTATGCATTTTAAAATTACACGCAGCAGGGATCTTGGCCTATTCAGCAGCAACTGATAGTTTTCTGGTCAACGGAAAGAAAGCACGCCAGGTACCGGAAACACAGGTCATAGATCTTAGAAGAGAATCTAATCACTTATCTTAAATACGTATAACTTTAGCGCCTCAGCAAAGAAGCTTTTCTTTGCAACAGACACACACACACACACACACACACACACACACACACACACACTGATGAAAATCCAGAGGGGAAATGACTGTCAGGTAGTGCCCATCCAATACATCTGCTACACAACTCCTGCACCTGCAGCTCATTGTGGAAGCAGGGGTGGAAAGATTGTTGTAAAAGCCAGAGGACTGGAGCATCTGGTATGAGATTGTATTCTCTAGAACAGATCAGGAAGATTTAGTCATGAAACCTCAATAATATAGCTGTCTAAACAGAGCTGAACAATGCCAACACGAACGGACATACTAACATGAAAGGGACATCTCAACGGGTTCCACACCCAGACAAAGGGCTATAGGTAACTAAGGACTCTTGAGAGAGGGAAAATTAGTCTTCTCCAGAGATGACTCCCCAACCCCTGAAATCAAGTACATACAAGAATCACTAAATGAACTCAGAAGGTTGTACTTATATAAATATATAAATGCATAGAAATATACATGTATATATTTGTCTGTCTGTGTGTGTGTGTGTGTGTGTGTGTGAGAGAGAGAGAGAGAGAGAGAGAATAGTAAAGAAAAAGCCCATGAATCTGAAAGGAAATAAGAGGAGGCATGGGAGGAATTGGAGAGAGGAAAGGAAAGGAGATATAATGCAATTATGTTTTAATAAAAAGCATTAAAATAAAAATAATTACTCTTATTAATATCTCACAAAATCACAAAATACTACTGAAAATGAAAACTTTTAGGTAAAGATTAAGACCTTTAATTTGTGATGTTCAAAAATACTAACCATTTCAGAACTCTAAAGAAACAAGGAAAGCAAACTAACTTAGTGCAGAAAATCTGTAAATTTTGCTGCAATATTGTATCCAACTGGCATTTCCTTCCCAAGCATGCTTTTAGGAATGTAACTAAGACTGTAAGGTGACATTGAGTGGGAGTCAAATGGCAAAAAGAACACCCATTCTTCCTGTTCCCAAGAGAAATGCCCACAATGGTATGGGAAGCAGATATCAGCTCAGTAAGAAAATCTAATGGTTAGAGGTATCTGACAATCAAAAAGCTGCCTGGAAAGGAGGAATCCAAGGAGTGTTTTTTAAGTTATCAAAATAGAAATGAATGACTCCCAATCCTTTCAGCTCTGAAATTTTTACACACAGGATGCCTCACAGAGTATATTTTGGGTCTAAAATGTATGCAGTGAAACTAGACACTTGGGAAATATTTCTAATGCAATATTGACCCACCATGGATGGCTGCTAAACAAAACTGAAAAACAAATGAAATAAATTAACTTAGCAAGTCTTCTAGTGCTCTAGGCTCACTATCATCTTATGTCTCAAATATAGTTACCTATATAGAGATGGACACTTTCACCAGACCTCTCTGTGAACTGTGAGTCTGTCACATTTCCCTTGTTTTATGAGCATCATCAATAAGCTACACAAAAATTTAACTAGCAAAGAAGATCATTGTAGTAACAATTTTGGAATTTTGGTTTCTTTAAAAGCCACAGAAATATTATAAATATGTTTTTGTTTTTAATCACACATGTGGGGTATGGGGCTGCTTTAGATTGTCCACAGCAACTGACTATGATCTGCCTTGTGCTCTGGCGGGGGCATAATTTTGCCAGCTGCAGATAATTTATGCAATGTGTGATGTTTGGAATTCTGGGGACTTTTCTGTCGGTATGTAAAATGCAGAATCCTCAATGTAGGGGTGTTGTGGTTGACTGCTTTATAGTGGTTGTTGGTTACAGTTTGTTAAGTAGACATGCACAAAGAAGAAACAATGAGAAGAAATTAGATATCCTGATGCAAAGTTCTAACTTGATCCAAGGAACTCGATGCTTCTAAAAAGCGAGAAGTAGTCTAAAGATAACATCATCCCCCTTTTGACCTCTGACTTTATTCAGGGGTCTCTTTCTTTTCTATCCTTTTTTTCTCTCTCTTATCTAGTGTTAGGGGGTTGAAAGGAGGGAGAAAGGGGGTGGAAGAGATTGGTAAAAGAAAGAAGAACCCACAAAGTAGCCAAAGACAGCTTGATCATCACTACAATTACAGGACAGACTCTAGAGTCTGGAAGGTATTGTCTGCCATAGCACTAGGTGAGCAACTCAGGCAGGATGATCCAAGTTGCAGCTCTCCTGAGGCCAGAAAGAGTACAAGCCCTGAAAGACATAGTCAAGCAAAGCACAAGTAATGCAACAGCTTCAGAAATGAGGATAGAGGCTGAGCCATCAAGCAGAACCATCAAGCAGCAGGTTCCAGATGTGGGGAAATTACACAAACAACAACTCTCAGCTATAAAAATCGCAAGGTGCTTTAAAAGTCCCAACTAAAGGACACCTGTGGCAGACACAAAGCTTCCAGTGGTCTCTAGAGTCCTTTCCTGCTTCATTGATATTTGGGGAAAACTTTTAAAAAGAAAACTTGAGCTAGAGATAGATCAGAGCAATAGTTAAGAACCCTGGGTTTGTCCAGACAACCGGCCACCTTCCTGGTGAGTGCACAGGGATCCGCCAGCCCAAGAGGTTTGTGCCTCAGGCCCTGGCAGCGGGAGTCTCCTTGGCTCCAGGACTCCGCTGAGGGCAGGCTGCAGGGGTGATGGTGTGGAATACAGAGGCCAGCCGTTTCTGGGAAAGGCGAGAGCCAGAGAGCTTCTGAGGCGGCGCCATCTTCGGCTCCAGACAACCGGCCACCTTCCTGGCAAGAGCCACAGAGCTTCTGAGGCAGCGCCACCTTCGGCTCCAGACAACCGACCACCTTCCTGGCGAGAGCCACAGAACTTCTGAGGCAGCGCCATCTTCGGCTCCAGACAACCGACCACCTTCCTGGTGAGTGCACAGGGATCTGCCAGTCCGAGAGATTTGTGCCTCAGGCCCTGGCAGCGGGAGTCTCCTTGGCTCCAGGACTCCGCTGAGGGCAGGCTGCACGGGTGACGGTGTGGAATACAGAGGCCAGCCGTTTCTGGGAAAGGCGAGAGCCAGAGAGCTTCTGAGGCGGCGCCATCTCTCGGCTCCAAACAAACGGCCACCTTCCTGGCGAGAGCCACAGAGCTTCTGAGGCGGCGCCACCTTCGGCTCCAGACAACCGGCGACCTTCCTGGCCAAAGCAACACAGCTTCTGGGAAAGATCCTGTTTTGGGCCTTCATCTTCAGCCAGGAGGAGGTCCAAACACCAGATAACTGTGCACCTTCCCTGAAAGAGGAGAGCTTGCCTGCAGAGACTGCTCTGACCACTGAAACTCAGAGGAGAGAGCTAGTCTCCCACGTCTGCTGATAGAGGGTAACAAAAGCAACAGAGGAACAATCTCTAAACAAAGACAACTATAACAACTAACTCCAGAGATTGCCAGATGGCTAAAGGTAAACGTAAGAATCCTACTAACAGGAACCAAGACCACTCACCATCATCAGAACCCAGCACTCCCACTTCGCCCAGTCCAGGACATCCTAACACACCTGAAAAGGTAGATCTGGATTTAAAAGCATTTCTCATGATGATGGTAGAGGACATAAAGAAGGAAATTAATAACTCACTTAAGGAAATACAGGAGAACACTGCTAAAGAGTTACAAGTCCTTAAAGAAAAACAGGAAAACACAACCAAACAGGTAGAAGTCCTTATAGAAAAACAGGAAAACACATCGAAACAGGTGATAGAAATGAACAAAACCATACTATACCTAAAAAGGGAAGTAGACACAATAAAGAAAACCCAAAGTGAGGCAACGCTGGAGATAGAAAACCTAGGAAAGAAATCTGGAAGCATAGATGCCAGCATCAGCAACAGAATACAAGAGATGGAAGAGAGAATCTCAGGTGCAGAAGATTCCATAGAGACCATCCGCACAACAATCAAAGAAAATGGAAAATGCAAAAAGATCCTAGCTCAAAACATCCAGGAAATCCAGGACACAATGAGAAGACCAAACCTACGCATAATAGGAATGGATGAGAATGAAGATTTTCAACTCAAAGGACCAGCAAACATCTTCAACAAAATTATTGAAGAAAACTTCCCAAATCTAAAGAAAGAGATGCCCATGAACATACAAGAAGCCTACAGAACTCCAAATAGACTGGACCAGAAAAGAAATTCCTCTCGACACATAATAATCAGAACATCAAATGCACTAAATAAAGATAGAATACTAAAAGCAGTAAGGGAAAAAGGTCAAGCAACATATAAAGGCAAGCCTATCAGAATTACACCAGATTTTTCACCAGAGACTATGAAAGCCAGAAGAGCCTGGACAGATGTTATACAGATACTAAGAGAACACAAATTCAAGCCCAGGCTACTATACCCAGCCAAACTCTCAATTACCATAGATGGAGAAACCAAAGTATTCCATGACAAAACTAAATTCACCCGTTATCTCTCCACGAATCCAGCCCTTCAAAGGATAATAACAGAAAAAAAAACAATACAAGGACGGGAACCACGCCCTAGAAAAAACAAGAAGATAATCCCTCAACAAACCTAAAAGAAGACAGCCACAAGAACAGAATGCCAACTTTAACAACAAAAATAACAGGAAGCAACAATTACTTTTCCTTAATATCTCTTAATATCAATGGTCTCAACTCCCCAATAAAAACGCATAGACTAACAGACTAGCTACACAAACAGGACCCAACATTCTGCTGCTTACAGGAAACCCATCTCAGGGAAAAAGACAGACACTACCTCAGAGTGAAAGGCTGGAAAACAATTTTCCAAGCAAATGGTCTGAAGAAACAAGCTGGAGTAGCCATTTTAATATCGGATAAAATCGATTTCCAACCCAAAGTTATCAAAAAAGACAAGGAGGGACACTTCATACTCATCAAAGGTAAAATCCTCCAAGAGGAACTCACAATTCTGAATATCTACGTTCCAAATGCAAGGGCAGCCACATTCATTAAAGACACCTTAGTAAAGCTCAAAGCACACGTTGCACCTCACACAATAATAGTGGGAGACTTCAACAAACCACTTTCATCAATGGACAGATCGTGGAAACAGAAACTAAACAGAGACACAGTGAAACTAACAGAAGTTATGAAACAAATGGACCTGACAGATATCTACTGAACATTTTATCCTAAAACAAAAGGATATACCTTCTTCTCAGCACCTCACGGGACCTTCTCCAAAATTGACCATATAATTGGTCACAAAACAGGCCTCAAAAGATACAAAAATATTGAAATTGTCTCATGTATCCTATCAGACCACCATGGCCTAAGACTGATCTTCAATAACAACATAAATAACGGAAAGCCAACATTCACGTGGAAACAGAACAACACTCTTCTCAATGATACCTCGGTCAAGGAAGGAATAAAGAAAGAAATTAAAGACTTTTTAGAGTTTAATGAAAATGAAGCAACAACGTACCCAAACCTATGGGACACAATGAAAGCATTTCTAAGAGGGAAACTCATAGCTCTGAGTGCCTCCAAGAAGAAACGGGAGAGAGCACATACTAGCAGCTTGACAACACATCTAAAAGCTCTAGAAAAAAAGGAAGCAAATTCACCCAAGAGGAGTAGACGGCAGGAAATAATCAAACTCAGGGGTGAAATCAACCAAGTGGAAACAAGAAGAACTATTCAAAGAATTAACCAAACGAGGAGTTGGTTCTTTGAGAAAATCAACAAGATAGATAAACCCTTAGCTAGACTCACTAAAGGGCACAGGGACAAAATCCTAATTAACAAAATCAGAACTGAAAAGGGAGACATAACAACAGATCCTGAAGAAATCCAAAACACCATCAGATCCTTCTACAAAAGGCTATACTCAACAAAACTGGAAAACCTGGATGAAATGGACAAATTTCTGGACAGATACCAGGTACCAAAGTTGAATCAGGATCAAGTTGACCATCTAAACAGTCCCATATCTCCTAAATAAATAGAAGTAGTTATTAATAGTCTCCCAGCCAAAAAAAGCCCAGGACCAGACAGGTTTAGTGCAGAGTTCTATCAGACCTTCAAAGAAGATCTAATTCCAGTTCTGCACAAACTATTTCACAAAATAGAAGTAGAAGGTACTCTACCCAACTCTTTTTATGTAGCCACTATTACTCTGATACCTAAACCACAGAAAGACCCAACAAAAATAGAGAACTTCAGACCAATTTCTCTTATGAATATCGATGCAAAAATCCTCAATAAAATTCTCGCTAACCGAATCCAAGAACATATTAAAGCAATCATCCATCCTGACCAAGTAGGTTTTATTCCAGGGATGCAGGGATGGTTTAATATACGAAAATCCATCAATGTAATCCATTATATAAACAAACTCAAAGACAAAAACCACATGATCATCTCGTTAGATGCAGAAAAAGCATTTGACAAGATCTAACACCCATTCATGATAAAAGTTTTGGAAAGATCAGGAATTCAAGGTCCATACCTAAACATGATAAAAGCAATCTACAGCAAACCAGTAGCCAACATCAAAGTAAATGGAGAGAAGCTGGAAGCAATCCCACTAAAATCAGGGACTAGACAAGGCTGCCCACTTTCTCCCTACCTTTTCAACATAGTACTTGAAGTATTAGCCAGAGCAATTCGACAACAAAAGGAGATCAAGGGGATACAAATTGGAAAAGAGGAAGTCAAAATATCACTTTTTGCAGATGATATGATAGTATATATAAGTGACCCTAAAAATTCCACCAGAGAACTCCTAAACCTGATAAACAGCTTCGGTGAAGTAGCGGGATATAAAATAAACTCAAACAAGTCAATGGCCTTTCTCTATACAAAGAATAAACAGGCTGAGAATGAAATTAGGGAAACAACACCCTTCTCAATAGTCACAAATAATATAAAATACCTTGGCGTGACTCTAACTAAGGAAGTGAAAAATCTGTATGATAAAAACTTCAAATCTCTGAAGAAAGAAATTAAAGAAGATCTCAGAAGATGGAAAGATCTCCCATGCTCATGGATTGGCAGGATCAACATTGTAAAAATGGCTATCTTGCCAAAAGCAATCTACAGATTCAATGCAATCCCCATCAAAATTCCAACTCAATTCTTCAACGAATTAGAAGGAGCAATTTGCAAATTCATCTGGAATAACAAAAAACCTAGGATAGCAAAAACTCTTCTCAAGGATAAAAGAACCTCTGGTGGAATCACCATGCCTGACCTAAGGCTTTACTACAGAGCAATTGTGATAAAAACTGCATGGTACTGGTATAGAGACAGACAAGTAGACCAATGGAATAGAATTGAAGACCCAGAAATGAACCCACACACCTATGGTCACTTGATCTTCGACAAGGGAGCTAAAGCCATCCAGTGGAAGAAAGACAGCATTTTCAACAATTGGTGCTGGCACAACTGGTTGTTATCATGTAGAAGAATGCGAATCGATCCATACTTATCTCCTAGTACTAAGGTCAAATCTAAGTGGATCAAGGAACTTCACATAAAACCAGAGACACTGAAACTTATAGAGGAGAAAGTGGGGAAAAGCCTTGAAGATATGGGCACAGGGGAAAAATTCCTGAACAGAACAGTAATGGCTTGTACTGTAAGATCGAGAATTGACAAATGGGACCTAATGAAACTCCAAAGTTTCTGCAAGGCAAAAAGACCACCAACAGATTGGGAAAGGATCATTACCTATCCTAAATCAGATAGGGGACTAATATCCAACATATATAAAGAACTCAAGAAGGTGGACTTCAGAAAATCGAATAACCCCATTAAAAAATGGGGCTCAGAACTGAACAAAGAATTCTCACCTGAGGAATACCGAATGGCAGAGAAACACCTGAAAAAATGTTCAACATCCTTAATCATCAGGGAAATGCAAATCAAAACAACCCTGAGATTCCACCTCACACCAGTCAGAATGGCTAAGATCAAAAATTCAGGTGACAGCAGATGCTGGCGTGGATGTGGAGAAAGAGGAACACTCCTCCATTGTTGGTGGGATTGCAGGCTTGTACAACCACTCTGGAAATCAGTCTGGCGGTTCCTCAGAAAATTGGACATAGTACTACCGGAGGATCCAGCAATACCTCTCCTGGGCATATATCCAGAAGATACCCCAACGGGTAATAAGGACACATGCTCCACTATGTTCATAGCAGCCTTATTTATAATAGCCAGAAGCTGGAAAGAACCCAGATGCCCCTCAACAGAAAAATGGATACAGAAAATGTGGTACATCTACACAATGGAGTACTACTCAGCTATTAAAAAGAATGAATTTATGAAATTCCTAGCCAAATGGATGGACCAGGAGGGCATCATCCTGAGTGAGGTAACACATTCACAAAGAAACTCACACAATATATACTCACTGATAAGTGGATATTAGCCCCAAACCTAGGATACCCAAGATATAAGATACAATTTGCTAAACACATGAAACTCAAGAAGAATGAAAACTGAAGTGTGGACACTATGCCCCTCCTTAGAATTGGGAACAAAACACCCATGGAAGGAGTTACAGAGACAAAGTTTGGAGCTGAGATGAAAGGATGGACCATGTAGAGACTGCCATATCCAGGGATCCACCCCATAATCAGCATCCAAATGCTGACACCATTGCATACACTAGCAAGATTTTATTGAAAGGACCCAGATGTAGCTGTCTCTTATGAGACTATGCCAGGGCCTAGCAAACACAGAAGTGGATGCTCACAGTCAGCTAATGGATGGATCACAGGGCTCCCAATGGAGGAGCTAGAGAAAGTAGCCAAGGAGCTAAAGGGATCTGCAACCCTATAGGTGGAACAACATTATGAACTAACCAGTACCCCGGAGCTCTTGACTCTAGCTGCATATATATCAAAAGATGGCCTAGTCGGCCATCACTGGAAAGAGAGCCCCATTGGACTTGCAAACTTTATATGCCCCAGTACAGGGGAATGCCAGGGCCAAAAAGGGGGAGTGGGTGGGCAGGGGAGTGGGGGTGGGTGGGTATGGGGGACTTTTGGTATAGCATTGGAAATGTAAATGAGCTAAATACCTAATAAAAAATGGAAAAAAAAAAGAACCCTGGGTTTGGTTCTTGGCACCCACATGGCAGCTCACAACTGTTGGAAACTCTAGTTCCAAGGGATCTGATATGCTCTTCTGGCCTTCACAGGAACCAGGCACATATAAATACATCAAGACAAAACATTCATACACAACAAATAAATAAATAAATAAATAAATAAATAAATAAATAAATAAATAAATCTGAAGAAGGAGGAGGAGAAAGAAAACATAAGTGGAGAGGGAGGGTTGGGGAGAATAAGTCATTGTCTCTTCTCAGCCGACACAAGAGTTGGGTTAGTAATTGGGTGCATCTTTACCTGAGCCATAGTTCTGGACCATGAGCAAGAGGTGAGGGTTGACCATAGCTGTATCTAGCAAATCAACTCCTTATTTTCTTAAAGATTTCAGCCCTGAAAGCGCAGTCCTAGAGGAGCCTGAGCCTTGGGCTTCTGACTTCTTTGTTTTTTAATTTATCATTTGTGTTTATGTTTTATGTGTAGCTGTGTACATGTAAGATATGAGGGAAGGGGATTTCATGCACTAGAACACATGTAGAGAACAACTTTGTGGTCAACTCGCTACATCCACTTCTCTATGAGTTCTGTGGATAAAGTCTGGGTCCTGAGCCTTCTCTAATAAGTCCCTTTAACTCCTGAGCCATCTTCCAAGCCTGGTCCTCACTTTTTAAGAAATCCCTTACACTACACTGAGTGTTCAGAGGCAGAAATGAAGGCACAATGTCTATAAGTTCCATGGTGTTAAGGTCTCAGGCCCTGCCTACCCTGGGCAGGTTCTGCAGGGCCTACATGGGTCACCACATTCTTCCTGTCTAGAAAGTTGCATGAAAGAAGCCTAATGTCATAGCATGCATGTACCAATATTAATCAGCATACATACCTCTTGAGAGAAATATATGTAAATAATCCCTCTTCTACTTCTTTAAATGCTGTCTTCACCTGTATTAGAGGTACATACACCTTTCACTTCCAGTTTTTAAGAAAAAGATAACCAAATTAAATGGTTTTTTTTTTTATTACAGAGATCAGCAATCTTTTTCTGTAAGGTTGCACATAGTAACAATTTCAGTCTTTGTGGGTTATGTATGATATCTATAGCATATCATTTTATTTACAGGCCCTTAACAATGTCAACACCATGAGCTGGTGCTGAATCTGGTCAATGAATTAGAACAGTTGTTGGGGGTGGAGGGTTAGCTTCCTGCTGGGTGCTCAATGAATACTGCTAGGATGCTAAGTCTTCTGACATTGAGAAGAATCTGTAGCCAGTTACCAAGTCAGCTATAGCATCAAGATTCCTTAAAGCCTTCACTCATGTCAGGCACCAAAGCTGTATTTCCCAAACCTACGCTTGAGTACCTCTTTATTCTGTATTCTACACCCAGCACTGGCCCTCACCTCACTTTCACCCTAGCCCACTATACCACTGTCTAAGGGTTTTCCTCTCTGGAGGAAGGGGCCTGGCCTGTCTGCTGTTTGCACAGTGTCTGCTGCTTGCTCAGAAAGCACTGGGCTCTTGGCCTTGGCTTCCCCTCCTGGAGAAAAACCCACTGCCTGTGTTTGTGTTATTGCAGCCCATGAAATCACCCCCATGGGATGTGAGAGAAAAAAACCATCACAAATGTGCTGAGGCTCCGAGTTTTATTGTCCCATGAGTAAAAACCCAAGAGTCTGACATCTCTGTCAGCAGAGATGCATATGATGTAACAACAGGCTAATATGTCAGACTATTAAAGCAAGCAGGGTAAAAACCAGACCTTCACACTCTTTGATTCGCATACCTGCAGTAGCCCCCACAATGATTCCTACTGCTGTATCCAAGCAGCACTCCAGGCTTATAGCAGGCATGTATTGTTTGGAATGTGGTATTTGGGGCAATTTGAATCTGTTCCCAGGCTATAGCCACTCATATTTGGCTCAAAAACATACTCTCTCTTATTCCCTTTGAGTAAGTTCCCAGGAGATGAAGTAAATCAATAAGAACTAAAACCAGGTGATTCCAACAATTGAAAAGACACTTCAGGAGCTTATGACATGTCTCAGTGGGTGAGTTGACTGCTATGTAAGTATGAGGTTCCGAGTTCAGAGCATCAGGACCCACATCAAAGCCAAAGAGCTATCTATGTCTGTAACCAGTGTTGGGAAAAGGATGGGACAGAGCTGCAGAACGTGCTGCTCAGCCAGAGCTCTGGGATTAGTGACTGTCTTAAAAATGAGTTGTCAAGTGGCTGAGGAAGGCATCTTCACACACACACACACACACACACACACACAGAGAGAGAGAGAGAGAGAGAGACAGAGACAGAGACAGAGACAGAGACAGAGACAGAGAGACAGAGACAGAGAGAGGCAGAGAGACAGAGAAACAGAGACAAAGACAGAGAGATAGACAGAGACACACATAGAGACACAGAAACACGAAGACACACAGAGAGAAACAAACGTTGATACAGACAGGCATACGTACAGTCACATGCATATACTCAGACACAGACACTCAGATACACACACACAAAGTCATAGACACTCAGATACACACAAAGACATAGACACACACAGAGAGACAGAGACAAAAAAAGAGAGACAGAGACACAGACACACAGAGTCACATGCATACACTCAGGCACATACACAGACATTCAGACACACACAAAGACACATAGACACACAGATACAGACACACATACGCAGACACACACAGAAACATAGACGTACACAGGCATACAAACACACACACAAAGAGAGTGAGAGAGGCTTCCTTCAGCCTGGGTGGAAGAGTCTATAAGACTTTCCTCCTGCCTACTTAACTGTGTCTGGAAAAGAATGTGTGCATACAATGTGCTCCTTGCGCAAAAGGAAGGACTGAAGATCCCAGGAAAAAGCCTCACCTGCATTAAAGATTCTGCGCAGCTGATTGTCTGAATCCAACACCCTGGTTTTGGTGTTAGAATTTTGCAGACCCAAACCCGAATTACATTAGGCTATGTTTAGCTCCTTAATAGCCATTCATTGCCCACTTCTCTGTTTAAATTTACATCCTTGTGACTATCAGGTCAGAGCTGGATTTTGAACAGACAAGAACACTTCACTCCATATTCTGCTGACCCTTTCTCTCTAACAGCTAAGAAAAGTTGCTTAGAGGTAGGGGCTAGTGAATCACTTGCCCAGGGCTCTGTCAAAAGTGGATGTTCAATGGCAGCATTATAGGAATCTAGGACCCCCACCAGAAATGGACATGAAACACCCTGAATATGTGATTTAAGAAACAGGAAATTAGAACTGTTAAAAGTGGTCACTAAAGCCACTAAAGCAAAGCAGGCATTATTTCTTCAGAGGAGCCTATGGCATTGAGAGTGAGTGTAGTTTCTCCACAATGGATCTCTGTAGGACCTCTGGCTTCTCTTTCATACTTCATACTTCAACCAAGGCAATGCACAGCAATATTCAGAGTGCAAAAGGAACTGAGAGAATCCATCTGCTGATTAATGCAGACATAAGACTGAGCACTGTACTAGGCCCCCACACCTTAACACAAAAGATGCCATAAAGAAATGCCATTTAAGGTCTTGAAATCCAGCACACAGGCAGCAACACTTGCCAAAAATGAGAACAAAGACTTAGTCGATCAAAGTTCATAGTTCTGAGAAAGTCCCAAAATACACTAACCTTGCTTGTTTTTTGGCTTCTGTAGTTCTACATCTGGCTAACTCTTCTTGATAACTGATGTCTGATGTGTGTTAAACCAGGAGATGGTTTTGTGCTTGAAAGCTTTCCTTGAGAACACCCAGCATAGTCACCAGCTAGCAAATGAACACTTCATATTGGGTTGAACCTGTGTCTGAGTGGTCTTCTCTGGTGGAAACCTCACAACATTGCAAAAAGTGTTCTATACCCAATAGTGTTGGAAACTGCTACACAGAATATATGGTTTCTGGTCTAGGATCTCCCATTCAGTCCATTGATTTAGAATAAAACAGGAGAATGGACTAGATGATGTGGACAACACAGGCTAAAACATGCACCTTGACACTGTGTTTGTGAATGAGCACTGACACTTAACTGAGTACTCAAAAGCCACATAAATTGTTCTAAGTCTGAGGGTGCCTTGGGCACCAGAAACAGCAGACAATCACAGGACAGATCACCAGCTAATAGCAGTATCCATGAAGGTGAGGCTGCACCTTCAACAGAAGTCATCACCTCTTGAGAACCAGGTTACCCCTCCACGCACATTCACACCCTAACCCCAAGCAACGACTTCTTAGACCACTTACAGAACCCAAACTGAGAGACATGATCATACCAGGATCAGGACCCTTTGCATATCTCTTGTTCCTGGCTCCAATTCTTCTGTTTAAATCTAAAAATTCATATGCTGGTGGAACTGGCAGTTCTAAAGGTGGTGGTGGAGGATGCTGGAGGTGGTGGTGATAATGGTCATGGTGTGTGTGTGTGTGTGTGTGTGTGTGTGTGTGTGTGTGTGTTCTTGGGTTACTTCAGCCCAGCTCCTTTGGTCACTGAGGAGTGTTTCATGGAGGAGCAGCCTGGACTCCAGCAAGAAATGGTCTCAACTCCATATTGACCTGATTGTACAGTTCCTGTTCTCAGGGGTCTATAAGGACAGTAGAAACTTTGAATGACATAACACAGTCTTTTCAAGCTCTGTGGATCTAGGCTCCACTTAGCCATGTCTCATGCCGAGACCCCTACATACTAACAGCTGTAGTGTCTACATACATACTCTGCTCAGTCCCATGAGATACATAATCTATGCTTCTTCTCGGTCTTATAGTTCTACTCTACACACACAACCACTGTCTTATGAAGAGTGCCCATGGCTGCTTTCACAATGCCATGGCAGAATTGAGTAGTTTATAGTCTACACAATCTTTGGGGGTCATACACACAAGTACTTGTTGATCCCTACCACAAAGCACCTCTACCCACTGGCCACCTGGTAAGCGCATGAAAAGGATGGTTATGGAGTGTAGCATTATAAGATGCAACTGTGGCTTGTCTAATAACCTCGACTTTTTCATCATTTCCAGCCGTTTGTAAATTATAAAATTATTTGTGCAAAATACCAATTTTTACTCATGTCATTTTAAATTTCTGTAATGGAAAGGTTAATTTTTTAAAATCATCTCTAACCTCAGGAGATTTTTTTTAAATGCTGCAGTTGTCTATAGCAAGGGAAACTGAAAAGTCTTGAGCACTTCTTATGGAGTTGCACTTCATAGTTAGATACTTAAGGAAATTTTTCATGGAACTCAAACGATGCTTGGAAATATAAGTCACCTTTAAAATACAATCTAGAAAGTTTGCAGACTATCTTAGTGGCAGAGCTGAAATATGTCCAACACAGCCAGTTTTTCTTTCACCATCCAAACAGACAGCCATTCTTTAGTTGAGTACCAGATGAAGTAGTTGGCTTGCATTTAAGGCCATCGTGTACCAAAACTACTTATCTTTAAACACTGGAGTCACACTCTTCAAAAAGAAGCTCTCAGTGCATAGCATAAGGAAATCATTACCAGTCAGAGGAGTAGCAGATCAATGCCTCTTTTCACTTAGTGACTACTCTAGGAAATAACTGGGCAGGCAGAGGTGTCATGACTTACATTCTCAACCTCCTTTCTCTGGTCCAGCATATAGAGTTAAAATACAAAATCTTAAATAGGGCCCAGCTAGTATCACAAAAATGGCAATAACCAAATGAAGATCTTCAAATAGCTCAGATCCTACTTCTGGCACCAGTTTCTATTATTACAATTAGAAGAGAAAATGCTGGGTAAGTATATACGCAAAAGAATATTTTAAAAGAAATACCAGTATCATTAATCAATCCTAATTGTTTAACTTTGTATGTCTACATTGGAGATGTTTGGCTCTACACAATCTATGCTGAAGCTTCTAACAGGTCACAAGCACCTGCTGCCATCTCTCATCTCTGAAGGGTTGTGGTCCTCACTGTAATCATCAACATAGACAAAACCAAACAAACAAATAAAAAAAAAAAAACAGAAAGTCTGCCTTTTGTTAACTTTACTTTGACAAAGGCAACTTAATAAACATTCTATCACTTTATGTTCACTTATATAAGTAATAAATAAGCAGCACTTCCAAGTGATAACAAGCATTCTTTTGAATCGTATTTATTCTTCACAGTAAATTTACAATAAAATTACATTCATGAAAGGTAATATATGGATAATTATTAAGAATTATTTTTATGTAGGACTGATCATTTACCTTGGTTGATGGAGTTGTCTAGCATGAGTGAAACTCTGAACTTAGTCACCTGTAGGCATAAAATTTTTGCAGCCTATTTTAAAAAACATTCAAGCTCTCCTTTTGCCCACCACCCACCAGAGGTAGTGGAAGAGAAAAAGAAGCATATAGGAGAAGTGGATCTATTTAGCAATAGTTATTTGGGGGCAAGCTCGATCTTCTTTCTCAGAAGTTCTGACTGTGGCAAACACCAAATATGAATCAGCAGCTTCAGCCCAGTCCTCTTGGAAGGCAGACACCACACATGAACTGGCATCTATAGTTCAGTACTTTCTGCAGGCAGACACCACATGAACCAGAAGCTGTAGTTCAACCCTGGAGAAACCACCAGTCTCACCAACCAGCCGGAGGACAGACCGCGGAACGGAAGCAGCAACCTGCCACAGGAACTTCACAAGCAGTTCCAATAACAGCGTTATCACACGTTGACCTCAACAACTCTCTGTAAGGTGAACCAATACATGTGTGCCCTTAGCAAAGAATAGTGAGGTGGAGCAAACCAAACCAGTCTCCCACTGTCTGTGGTGTCATAGTTATTCTCCTTCCTCATGTATCCTTTTACATGTCTCCTATAGCAAAACTTCCTTTTACCTGCTTCTGCTTCGGGAAAACATTCTTTCCCATGTCTACTACATGACATTCTTTCACCTGTGTGCCCCAGCATAACATCATTTGACACAGCTGACTTTCCAAAGAACCCTTAAGTTTTTACTTCAGTCCCAGGCATCATATAAACTAGGCATGATGGTGCATGCCTGTAAACCCAGAACTCAGAGGATAAAGCAGAATCAGGAGTTCAAGGTCATCTCTCAGCTTCATAAAGTCTTTAATGTGTAGTAAGGATAAGGCTAGGCTACATAAGACTCTGTTTCAAGAAAACATACAAATTTTAAGTTAAAATTGACCTTTATTATAAACATTTTAAATGTTGTCTAATTAAGTGATATACAAGCCAGACAATGACTGTTACTTGTATTTTATAGATATGAGGAACTGGTAAGTACAAGATAGGTATCCTGATTTTTAAAAACCAAATTAATGGGTTTTACTCATTAAAGAAGAAAAAAGACAGGTGTTGTATCATATTCCTTAAATCCTAGCACTGAGGAGGTGGAAGCATGTGGAGTTCTGTGAGTGCAAGGCCAGCCTGGTCTACATAGAGAGTTCCAGACCAACCAGGGCTACATTGTGAGACTGTCTCAAAATAATTTATTTATATTTTTTAATTATGAGTATGCAAATATGCCTGTGTGAAGGAGTATGTATATGTGAGTACAGTTGGCCACAAAGGACAGAAGAAGACATTGGACCTCCAGGAGCTGGAATTACAAGAGGTTGTAAGTGTCCCACAGGAATGTTGGAAACAAACTCTGATCTTCTGCAGCCAAGCCATCTTCTCAACTACTATTTTCTTAATAACTAAATAACTTTGGTGTGAACTTCATGGGGACATTAAAAATACAAATATAACAAAATAGTTATTATGAATTACTTTGCTAAATTTATTAAATCCCATGTAGGAAGGAGTCAAATAATCTATGAAAAACAGTTGCATCTTGGGAAATATAAACTTGGTGACTAGAGTAACATAGTGAAAAGTAAGACAGTCCTCCATATTTCGTTCACAAAAGTAGGACAACAAAGGTGTTCAAATTACATCCCTAGGAAGACTGTCTTTCCCTTGGGTTATTTCTCCATCAAAGTCAGGTTAACTATCTCAGTTTTACTTTTTTATTATTAAAAAAATAGTTTTTCAGGGAGCTCTAAGCTTATTGTAAAGAGAGGCCTTGAATCTGTTACCAATTCTACTGGTGAGTTAGAGTTTGTCACTTTTCTCTAATGCTACATCCACTCCAGTAGTGACTCCCATTACAGGTTTAGAAACCTGGAAGCAGTCCTGAGGCAAAGAGTTTCACAGAAACTTAGCCTCCTGAAACTTTGGCATTCCAATAGCACGTATACTCAAAACCTGTCCCCGCCTGGTGTATGGATCCATGTGCTCTCTTTCAGTATTATTTTATTATAAGTGCCTTTAAGGATTGATTTTGACCTAGCTAAGCCTCTGTCAGTGTTCCAGAGGTTCCTAGAAAGTCCTTGAAGTCAATCCTGAGCTTGGAATTCAGTAAGAATGTTACCTATTCAATAACACTCAAATTTACTTCTAGTAGAGACAGTGAAAATAATCAGGCATTACAATTTACTTGAATAGAGCTAGAAAGCTCAGAGCTAGTCTACATAATATTTACTTAGAACAATAGCCAAGTCACACCCATACACAGGAATACACAATGGCCTAGGAAATAGGTGGGTTGAAGTATTATTCATGAAAGGGTTAGTAGAAAGGAATTCCCCTGGTGCAGGGTTTTTCCCTAGGCCCAGAGGAATAGCATAATCAGGTATTTACTAAAGAGCCCCGGGTGGTGGGTTTAACAATAGACTAGCATTGTATCAGAGCTTTCACCTGGCTCCTGAGTTTAGCTGATCTTAATTAGGGTTGTTCCTATTCTCAGTTGTAAACAAAGCCTGGCTCCTGCCATCTTTTTATGTATACATTTTCGTTGTTTTGTGTTAAGAACCAGACAGATGTATTCACCTAGCCTTCTGGTTTTTCTTCTGAATTAAAAGCCTGGTGTTTTCTTGGAAAAAATACATCCAGATACAGCACTCCCTTGTGTCTGTGTCCATTTGTTATTTCTCGCCAACTCCATGCCCACCTGCCAGAACCCCTAATTTCCCATGGATTGAGGGGGGCCAACTGAGCCCGGTCCATGGCACTCTAAGTTTACCCTGTTCCAATTATGCTGCTTGACTTTGCTTAGGGGTGGATACCCCAAAAAGATTCCTGTAGTCATCACTTCATCTGTGCTTGTCACTATCCCCAGATCATAAGGAAGACCTCAAAATAGCTCCAGATAAAGTAATTGCCCTAAAAGCAGAAGGGATAGTAAGTTTAGGAGTATCATAAAAAAGGCTGACATAATTTTCTCACATAAATCATGATGGAGACTGTCCCCAAGAATGCAACGTGCAGAGACGAAAACCTAAAAGTGAGAGACAAAATGACAGAGATGGCAGCATTCGGCTCAGCTTTCCTGAAGTGTGTTAAAGAGCTCTGCTGGCTTCATGACTGTCTCCAATTCTGGTGAATATGGCTGTGCCACTAAACAATTTTTATGTATGTATTTTATTAGGCAGTAAAGTTCTTTTGTTTTTACTTGGTGCTCCTTGTGTTAACAGTGCTGCCTGCTCACTAATCTTCAGCACTTAGGGATTATCCTGAGCGCTGGCAGACACTGAGCATCTCTTGTCCCACAGTTACTCCAGCTGTAGCATGTCTAGGCACAATCATGACTCTGGGTCCAGATAGATCCAAACTTCTTCCTGCCCTTATCCCCTTCATGTATCCATGTGATTGACATTATAGTAGAACTGCAGAAAATTGACAAGGAGCTACCTTATTGGATATTCTTCAAAACTATGTTATTGAATTTATTTTGTGACTATGGGAAAGGTAAGGGCACACAGATGCCACAGTGTACAAGCAGAGGTCAGAGGATCACTTGAGGAAGTTGTTTCTTCCTTCTAAAATATGGGTCCCAGGGCTGGAATTGGAATCCTCGGGCTTGGTTGTAAGTGTCATTTCCCACTGAGCTATCTTGCTAAGCTCTTGAATCATTATTTAGGAAACTAGATAGGCTTAGTGTAATATCTTCTTATAATACTCTACACTATGCCTGCTGACTTTGTTATTGAGCTGGATCTCATGTTTGAGCAGTATATCTACATGAGACTAAAAATATCATGTTCAATAGGCCTATTAAAGATAGACTTAAGTAAAAATTCTATAAACTCAGGAGTTATACTTCTCTGTATACCCTGTCCCTCGCCCCTAACCCTAGCTTCTGCACCAAAAAAAAAAAGAAAGAATGAAAAAGAAAAAGTGGACTATACTAGCCACATATGGCTTTAATTTTCCTATTTTTCTATCTAGTCCTACACACTTGACCCATCTTGCACTTGGTTTCACCTGAAATAAAGTTCTGATCCCTAGAAGCTGAACTTTACCTCCTGAAGAGGCCAATCTGTATGCCAAGATTTTGTTGAAATTATTTTTACATCTGCTCCTGCGACTATTAAACCTTCCATTTCAATGTGATTTATTTGTATTTTTAGCTTTAGTCTCTGATCATTTATAGCAGTTTGCCATAAATACTCCTTTTCTGGTTTCTCCTGAATTTTTTTTGTTTTAATCTACTGAAGCTGTTTGTCCTTGATTACATCTTGAGCAGTGTTGTTTTTAATAACAGGTATTAAATCTTTTAATTTCTCTTGTGGCTGAGTTTTTCAAATGCTGACATGGAATGACTGAGTCAAATTTGATGCTGGAGCCTGTGGGAGACCCTCTAGAGCATTTCCCAATGACAAAAGGTTAACTTGCCTGTCCCTGTTCATCTGCATGCATTAGTCCAATGCTGGCCTTTGCCATACCTTCTGCATACTCCAGAAGGCTGAGGACTTATTTTTGGATTCTCTCTAGAAATCACATTGTTTCTAGAAATGCCTTGCCTGCAATCCCTTTTCAAATGACCTTGCTTACCACAATTAAAACATCTAACATTTTGACTTTTATTAAAACTTTTAGAAATCACTTCTCCTAGCAGAATAGCATCATAAATATGAGATCCAGTATCAGCCATATTTCTACTCCATTCATCTATTGGTACTGATCTTGCCTTTAAATGAACCCCTAATCACTCTTTCACATTCTGAATTAGTGTTGCGCGCGCTATCGTCTCGCCAGCAAGAACACACGCGAACAACCAGATCCTTCTGCAGCAATGCTTTATTATGCTAGCTTCAGCATGAAGAGGAAGACTCAGAGCCCCAAACAGGCACTGCTTATATACCCCTTAGAGCAGCATGTCCACACCTGATTGGCTGCTTGCTTATGATCCCATTGACACGCCCCGGGATGGGCTGTGACTTGGCGCCAATACTCTTTCACACATGCGCACAATGCTTGTTTACTGGAAAATTCCTGCAGGCGCAGCAGAAGCCGGCACCATCTTGTAATGGCGATTGTGGCTCTCCACATCGCCCCCCTTTTGTTTTATTACAATGATTCCAGTCTAGGTTCTAATCTAGGCCGATGCAATCATGTCCATCTACCATGGCTCCTGTTTTAGGTCATCGCTCCAATAACACAGCCTTACCCGTCATAGGGTTATCCTATCACCAACGGGCCCCGTGTCTTAGGTTGGTCTGTGCATGAGGAAAGTTGCCTGTCTCTGGATACCTCGGTGCATTGCGACAATGACTGCTCTATGACCTAGGATAAATTTTAAATAAAAGAATCATGATCACCCTATCGCGTGCAATGAGAAAACCTCTGTGATGTGCAAGGGCTGATCAATGATCCTTGAGCCTTTCTCATCCCAGTGCAATGGATATAAGATCCTGGGAATGCAAAACAGAGGGCTCAAAATAACCTTGTTACTTGAGTTTAGATAGCCAAATTTCTGGGGAGGCCCCTTGTTCAATGGCAGCAAGTGCTTGAGCAATGACAACCTTGTCACGCTTCTGTTGAGATCTGAGTTTGCAAACCAACCATAGTATGAACACTGTCCCACAACATAAGGCTGCACCAAACAATATAACCCCCACCCACTCCTTAAAATAAGAAAAGGCAGATGAAATCCAGGAAGAAAGGCCTTCAGTTATTGACAAATCCACACGTGTTAAATTGATCGTCAGCACCGTTGTCCTCAGGGCATCAAGTGTCTCATCAAAACCTTCTGACCAATTTTCTGTAAGATACATAGAGAGTTGTCTAGACAAGTTAGCTGCATGAGTAAAATTTTCATACTGGACACTAGTAATGCAGAGTGCACCCAACTTTCTTTCACAGCCCAATTGAGCTAGCTGGAATAGAACATCCAGCTGTTCTTCAACTAGATCAAGGCGTTGATTGAAAATTATTTATCCTCTTTTCAACTGAGCATTAGCAGATGTCTGGATATTAATAGCATCAGCCACTGTGGCTGAAAGTTGGTTTAGTGTCGAACCTGTCTGTACTGTACTGGCCATAGCAAGTCCAGCAGTAGTGGCGGCAATAGCACTAGCAGAAATGGCCACAATTAGGGCTGCAGTAATGCCAAAATCCTTTTTTTGTCTAAACAAGGACAAGGTAGACGGAGTCTCCACTGGAACAAGGATCCAGTGGGGAACCCGAACCACCATGGCACGGGTGGCCCGTGTAGCTTCCCAACATTGTGACATCCAGCACGAACTATTGGTGCAATTAACAAAGAAGTGATTAGAAACCACAAACAAAAAGGGTGGATAAACGCATACTGGAATAGGTGGATAGGTTGTATGATTAGTCTGTGTTCTATTCAGACTAACAATTTCTTCTGAGGTGTTAACAAATGTTTTAGTTGAGCCGGAGGCTCCTAATGCTGTATAATTCATAACACCAGTATATATAGCTTTCCCCTCAGCTCCCCTTAGAATAAAGGCAAAAGGATTAAGATCTGTACAACTTCCATTAACACCACAAAGTAACCATTTATGGAAAGGGTCCATTCTGCAATCTTGCAGGAAGAGTCCCTTCCTCATAACAAACTCTTCTTTAGGTCCAATCAACATATTAGGAGAAAAAGAAAATATTCTATCTGGACTGGCTCATCTAACTATAGATGATTGACAGTCTGACCAAGGCGGTATCACTCCCTCATCCTCTCCACCACAATGGGGGGCTATTCTAGGTTGGCGAGGGTGATCTAAAGCATTCCAGTTAGGTGATAGAAATGTGCCATTAATCCATGTCACCAATCGCCAAAAGGTCAGATGCGCATCTGTCCTATTCTCCTGTGATGCATTCTGTGTAATATTTACATTGCCCCTCTTTTGTCCATCAAACAGGCCCAACGTGCGATTAACAAGCCAAATAAACTTCCCCTCTTGTTGTATCTGAAAACATAGGGAACCCCGTTCTGGAAGGGAGTGATTTTCCCCCAATGGAGCCCATGTAGGGTCATATTGTAAGTATGGTAAGTCTAGGGTTTTATTTGTGGTGAAAAATTTTGGAAACACCACAGCATCAGGACAAATGGGCATTGGTTTTGGGAATGCGGATAAGATGGCCCATCTCTGTTCACCCTGAATAATAGGAACCCACGTCGAAATCAGCAGCAACAGGGTCAGATGCAAGCTCCGAGGAATCCGTACAGCCCTCATCATTGTTAGTCAGGATCTTGCGCGTCGTTCCGGCAGCCAAAATGGATTATCTTCGTCCTGTGGAAAAACACAAACAGCTCCCCTGGATCTTATTAAAATAGGATCCAGGCATTTCCATAGACCAGATAGTCCATCTTTCCATTTTACCATTTCTTTTGGCCTATCGGGCTCTGAGCTGTGACGATCAGCTGCAGAATGACCATGCTCATCAAGATTTTAAAAATTAATAGTAAAGAGTGCCATGGAAATAGCAACTCTTGGTACTGGGGATGTCACGTCTTCCACAATTCCCCTTCTTTGTTTTATTAAATAAGCTTTTATAGTGCGATGAGCACGTTCCACAATGCCTTGTCCCTGAGGGTTATAGGGAAGGCCTGTCAAATGTGTCACATTCATTTGATGACAAAACTATTGAAACTTATTAGAGGTATATGCTGGTCCATTGTCAGTCTTTAAAATAGTGGGTTTACAGATATAGCTGTGTCTTGTGAGACTATGCTGGGGCCTAGCAAACACAGAAGTGGATGCTCACAGTCAGCTAGTGGATGGGTCACACGGCCCCCAATGGAAGAGCTAGAGAAAGTACCCAAGGAGCTAAGGGGAACTGCAACCCTATAGGTGGAACAACAATATGAACTAACCAGTACCCCGGAGCTCCTGTCTCTAGCTGCATATGTATCATAAGATGGCCTAATCAGCCATCACTGGAAAGAGAGGCCCTTTGGACTTACAAACTTTATATGCCCCAGTACAGGGGAACGCCAGGGCCAAAAAGGGGGAGTGGGAGGGTAGGGGATCGGGGGGGGGGGTGAGTATGGGGGACTTTTGGGATAGCATTGGAAATGTAAACGAGGAAAATACCTAATAAGAAAAATAAATTTAAAAATAAATAAATAAATAAATAAAATAGTGGGTTTACCCCAAGCACTCCATGCCTCCAGGCAGTGCTGTATTACATGTGAGGCTTTTTCACCTGTCAAAGGTGTGGCAAACATGATTCCAGAGCACATTGACACATGTAGATACTGACTTCTTCCAAAAGAAGGGATATGTGTAACATCCATTTGCCAGACCTGTAATGGCCTTATACCACGTGGATTTACGCCCACATGGGGAGTAGGTAGAAATTCACAACAACTTTGACATTGGGTCACAATCTCTCTGGCTTCTTTTCTAGTTAATGCAAAGAGGCGGGCGTAAAGTTTCAGCCGTCACATGAAAGTGCTTATGAAACTTTTTTGCAGCTTCTGCCTGGGAAGACAGAGCACCGGCCACGGTCTTAGTGGCTTTATCCGCCAAATCATTTCCTAGAGACATAGGACCAGGGAGGCCCAAATGCGCTCTGACATGGGTGATATAAACGGGGAACCTTCTATTTAATAAGGCAAATTGTATTTGTTGAAAAATGTTGGCGACTCTACTGGAGGGTTTTATTACCCCAGCTGTCTCAAGAAGATTAACTGCATTAACTACATAAGAAGAATCAGACACAATATTTAGCGGTCCTGGGAAGGCCTCAAGAACCTCCAGTACCACTAAGCATTCCACAACTTGAGGTGAGGTTTCATTATATTGCTTAGATACTACCTTACCATTAACCACATAAGCACCTATACTAGTTTTTGATCCATCAGTGTACACTACAATCCCATCTGTGAGTGGATTCTTGGCTGTTACTTGCGGAAACACTATAGCCTGACTCAGGGCAAACTGTAAGATTGGATGCTTTGGGTAATAATTGTCAATCTGTCCTGAAAAGGAGGTGACTAAAATTGCCCAATCATTAGATGTAGCTGCCAAGGTCTGAACTTGTACAGAGGTATATGGTACAATCAAAAGATAAGGTTCTTTTCCAAAATAAGTAATAGCTGCTTTTAACCCTCGAAGTGCGAGTTGTGCAACTGCATTAGGGTACCAATCTATTATTTTAGCAGGAGATGCATTTGGATGAACCCATAATAAGGGCCCATTTTGCCACAAAACTGCTGTTGGCAATTGAGCTGTCTTAAAGACACACAAATCAAAAGGCTGTGACTCATCAATGCGTTGCAATCCTGCAAGGCATTTTCTACAATTTGTAAAGCCTGACCAGCAGCGGGGGTAAGTGCCCTGGGGGAGGAGATGTGAGAGTCTGCTTCCAGGATATCAAATAAAGGCTTTAATTCTGCAGATGAGATTTTCAAAAATGGTCTCAACCAATTTATATCCCCTAACAATTTCTGAAAATCATTTAAGGTATGAAGACAATCTCTGCGAATTTCTACTTTCTGCGGAACAATCTTTTCAGGATAAATGACTGACCCCAAAAATGTTCCCATCTTGACAATTTGCACCTTTTCTGTGGCTACATGCAATCCCCATTGTTCCAATGTTCTAACCAAAATGGGGAATGCTTCTTGTAATATATTCAAATCTTTATTACACATTAAAATATCATCCATGTAATGCTCCAAAAGCAAGGAGGGAAACTGTTCTCTAATTGAATTTAAGGCTAGCTGTACATATAATTGACACATAGTAGGACTATTTGCCATCCCCTGAGGCAGAACCTTCCATTGATATCTCTTGTCAGGTTCTAAATTATTAATTGCCGGGATGGTAAAAGCAAATCTTTGTTTATCCTGAGGACACAAGGGGATGGAAAAGAAACAATATCTAATATCTATCACTATAATTTCCCAATGTTTAGGTAAGGCTAATAGCAACATCAACCCTCGTTGAACTGAGCCAAACAAATGCATTTGAGCATTAATAGCTCTTAAATCATGCAAGAGTCTCCATCTTCCGGATTTCTTTTTAATCACGAAGATAGGAGTATTCCAAGGTGAATAAGAGGGTTCCAAATGTCCGAGTTGTAATAGCTCATTGACCTAATCTATAGCTGCTTCTAATTTTTCAGAGGAAAGTGGCCATTGAGGAACCCACACAGCTTCCTCTGTGAGCCATGGTATGGGTATTGTACCCTCAACAGCCCCTAGAAAAAACCCAGGCCTCTTCTTCCTATATTACTTTCTTGAGGGATTGGCTCCAATCTACCCTGATCTTTCTTTCCCAGCCCTTTTCCTTCTTTATAACCCATCTTCATCATCATTTGTGTGGCCGGCAAAGAATATTCATTAGCCAAGACCAGTCCTAAAGCTTGTAAGATATCTCTTCCCCAAAGATTGACAGGGAGAGGTAAAACATAAGGAACAAATTGTCCTGATTGACCTTCAGGAGCCTGCCACCTTAAGGAGTGTGAACTAATAGTGGGGCTGGCTTCATACCCTAAACCTTGTAAACAGTGAGATGACTGTGTGACAGGCCAAGATTTCGGCCACCAATGAGAGGAGATAATACTCTTATCAGCTCCTGTATCCAAAATGCCTTTAAAGGTTTTTCCTTCTATTAATAATTCTAGGGAGGGTCTGGACTCAAGATTCATGATCAAATAAGCTGAGTCATTTCCAGAGGAGCCAAACTTTCTGGTTCCTCAAGGGAGGCCGGAAGAGGGAAATTGGTCATGCAGACTTGGCAGGACTACTAATTGAGCAATCCTGTCTCCTGGTGAAATGGAGAAAACACCCTGAGGGCTAGAGCAGAGAACTTGAAGTTCCCCCTCATAATCTTGATCTACAACTCCAGGGTGAACAATAAGCCCTTTTAAAGTTAGGGAAGAGCGACCCAATTTCAGCCCCACACTTCCTCTTGGCAGGGGTCCTTTGAAGTCTGTGGGGACAGGCCGTACACCCATTTGTGGCATTAACATGATTCGGGAGGCGGAACGGAGGTCCAATCCTGCCAAGCCTTCTGTTGCCCTACGGACCGTGGGGTCCGTCTGTTGATCACTGGAGTCCCATATGTTTTGGGGCCCTGAGACCTGGGCCCTGATACCCGTTTTTTTACTCCTCCTCACTTCCTTTCCTCTGAATAGGCTGTCCTCTAATGTCCCTAACTGAACGGTACTGATTGGACCAATGATAACCTTTTCCATATGTTGTGCACAGCCCTGGTGGCCGCCGCTGGGCAGGGGCATGACAATCCTTCTTTAAATGTTCTGGCTTACCACAGTTATAGCAAACTCTGCACTCCGCTATATTCGAGCGCTTTTGCCCTTGCAGAATGGCGGCCGCCAAACCTGCATTAGAGAGCAGTCCTCCAAGCTCTCGGCAAATCCTTAGCCAGTCCTGCAATCCTTTGCTCTTTCTAGGTGTAATTGCTATCCTGCACTCCTGTGTAGCCTGTTCAAAGACCAACTGCTCTATTAGGGTCATTGCCTGCTCTGGATCCCCAAAGATTCTTCCTGCAGCGTCCATCATCCTGGCTACAAATTCTGAAAATGACTCTTGAGGTCCTTGTATAATTTTTGTCAGATGTCCTCCTGCCTCTCCTTTCCTTGAAAGTGCTTTCCACGCCTTAATGGCAGCAGCTGAAACCTGAGCGTATGCTCCCCAATTATAATTTGTCTGGTTGGCAGCATATTGTCCCTGACCTGTCAGTAGATCAAACGTCCAATTCCTCTGATCTCCTTCAGCGGCGGCATTAGCCCTTGCTTGCGTTTGAGAGGCATCATACCATAAGGCTTTCCATTCTAAATACTGTCCCATATTAGTGAGCACAGCCTTTGCCACCATTTGCCCATCTCCCGGAGTCATGGCCAAAGTAGCAAGTCTTTCGACTTGAGATAAAGTAAAATTGGCACTAACTCCATAATTACGGACCGACTCAGCAAGTTCTTTGATCTGTATGTGCTCCACAGATGCGTGAATGCATCCTCCATCTGCTGCCTCAAAGACAGGAAACATCTGCTGTAATTTTTGCCGCTCATCTCGAGGGATAAAAGTATCTGAGCGAAAATTTTCCACATAAGGTGGAGGGGCACTATGGCCTGAAGACCGAACAACGACCTGACCCTTGCTTCCATTCCTTTTGGACTTCCTCTCTGATTTGCTAGGCCATCTTTCATCAGGATGATATCTCTCTTCCTCATAACGAGCTGCTTCCTCCTCCAAATCTTCCTCATCAGTGGGACTAAGCTCCTCATTTGAATCTGAACCATCAAGTCCCAGAGCCTCAAGTTCCTTTACCGGATAAAGGCTCTTCTTTTGGGGGGCCTCTTTTCCCCGCTCCTTTCTCTTCTCTTCCGGGGTGTCTTTTCCCCGTTCTCTCACTTCCTCAGATCCAGGGTCCGTGGAAGGGCCTTTTTTCTTAGGTATACCCTTTTTTCTTTGAGCTCCTAATCTTTTACCCCGCTCTGTTTCTGACATGCTGTCTTGAACTTCCTCCAGCACTCCCTGTCCTGCTTTCACTATAAGGAAAAGGATAAGTGCTGCAAGAACAATTACGAAGGCTTCCACTGCCCCTTCTAGTTGTGGAGAAAGACCAGAACCAAACATGCCTCTCAGAGCTTACCATGAAAAATTAACCTGGCTGCAGTTCTGAATCCGCCCCGCGAACAGAGGGTCTCCTCGGCGCCTTCGATGATAAGGCGTTCCCGGGTTTCGGTGCCACTTGTCGCATGCGCTATCGTCTCACCAGCAAGAACACACGCGAACAATCGGATCCTTCTGCAGCAATGCTTTATTACGCTAGCTTCAGCATGAAGAGGAAGACTCAGAGCCCCAAACAGGCGCTGCTTATATACCCCTTAGAGCGGCATGTCCACACCTGATTGGCTGCTTGCTCATGATCTCATTGACACGCCCCGGGATGGGCTGTGACTTGGCGCCAATACTCTTTCGCACGTGCGCACAATGCTTGTTTACTGGAAAATTCCTGCAGGCGCAGCAGAAGCCGACACCATCTTGTAATGGCGATTGTGGCTCTCCATAAATTAGTATTTTCAAAAGCCAAAGATTTGATTAATAATTGTCTGGCTTCTGAATCTGATACCATTCAATTTACAGCTGAAATTAATCCTTGGGGAAAAAAAGAGCGAAGGCTTTTGGACGTTGTATAATTTTAGTAAATAACTCAGACCTCTTTTCTGTTCTTCAACCTTGTCCCAAGCACTTAAAGCTGCTAAAGGACATAGCACAAAGGTGTGACCATCTCAGATGATCTTGGAAAATACTAATACCTCGAGCCAGATTTAATTGCTCTATGGTCCTAGCTTCCTCTCTCCACTTCACTATTGTAACTAAGGACCAGCTTCCAATATTGCTGTTGCCAAATCTTTCCAGTCTTGGAGGATAACTCTGTTCTAAGTTGCTTCACATATGGTGATTGCACACCATATGAAATGATCACTTCCTTAAATATCTTCAAATCTAGTATGTAAACAGAATTTTGTTTAACTTCTTCATGTCCTTGATGCCTATTGTTGTCTGGTAGTCTTGTATAGTAATGGGATGAACTAAGGCTGAATTTCTAACAATGTTGGGCCACCCCTCTCCAGTTTCATCATGCAGTGGCACAGTAGGTTGTTGTCTAAATTCTTCTGTGTCTCACTATTTTTTTTAAATTTTCATCTATAAGTTTTTCTAAGACTTGCATCTTATCAATCCACTTGTCATATTTGGCACAACTATCAAACCATTTTCCATATTTGGCACAAAAAACCACTATGGCTATAAAGGATAAAATATAAATTATCAGGCTGATAGTAATTATAATCAATATTATGTCAACCTCAATTAAATCATTTATCTTTTCATTTTCTGCTTCTATTTTTAAGCCATCTAAAGTAGCACTATTCAAGGTCCTATGCCTTATATTATTACATTTTCCATCATTAACATGGAAAAATATTTTCCTTTTAATATTACTTAATTCTCTCCTTGAGGAATTCCCAGGTGTCTTACCAAATCTGATGGCGTCTCAGTTTGTCTGAAGTTGGCATGATTTCTCTATCCATGTGGGCATGCCATGTGTTGGAGTGTCAATTTTTTTTAATTTAACTATCTATTTATTTATTTATTTATTTATTTTAAACTCCAGATTTTATTCCCCTCATGGTCCACCCTCTGACTGTTCCATATCCCATACCTCCTCCCTGTCCCCGTCTCCATGAGAATGATGTCCCCACTCCTCACCCCCTACCCTACCAGACCTCTAAACTCCCTGGGGCCTCCAGTCTCTTGAGGGCTAGGTGCATCTTCTCTTATTGAATCCAGACCCAGCAGTCCTCTGCTGTATATGTGTTGGGGGCCTCATATCAGCTGGTGTATGCTGCCTGGTTGGTGGTCCAGTGTTTGAGAGATCTCGGGGGTCCAGGTTAATTGAGACTGCTGGTCCTCCTACAGGATCACCCTTCTCAGTTTCTTTCAGCCTTCCCCAATTCAATCACAGTGGTCAGTAGCTTCTGTCCATTGGTTGGGTGTAAATATCTGCATCTGATTTTTTTCAGCTGCTTGTTGGGGTCTTTCAGAGGGCAGGCATGGTAGATCCCTTTTTGTGAGTGCTCCATAGCCTCAGTAATAGTGTCAGGCCTTGGGACCTCCCCTTGAGCTGGATCCCATTTGGGGCCTGCTGCTGGACCTTCTTTTCCTCAGGCTCCTCTCCATTACCATCCCTGCAGTTATTTCAGACAGAAACAATTATGGGTCAGTTTTGACTGTAGGATGGCAATGCCCTCCCTCACTTGATACCCTGTCTTTCTGCTTGAGGTGGGCTCTATAAGGTTCGTCTCTCTACTTTCCTGCATTGAGTCCTAAGAGTCTTTTACCTCCCAGGTCTCTGGTGCATTCTGAAGGGTCCCCCACAACCTCCTACCTCCTGAGGTTACTTGCTTCCATTCTTTCTCCTGGCCCTCAGGGCTTCAGTTCTTTTTCCTCACCCAATACCAGATCTGGTGTCCCCCCACCCCCCACTGTCTGCTTTCCCTCCCAGGTCCTTCCCTCCCTCCCTCCCCACTTGTGATTGCATTCTTCTCCCTCCCAAGTGAGACTGAGGTGTCCTCACTTGGGCCCTTCAGATTTTTGACCTTTTTCAGTTCTGTGGACTGCATCTTGGATATTCTGCACTTTTTATTTTTTAGCTAATATCCACTTATTAGTGAGTACATACCATGCATGTCCTTTTGGGTTGGGTCTGAGTTACCTCACTCAAGATGATATTTTCTAGTTCCATCCATTTGCCTGCAAAACTCAGGGTTTCCTTGTTCTTAACAGCTGAGTAGTATTCTACTGTGTAAATGAACCACATTTTCTGTATTCATTCTTCTGTCATGGGATATCTGGGTTGTTTCTGCTTCTAGATATTACAAACAAGGACACTATAGTGGAACGCATGCCCCTGGCATGGTGGGGCATCTTTTGGGTATATTCCCAAGAGTGGTATTGCTGGGTCTTCAGGTAGTTCTATTTCCAATTTTCTGAGGAACTTCCAGATTGATTTCCAAAGTGGCTATAGCAGTTTGCAATCCCACAAGCAATGGAGGAGTGTTCCTCTTTATCCACATCCTTACCAAAATGTGTTGTCACCTGCAGTTTTGATCTTACCCATTCTGATTGGTGTAAGTTGGAATCTTGGGGTCATTTTGATTTGCATTTCTCTAATCATTAAGGACTTTGAACATTTCTTTAGGTGCTACTCAGCCATTCAAGATTCCTCTGTTGTGAATTCTCAGTTTAGTTCTATACCCCATTACATACTTGAAGCAATCCCACTAAAATTGAGAACAAGACAAGGATGCCCACTCTCCCTATATCTATTCAATATAGTACTCAAAGGGCTAGCTAGAACAATAAGACAACAAAAAGAGACCAAGGGGAAACAAATTGACAAAGAAGAAATAAAGGTATCACCATTTGCAGATATGATAGCATACATTAAGTGACTCCAAAAATTCTACCAGAGAATTTCTCCAGTTGATAAACAACTTCAGCAAAGTGGCCAGATATAAAATTAACTCAAATAAATCAGTAGCCTTCCTTTATACCAATGATAAATAGTCTGAGAAAGAAATTAAGGAAGCAACTCCCTTCACATAGCCACAAATAATGTAAAATATCTTGGGGTAATTCTAACCAAACAAGTGAAAGACCTGTATGACAACAGCTTCAAGTCTCTCAAGAAAGAAGTCAAAGATCTCAGAAAATGGAGAGATTTCCCCTGCTTGTGGACTGGCAGAATTAATATAGTAAAAATGGCCATCCTACTAAAGGCAATCTACAGATTCAATGCAACGTCCATCAAAATCCCAACATAATTCTTCAAAGACATGGAAAGAGCATTTCTCAATTTCATATCAGAAAACAAAAAACCAAGGATTGTAAAAACAATTCTCTTTTTTCTCTCCATTTTTTTTTTTTTTAGAAATTTTCTTTATTTACATTTCAAATGTTATCCCCTTTCCTAGTTTCTCCTCTGAAAATCTCTATCCCCTCCCCCTCCCCCTGCTCCCCAACCTACGTACTCCCATTCCTGGTCCTGGTGTTCCCCTATACTGGGGCATAGAGCCTTCACAGGACCAAGGACCTCCTGACAAGGCCATTCTCTGCTATATATATAACTAAAGCCATATGAAACACAAGTTCCACCATGTGTTTTCTTTGATTGGTGGTATAGTTCCAAGGAGCTCTGGGAGTACTGGTTAGTTCGTATTGATGTTCCTCCTATGGGGCTTCAGACTCCTTCAGCTCCTTGGGTGCTTTCTCTAGCTCCTTCACTGGGGACCTTGTGTTCCGTCTAATGGATGACTGTGAGCATCCACTTCTGTATTTTCCAGGCACTGGCAGAGCCTCACAGGAGACAGCTATATCACGCTCCTGTCAGCTAAAACAATTCTTAACAATAAAAGAACAGCTCAGGAATCACCATCTCTGACCTGAAGCTTTACTGCTGAGCAACAGTGATTAAAAACAAAACAAAAACAAAACAAAACAAACTGCATGGTATTGGTACAGAGACAGACACGTTGATCAATGGAACAGAATTGAAGATCCAGAAATAAAACCTCACACTTAACACACACTTGATCTTTGACAAAGAAGCTAAACATATACAATGGAAAAAAGAAAGCATCTTCAATAAATGGTGCTGATCTAACTAGCTATCTGTATGTAGAAAAATGAAAATAGACCCATATTTGCCACCTTGCACAAAGCTCAAGTCCAAATGGATGGAGGACCTCAACATAAAACCAGGTACTCTGAATCTAATAGAAGAGAAAGTGGGAAAGAGCCTTGAACTCATTGGCACAGGGGGAAATTTCCTAAACAGAACTCCAATGGCTCAAGCTCTTAAGATCAAGAAGGGGACTTCATGGAACTGGAAAGCTTCTGTAAGGCAAAGGACATAGTCAATAAATCTGGCAACCTACAGATTGGGAAAAAAATCTTCACTAATATCCAAATATATAAATATATATCCAAAATATATAAAGAACTCAAGAAGCTATTCACCAAAAACTAGAATTTTTTAACAATTTTTTATTAGTTTCTTCATTTACATTTCAACCGAAAGTTTTTTAACAAAATCTCAATCACTCAATTTGCCAATGAAGTCTCAGGGGCTAGACACTACAGAAAGTAGGGTGAAAGACACTACAGAAAGGCAGAGAAAGCACCCAGCTGACATTCCTCCTCAGGCATCCCTCTCTCTCAAGAGGTCTCAACCAACCTCTTGCAATCTCAATGCCCCTCCCTGCTACTTCCTCTGTGTCTGTCCTCACTCCCTCTTACTCTTAATAAGCCTGTGTTCACTTCCTGTATATTCGTTGCTTGTTCCACCTCTTGACCTATAATTGACTTTATTTAATCTTGTTTGCAATATTCATGCCAAAAGCTCTTAAAGGTGTCTGCTAAGACTGAGCCACACCACAACTAAAAAGGTTTTTTTTTTTTTTTTTCAGTAAATAACACAACCTCAGAGTGACCAAATATCCTGCAACATGTTTCACGGTATCATTTATTTTCAAATAGGTAGTGCTAATAAGGTTATAATAAAGAAGATTCCCTACGTCAAGAAACATCAAATCACCATTTGCCACAATTTGCTTCAAAACAGAGACCAATCATTGTGCTGGATGGCATAAAGAAACACTGCACTGACGATACACCAGACATAAGCACAAGGGCAAAATCCACATACAAAACCACACAAAAGCTGAGATGACGAACAAGGAGTCCACTACTAGAATCCGTGATCCTGTATACAAGCTTCTTCTAAGATTTGCATTGCTTATGAAATGGCTGGTTGAAACAAGAACTCTCCTGAGCAGAGTCAATCCCAGAGCTCAACATCACCGCAAATCAACATCATTTCAATGCTATTATAATGTATCCCATGCACTGGTCCACCACTACCACCTCCCCCAGGGGAGTTGTAGTTCAACTGCCTGGGGTGGGACACAGACTGTACTATCTGTTAAAAGCCTACAGATCATTCCAATGTGAAAATGGGGCAGCAACATGGCTGCACAAACATGACCTGAAGAAAGATGACAACAGCCACACTAACATGGAAGGGGAAAACTCAGGAGGCCTCAAATCTACACAAAGAATTACAAGCAACTAAGGAACACTGAGAGCAGGAGAAAGTATCTTCTCCAAATGGTCATACCTGAAAACATACATACACATACCAACCCAAACCCTAAGTGACACTATACATTTAGTTTGAGCAGGTTGGACTTAGTTATTTAGCAACACACACACCAATAATTAAAGAATAAGAGGCTTTGAATTTGAGATGAGAGCAAAGGGGCAGAAGGCATGGGGTAGAGGGAGGAAAGGGAAGAGGGGAAATGATGTAGTTATAAATGATTTCAAACATATATTAAAAAGTATTTTTTTAAAAAAACAAACAAGGATCAAATGAGATGATTATAGGAAGCAGGTAGCAATCTAGGAGTCTCCAGGTTCTTCATGGAATTCTTTTAACACTCTATCTTATTTTAAACTTTGGTATACGTGTGTGTTTGTGTGTGTGTGTGTGTGTGTGTGTGTGTGTGTGTGTGTGTGTGTGTGTGTGTGTGTGTTACGTGTTGGTGCCCCAGAGGCCAGAAGAGAATATCAGATCTCCCTGGAGCCAGTTACAGGGAGTTGTAAGCTCTATTAAAGGATCCAGACCTACGACACACAAGTCTCCCCACTTTATTCTAGATTCCTTTTGCTTGACCCTCATTAACCAGTCCAGAGAAATACAAATACCCAGTAAGTTTAAGGAAAAAAAAATGATACATACATTACTCATTATAGCAGTGAAAACAAAATCCATATTGAGATTCCATCAAATGCTGGTAAGCACATGGGGGGAAAAGAACACATTCTTCTTTTGAATACAAATTAGTGCAACTACTTTTGAAATCAGTATGGATGTTCCTCAAAACCTAATGTGACCCAGCTATACCATTCACACACACACACACACACACACACACACACACACACACACACAGAGTTTGCCATGAACCTAATCAGTACTCAAGAGATGTCTGTTGTTGCTGTAGGAATAAATCTGACAAAAGTAACTTGAAGGAGAACAGGTTTATTCTGGATCACAGTTCGAGGGTATAGTCCATCATGATGAGTCAGGGCAGAGGAACTTGAAGCAGCTGCTCACATCACATTATCAATCAGGAACCAGGACTGAGAAGTGCTTGTTACTGCTCAGTTACCTGTGGGTCTCCCTTTCCTTGGGGGTCATTGGCCATGGGAGTAGAGGGAGCAAAATTGACAAACAAGGTTTGAATAGCTCTGAGTATGACAGAAGGATTTCCAAGAGTCAGCTTCAGTAACACAGCTCTCCTTTATTGTTTCAGGGGGAGGGTAAAAATATAAGGGTTCTTAGGGATATGGATGGAAAGGACTGATTGGTCAAAGTACAGAACTTAATTATCATAAAGGCAAGAAGGGTTGATTAGCTATAACACAGTACTTAGTTATCATATAGGTGGGGAGCTAGAGCAGGACTTGAGTGCTGAGTATCCCTTGCAGAGAGCTCTGCACATTCTTCAGGTAAGGTCACACATCTGTACTCAGAGACACTCTCCATGTAAGGTTAGACAAAGAAAGAGAAGCCCCACTAAGAAAGGGAGTCCTCCATTCTGTGCCAAGCTCAGAGAGCTATCCAGACATGGTGGACATCAACCTTAATAGTAGGATTCTCCTACTAAGTAACAGCTACTCTTCTCTACTTACAGTTTAGGTTTTCATGCAGGGAATGATGTCACTACAAAGGATGGGCCTTCACTTCAATTACTACAATCAGAATAACCCCAACAGGCATGCTCAGAAGCCTGTCTCCCAGGGGATTCTAGATTTTTGTCAAGTTGATAATTAATGCTAGCCCTCATGCCATGCATTACTTCTTTTTGCACTCTTAATAAATGCAAGAGTTTGCTGAAAGGACCCTGATATAGCTGTCTCTTGTGAGACGAAGCCGGGGCCTAGCAAACACATAAGTGGATGCTCACAGTCAGCTATTGGATGGATCACAGGGCCCCCAATGGAGGAGCTAGAGAAAGTATCCAAGGAGCTAAAGAGATCTGCAACCCTGTAGGTGCAACAACATTATGAACTAACCAGTACCCCAGAGCTCTTGACTCTAGCTGCATATGTATCAAAAGATGACCTAGTCGGCCATCACTGGAAAGAGAGGCCCATTGGACACACAAACTTTATATGCCCCAGTACAGGGGAACGCCAGGGCCAAAAAGTAGGAATGGGTGGGTAGGGGAGTGGTGGGGAGGGTATGGGGGACTTTTGGGATAGCATTGGAAATGTAATTGAGGAAAATACGTAATAAAAAATATTTAAATAAAAAAAAGTACAAAAATAAATAAATGCCAATATATGAAACCAATCTGAGTGCCATAAGTGAATGAATAAAGGCAGAATAGTGTCACACACACACACACACACACACACACACACACACACAGTGGAATACTAGTCATCTATTAAGAATGAAATTAGAGAATGGGCTTAGAGATGTGGCTTAGTGGTTACCATTGTTACTACTCTTGCAGAGGACCCAAGTTTGTTTCCTTGCAACCATCTTACTCATAATCACCTCCAACTCCAGTTCCAGGGGAAGAAATGCTCTCTTGTACCCTCTGTGGACTCATGCATGTAGTGCTGCACTTAAACCCATGAAAGCTCACACGCCTATAGCTACAAATAAGAGATTTGAGTTTCAAATAAATTGAGTGGAACCAAAATATGAAGCATACAAGTAAGACTTAGACAAATACATTTTTTCTCATATGCAGAATTCAGATAAAAAAATCAATGTAGAAAGTATAGAGTAACAATTTGAGACAAAGGGTAAGATATGGGACATGATACAGTCATTTGTGAAGTGCAGGGGCGTTATGAAAAGGTTTGTTAAGTTTATGTTTGTTTATAAGACATTCAAAGTTATCAATGGTGAGAACCAGAGAGTAAAGGTTGCAAAGGAGAGTACAATGACTTTATTCCGGATAAACAGATATTTTGAACATGTCAGAAGTGTAGTGTATTCTTCTTACCCAAGCATATATACACATAAAAACAATAGACCAAACAGGATCAGATATGGAGAAAGAGAGAAGCTGAGAGGGACAGGAGACTGAATGGAAATATGCAGTTGTCAGGGGTGTGGGGTGGGAGGAACGTCTAGACCTGGAATGAGGAGGCTCCCAGGACTCAATGTGGGTGAGCTTAGCCAAAATGCCCCAAAGTAAGGATATGGAACCTGAGACCACCTCCAGTAGTCAGACAGGACCCTGGGTAGATGGATGGGGACATCAACCTATCTACAAAACCTGCAACCCAAAATTGCTCCAGAAAAGAAATGCAGGTTCAAAAATGGAACAGATTGAAGGAATGACTGGCCTGTGACTGTCCCAACTTGGAAACCATTCCATGGGCAGGCACCAAACCCTGACACTACTACTAATGCTATGTTGTGCTTGCAGACAGGAGCCTAGCATGGCTGTCCTCTGAGAGGTTCTACCAGCAACTGAGACAGATGCAGATACTCACAGCCAAGCATTGGACTAAAGTTGGGGACCCCTATAGAAGAGTTAGGGGAAGGATTGAAGGAACTGAAGGGAATGGTAACCCCACAGGAAGACCAACAGTATCAACTAACCTAAACCCTAAGGAGCTATACAGGACCCTACCACCAATCAAAGAGCATACATAGGCTGGTCTGAACCCCCCCCCCCCCCAGCACATATGTAGCAGAGGACTAGCCTCAGAGGAAGAGGATGAACCTAATCATGTAGACTTGATGCCGCAGGGAAGGGGAACGCAGAGAGGTGGGGCATCCTCTCAGAGGCAATGGGAAGGGGTGATGAGGCGAAGAACTCTAGATTGGGGAGGGGGTGCAGGGAGGATGGGGAGGCCACATTTGGGTAGTAAATAAAATTAATTTTAAAAGTAATCACACAGATCTTTCACTTCCTTAGAGTCACACCAAGGTATTTTATATTATTTGTGACTATTGTGAAGGGTGTTGTTTCCCTAATTTCTTTCTCAGCCTGTGTATCCTTTGTGTAGAGAAAGGCCATTGACTTGTTTGAGTTAATTTTATATCCAGCTACTTCACTGAAGCTGTTTTTGTGAGGCTATGCTGGGGCCTGGCAAACACAAAAGTGGATGCTCACAGTCGGCTATTGGATGGAACACAGGGCCCCCAGTGGAGGAGCTGGAGAAAGTACCCAAGGAGTTGAAGGGGTCTACAACCCTATAGGTGAAACAACAATATGATCTAACCAGTACCCCCAGAGCTCTTGTCTCTAGCTGCATATGTAGCAGAAGATGGCCTAGTCGGCCATCATTGGGAAGAGAGGTCCCTTGGTCTTGCAAACTTTATATGCCTCAGTACGGGGGAACGCCAGGGCCAAGAAGTGGGAGTTGGTGGGTAGGGAAGTGGGGGCGGGGAGGGTCTGGGGGACTTTTGGGATAGCATTTGAAATGTCAATGAAGAAAATACCTAATTAAAAAAAATAAATTTAAAAAAAGTAATCACAACAGTGACTGTATGACTCTTCTGTCATCCTTTCACTGAGTGTCTGGTGGAGTAACTTTTCCATCAAACTTACATTTATTCTGTGTGTATTGTGACTTTTCTATTGGTGGTTATAATGTAAAGCCACTTTGAGACTTACAGAAACAGTATATGAAGAGTACAAAAGCTCTTGCATACTAGTCTTAAATGTTAACATTTTCTTACGTTTCATCATGTCTGTACTTTTTAGATAAATATGAATTTCAGCATCTGTGAGGGAAAAAAAATCTGACAATGGATAAATGGATTCAAGGGGTAATTTTAGATAAAAACTACAGCTAACTAAGCCTCAGAAACAACCCCAAGCTCTTGATGAGTCTTGAGTAGATGAATTAAAGGCTAATGGTGAGTTATCTCTTGAGATTCCAGAGGCTGATAAGATGGCTCATCAGGGACAGATGACTACTGGCCAAGCTACACCTGACATCCTCAGTTCAATACTGCAACTGACATGATGGAAGGAGAGAGCTAACTTCCAGAAGCTGTCTCTACATGTGTGCCGTGGCATATGTGCACATGTACAGAGGGCAGGAGAGAGGGCATGAATCAATGTTAACATTGTGACAATCGTGCCACATGACCAGTAGCAACAATTCCACCAGATACCAGTATGTCTTGTAAAACATCATGATCTCACTGAACCCTGTAAATGATCCTGTGTGAAATTTACCTTCAGTTTGCTATATAGTTCAGGGATTACTGTCTAGTAATTATACAGGTTGCAAGTTATAAGAAGCAATTTTTATTCTCCTGTAACAATTCTTTAAAATCAGAATATGGGTAGATCTGAGATTGGAACACAAGCTTCTACAGGAGGCTCTGGAAAACCAAACCCAAAAACATGACAAGAGTGCAGGTCTGGTTTGTCCAGCTCAGGGGTCTACACATAATTACACAGTAACAGGTGAGGTACTTCCCCTGACTCTTGCAACTATAGAACTAAGACTATGTGCCATACATTATGTGTGCAAACTGCCAAAGAGCTTGGCATGATGATACCTGCCATTCAGGATGTAAGCAAGAGAATCTAGAGTTCAAGGTTAAGGTGGGCCACATAAAAGGTTCAGGCCAGCTTGGACTAGATAGTAAGACCTTGTCTCTAAATGTATAAATAGATAATTTCAAACAAGCTTAAAAAGAATCCTGAGTCACTGGATGGATACCCAGCATCTCACACACACACACACACACACGTACGTACGTATCAATCTTTATACTACAATATCCCAAGGCTAGAGAAATAGCTCAGTGGTTAAGAACATGAATTATTCTTGCAGAGCACTGAGCTCAACTCCCAGAACCATATCAGACAGCTCACAACTGCCTGTAACTCCAGCTCCCGTGACCTAATAGTCTCCTGACTCCCCCAGGCATGTACACACAGAGACATGGAGGATGGATGGATGGATGGATGGATGGGCGGGAAGTTGATAAATAAAAATTTAAAAATACAATAACTGCTTGATTTTCATTGTTATCTTTTATTATCTTACAATATATTTCAAAAACTGCCATTATAGTTGCCTTGAGATCTCTGAGAGTCCTTGAACACCTAGACACACACAAACTTCAGTCTGAAATACCAACCGACCTGGACCATCACTACCAAAAGGGCTACAGTTTTTAAATAAATGTGTGACAATGCAAAATAAAATAAAAACCTGTTGAAACAGAAAGTAAACTTTGCTTTAATGGATCTAGAAAGGAGGTGATTTGTTGTTTTGTCTTCAACACGTCTGGTTCTGGCAGCAAGCAGTTACACAGCTTAGAGATGTGCCCTGAAAATGTCTGCTTTCTGCTTGTACATAGCACTTGAATCAGAGACCAGACGTGGGGAAAATGCTCTAAAAGCCTTCAACACCCTCCTTCCAGAAAGCCAAATGTTAATAAACTTAATGGTCTCATGGGCCATAGGATTGTACGGTTATTTCTCCTCAGCAACACTGGATGGCTTCAATGATCTCTAAGAGAGAGACAGCAAAGATGTAAGGAAACCCTCCAGGGTCCAACTTCCCTTCACTTTCTCCAAGTAGCAAAACAGCAGCTCTACCTGGTAAAGATGCATTTCAGTTTCTTCCTGTTAGTTTTAATGATGTTGCCTTTAAATAGATTTAGCTGACTTCTAAAAAGAAATATTAGTTGTCAAATATGTTAGAATCTTAAGAAAGCATCGCATACGTGTACTTCAGTCTTAAAGAAAAACACAAGTGTATGTCTGTATATATCTTACCTTCACTGAAGTCAGTTTTCTGGATAGATATGAAGAATAAGAATAAGTGATCACTGCTGGCTTGCTTCCTTTCTAAGCAATAACGTGGATCCCGTTTTAGTCAAACTGACTGCAGCCCTTTCTTAATAACCACAAAAAGGCAATAAGCCCAGCATCTCTGGGATGGGTATGTGTTGATGTCTGACATCAGACCAACCAAGGTGGCACTGCGGCATTCTAGGCATCCAATTTCCTTTTCAAGTTTGTCAGTTGTTTAAACTATTAATTTTCTCTAGCAGGATACAGTGTCACCACAGAGTAAGGCCAAGAGACCATCTGCTGCTCAAACATCACAGTGGACTTAATTCTTAAAAGCCACTCTAACTGGTGAGCAGGAGTCAACAGAGCCAGGCTTGGCCACATTCAAATCCTTCCAAAAGCACTTTACAGCAAATATCCCTGTGTTTTAACTGGCCTACAGTAATCTTATTAAAATTACAGCAAGTATGACTGTACAGCTTTTTGTAGAGGTTTTTTTTTTTTCTTTTTAGGTACTTCTATGTTCAAATGAACATAATTCCATTTGCAAAATGTAATTGCTAATGTCTTTTCCATAAAACATGGTTGGCAAAATAAAAAAGGCACAGAAGGGACTAAGTAGGTAGGTTTTCAACTTTCAGAGAAGGGTACCAAAGCACATGTCAAATATCGTTCATGAAGAAAAGCTGAAAAATAATATATTCGGTAATTCATGCACAACTTGAGCTACGCAAAACTTTTTAGAAGTCTCCTGAGGCTGGAGGAGAAAATGAGTTTTCCAATCACATGCGCCTGTGAAACAGAATAAAGCTACACATACATTCGGTTTTAACAGTGGACCCATGTTTTTCAGAACAAAATGTGAGGCAATTAAGCAAAGGAAAACAATACCAAAATACCTTCATAAACAAACTTGACCTGTAGCCTCTGTCTTGTGCGGAAAATGTCCAATAAGATGTAAAATGCAGCATACATAGTCATGTAATCTAGAAACTTTCCATGATAATTTATTGCAAATTGCACTTGACAGTTCACCACAACAATGGAAAGCTGGCCCCCTGTTGGTTTGCACAGTCCTTGAGCCCCAAACTGAAGTTGAAGTCACCAGTAAAATGATCTGGATAAAAAGTTTGCTGCTGTGCTCAACCAGCTGGCTCCACCTTCAGGGTGCGATCCAACCCGGGACACTGCCTTGTCCTGCTCCTTTGTGGGACTCTCATCCTCAGGCAGGTAGTCAGGTAGCTCTGTGTTCTCTTCCACTTCCACAGGGGCATCCTGAAAAGGGACCAGCATCTGACACGGAGAAGCCGGAAGAGCCATTACAACCAACCTAACACGACACGTACATCCCCCAAGCCACATCCTCATTCTATGCATCATCTTCATTCCCAAGAGTCGCAAGGGCTCGCAATCTAACGCTTTCTTCTTTCATGCAGTCAGTCTGTCTGGGTTCTAGGACAGGAGTAACCTATCAGTGTAGAAATGGGTTAAACGGGTGCAGGGCCACTTTGAACACATCCGTGGGAAGCCAGGGAGCTCACAGCTGACAGATGCACTCCTCCTTATCACAGAAGCTAGTGCTCACCATATTTACTTGTTCAAAAGGTGTACTTTTATTTTCTTGGATTGGCAAAACTATTTCAAGTTAGAAAGAAAGTACTGAAAGAGCGTAAGGAAATGGTGTCCTTTACCCATACATGTACATCACAGCTCCACTGCGCTCAAGTTCGCCTTACAAGAGCACCCTGAACTTCAGAACAAATTCTCTATACTACTAAGACAGTAATTAACTGTTTATTAATATAGACATAGGAATTTCATAACTATTCCTCTACAAATGTTATAATTTTCTAATCATAAAAATAACCACGAGCCTCAGTTTGGTAGGGCTAGAGTAAAGTACAAGTTTTACCTCTTCTCCACTCTCGCTCTTCACAACTTGCTGAGCTTTCATGACCTTGGTTGATGCTATTGCTGACGCCAGAGCCTGGGCCGGGAAAAAGGAGCAATTCTAAATGGTGCTGTGCTAAGTTAAGACTTCATGCATAACGCCATTCAGTGGTTGAGAGTACTAACCTCTGCCTTCAAGTCTGAACGGATCCGCACCACGCATCTTTGAACAGCCATTTGAAAAGTAAAGCTAATGACACCTTTAATTTTTAACAAGGCCTCTTCACATAGATTTCGTCGAGACTGAAAAAGTGAAGGCAAACAGTTATCAAAGCAGGCAGAGGAAAGAAACCAGCTCAAACCACATAGCCTACTCACTGTGCTGACTCTGTCCTTTTTAAAACACTAAGGAACAGACTTACACAAACCCACATGTCAAAGCCTACTGTACACATAAGCTGTAAGGTGTAGCCGACGACATTAAGCCTCCGCAACAGCTTATTCCTATGCTGGAAATTGCAAGGAATTGAATAATGAAGGTACATGCTTGTCTACATAAGCATATCTAACACAGTCACAACAGCAGCATTATAATCTTATGGTGCCACAGGAAATATGTGGTCCACTATTAACAACATGTCATGACATGAAACATTGCTATGTGTCAATTGAACTAGGTCTGGATTCTAACTTATCAGTAATTCCTAGCATATTTCAAACCCCATTTTGGTGGGGAGGTGGGGGTAGCCCTGGCTGTCCTGAAACCAGGTTGGCCTCAAACTCAAGAGATCAGCCTTCCTCTGCCTCCCAAGTGCTAAGATTAAAAACTTTATACTATCACCGCCTAGCTCAAACTTCAATACTAATATGAGCTTTTAATAACTTCTAATATCAGAAAGACATCACCCAATACTAATTAATATCATAGAAAGAACAAATGAATAACAGGACAAAGTGCTCAAAAACAGACAAACAGAGGTTCCTCAAGCTTAAAGGTGATCAAACTGCAGTCCTTCAGCCATTTCTGTGCAGTTCTCCTGAGACAGCCACACTCATTTACTTACATATCATCTGACTGCAGCTTAATGATGAGACAGAGTTGACAAGTACAACAGAGAGCATATGGTATGCCTGACACAGTCTACTCTAGTTTAAGAATCTCTAGTTGGATTTGGTTTTCTCTTATTTTGGGCATGCAAGGGGAGGGGCTTGAAATGGGGGGGTAGACCTGAAAGAACTGGAAAGTGACTATGATTGGGTATATGATGTGAAATTCCCAAATGGTCAATAAAAATATTTTGGAGCCGAGCAGTGGTGGTGCATGCCTTAATTCCTGCGCTCAGGAGGCAGAGGCAGGTGGATTTCTGAGTTCAAGGCCACGGTGGTCTACAGAGTGAGTTCCAGGACAGCCAGCGCTACACAGAGAAACCCTGTCTCGAAAAACAAACAAAAAACAAAAAACAAAAAAACAAACAAAAATATATTGGAAAAAATCTTTAGGGTTATGGTAGAATTAAAAGCATCTGGAATTTAAGTCATTGTCCCTTATAAATAGTTCATCATTCATGGCAATTCCAAGTATTATCAATATTATCTTTTTGGTTTTTATTTTCCTCTGTTAGTATTGACACTGTAACACATGGCTATTGGAAGATATTTGACCACACTGTGAACACGGAGACTATGTTGTTTACTGGAAAAACCTGTTTCTAGCTGTGGTGCCTCACCCTTAGCACACATCTTTAATCCCTCTGGCTGGAATACAGATTTGCCCTTAGTATACACATTTAATCTCAAACAATGAAAGTAAAGTTAGTTTGTAGAAGGAAGTATCCATTTGAAGTTATGTCTAATTGAGTGGCAGACAAAGTGACCAATCCGAGAAAGATTTGACAGAATAGGATATATCTAACTCTCATGAGGAAAGGGAGGAAAGGGAAACTACTTAAGAAAGCAGTGCAGACAAATGGACGGATGACAGACAGACATGAAAAGGAGGAAGTTTTACCAGAAGAGTTTTCTAGAGACACGTTGAAGAGAGAACAAGGTAGACACAGGTGAAGGCAGGACGAGCCAGAGAAGAACAGAAGATTAGAAGCCAGAAGATTAGAACAGATTGCCAGAGTTAGTTTGAGGCCAAGCAAAGGTGGAGAGGCTGAGAGAGCCAGATTGAACGAGTCAGTTAGGAGAGGAGTTTAAGACAGAACAGCTGAGTTCATCCAGCTAGGCAGAGTACTGAAAGAATAAGAAAGGGTGCGACAGTTCAGCAGTAAGTCTCAGAGGCTGAAAATATTCTAGGCCTAGATCCGATTGTACAGAGGCTAGAAGCTCCCAGGACTAGGACTGACAGAGGCAGGAAGTTTCAAGAGAATAATTACAACAGGAGGGTAATAGATACCTTTACACATGACCTTTATACTTTAAAGCAGGGTGCTAATTCTCCCATCTCCCACTTCAACACATCTTATTCGATTTGTCTTTTCTCATTATCGCTATCCAGTGCCTGTAATTAAGAAACTGCCTTTTGCTTTGACCTTCAGGAGACTATCCTCATCAATTCGGCTGTATTTCAGATTTTGGCAAACACAGTCACAATTACTGTATATTGGCCTATATTTGTGAGCAGTTAAGTTTGAGTGTGTGGTATATATGAGAGAGGAGGGTGGGAAACATGTATGTATTTGCATATGTGCACTCATGTATGCAGAGGATACAACTCAGGTCCTCATGATTGCACACCAAATATTCTCATGTGCTGAACCTTACCCCTTTGGGATTTTTGTGTTAACTTTGAAAAGTAACTGTTTCCCATACTCAACATAATCAACAGGATTCACTGGAGATATTTTATGTATATTAATGTATTCCACTTAACCAATTTTCATTTATCAGAAAATTTCTAGAATTTTCTAGAAATGTTTTGGGCTTTTGTAGCTCAGTTTCAGTAAGTTATTTGTTAACATATTTGGTCCTGTCACAGTAAATAAAGACTGTAGAAGCACCCCCTAATACACACATACTTATTTACTAAACCTTAAAACCTTATGTTTGAGCCCCCAAATAAAGTGAAACGTTATGAATTGTCTTTATAAAAACAATTAAACAATTTGAAATACAAAATATTATTGAAAAAAAAACCTCCTGATGCTTAGATACTGGAAAAGTAACATCTCTGAAAGAAGAAACTGAGATGAGCAAAATGAAACTGATGCTAATCTTGGCTGTCAACTGGACAGAACTGGGAAATGAGCAGGAGATTAGGAGAGCATAGCTTGTGGCCAGAGAAACAGCTCAAGGGTTAAATAAGAGCACTGGCTGCTCTTCCAAAATAAGTAGGTTCAAGTCCCAGAATCCACATGGCAGCTCACAACCGTCTGTGCCTTCACTTCTAGAGGATCCAACACTCTCTTCCAGCCTCCATGAACTCTGTACACATGTACACAAAACACTCCCAGTAAGAACATCTCTAGTATGTTGTCTGTGAGGGCATCCCTTACGCTGCAGCCCCAGACAGAAGAAAAATGGAATAGAAGAAAGCCCCTGCAGATACTCCCACTTCTAGGGTAGCCAGCCACCTCTACCGCCCTAGCCCTATCCACAGACATTGTCACAGCATATTTCAGGCCCAAAGCCTCAAGGCTCAGGAATCATGAACTAAAAGCTATAAGCCAAAATAAGCAACTCCTTTCTTGAGTTGTTTCTGTTAAGTAGTTTGACATAGCAACAAAAAAATCTAACAGAAACCAACCAGAACTCGGAAGCCTCCCTGAATTCAGGACCAAGTTAAGGGACGTAAAATAAAGCAAATATAATTCTCAGGGCAAAGCAAATTAAGAATGAGAGAAGGACAAAAGAGGAAGGAGCCACACAGAGAGACAGCCACTGTCTCCAGAGTCAGGTGTGCAGTGGTCACTGCGAGCTGACTGATGGTCAGTGCATGGATGCTAGGAAGGAACCTGAGACTGAGCAAAACTCTGCTGGGGAGGAGCAGAAAGAACAACTCTATCGGCTCACACTAGGTTAGCAATGCATCATATCCTCACGGACTACACTAGACAATAACTGTAAGTCCACAGGGTGGGAAGAACATTGCCTCAGCAGTGTACCAAACTTATCCCTAGGTTGAAAAGCATGGTCCTACATAGTAAAACTTTAAACCAGAGCTCAAGACCCAACCACTAACAAGCAGCAGTCGGTACACAATAAAGCTGAGCAGGGATAGTGGGGCACAGCTTTAGTTCCAGTTCTCAGGAGGCAGGGTAGCAGCCTGGTCTACAGAGGGAGTTCCAGGACAGACAGGGATTTACAGAGAGACTCTGTCTTGAAAACCCAAACAAAACAGAATAGAGCTGAGGAGCAATTACAGGCTGTGCATACAAATGAATTCTGTGTTCCACAAAGCACAAAATATCTGCCACCAGACATTCAAAAGAAGCAAACAAACACTACACTAAACTAGAAAAGCCAATATATTCAGAAACAATACAAGTGGTGGAGTTAGTGCACAGGGGCATTAACAATTTTCCTAAAATGTTTCTACGTTCAAGAAGATAGAGTGTAAATGTGCAATGGTGACATCATAAAATATCTAAGTCAAAACGTGAAAATACACTGTGAAAACGATGTTTATAAGACATACTGGGGAAGGATAATAACAAACTCAGCACTCAGCGAAGATATTAAGGAACACAGAAACAGGATCTATCCTAAGTGTAAGAGAAGGGATGAAGTAAACAGGACCCCAGTGAACTTGAAGAAATCTCAAGTGGCAGACAGCACATAATTAAGAATCCCTGACAGATCCAGGAAAAAGGGAGAAAATTTTGTTTTGAAGATATGATGGGAAAATCCATACAAATCTGCCACAAATTTAAATTCACAAAGCCAAGAAGCTAGATAAAATGGAAACAGAAAAACACACAAAGAAAAGACTGGGCTCCTGCTAGCAGGAGAGCTTCAAACTCAGATTCCAGAGCACAACCCTATCATCTGAGACGCTGTGTGCCCTAAAGCTGGCTGGGCAAGGCTGCTCTGCCTTGGCCCAGGAAAGGGACATCCACATCAGTCAAGCCAGTAAGGACGTGAACAACTGAGGAGCAGGCAGTGCGGGAGCAAGAGGAGGGAGGAAGACAAGACAAATGACAGCAGGATTCTGAACACAACATGGTGTATGGCTATTTCAAAGTGCAGTAGAAGAAAGTCAACATGGAGTCCACATCCATCAAAAATAAAACCATTTTAAACAAAAGTAAGAGGAGGGCTTTGGAACATATGAAAATCAAGTTGGAAAGTTGACTGTTCAAGTTGCAATAATGAAGGCTATAGAACTGTTGGGAGGGGGGAGGGGAAGAGAGGTAAAAGTCAGGCAAGAAAGTAGAGGAGGAGGGGGATGGGAGAAAGTGGGTAGGCAGAGAGGCAAGGGCTGGGAAAAGTGGAGGGGGAAAGAAGGGGCTGGAAGAAAGTGAACAAGGAAGGAGAGAGGGGGAGGGAGGAACTGGAGGAGGAAGAGGGAGGAAGGAGGTGGATACATGGAGGGGGAAGGGGATGGGAGGAAAGGGAAGAGAAGAAGAAAGTAAATAGTTGCTTTGAAGCAGCTAGACAGAATAACAGATTGAGAGCATGAAAAAAGTTCTTAAATGAGAAAAATCTTTCTCAAAAGGCGGCTCTTGGCACATTTTGGGGACTACTCCCTGCTGCTAAGAACTGTTAACTTTATTTCTCAATAAAACCTTGGTGTCCTTTAAAAAGTTGGTTCTCAGTCCCAGCATAGCAGCACATTCCTATAACTAGAGCACACAGCATTCCTGAGGCTGAGGCACAACTGCCTGAGTTCAAGATCAAACTGGATACAAAGTGAGACCAAATCTCAAAACAAGCAAAACAAACAAGCGAAATCAAAAAACAAAGCAAAAAGTCCAAACCCACAGAACTAATGAGAGCAGGATGAGCTTAAGAGAGCCTGCTACCAGGTCTGAGGCCAGGGCTTGGTCCTAGGACAGGCTCAAGAGAAGCAGCCTCCGCTCACGGTCACATGTGCACCCCCAACTTAAACGGTAATAAGTGTAATACAACATTTGGGTCTTTGAAAAGGTCAATGAAACTGATAAACCTTTAACTTCCAAGAAAAAGCCAACAACTAAACTTGGGAATAAAGAAGGAAATATTACTGCCAAACCTTATAAAAATAAAACGTTATGAAAGGTTAAGTATCTTTTGTCTGGTCTTGGGAACCATACGTATAAAATAAGGTTTAGAAATCTGTGTTGGGCTTCAAACCAGGGACCCATAACACTTACCCCGTTAACACACAGGCTAGTCCACTGGCTTGTTCTCAAGGACCTAGCAACGGACTGCATCATCACCTGCCTGTACCAGGTGTGTGAACCAGGTGTGTGACGTGTACAAAAAGGGCCCTCCAGTCACCCCAGACCCATCTCTCCATCTCCGTTTTCCTCTCCATCCCTCCCTAGGTTCCTCTTCTTTTTGAGCTCTCTCTAGCTCGCTCTCTCCCCCACCCCACCCCATCCTTCTCCATCCCTCTCTGTCTGTCCCCCCCTCCCCCCGTCTATATAGTGATTTTTTCCTGGCCCCATTTCAGTGAACCTGTCAAGAGCTGCTTTTATATCTGTAATTTGGCCTGAATTGGCTTATTTCATGAGCAGAGAAAATTTATTAATCAAAAATAAAATTTTACTTTCCAACTCCAAACCTTTTTGAGCATCACATTGATATTTAAAAATAAGGTCTGTAAAGAAATGTTCAACATCCTTAGTCATCAAGGAAATGCAAATCAAAACAACCCTGAGATTCCACCTCACACCAGTCAGAAAGGCTAAGATCAAAAACTCAGGTGACAGCAGATGCTGGCTAGGATGTGGATTAAGACAGTAGAGAAATTACCCAAGGAGCTAAAGGGAACTGCAACCCTATAGGTGGAACAACAATATGAACTAACCAGTACCCCGGAGCTCTTGTCTCTAGCTGCATATGTATCAAACAATGGCCTAGTCGGCCATCACTGGAAAGAGAGGCCCACTGGACTTGCAAACGTTATATGCCCCAGTACAGGGGAACACCAGGGCCAAAAAGGGGGAGTGGGTGGGTAGGGGATTGGGGGGGTGGGTATAGGGGACTTTTGGGATAGCATTGAAAATGTAAATGAGGAAAATACCTAATAATAATAATAAAAAAAAAAGAGGCACACTCCTCCATTGTTGGTGGGATTGCAGGCTGGTACAACCACTCTGGAAATCAGTCTGGCGGTTCCTCAGAAAATTGGACATAGTTCTACTGGAAGATCCAGCAATACCACTCCTGGGCATATACCCAGAAGATGCTCCAACTTGTAATAAGGACACATGCTCCACTATGTTCATAGCAGCCTTATTTATAATAGCCAGAAGCTGGAAAGAACCCAGATGTCCCTCAACAGAGGAATGGATACAGAAAATGTGGTACATTTACACAATGGAGTGCTGTTCAGCTATTAAAAACAATGACTTCATGAAATTCTGAGGCAAATGGATGGAACTAGAAAATACCATCCTGAGTGAGGTAACCCAATCACAAAAGAACACACATGGTATGCACTCACTGATAAGTGGATATTAGCCCAGAAGCTCGGAATAAACAAGATACAATTCACATACTACATGAAGCTCATGAAGGAAGATCAAAGTGTGGATTGGATACTTCAGTCTTCCTTAGAAGGGGGAACACAATACCCATGGGAGGAGATACAGAAACAAAGTGTAGAGCAGAGAATGAAGGAAAGGCCATCCAGAGACTGCCCCACTTGGGGATCCATTCCACATACAGTCACCAAACCCAGACACTATTATGGATACCAACAAGTCCTTGCTGATAGGAGCTTGATATAGCTGTCTCCTGAGGGGTTCTACCAGTGCCTGACAAATACAGAGGTGGATGCTCTGAGCCAACCACTGGACTGAGGGTCTCCAATGTAGGAACTAGAGATAGAACCCAAGGAACTGAATGGGTTTGCAGCCCCATAGGAGGAACAACAATATGAACCAACCAGTACACCCAGAGCTCCCAGCGACTAAACTACCAACTGAAGAGTACACATGGAGGGACCCATTGCTCCAGCTGCATATTTAGCAGAGGATGGCCTAGTTGGTCATCAATGGGAGGAGAGGCCCTTGGTCCTGTGAAGGTTCTATGCCCCAGCATAGGGGAATGCCAGGACTAGGAAGCAGGAGTGGCTGGGTTGGTGAGTAGGGGGAGGGGGAGAGGATAGGAGGGTTTTGGAGGGGAAACCAGGAAAGGGGATAACATTTGAAATGTAAATAAAGAAATCATCTAATAAAACAAAACAAAAAAATGAAAAAAAAAATGGACATTGAAGCATTTCAAAACTTGAATTTTTAGTTCAAGGGCATTTAGCTTTACAAGCAATGTGAATAACTGTTTGCCAATATTAACAACCTCAACAAAATGTAAACATTATTACAAAGACATAAACAATCAAAACTTACTAAAAAAAGGGGAGAGGGTAAGATAAATAGATCTAATAAAGCATGTAGAGAAATTCAATTAATGGTCAAAAAAACTGTCCACAAAGCAAAGCCCAGAGCCAAATGACTTCAATAAAATGTACAAATATGGGGCTGGAGAGATGGCTCAGTGGTTAACAGTATACACAGTCAATGTTGAGCAATAAAAGACCATTTAAAACTGGACAAAGAACAAAGAGGAAATGAATATTTCCCTCAAATATAAATCTGAAGTGAAAGATATAAATCAAGCCCAATTTAACCACTAAAGCAATGACCAATACATGTCTAAAATGTTGCTCCACACCACTAGTTATCAGGAGACTATAAATCAAAACCATTAAACCTCAAATCTACTAGAGGATGTGGAAACACTAGGCCCCTCGCACAATGCTGGTTGAAATGTAATACTGTGCAGCCACTGTGAACAATCCGATGGTTCGTGAAAAAAGTTAAGCTTACAATTACCATATGTCTGAGCAATGCCACTAAGTATACACCCAAGAAGATGCTGACACAGTGCTTTAAAAGAAGTTATAACAGACAGGCTCTATTCAGGTCTCTAAGAGCCAATATGTAGAAACACGCAAAGTAGTACTGTAGACCACTCGATGGAATACATATGAAGTGATGCACACATCCATGATACTGATGAGCCCTGAAAAGTCATGCTAACCACAGAGCCTTTTAACACCTACAGGACCCCATCTCTTTTCTGACATTCCTAAGTTATGACTCATCTACATAAATCATGCACAGCTCTAATTAGACCTATTTACAAGTCTTACATTCTTTAAGTCCTACTATTACAGTTAAAACTGCTATGTATGCTGATTAGCCAATATCTTTAGCATAAGATGACCTTTTTGCCTTAAGTATAAACTATTAATATTGCAACTTTTTCTTAGAACACGTTAGCAAGTGACTGCAAAGAACATGTTTGGTGATACCATTTCTCATTGTTGTCCTATGAACCACATCTACAAGTCTTACCGTATCATCGAGACCATCTATGTGCAAAACTACTGTTTTGGCCCGTTTGTTTGTAGTTCCCAAAAAAAACTGAGCTTTCCTTCTACGCGAATTCATTTCATTAAAACTATCACCATCAGCCAAATTGGAGGATTGAAGGATGTCATAGATTTCTGAGGCCAGAAGTTTTGTTTCTCCTGGAGTTGTAGTCCTTGGGGAAAAAAAAAAAAAAAAAAAAAAAAGCATAACTATATAGTCATTTTTACTGGTTTTATAATTGTACTTCTTAATTTTGATGAGTCTTGCTTCATTCAGCCTGATACCTTGTTCAATTAGAAAGAAACACCAATGAGTCTTGGAATAACCAGTAACGGGCACTGGTGATGCAGTTCAGATGTCAGAGTGCGGGGCTAACACGTATAGAGCTCTGTATTCAGTTCCTAGCAGCACCACATAAACAGCGTACACCTGACTCCTGCCTGCTACAGTAACCATGTGCAGGAGGACGAGGCAAGTTCAAGGTCTGATACCAATCTATAACACAAGATTCTGATTCAACAAATGAAAAGGAAAGAATAAGAATCATCAATAAATGTAGAAAAAGCATTTAGCCTATAAGATCTCCCTCCAACTTTTTTTTAAAGATTTATTTATTTTATACATATGAGTACACTGTAGCTGTCTTCAGACACACCAGAAGAGGGCATCAGATCCCATTACAGATGGTTGTGAGCCACCATGTGGTTGCTAGGAATTGAACTCAGAACCTTCAGAAGAGCAGTCAGTGCTCTTAACTGCTGAGCCATCTCTCCAGCCACTCCCTTCAACTTTTTACACAGTCCAGGCTAACTTTCTCTCCCTCATTCTGATGGTTGTAATTAAAATGGCCCCCACAGACTCATAAAGAGTGGCACAATTAGGAGTATGGCCTTGTTGGAGAAAGTATTTCACTGGTGGGTGGGTTTTGAGGTATGGAGTGCTCAAGCCAGGCCCAGTGTCACTCTCTCTTCCTGCTGATCCTCATTTGGAACACTCAGCTACCTCTCCAGCACAATCTCCTGGGTTCATTAAAAACATGATTGAGATTCATAATCGATCCTAGCGTGGCACAAAACTACATTTAATTGAAATCATTAACTAGGAAACCAAGTAACAAGATCAAGTTACCAAATTTCTTTCAACCACTACTACCACAATTCTTGTTCAAATCATCTTTCGTTTATTGGCTCAGGTAGCTTCAGCTATTGTTAAAGTTGAACTGTAGAGACAGAGAGCTGCAGTACAAATAATTTTCAATGTTTGAAAAAGGTCCAAAGAAGCCAGGCGGTGGTGGCGCATGACTTTAATCCCAGCACTCCGGAGGCAGAGACAGGCGGATTTCTGAGTTCGAGTCCAGCCTGGTCTACAAAGTGAGTTCTAGGACAGCCAGGACTACACAGAGAAACCCTGTCTCAAAAAAAAAAAAAAAAAAGATAAAGGTCCAAAGAGATGGAAACTGCTGGCAAGCACATTAACAATGCCATTTCAAGAAACATTAGCAGGGCCAGGAAGAGAGCTCAGTAGGGAAAGAATGTGCCATGAGAGAGTGAGAAAAGGAGTTTGGATGCCCCGGGCCCAACGAGATGTCAGGGAGCAGCAGAGCTCACCTGTGATGGTCTGCCTGTAATCCTAACACTATGCAGGCAGACTGACCAGGCTAACGAGACTACCTATATTAACACTGCCTGTAATCCTAACACTATGCAGGCAGACTGACCAGGCTAACGAGACTACCTATATTAACACTGCCTGTAACCCTAACACTACGCAGGCAGACTGACTAGGCTAACGAGACTACCTATATTAACACTGCCTGTAATCCTAACACTATGCAGGCAGACTGACCAGGCTAACGAGACTACCTATATTAACACTGCCTGTAATCCTAACATTACGCAGGCAGACTGACCAGGCTAACTAGACTACCTATATTAACACTGCCTGTAACCCTAACACTACACAGGCAGACTGACTAGGCTAACGAGACTACCTATATTAACACTGCCTGTAATCCTAACACTATGCAGGCAGACTGACCAGGCTAACGAGACTACCTATATTAACACTGCCTGTAATCCTAACATTACGCAGGCAGACTGACCAGGCTAACGAGACTACCTATATTAACACTGCCTGTAACCCTAACACTACACAGGCAGACTGACTAGGCTAACGAGACTACCTATATTAACACTGCCTGTAATCCTAACACTATGCAGGCAGACTGACCAGGCTAACGAGACTACCTATATTAACACTGCCTGTAATCCTAACATTACGCAGGCAGACTGACCAGGCTAACGAGACTACCTATATTAACACTGCCTGTAATCCTAACACTACGCAGGCAGACTGACCAGGCTAACGAGACTACCTATATTAACACTGCCTGTAATCCTAACACTACGCAGGCAGACTGACCAGGCTAACGAGACTACCTATATTAACACTGCCTGTAATCCTAACATTACGCAGGCAGACTGACCAGGCTAACTAGACTACCTATATTAACACGCCATTCAAACACAAATGCTTCAAAGGCTTATGTTAGTGAACAGAGGTGACTTTCCCAAGCTTGAAGGGCAGAAAAACAAACAAAACATAAGAAGCTTGAAAGGAAACCTTCAAATACTAAAATCTACAGAAGCCAAAGGAACAGCAATGTCTTTCTGTCTTCTCTAGTTATCAATCCTTATTTCTACTATTAAAAGGATTGTAGGACCAAATTAGAATGGGTAATAAATATTTTACTAGTAGTGGAGCAAGGAATCACCATACAGTGAGGTAATTCAGCAGTTAAAGGTGCTTAACTCAAGCTATCCTCTGACTTCTACAACCAAGCACATACTCATATAAAATGGATGGGTGGGTGGGTGGATGGGTGGGTGGGTGGATGGGTGGGTGGGTGGGTGGGTGGATGGGTGGGTGGGTGGATGAGTGGGTGGATGGGTAGAGGAAAGTGAGATAAATAAAGGACTTGTTCTTCTATAGTCATAATAGCAAGTATATCAGCTTTAGAGCCACCATAAATCTGAGGGGCAGAGGATGCTGTTGCCAAGCAGCCCCTAGTAAGATCTGTTATTTCTGCTTAGTGCAGGACTACTGTAAGACACTTTGGCTTGCAGCTGCCCACTGGGATGGCTGTTGGGTCTATACTGTAACCAGAAACTGCATCCTTTCTTGTGTATGCCCAACCCAGTTCTACCCTTCTTTATGCTTAAGACAATAATGTACAACATTTCTAACTATCTCAGATCTTCTTCCTTGATGATCTACCAAGAAAATGTCTTTAATTCCTCTGAGTAAACTCACAGTGGTCAGTCACTCTACCAATTTATCTTTTCCATATATATATATATATATTCTTTTATTACATCCTTGAGCCAACAGGGTAAATATTACCTTTCCAGGTTAAATGTACATAACCTGAACTTAATTTAAATTTTTAAAATTCAATTATATATTTTAATTTTTCAACATTATTTTGGTTTTTAAATGTGTTTTATTATGTTTATGGTGTTTTGTATGTATGTATGCCTGTGCACTACATGATGCAGTACCTACAGAAGCCAAAAGAGGGGTTCAGGTCCCTTAAAACTGGCATTTTGGATACTTGTGAGTGACCACGTGGGTGGGGGAAGCCAGCCCGGGCCCTCAGGACGAGCAGCCAGGTGCTCTGAACGACTGAGCCATCTCTTGGTTTTAGAAGCAGCCTCTGTAGATCAAGCTGACTTCTAACTCCTGGCAACCCTGATTCAGCCCCCTCCGAGCTTAAGCTTCTGGTATGAATGGGAGTCACACCTGGCTCTCTGCCGCTGGAGTGCTGAGAGCAAAGGTGTGTGCCGCCACCACCTGGCTTCAACACTCGTTTTAAATCTAATTTCCCACATCTTTTTTTGTACCACTTACTTTGAACTTCAATAACTATGCCTGTTTAAGGAATACACATGCCACTAATTTAAAATATACAGATATATACAATTATATCTATCAAGTTAAATGGCTCTATCAATCAGATTCATGATAACCTCATCAAAAGAAACTTCCAGTTTCCATGACCTTGATGAAGGATCCTTTGAGTAAAGCCAGGATGCTGTAATGACAAGGACAGGGCACCACACTTTCCTCACGAAGATCCTCGACTAGAATTAGTTGTCTGGATGGTCTGTTACCAAACCAACTCATGTACTTTATTATAAAGCTTCATTCAGCATACGTCTTTTTCTTACACACACACACACACACACACACGCACACGCACACTTGGCTCAGTTGATAAAGTGATTGACGAGCATGAATGGATTCCTGAGTCCCTACTCGTGCACCACAGAATCTAGGTACGGTGGCACACACATACCATACCAGCCCTCTGGAAATAAAGGCAGGAAGATTAGCAGTTCAAAATAAAACACACACACACACCGTGTATTTTAATTTTTAGACAGTGGCCTATGAGTGAGTGATTTCTTAATATCCTTTTTTAACCAATAGAAAATAAATGAATTTTAAATCCTTAAACCATAAACTCACAAACAGCAATTAATGAACTAGATAGTTCGATGGGAAAGAATATTTGAGAGATACTAAATAAAGGCCATGAACACTCAGCTGTCGTCAAATCTGAAAAAAACCCTGTTTCCCTGTTTCTGTCACATTAGCTGCAAATATCCTAGTATTAACTCTAAAACTTAGGAGAGAAAAGCAAATCAATTTTGAAATATTTATTAATATTCCCAAATGACAGGATGCATACCATGTCAATATCTTAAATACAATATAAACATTTATAAGGACTGAAATACCTACCATTTAGCAGTAAAGACAAAAACCAGATAGGCATGGTGGCACATACTAGCTCTGAGAAGGCAGGGCAGTCAGATGTCTGAGTTCAAGGCCAGCATGGTCTGCAGAGCTAGTTCCAGGACAGCTAGGGTTACACAGAAAACTAATATTCATTAGCAAACAATTTTTGGACATAAAACCTACAGAAGCCTATCTTCTATTACAGTTAAAATTTCAAAATAATACCTGACGCTTAAAAAAGAAAATAAAATTTGAGTCTTGGTTCAGTTTGCACAGAGCATCGTTCAGGGACCTCAGAGGACGCTACTGACACACTGTCTGCCTGCTGGACTTACTTCTGGATGACATTCTGCAAGCTCAGCATCATCCCCAGCTCTCCCTTCATCTTTTCTCTATTCGCACGGCATTCAGCCAAGTAGCGTAGCGCCTGCAAACAAAACAACAGTCAGTTCACACATCCGAACTGCTCAAAATTAATGTCACCTATAACTTACTGCAAGACCAAGAAGAAAATAAATGTTTTTATTTTCAGCATCAACTGATTTTTAATTCTCCTTTAACTGTGTCGTTCAAAGTAACCTCCTAGGGGCTGTGAAAACTAAACATGCTGGATGAAACGAACCTTCTGACCTTATCTGCAAGGTCAAAACGAGGCTATCCCACTTTATGATTTCATCTTGACAAGGCCACAAGGAGCTATATTCCATTAAGTAATCTCAAAAAGTAGTTCCAATAGCCATCACTGGCCCAGGTGCTTTTGCTCATTACTTAAAATAAATTGCTGGGGACAAAGCATACAGTGAACTTTATAAAATGAACTGAGTCCTGTTTTTACTATATTACACCTTTCAAATGTATTTTAAATAGAAAACAAACAAAACAGGCAAAGTGGCAGTGCCTGCAATCTCACCATGAAGGAGGCTAAGGTAGGAGAGTTTGCTGTGAGTCAAAGGCTGGCCTTTACTGCATAGTAAGTCTCGGGACACCCTGGGCTACAGGAGACCCTATCTCAAAACATCAGAGTAAGTAAAAAGAAAATTAGAAGATGAACTAGTGGCCACATGCTGAGTTAGGCTAACTTTTTCAAGTTTTCAGGTCCTTTTTCTCTCACCGTGAGCACGTTTTTGTCACCGTTTCCCTCACGTGCTGCTTTTTTGAGGTTGTTTGGCTGTTTCCCTTCACATCTAAATATCATCCCCAGCCTTCATCACCATCATTCACAGCTATCTCGGCCTAGTTAGCATTCACATTTCCACTGAGCCTTTGCCTTTCAGGTAAAAAAAATGATACGTGGCCCACCCGCTGAGATGCCACTTTGATGTCCAAGTGTGTGGTGGAGAGATGAGAGAAAGAGAAGTGGAATGCTTTGAGCACTGCAGAGAGAGATGGAACTGGAGACGCAGGGTGGTGAGTAACAGAATGGTGGGAGAGTAGCTTGTACCCCCACCTGGGGCCATCGTGAAGTCCTGGCCCTGCTGCCACTGAGGATTATATCTGGATCTGTGGCCCGGCAGCAGCAACAGTCTGTGTTGATGTCCATGGATATCCCTGGTCTGGGCTGCTACCTGGGACCAGGCTGATGTCCAAGGGCTGAGCAGAACTGGCCTAGTATCTCACTGGCTGCGGCACTCAGGAGAGCTGGTCCCCTACCTCTCACCTGGGTAGCAGCACAGTAGAGTTGGCCCTAAGGGTATGAGAACAGGAGAGCTGGCTCCTTGCCCTCTCCATCACTGCCCTGCACCTCTCCCTTGGAGTACAGTAGAGCTGATCCTATTAGCAGGGGATCAAGTGAGCTGGCCCTGAGGGCATGAGAGGGGGAGCTGGCCTTGGCCCTTGGGTAAGCTAGCCAGGACACTGCTGGAGAGCTGATCTGGTGGAGTGGGTGTATGGGGAAGAGTTGCTGACCAACTGAGCTACCACCCAGCCCTACTCCAACTACATCTACTTGTCTATGAACTGCAGTGCATAAAGGCAGAGATCCAAAGGTACAGAACCTCCATGACAGAGGGCAACAACTGAATATCCAAGAGGAGTCCCAGTGAGGTTCTAGTGTTGACAGTGTATCAGAAGCCAGAAGCCTCAAACCAGACCAATGAATCATTACAATGAACATTTGCAAGTAAAGATGTTGGGATAAAAGGGTACACTGCGATACACTGCAGCTTCCACAGCAAGACTTCCAGAGATTTACAGAGAGGAAGTCCTGTTTAAGTATTAATCTGTATATTCAAAGCATAAAAGACCACATGGTGAGGGAATAATCCCACCAGAAACTCAAAGAAACAGACCCTGAGCTCAGGGTAGGGTGCCGGTGTTTGGGATGATATAACGGGCATAAGGGATCAGTGCCTACAGGACAGCATACTCTAACATACGTGGTGGACAGAGACACTGGAAAGGGGAAAGACTTTCACTAAAAATTAAAAATAAAAACCTTCAAAACAACAATGGATGACAATTTCAACACGGAGAAAAACATTGAGATTTAAACCCGCAGATCCAAGAAATTAAAAATCCCAAGTAAAACAATGAAAAGAAAATACATCAAAATCTGTAATACATAGATCAATCATTTCCTGGAAAACATCATAGATAAAGTCACAACAAACATTATCAGGATGGCATTTACTCATTATCAGTGTGTAAAAGGGGTTGCCATGGAAACCTGATAGCCTGAAATCAGTCTCCAGAATATATGGGGGAAGAAGAAAACCCAATCTTGCAAGCTGTCCTCTGACCTCCACAAATGAACCCTCTCAGTCTCTGTCTCACACACAAGAGTGTGCACACACACACACACACACACACACGTACAGAAGCATAAAAAATGCTCAAAACAAGTCCACCACTTTATTAGAAATCACCTAAGTTGGCAGCCTGATATGGTGGCTTACTCCTGTATCCCCAGCACACTGAGGCTGAGATAGACAGATTGCCCTGAGTTCCAGGCAAGCGTGATTTACATAGTAATTTCTAAGCCAGCCTGGACTATAAGAGTGAGACCTTATCTGAAAAAACAAAACAAACAAAAAACAACAAAAGCCATAAGCCACGAGACAAACAGCAGCAATATTTTTTAAGTATAGGGAAACAATAACAAACCTATACCGCAAATGTTAATTAAAAGAAAGTTCCTCAGGCAGGAAAATAAAAAAGATGTTGGTAAAAATCTCAGTATCTTCCTAGGTTTAGGAATAAAGAACACTAGAAAGGGGAAAGAAAACAATAAGTATAAACGACAGCTGAACTTGAATATGGTGACACATACCTCCAACTCTTAGCTCTGGGAAAAGTGAACAAGGGAGGTTACTAGTTGAAGGCAAGGCCTGGCACAGTGGCACATGCCTTGAAGGCAAAGGAAGGCAGATCTCTGTGAGCTCGAGGCCAGCCTGGTCTACAAGGTTACAGTCCAGGCCAGCCAGGGATAAATGAGACCCTGTCTCCAAACAAAACCAAAGTTGGAGACAAGCTTGGACTACAGGGCAACAGCACCCCAATTCCTATTCCTCCCTCACCGCAAATCCTCCAAACTTTCAAGAGGCATAATAACTGAAACTGGGTGTGGTGACACACACCTGTAATCCCAGCATCAGAAAGACAGAGGCAGGCAGGTCTCAAGTGAGGAAAAACAAATTGAAAAAACAACCGTATTTTACATTTTTAAATATATTTTAGAGCTAACTAAATGCTTTAGCTAGGTGCTTGCTTAGAACGTTATGGGGTTCTAGTTCAATCCTGAGTATCTCATACACAGATCGAAAGAACACATTGTTTAAAGAAGTATGTAGCATGTATGCCTTAGAAACACAGACGAAGTATGATATATGATGAAAAGAACACAATGATGGGAGAAAAGGGAACACAAGACACACAGGTGGAAGCCTAATGCTGACAAGGAAGCCATGAACCAGTTTTCCTATTTACTATCAATGCCTAAGGTGAAGACAAATGATGTCTATATGGTACACTAAAGTGTAGCACATTGTTGTGTAATTCTCACATCATGTATAAATAAAGCATATGATCAGGCTAAACATGGACAAGTAAATTGAAAATGTACATTATAAAACTGGGAGTGGCCACTGAACTAAATAAAGTTCTGAAGTTATGCTATGAAAGGGCAACTACTAAAATGTGCATGTGCTTGCCATCCTGGTTAGAACTTTGGCCCACCAGCCTCTAGGCTTCACTGGTTCCAGCCTTCTCTTCCAACTCCCTTTCTACTCAGGCTGGCGCCTATAATCTCACCATTTACCAACTCCTGCCATGATCCTATTCTAAGTCCCTTACAGCCATTCTGCCCAACTTACCTGGCCAAGTACCAACCCTGGATAAATCCAGCTATTAGGCCATCAGAGCCTATAGCAGGCCTGAAGTGGGAAGAAAAGTAGTTTAATAATCCAGCCACAGGATCATCCTAATCCAATACTACTGCACTAAGCAGTTCTCAACATTGATGAGCAGTTTTACCCTCCCCCACAGTAAACAGCTTATTCTAATTTCTATACTTAGGAAATTCTCCTCAAAAAATTACCTACTCCAGCCAGCTGTGTGGACATCACACCTGTAATCCCAAACTAAGAAACGTGAGACAGGACAGGTTCCACAGAGTAGGAGGAGTTGAGCCAGCTTGGACCCCTATTCTGAAGTCGGTACTCTTTTAGGACAGTCTGCCTAAACTAATTGTGGGGAGAGTAGACCCATCCCTAGGCCTCTGCTCAGTTGCTTCGCCACATGTTCTCATCTCCTGAACTCATGAACTAAGCTGCTCTTGGTATGCCTTCCCCATGAACTACTCAAAAAAAACCTTTCCTCCCTTACGTTGTTTCTGCTGTTATTTGATCAAAACAGCTTATCTCATGTGACCCAGGCTGGCCTTTAATTCCTGACTCTCCTGCCTCCACCTTCTATGTGCAAAGTTTACCAACACAGACCTATCTCTTATAGACATATGGAGCATACCTCTGTATAAAGACAATGTGTGGTGACCCCGTGTACCCATCACTCAGCATCAGGCACTGGACAATCTGGTTTCACCTCTCTCCTGTCATAACTGATCTACTTCACTACATCTCTAAGAAATTTGGTTTTTTGTTGTTGCTTTGGGTCTTGAGATGTTCTCACGTTATATACCTGGCCAGCTTGGAACTAACCTGCCCCTGCCTCCCACATGCTGGGATTAAAGGTGTGTGACACCATGCTCAGGAAGAAATTAGCTTTTAATTATCTTAAGAAAATCCTACAAATGACTTTTTTAAAAAGTAACAACCTTTTCTTCAAGTCTCAACACATTTTTATTGCCTAGTTACTAATGCCACAATAGCACGGTGTTTTGTTTTGCTTTGACAAAGTCTCACTATATATCTCTAACTGGCCTAGAACTCACTATGTAGTTTGAGACCATGCTGGTCTCAAACTCAAGAGCTGTCTACCTCTGCCTTTTTTAGGAGTCAGGATTAAAGGTTTGTGCCACTACACATGAGAACATTAACACCACACATTAAAACATTAATTTTTTTAAGTTGACTTTTACATTATTCCATTTGTGTGCATGCCCCTGCACCAGAACAGACTGCCTGGAAGTCATGAGACAGCTAGCAGAGGTCTGCTCTCTCCTTCCAACATGTAGGTTCTAGACACCAGTTCAGGGCATCAGGATTGGTCGGTCACACGCACTTTTACCAGCCACTGACATATCTTATTAGCTGCAAAAACTTGACATTTTTAAAAATTGTTTTATCTTACATATAAGGGTATTTTGCTTATATATACACCTGTGTACTACAAACTAAGGTACTCTGTAAGAGTAGTCTGAGCTCTTAACTGCTGAGTCTAACTAGCCTTCATAATGACTTTTTAATGCCATTTACCATATGCTGCACATTCTCTTCCAGTCACTTAAAAATTGTTTATGATGAATTCATTTAAACCAGGATATAAGTCAGGTCCACAAATAACATTTGACTGATTCATCTCTTAAATAAAATGTATAAGGTAACTAACTATCTGTAAGGGAGGCTCTGAGGTTAAAGTCCTGTTCCCCAATTGGTTCTTGATTTGTCAGTAAAGAAGGCCAGGGGCCAATTGCTGGGTGGAAGGTACAGGTAGGACTTCTAGGTCCCAGGAGGAAAAGATGCAAGGAAGAGAAGTTTTTCTGCCATGCTTTGGAGGAAGAAGAACACAACAATTATGTAAGGCCTCAAGGAGAGCTAGGGTCTGCAGCCTCTGCTGCAGGCAGGTGGCCAAGGATGTCTGGCAGGGCCAGGTGGGACTAGCCACTAAGTTTAGGGCAGGTTTGGAAAGATGGAGATAATAAATTGGTAAGGGCACACTTATCCAGGCAGGAAATATCTGTGCCCAGCAATTGTGCCAAGAAGATAATTTTAAAGGAATTAACTCTGTGTGTGTGTGTGTGTGTGTGTGTGTGTGTGTGTGTCTTTTATCCAAAGAGAGGAGTGGGCTGATAGTGCGGTCGCCTCCTGAAACCACAGGCGGGTAGTACAAAAGGGAAGCCAGGAGGGGCTAGTAGCTCAGGCAACCCCCAGCAAAGGCGATAGGATTTTAAAACCACACACAACTGTCATCACTGCACTCTCTTCCCAGCTGCCTGTCCTTTTTGTATTACTTACCATTGAAGGTCCTCCATTCTGGATCTGTCTGATGTCTTGTTGCTCTTTAACATGTTTCCCTAGCCTCCATGTTTCCTATAATTCCTTTTGAATTGTTAGCTTTTATCTGCATATTTTCTCTTTCCTTATCTGTCCTCCTTACCTTATATTAAAGTGTCATGCCCATCAACTAGTGAATGCATAAACAAAAACGAAACAGTGTATGTCTACGCAATGGAATGTTCTCAAGACATGAAAGGAACAAAGCGCTGAAACTTGTTGAATATAGATATGTTCCAATATAATACAAATAAAAGAAATGCCACCAAGTCACATATTATATGATTGTATCTACATAAAAACTCTTTAGGCATTTTTGCAAAATAGCAAATGCATTGATCGGTGTTGCCTACATAATGGGGCTGACACTGGGGAGTAAGAGGTGACCAATACAGTCTGGTGATGTCTGGGTGATAAAAACTTCTAAAGAAAGATGTGGCCATGCCCTCCTAGAGCATTATAATCCCAACACTCGAGAGGTTGCACCAACAGGATCTCAAGCTCCAGGTAGATTACATAAAAAGACTGTCTCAAACAATAGAACAAAATAAAAATGTTCTAAAATTGACTACAATGATGGCTGTACCACTCTCTGTGAATAAAGCCACTCAAGAGTATATTTTAAATGCATGACCTTTATGATGGCATAAAAGTCAAATCTGAAAAAGCTGTTGTAAGTCAGATGAGGCAGTGTACATCTGTAGCCCCAGTACTTGGGAGGCTGGGCCACAATGACTACTGCAAGTCTAGTCTGGGACTACATAGTGAGTTCTAGGTGAGAAGGTGATGCAAAGTAAGATGTCTTATTCTCCTCTCCAACAAAGAAAGCTATTATGAAATTTTAAAAATATATGTATCTTTTGGGTGAGTTCAGTACAACATGTGCTTAACATCCATGACACCCTGATTTTTAACCTCTTGCACTAAAGAGTAATCTTCAGAACTCAAGAATTCTCTTAATTGATGACCTAGAGAACATTAGAAGGTTTGCCAAATATGCATAAAGTGCTGGGTTTGAGCCCTAGCTACACACACTATACATTCAACATACACAGGGGGTTTTCGGGATGAAAATAGTAATAGGCTGGGTGTGACGATGTATGTATACCTGCAGTCAAAAGATGACTTGTGCCCAAGAGCTGAGAACAGCCCAGCCAACACAACAATACATCCCATGTCAAAAAGAAAACCAAACAAGCCGGGCAGTGGTGGCGCACACCTTTAATCCCAGCACTTGGGCAGCAGAGGCAGGTGGATTTTTGAGTTTGAAGCCAGCCTGGGCTACAGAGTGAGTTCCAGGACAGCCAGGGCTATACAGAGAAACCCTGTCTCAAGCCCCCCCCCCCAAAAGAAATACCCCCCAAAAAAGAAAACCAACCAAACAACAGATCACCATGTTAACTGAAAATACCAAGGGTCAGAACATATTATAACTATATGTGTTATAGTTACCATTTACATTAAAAAACAAAATCAACATGTTGCTATTTGTGTTGAAGAACTACATATATGCCATGGTTTCCATGTTTTTTACATGCCAGAATACAGACTGTATGATCTAATGTCTTAGTCTTTTACCATGTTATCAAAGGTCTTTGAAAATTCGTATTTGCATTATTAAAACCACAACACAAAGTATTAAAAGCAACTTACAAGCAAAGCTGAGTGAACGACAGGAGGGTTTGGATGGTCCATAAATAAAATAAGGCCAGGCAAACATCCCTGATCCTGGACGATGGCTCTTCTATTTAGTGGATCTGCTGCTAAATCCCGTAGCTGGTTAACTACTGATAGAGCATCAGGTTCTTCATTCATAGTAGAAGAGGATGAATTCATCTTCTATGACATGCACATGAATAAAAGCTTCTTAAATTCTGCAACAAAAAAAAAGAGTAGAAGTCAGGTTGACAAAATCAGTCCTCGTCTGCCAAGGTAGACAAGGATTCCATTTGTCTGTTTACTTACACAGTGCAGACTGGCCTCAGACTCACTGCGCTGCTGATGCTGTCCGTGTATTATCCCCCTGCCTCTGATTCTCAAAAGCTTGGATGACAAGCAAGCACCCTCTGTGCCTAGCTCTGGTACCTTTAAGTAACTACATTATAATATCTTTAGAAAGAAGCAGATGAATCTAAATCACACACACAAAAATAAGGACTGGCAATTCTAAAGCTTGTGAAAAATAAAATGAACATAAGCTGAAGGAAGCAATCAAGTTATTTATATATGCAAAAGCACATATGCCATCCTCAATACTCCAGTAAATCCCATTTTAGCAATACATATTTTAACACTAAGGTTCCAATAAGCACGGTCTTTACGTACAAGCTTGTAACCTTTGCTCCCCTTTTCAAACTGTAACACTGCCAGGACTTTTCCCTCCTAGGACCTTTCTAGGCCTAAAAAAAAAAAAAAAAAATGCCTCAAGGCAAAGTGGTGAGCTGACAGCCTGGGTTTTTCTTACTCCTCTGTGGGGAGGGGGTGAGGAGAGATGCACAGCAAACTGTGAAATCTCCTAAAGCAAAGGAGAAGAGCAAAGGAGACCACCCTTGCCAAGCCCTGTGGCCTACCTGCAATGCAAGCTGCCTCAGACACTGAGGCAGGAAGAGCTCAAGTTCAAGGCTCCCTGGGTGACTGACTGAGACCCTGACTCAAAATGAAGACTTTGTTCAAGGAACAAGCTAAGTGGCAGAGCACTGCCTAGCACACCTTACTTAGTTTCCGAGTTCAATTCCAAAGACAGGGAAGGAAAGCAAGGGAGAGAGAGAAAGAAACAATAAAAAAGGGCTTCTCTCTAATCTGTGCCTCAACCAAGCAATCTGGGAGACCATGGTACAGGCACTCGCTGCCAAAGCTGACAACTAAGTCCCACATCTGGAACCCAAACAGAGGAACAAGAGAACCAACCCCACAACTTGTCTCTGACCTCCACCCTCCGCACATGGTGGCATACATGCACCAATATGTACATAAACCTAGATACAGTAAATGAATGCATGCTCACACACACACACACACACACACACACACACACACATACACACACACTACAACAAAGCCAAACACAGCAAACAGTGGCTTTTTCACAGTGTCCAGGCTTTGACACTGTAACACTCTGTTTTTATCTGTCATCCTTCAATAACTACTCAATGGAGATCATCCCTTAAATGTTATATATAATCTTCTCCTTCCTTTAGAATGACGTGCAGTCAAAATATCTTAAAGTTTCCAGTCCTCACACCCTGCTGATAAGGGCTCACACTGGGGTCTACCTAGGGAAGGGTCAGAAACTCAACACCAAAACAAGGAGAGTTGTAGGTCAAATGGCACAGCAATGACAACTTTTAAACGAGGTAAGAAAAGCAGGCAGGAGTTCTCGGATTTGCTCTCCAAATGACAGGTTTAACATAAAACTTCAAAGCAAGGCTATTCAATGTCAGAAGTTCATTTTATTTTAGTATCTGGATGGCATCAGGTTACAGACACCCCTTTTTGACTATGTGGCTGAACCTTTTCAAATAATCAATGTTTTAGCTGCAGATTGCTGAGCTCACATAACCAATTTTTATTTTACCTTACTTTGATTTGTGATACAAGGTCTCAGTGCACAGCCCGAGCTAACCTCCCACTCTGCTAAAGCTCCCTGAGTGCTGAGATTGCATGAGTGCATGACCACGCCTGTCAAAACAGGAAGACAGCAACTGGCCTGGGGATGAGACCCTAATTTCATTCCCTAGTGCCATAAATGCATTCAATAAAAGAAAAACAGGAGGGAGGGGCGCAAGGCAGGACGCTGGGACAAAGACACCCAATATTCTCTACCTGCTTCTGGAGTGACAGGATATCAGGGGGTTACCGCTAAAAGGTAGAACTTGGAGATGAAGAGATGGCGAGTGGTTAAAAGCACAAAGTGCTCTTGCAGAGGACCCAAGTTCAGCTCTAAACTTCCATGTTTGTTGCTCACAACCATCTGTAACTCCATTCCCAGGGTATCTGATACCCTCTTTTGGCCTCCATGAGCACATATGTAAATACATATAATTAAAAATTAATCTTTTTTAAGATAGAACTTGAAGCCCAATTTATATACTAAATATTCTTTGTTAGCTATCAACTTAAATTAACTATCAACTTAAATTGTTTAAGAGAAATATTTTCCTTCACAGGCTGGAAAACTAGTTATATGTGATTACTGCAGGAATTTTCTCCACACTTCTCTATTCCAAATTTAGCAGAAATCAAAATAAATGTAGGAAAGGAATTAATGAGAGCAACATACAATATGTATGAAGATATCATCATGGAATCCATTACTTTGTATGCTAATGTAAAAATTTATTTATTCTGTACCACACTAAAACAATAATTTTAGGGCTGGAAAGATAGTTCTCTTGATAAAGAACCTGCTATGCAACGAAAACTGAGTTTGCATTTCCAACACCAATGTGAGGCTGGATGCAGTGCTGCATGCGGTCCTAGCTAGAGAGAAACACCCAGGTGGATCCTTGGAGGCTCACTGACAGCCCCATCTCGAAGAGTAACCTGGAGGGAGCCTGAGGAAGCCCCTTGGCCTCCACACACATGCACAGACGTGCACCCTATGTGCACACATGCACAGACTGACCGTTGTGGAGATGACTGAGTGGGTAGTGCTGACTGAGCAAGCACAAGGGCCTGCACTTGAATCCCAAGCCCCAGTATAAAACAACAAAAGCAAGCACTTGGTTTTACACATCTGGTGATCCCAGTGCTGGAGCTAGAGAGGCAGGTAGAAGGCAGAGCACCGGTGAGCCAGCTTAGCTCCTCCAGGTTCCGCAAAGACCCTGCCTCAAAAAGGAAGGCTGAGTAAGAGATGGAGGAATATACTCAAAGTTGATCTCCAGCCTCCACAGCATTCATACAGACACAGACACAAGTGTGTGCACACACACAACACACATGCACACAGCAAAGAGAGACAATAATTTTTAAATAACCTGAAATGCTGTCCTGAGCACATTTATAGTAGCTAATGAACCACAAGCAAATAAAAGGTTAAAACAAAACAAATGGAAACCCTTTTCCTTCTGTAATGAACACCACATTAGCACAAACACAAGTGTGCTTGTTCATCTGTTTGCTAGTTGCATTTTCCATCAAAAGCACTAATGTCAAGAAGCGTGGACCTGACAGCGTCAAACAATACAATTTCCTTGGGCCTATCCAAATGAGTAGGTGTTTCTGAAGGCAAGACCCAAGACCTATGCACATCAAATAATTTCTGGTGCAAACAAGAGCCTGAAACTTTACACTGCTGTATAAATGAATGCCTCTGAACACAGCACTGAAAGTGGGGCTAGAGATGGCTGGACAGTTAGGAATAGTGACTGACCTTCCAGAAGACCAGGCATCAAGTCCCAGCACCCAGAAAGCAGCTTACAACTCTACCTCCAGTTCCAGGGGATCTGATGCCCTCCTTCTGGCCCCAGGCATGTGCACAGACATATATGCAGTCAAAACAGTCATAGAAAATATTTTTTAATTATTATTAAAACACTAAAAACTAAAACTCTCTGAAACACTATCTTTAACTATTGGGAATTAGGATAAGTGAGTCTGGCAGTTTGTTTCAGCTTTATTATCAAATAACCAAATGAATAAACTGGGAAAACTGGGAGTAGCAGCAATTCTACCCTTCCTTCCAAAACAAACAAAAAACAAACAAACAAACAAAAAACAACAAAAAACTAACGGGAAGATCTTCACGACAAATGGAAGAAACTGGGGGTGGGGCTTACACAGACCTTGCCAAACTGAATATAAAGAGCACAAGGTTCTTTTAATCTAACTAGCCAGCAACAGTAAATCAGCATCCCCTTTGTCTTAATTTGCTCTTTTACTTCCAAAGCCCGCACCTGGTGTCAATTACAAGACAATTATGAAACAGTTAACATTGATGTCTACTTTAAGAGTTGGGACGGCTAAGTTAAAACTCTCAAGAGACACATTCATTTTCTGAAAAGGGAAACGTCGTGCAAATGACAAAAGCTTTGTTCTCATTTTTCTGTATCTCAGTCTGAGTAGAGGTCACAGTGCATAGGACGTATGCCTTTACTTTTTCTTCTCCTTACTTAGCTCTGGCTGACCTATGTAGTTGAGATGAGCCTGAAACTAGGAGGGATCTGCCTGCCAATAGCTACCAAAGCAGGGATTAAAGGCATACCATCACGACCCAAACTTATTTTCTCTTCCTTGGCTCTATGTTGACAAACAGAACCCTTCGCAAACTTTAAGGACACTGCGATCACCTAAGGGACCTTGCCAAAAGTAAGTTCAAGCTCAGTGGGTGTAAGTGGGTCTGGGAATCTGAGATGTCCAACCAGCTTCCAGATGAGGATGCCAACGGGCAAGAAGTCTTGAAGCACGGAGTTAGAGACACGCGAGACATCAGTGTCTGGGCAGATGTCAGAAAGGTATTCCTTTTCTTATAGCTAAGAATCACCACTTAGTTAATAGAAGTATTTAGCCCTCACGTGCTAAGAGCTGCTGCGGGCACACACTTATCCTAAATCCTTAATGATTAAGCCGGGTTGAAAAGCAACTACCACTATCAAACGCCGAGACCCGATCTGGCTTCTCCTTGCAATTATAACTGTAACTCTTTTGGAATTGAATTACCGTCTCCAAGCCTCAGTTTCTTCAGGTAGCAGTTTTGAGCGGGTAACAGGGTGGGAAAAAAAAAAGGCAAGACAGTAAAATGTCTGGCAAGTACCATGCAAGCACAGAACTAACCCAGTGGGAAACTTCTACTGCAAGCGCTGAGGAGACAGTATCACCAAAGGAGCAGCTAAGTGCACAAATGCCCACCACCTGTGTACACGAGTTTCTCTTGAATGGAGGCCTGCGCGCAGAGGCTCGCAGATTTACAGAAAGAACGCCGCGACATGGACACCCGCTACTCGTAGGGCGGGCTGGCTGGTCAGAAGGAAGAGGAGAGAAGAGCACGTCCGGAGCCGTCCGAGGCAGCCCGCGGGATGCCGGCAGGAGGCGGGCGCAGCGGCCGGCCCGCGCAGCAGCGGCCCCTCGGCCCCACCTCGGCCCCGGCTACGTACCCTCCAGAGCTCCGGGCGTCCGGAGCCTGCCGCAGCATCAGAGCCGCACCCACCACGGCGGACAACGGGCGGCGAAGACCCCGAGCCACGGCCCGACTCAAAGAACCACAGGGCTGAGTCGCTGGCGGCGGAGGAGCTGCAGGCTCCGCGGTGACCCTGTCACCTCTGCTGGCTTTATTATCCCATTGGCTGAAAATGAAGCAACGTGAGGAAGGACACCCAACCAGAGGCGGGATGTTCTCAAACCTAGTAGCTCATTGGTGAGCTAGACCGGACCTATGAGGACCCAGAACACTGAATTGGAACCAAGGGCTCGCCGTCCACGGAGTGCTAAACAAATTTACAGCCATCGTGGCTCCGCGACTACAATTCCCAGGGTTCCCGCGGCAGGAAGGGCTTCTGCTTCTGTGTGCAGACACGCGAACAGAATAGTTTATCTTCAGCAAGTCTTCCAGGTCTGATAAAACAACCTGTAACCCTTCATCCACGTCTGTGCGTCTTTACCCAGAATCTTCGGACGTTTTTTTGTAGTTTTTACTATGAACGTCGACACTGTTTGGCCTCTCTGGATTTCGTTCATTTCTTTTCAGTGCTGCTTTCTAGCAAAGCGAGGGATGCGAAGTGCTTTTGTTGGGTTGGCCTAAGTGATTTGACATTGAAAAGAATTTTGTCTTTTCTCTTGTCAGAGACTTGTGTTAAGAGAGTTCTCCAGTTCATCATGAAGTTTTGTTAATGCTGTTTTCTATTTATCAAAGTAAAGACATACTTGTTTTATCGATACTAGTTACCGAGGAGTTGCTCTAGGTACGTTTTATTTTCCAAAGTATTTCTGAAATTGTTATCCAAGTCTCGCAGGCTAATCTGAAAATAATACATCCATCCACACTCCTTTTTGATCTTCGTTTCTACAATCTTATTCTGACGTGTTGCTCATACATTAAAGTTACAGGGACTTTGTTGTTATTCTTGTTACAAGGAATTTGAAAGGGCTTTAATTTGGAAAGGATGTGGAAGACACCACACCGGACTGTATTCTACGCTATTATCTCCAATATTTTGTAAGTGAATTTATAAACCAGACCGCCACGGCGGAATCTGAGCACTAAGTAGGTAAAGGCTGAAGGCAGACCATTTCAAGTTCAAGCCCAGTTTAGGCTAACTAAAGCTTCACAGAAACCTTGACTTAAAAAGAAAAAAAAAGAAGAAGAAGAAGAAGAACAAAAGAGTCCATCTCTTGAGTTTCTTAATGTTCCCGTGCTCTTGGTTATCTTATTATTAAAACCCAAAATGAAAACAAGTCCAAAGTAAAGCTTGGTAGAAAACAAGAACAAGACTCTAAATAACCATCTCACCTACAGGCAAAAGCCAGTCTGTGTGCTTTATTCACAAAGCCAAGACAGGGATTAGTGGTAAGAGAACATTGAGCCTAAATTAAAAACAGTGAATGTAGAAAGCAGGAAAAAAAAAAAAAAAAAGTAAATATACTAAGTCCAAGGGGCATACCCAGTACAGCACAACCTATCTGGCTGAGTAAGTGAAGACTTGCCCAATATTCTAATAAAAGGTGACTCAGTAATCCAGAAAGGAAAATTCGCTGTTTTTGCTAATGTTAATCTGCCTATTAAGAAAAGACATATAGTATTTTCAGAATTAGTAAGTAATGACAGGTTATTTTGAGCCAGTCGGTGAAAATATGTCTTTACCTATTGAAAATTCACCATCTGAAATTTAATGTATTCACACTGATGCCATTAAAGCTCTGCAAAGTCTAAACTTTGTGCAAAATGCCATTACCAAGAAAAGATGGCTGAAGCTAAAAAGCAAAGGTAGCCTTAACAAAACATTAATTAGTGCTTCCTAAACTCCTGTGAATGGATTACAAGCCTCAGGGAAGTCTTTTAAGTCTTTATGGATTCACATTTCTAGTTTAAAAGTGTCTGAACTTGACACCTGTGAAGTTGTGCTACCTACCATTATCAATCGTTGCTTGGGTCTAGCCACAGGACAGGCTGGTACGTAAAGTTTCTCAACCACTGTTGCTTAAGACAATATTCAGATCTCTGTAGTTTTATTTAACAATCGTCTTTTGAATACACACTCTGTGCCAGAGACAATCTTAGCTATGGTTCAAAGTGAAAAAAAAGAACAAAAAAAAAACCCCACAACCTGCTGTCCTTCTGGCATTTTGATATCAGATAATCCTTTTTCAATTTTGAAATTTTAATCTTGTTTTTAATTTTCTTACAGGTACAGATTATATCCTCCCACCCATTTCTTCTATCTCCCATTTAGTTACCCTTCCCAATTTCACTTCTACTTTAATGTTCTCTTTCATGTTCTGTATACATTCATGATTTTATGTGATTATATAAAATCTAGTGTCTTGGGGCTAGAGAGATGGCTCAGCGGTTAAGAGCACTGACTGCTCTTCCAAAGATCCTGAGTTCAATTCCCAGCAACCACATGGTGGCTCACAACCATCCATAACAAGATCTGGCGCCCTCTTCTGGAGTGTCTGAAGACAGCTACAGTGTATTTACATAAATAAATAAATCTTTAAAAAAAAAAATGTCTAGTGTCTTAGTTAGGGTTTCTATTGCTGCAGTGAAACACCAGGACCAAAGAGCAACTTTGGGAGGAAAGGATTTTCATTACTGTAGGAAAACAGGACAAGAACTCAAACAGGGAAGATCTTGGAGGCAGGAGCTAATGCAGAGACCACGAAGGGGTGCTGCTCACTAGGCCTTCTTATAGAACCCAGGACCACGAGCCCAACGGTGGAGCTACTCTCAGTGGGCTGGGCCTGCCCCCATCAATCACTAACTGAGTCTTAAAGGAGGCATGTTTCTCAATTAAGGTTTCCTACTTTCACATGACTCTGTTAGTGTGTGAAACAAGTTGACACAAGACTAGTCAACAGCCATAGGAACTACAAATGAAAGAAAATATGAGATTTATCTTCCTGAGACTGGCTTAATTAATGTAATATGATTGTCTCCAGGTATGTGTATTTTCCTACAAACAATATAACTTAATCCTTTGAGCCGGGCAGTGGTGGCGCTTGCCTTTAATCCCAGCACTCCGGAGGCAGAGGCAGGTGGATTTCTGAGTTTGAGGCCAGCCTGGTCTTCAAAGTGAGTTCCAGGACAGCCAGGGCTACACAAAGAAACCCTGTCTCAAAAAAAAAAAAAATCATAACTTAATCCTTTGTGGCGAAAAAGATCCCATTCTATGTACATGCCACAGTTTCTTCATCCAGGTGACTTGGTGCCATCATTTAACAATCATGAATAGTGCTGTATTAAACAGTAATGTGCAAATGTCTCTTTGATTGATTTATAGTTTATTGGAAACTTCTGTACCAATTTCCATGGATGCCAGACTAGTTTACAGGACAACAGCTATGAATATGAGTTCCCTTTCATTCACATCCTTGCCAGGATTAGTTCTCTGACCTTCTGATTGGTACAATAGAATCTCAAATTTGTTTTGATTTACATTTCTCACATATTGATCAGGTCTCTTCTGTATACAATTTTTGTAGACTGCTGACTTCGATTAGCCCATTTAGTAAGTAAGTGTGAGTTATTCTTTTTTTTTTATTTATTACATATTTTCCTCAATGACATTTCCAATGCTATCCCAAAAGTCCCCCATACCCCCCCCCCACTTCCCTACCCACCCATTCTCATTTTTTTGGCCCTGGCGTTCCCCTGTACTGGGACATATAAAGTTTGTGTGTTGTGAGTTATTCTTGTTCAGTTTTTTAGTTATTGTATTGTCTGGATATTAATCCAGGATGTTCTTTATTAAGTATTTCCTTTGCATCATAGGAGCCTTTCAATTTCATGAGGTCCCATTTGTCAGTTATTGAAATTATTTCCTAAGCAACTGTAATCCTATTAGAAAGCCCTTGTCTATGCTTTTTTTGGATATCTTTTGCTTTACTTTTCTTCTAACAGTTTCAAAGTCTTGGATCTTGCATTAATGTCTTTGATCTGTTCAGAGTGGATTTTTATGCAGTGTGAAAGGTAAGTATCTAGTTTCATGCTTTTATATGTGTATATCTATCTTAGTTAGGGTTTTGCTGCTGTGAACAGATACCATGACCAAAGCAGCTCTTATAAGGACAGCATTTAATTGGGACTGGCTTATAGGTTCAGAGGATTAGCCCATTATCATCAAGGCGGAAGCATGGCAGCGTCCCAGCAGGCATGGTGCAGGCGGAGCTAAGAGTGCTACATCTTCATCTGAAGGCTGCTAGCAGAATACTGGCTTCTAGGTAGCTAGGATAAGGGTCTTAAAGCCTACACCCACAGTAACACACCTACTCCACCAGGGCCACACCTTCTAGTAGGGCCACCCCCTGGGCCGAGCATATACAAACCATCACAATATCTGTTTTTATTTATTTACTTACTTACTTATTGCTGGGCCAGATGATTTCCTTGACTATTAGTGAGTTCTACACCAATGTGGGCTAAGACTATCAGACTATGAGACAAATAACCAACAGCTCGACCAGGAAGATCGCTCGGCAGCTTGCCACCGATGATGCAAGCTTGTCCTGCTCCAGATCCCTGGAATGTGTAGTTACTTTCCTCCTACTGTGAGGAAATCTTAGGAGCACAAGCAACTTAGAAGAGAATACAGTTAGATATTCAGATAGGTTAGACACAACAACAGTTGTCTAGGGCTCACCTGGAAGTCAGGGGCAGAGAGATCACATTTTTTCTACTCATAGTATTTAAATTAGGGTTTCTATTGCAGTGATAAAACACCATGACAAAAATTGACTTGGAAAAGTTTATTTCAGTTTACAAAGCTACACTACAGTCCATCAACAAAGGAACTCAAAGCAGGAGCCCTGCTTATTGGCTTCCTCATCATGGTTTGCTTAGCCTACTTGGATGTAAAATCAAGGACCACCATCCCAGAGGAGGCACTGCCCATGTAGTAGCTGGATCCTCCTACATCAATCATTAATCAAGAAAATGCCTAACAGATTTTTCCTACAGGCCAATTTTATGGAGGCATTTTCTCAATTGAGGGTCCATCCCAAGTGACTCTAGCTTATATCACACTGAAAAATAAAATAAAAAAACAGGACCATTAACCCCTTGTTAACTTTACACACCAATACAACACTATTAACAGTATCCTTCCCTTTCTTGCCTATCCCCAGGATCTCATATATTGGTATTAATATCATATATAAAACATCCTAACTTCAAAATCACCACAGTCTTTAAAAAGTCAGACACTAAACATATGGACTCTTTTTGAAATGTTCAATATCTTTCTAAAAATCCAATATTTCTAAAACTCCAACGTTTCTCTAAAATATCTAAAGGTTCATAACTAGGTTCCTGTAAAATCAAAATAAGTTAACTGAGTTCCTAATCCAAGAGGGGATGACCAGGGCACAGTCACAATCGAACCTAAACAAAGCCAAAGTCCAACAGTATAAAAGCTCCGTGAGAAACTTCTGGAACCCACTCAGGATCCTCTGGCCTCCAAAGGGCTTAGGGAGTTCCATGTCTCCAGGTCTGCTACATACCGTACACACAGTTTGTCTCATAGGCTCAGGCTTGCTCCACTCTGATGGCCGTCACATTATACTGACCTCTCCAAAAGTCTGCTGTCTCTACTGCAAATGGGATGCACATTTATCACTAGCTTCTCCTGGGCTCTGTTTGGGGACTCTGACCTTGCTTCACAGTGCCACACCTCAACTCTGCTCCATGATCCGGTCAATACTGAGGCTTTTACTGCCACTGAGGCTGCACCTTCACTAACGTCCTCTTCTAGACTCTCTTCAGGATCCTGCCACAGTGTCAAAACCTCAGCTTTTCTGCATGACTCCTTTCAGGCCTTCAAAACCAGCACCACTTGGGTAGCTCTTACACATTACCAAGTTTGGTTGCCAGAATGAGAAGCAACTTTGGCCCCCTCTGTATCCCAGCTCCTGTGTGCTGGCCCCGAGGAAACACTTCTCCGAGGTTTTTGCCAAAGTGATGCTGATCTCTTTAATTGCAGCTGACTCCTTAGTCCTACATGGCCAGTATCAGCTGACCTAGGAAAGCAAAGTTTCGTTTTCACGGTTTTGGTCTCTTGTTAATCACAGCCAAATTTTCCTTTCCCAGTGACTAGAACTACTATTCTTAATTCAAAATAACAAACAAATGGCCCTGATAATGGCCTTGCTTCTCTTTAAACTTCACCAGCCGGGCCTCCAGCGGCAAGATTACTCTCAGCATTATCTTCCAAGTTCACACAACCACAGCTTATTAAGCTCTGAGCACGCCATGGCTTTTCTAGCGCAAAGGTCCAAAGTTCAAACATCCTCAAAACACATGCTCAGGTTTGTCAGCAACATTTCACTCCTGGCACCAATTTTTGTGTTAGTTAGATATCCTTTGCTGTGGTTTCTAGAGGGGGAAAAGTGAGGAAAAGCAATTTGAGGAGGAAAAGGATTACTCCAACATTAGTTCCATGCACATTCCAACATCACAGTAAGCAGGAAAAGAAGCAAAGGTCACGGGGCACTCTGCTTACTGGCTTCCTCAGCCTGCTTTCTTACACAACCCAGGACCACCTGCTCAAAGGTGGCACTGCCCCTAATGGGCTGGGCCCTCCCATATCAATCATTAATCAAGAAGAATGCCCAGCAGACTTGCATACAGGCTAATCTTATGAAAGCATTTTCTCAATTAAGAGTCCTTCCCAAATGACTCAAGCTTGTGGCAAGTTGACAAAAATCACCAAACAAACCAGGACAGAACACTGGGGTGGGAAGGGCAGACTATAAAACATCAAAAGTCTTTTCCTAGAACTGTCTCTTAATGTGGACATTTCACATCCAAAACACTGCACCACATCAAGGAAGGAGAGAACTGATTCCACAGCCTTGTCCTCTGGCACAGTGCACACTGTGGTGGGTATGTCTGCCCTTCAAACTGTCTCTCCATCATCAAACACTCTCTCTCACTCTCGCTCTCCCACTCTCACTCTCTCTCCCACTCTCACTCTCTCTCTCTCTCTCTCTCTCTCTCTCTCTCACACACACACACACACACACACACACACTGTAATTTGCCCTGTGTGGTAACACACACCTGTAGTCACATGAGTAGGGAGATGGAAGCAGGAAGATGAGGGTTTCAACCAGGGCTGGAGGGAGAGCGGTATATAAAGACACTGATGGTCTGAGTTTAGTTCCAGGATCCACATGGTAGAGGGAGAGTACAGACTCCTGGAAGTTGTTTTTTGATATCCACACACATGCCTTAGTATATGAAGTCCTCTTTTACACAATAAATATTGAAAGCAAATTTAGGTGGTACGGTGCAGCTCTGTGGTAAAGGACTTCCCTAGCATATTCAAGGCCCTTCCTTTCTCAGCAATAGAACATCAAAACCCTCAAATGTGAGCAGGTAGCACGTCACAGCATGTCTATGGGAGTTAGTTCTCTCCTTTTGGAGGATCCGTAGGCAGTTAATCATTGCTGGGGGAGGGAAATACATGTTTTTCAGAAAACTGCAAGTTGTCCATGATAATCTGCTTAACCCAACTAAATTCATTGGTTCACAAAGAAGGAAGGAAGTAAGAGAAAGAGGCAGGAAGAAGGGAGGGAGGGAGGGAGGGAGGGAGGGAGGGAGGAGATCAGAAACAGGAGGAGGGCAGGCAAGAGAGGATGATAAAGGATGACTATGTCAAATACTCTATATACATGATGAACATCTAGTGCAATCCATTCTGCATATAATTAATATGTGCTTTAAAATGCATAAAAGGTGTCAGTAGACAACATAATCTGGAATATTACTGATAGAGACAAAAACAGAATAAAACCCTATAATATTTGCCATAAAATGAAAAATGTAGCCAGAAAACCTGAAAAGGAAGGCAAACTCATGTCTGTCGGTAAATACAATGTAATGTAAAAGTAAGAGCAATCCCTTGGATATCTGATGGCCAAGTCTAGGTCCCACCATGATGACAGCAGGTACAGTGAGCAGGGCAAGGACTCCCATTCAGTTCTGTGAAGATGTAAATTTGCACAGCACTGTAAAGAGCAGTGAATCAAAATCTATTCCAGAAAATACTACACTTTGACCCAGCAATTGTGACCCGAAGACTAAAGATTCTGGGGCTGGAGAGATGGATCAGTAATTAAGAGCACTTATGTTAGGTGGCTCACAACAGCCTGTAACTCCAGCTCCAGGGGAATTCAACAAGCCTCTTCTTGCTTCTGCAGATATTCACAGGCACAAGCGTAACTCTAATTATTATTATTATTATCATTATTATTATAAAAATCAGCAGCAGCAGCAGCAGCAACCATCACCATCATCATAAGGAATCTTTAGCCAGGTGTGGTGGTATATACATTATATCACAGCACTTCAGAGGCAGAGGCAGGTGGATCTCTGTGAAGTCACAGGCAGCCTGATCTACACAGTGAGATCCAGGGCAGCCGGGGCTATTTAGTGAGACTCTGTCTCAAGAAGAAAAAAATAAAAAAGAGAAGAGAAGAGAAGAGAAGAGAAGAGAAGAGAAGAGAAGAGAAGAGAGAAGAGAAAAGAAAAGAAGAGAAAAAAGAAAAGACAGACAGAGAGAGAGAGAGAGAGAAAGAGAATAGTATATATTTAAAGATAGCTCAGCATTTAAGAGTACATACTGCTCTTACAGAAAAACTAAGTTTGGTTTGTGGTACCTACGTCAAGCAGCTTATAATACCTGTAAGTTCAGCTCCAAATCGGACACCTTCTTCTGGCTTCCAACCACACCTGGACAAATGTGGCAAAATCATGGAATACACATAAAATAAAAGTAAATCTTTTTAAAAGTCTATTTAAGCATGGTGATGCCCATCTGTCATCCCTGCTATCAGAAGGCAGAAGGAGATATAGCTCTGGGTTTGAGGTCAGTCTGGTTTACATAGACAGTTCCAAGACAGCCTGGCCAATAGATTCATAGAGAAACCCTGACTGAAAAAAAAAAAAAAAAAAGAATGAATCTGAAGATTCTAAGGTCCCAGTGAGTACATGCTATTTCCACTGTTCTTTGTAACCCACTGGAACTGAATAGTAAAACTTTGGTGCTGAAGATACCGAATATTTTGCTTGCAAAGAGAAATTAAGCTGGAACTAAGCTAGCGGTCGCCTCCCTATTGGACAGTGTTCGTAATACTAGGACATATTATGCAGATTCCTGGGGGGCAAAAAATCAGCAGTTTTACCCAGCTGTGAATCCTGCAAAACCTTCAAGGCAAGATATGCCTGTTGGAACCCTGGCATAGGAGTAACCAGTTACTGTCTGACTGGATTTGAGGTCTGTTCCACAAGAAGGGATCCATGCCTAGTACCATAAACATGATCAAAAATCTCATGGCTGGGAGCTCATAATCTGCAGGGAGCAGAGAACTTGTTAATGTTGTTTTTGTAAATGGACCTGGTATTAGCTTCTCTTTTCAGTAGGCAGTGGTTAATGCAGAGTCTTGTATCTAGACAAAGTTCTGAGAATATGTGACCACTGAGTGCTGAGTTCTAAATGAGACGTCACTGTCACCGTCTCCACCTTCTGAAGATTTCAGAAGAGGAATAGGATTGTAAGAGCCAGAGGATACAGAAGATTACTGCTAGTTGCTGTCTTCTTGACGTGACCTGACCATTGCACCCATGAAATTATAGTGGCTTTGGTTACTGTCACAAGACCTTCACAAGATGGAACATGTCAATATTCCATCTTGGATGAAGGGAAACTCAAAAATCCTACCCCCTCTTGAGGAGCTATTGATGACTCATGGTTGCTGTGGAAGGGAGAATCATTTTCTTCAGAGGCATAGCCATTGTTAAATGCTCTTGTAACACCCCCCCCTCCCCCCCCCACACAACCTATGCTCACATAAGCCACCCTAATTAAATTAGATGGGAATCTTAGTTAGGATTTTACTGCTGTGAACAGACACCATGACCAAGACAACTCTTATAAGGATAACATTTAATTGGGGCTGGCTTACAGGTTCAGAGGTTCAGTCCATTATCATCAAGGTGGGAGCATGGCAGCATCCAGGCAGACATGGTGCAGGTAGAGCTGAGAGTTCTACATCTTCATTTGAAGGCTGCTAGCAGAATACTGACCTCCAGGCAGCTAGATGAGGGTCTTAAAGCTCACATCCACAGTGACACACCTACCCCAACAAGGCCACACTCACTCCAACAAGGCTACACCTCCAAGTAGTGCTACTCCCTGGACCAAGCATATACAAACCATCACAATGGTGGCTCTTAATCTTCCTAATGTGGCCTTTAATTCAGCTCTTTCCAATGTAGTGACCCCCAACCATAAAGTTATTTCAGTGCTATTCAAAACTGTGATGAATCATAATGTAAAAGTCTGATATGCAGGATGTCTGAAATGTGACCCCATGAAAGTGTAGTTCACCCCCCCTCAGGGGGTGGAGAGACACAGTTTGAGAACCACTGATCTAAACCATAGAAACAAAAAATGCATATAAATTTATGAGAAGAATGATGTTTAGTGCAACACGGTTCATAATAGATGACTATCTTAGTTACTTTTGTAAGGGTTCCTGCAGATGCAAGCAGAGCGACATGTATGTGAGGCAAGAAGGAAATCCCGTTCAACACAACTGAGTTAGCCTCTGCTACTTCAAACTTCTAGAGACTGACATTGAGCCGTTTATTTTAGACATATTTAAGTACAGTACAACTCTGAGCAAAGGTTTTCTCATGACAATTATAACAATATTTTGCCTAGTATATGTAACCTCTTTCATAATGATAGGTTTTATAGCATAAGGGCCTAGGATCTAGTGTGGTCTCCATCACACAGATAGGGAGGAGGTCACCAGCCTATAAAGAATATGTGACATCTCCCCTACGGTTGGTTTCTATTGACTGAGAGGTAAAGATAAAGGTGTAAGCAGGAAGAGTCTGGGATTAACTTAATAGTCTGGGGGATTCAGGAGAGGCCTGGCCTCAAAGACAGCACAGCTCACTAGGCTATTAACAGTATCCATTCCCAGTGGAAAACAGCTATATACATTTGTATGCTTAGATTTTTCAAAACCTATTTTTAATAAGGGTTCTTAAATGCTTTAATGGCTCTTATAGCCCACCACTTCACACATTCCTTCCATTGAAGAGGAGAACCTATCTGCTTATCATCCCTCATGCTTATCTATGAGCACAAAGACCGTGTGTCCTCCCCAACTTTTATATTTCTGTGAAGAGATACCACAACCAAGGCAACTGTGATGGTTTGTATATGCTCAGCCCTGGGAGTGGCACTATTGGATGATATGGCCCTATTAGAGTAGGTGTGGCCTTGTTGGAGAAAATGTGTCACTGTGGGTGTGGGCTTTAAGGCCTCATCCTAGCTGCCTGGAAGTCAACATTCTGCTAACAGCCTTCATATGAAGATGTAGAACTCTCAGCTCCTCCTGCACCATGCCTGCCTGAACGCTGCCATGTTCCTGCCTTGATGATAATGGACTGAACCTGTGAGCCCTTAAGCCAGTCCCAATTAAATGTTGTCCTTATAAGAGTTGCCTTGGTCATGGTATCTGTTCACAGTAGTAAAACTCTAAGACAGAAATATAAAAGAAAGCATTTACTGGGGGTTTGCTTAGCTTCGGAGGGTCAGTTCATAACAATCATATTGTCAGGCATAGCAGCAGGTAGGCAAGGTGGGGGCAGTACCTGAGAGTTTACAGTTTTGATCCACAAGCAGGGGCATGAGATTGGATCTGTAGTGGGCTCTTGAAACTCTTAAAACCCATCCCGAGTAATACACTTCCTTCAAGGACACTTCTAAGCCTTCCCCAAAAGAGTTCCACCAACTATGGATCAACCATTCAAATATAGGAGCCTAGTGGAGGCATTCTCATTCAAACTGCCATCATAACAAAAGCTATAGTGGCTCTCCAGCAGCCCTTCAGGCCTCCAGCACCAACTTGGGACTGAGTCGTCCAGCCTTGTGGGCTGAACAACTACTGGATTCTCAGACTTTCCATCCTGAGACAGCAATTGTTAGACTCCTCAGACCATATTCAGCAAGTCAGTCTAATAGATCCCCCTTTGATGTATACATTCTATCAGTTCTGTCCCTTTAAGGAACCCCATTTAATATGAAAGGCTAGGCAGAAGGATTGTGAGTTCCAAGTCAGCCTGGACTATGCAGAAAGTTGAAAAACAAGCAAAAGCTGCCTCAGCAAGGATGAATGGAATGTTCGGAGGTCATGGTTCAGTGGTAGACGTGAGGTGAGGGCTCATTCTGAGAACCACAAAAATTAATAAGAACAATAAGGTAAAAAGAAAGAATTAGTGGAACATTTGAGTAAATCATGATAGTTCTAAAGGCTTTGGGCCATTGTATAACCACAAATAAAAACAGGTCAGAACTCAGATAGTGGTGTAAACATATAGCACCAGGACAAGGGAAACAGGTAGGAAGACTGAGTTTGAGGATAGTCAGAGCTACAAAGTGAGACCTTGCCTGAAAAGCTCAAGGAGATGGGATATGGCCCAGTGATTGAGAAGCAGTTGCTGCGATTTCAGAAGGTTCAGGTTTGACTCACAACTGTCTGTACTTAAGTTCCAGGGGACTGGTTCCATTTAGTTCCATTGCCATCTTCTGACCTCTGCAAGCACCAGTCATGTACATGATACACAGGTAAAATATCCGTACACATTAAATAAATCAATCTAAAGATTAAAATAATGAAATGTAATTTAACTAAAAACAAATGAAGTCTAGAGTTGTATAAACAGCATTGTAAGATTACAGTCTTAAGTAGTACCAGAAAAGCATATATAAGCATATATAAAAAAGCATATGTAAAAAGCATATATAAAAAATGATAGCAGAAATATTTAAATATTATTTTATGTGTATGGGATTTTTGCCTGCATATATGTGCAGGCATCATGTGCATGGCTGATGCCCACCAAGGTCAGAAGAAGGCACTGGATCCCCAAGGAACTAGAGTTGCAGGCTGCATGTGGGTGCTGGAAAAGGTCCTCTGCAAGAACAAAAAGTCCTCTTAATTGCTCTTCAGTTACTGCTCTTAACCATCCCTCTCACCCCATCCCATCTCATACATGAGTACATAAGCCATGTCTGATAAGATTATTAAAAATACAGAAAGGTATACCTAGCTTTCTCAGTTGAAATGAGTGGGACAGGATGTGAGCCGTCTTGGGCTTCTATTGCTGTGATAAACACCATGACTGACAGCAGCTCGGGGAGAAAGGGGTTTGTTTCAGCTCACAGTTGCCTCTATCACATGGGAAGTCAGGGCAGAAACTTAAACAGGGAACATGGAGCCATGCTACTTGCTCACCAGACTCACAGTTTCTTATTCCTCTCAGAACTACCTGCTCAGTGATGACACTGCCGACAGAGACTAGGCCCTCCCTCATCAATCACTCATTAAGAAAATGTCCCCACTTGCCTATAGGCCAACTTGATAAAGACATTTATTTTTCTCAGTTGAGTTTCCTTTTCCCAGATAACTCTAGCTTGTGTCAAGTTGAACAAAACAAAACAGAACACCGTAATCATTACAGGAGTCCACAAAAATAAAGAAAAGTTAAAAAGCAAGGATAACATTACTTGGAAATGGGATATAAAATCCTTTTTTTGTATGTGATTATTTTGCATTAAGTGAAATCATTTATGCAAGTCTTATTCTCTCTCTCTCCTGTCTGTCTTCCTGTAAGTTCTCTCTCTGCCTCTTTCTCTGTCTCCATCTCTCTTTCTCATGCTCTCTCTGTCTCCTCCTCCCTTCCCTTTGTCTGACTCTGTCCCTCTGACTCTATTTTCTCTGTGTGTTGGGGAGTGTATGTGCCTGAGTATGAGTGTGGATGCTTCTAATGCAAGTCTTCTTCATGCTTAGGAAAAGGCTCTACCATGAACCTACACATTTATGACCATATATACTCTCCTCTCTGAGCTAACTTCCTCTGCCAATAATAGCAATGAAATTTAGACAGTTTCTATTCAAATCTATTTCCAGTGTATGGAACACAGATTGGAAAGACTGATTTGGCCTTAACTGGTTTTGGATGATGGTGCAGTAAAGCAAACTGTGTCTTCAATGGATCTGTAGGAGACTCCCTTATTTATCTCTAATGCCAATCTGGGTGTGCACATGATTAAACCCAGATGCATTATGAAGAGATATGTGCAGTAGAAAATGAATATATTACGTATCAATTGAAATAGAGAACCACCCCAACTATACCCCCTACCTTGAAAACCATCACTCATGCATCATGTGTCAATACTACCAGTATTTGTTTCATCAGATCTGTACAGTTGCTTTGCTTTTAAACAAAGTTACCTTACTACTTCTATGAATCTATGGGAGCCCTGATTCAGTCCTTTCATTTATAGTTAGGGACCTGTACACATCTAGCCCAGATCTTGACCACAGGTAACATTTTGGTCTATTTGGGCAGTTCAGCCCAGCATGGCCCGGAAGGCAGAGGAGAACAGCTAGGAGCATGGAGAAGAAAAAGTGAGTCTAAGGGGTCGGTCAAGGTATGGTATAGATCCCAAGAGCACGCCCCTCACAACCATTTCATGTCTACCTCCACCCTCCACCTGTAAGAGCCTAAGCAGCCTGTACACCCTACCTGCCAAGGACCAGGTAACTCCCTGGAATCTTGTAAGTTATACTTCTTGGAAAAGAGCAAAGCCACATTGGAAATTCGATGGCCATATGGTTTTGTCCTTTAAAAGCCCGTATGACTTGTGGCTTGCCATCACTTGCTGTGACTCCAGAGAGTGGACCTTACTCTGGTAAGTCTACCCTAATCAGTACTTAATTAAATCTTGCTTCAAATTTGACTCAAAATTGTGGAATTGGTTTTTCTTTCACAAAGTTCCAGATTAACACACCACTTTCAATAATGCTGCTATATTAAAAATCTTTGCTTTTGGATCTAAAATGTGCCCCCCCCCCCGCTACTATTCTTGAGCCCTTGTCTCCCAGCTGTCAGTGTTGTTAGGCAAGGGTGTAAAGCCTTAGGATGTGGGGGCAAGCTGTAGGAAATGGCTCTCTGAAAAGGGAGAGGTGTCACATTTATGGCTCAGCAGGCTTCCTGTCCATCTCTGCTTCCTGACAGAGAGATACAGATGCACAGCCTCATGCTCCATTACACAGCTATAAGCTGCCCTGGCTGCCATTCACACCACCACAATGGACTACATCCACAAAGCAGAGCCCAAATAAACGTTGTTTTGCCTGCATGTATGTCTGTGTACCTGCATATATGTATGTCTGGTGCCCACTGAGGTCAGAAGAGGGCATTAGATGCCCTGAAACTGGAGTTACAGGCAGTTGTGAGCTATCACATGGGTGCTGGCACTTAAACCCAGGTCCTCTGGAAGAAAACCTATTGCTCATAACTAATGAGCGATCTCACTAGCCCTAAGTCTTTACTCTCTCAAGTTTATTTACAGCAAGGACAAAAATAACAGAGTCTGGCAGGCAGTAAGTGGTGAGTCCACTCTAGGTCTAAACCTTCACGAGTTAATCATCTCTGGAGGAGCCAGAAACACTTCCAAAGATGTGCTGTACTACTGCCCAGGGCTTGTCTCAGTCCAGTTGTTCTCAACAAAATGAACCATCACAGAGAATCTAACTAAGCAAGTCATCTTTTTAACAATAGTTGGTTAAAAAAAAAAAAAAGAAAGAGAATCAAATCAACCATAAAACTTGCATTTTCACTAAGAATTATATGTAAAGGTAACAAAAACAGTGGTAGAACACTTCTGTATCATGTAGAGATCTGAGCTCCATCTCCAGTGTTATGAAATAAAACAAAAAAAGAAGAATGAAAGAAAGAAGTAATTCAACCTGGTTTTCTTCTAGCTGTGTGTCTCTTTTTTAACTATTTAGGTAACAAATAAAGGAATAACTAAATAGCACTCTTTGGGAACCTTTAATGATCACCAATAATCAATATTAAAATTACAAAACAAAACCTAAAACAAACAAAGAAACCAAACCAGGCATGGTGGTGCCTATGAACCTAGCACCCAGGCAAGAGAACCTCAGGTTCAAGGCCACTCTGGGTGGTAGAATGAGGACAAAGCCAGTGCCTGAGCTGTATAACAGGAAACCATACCTTAAGAAACAATTGGCAAATCATTATGTGCTTTCTGATGGAATGGCACCCTGCCACTTATGATAGAATCCAGCCAATCTGAATCAGATCCACCCTTTACACATGAGCACCAGCTTATAGACAGCGAAAGGAAACAGAGATCTCTGTTAAATGTCACTGCAGCTAGCAATAGCCAGAATGTGAGAAATTCTAAAGAACAAAAGTAAGTTTCTTAACAGAAACAAATAAATAAAAGGGAAAAGTGGAATATCTGTACGTTACAATAGATCATAGAGAAATAGCCACAAATGCAAGGTGTGGCTTTCTTGGGAGACCCATCCAGTTAAACTAAGTAAATAAAAGCTATCTCAGAGGTTTATCACAAATAAACAGGAGAACCAAAAGCTTCAAGACTCATCTGAACAAATGAGGAAACCAAACCAAACCAAGCACGATAAGCTGGAGTATCATCTGATATTAATAAGTAAATTGATCTTGGGTTGATTACACATAACCAAATTGTCTGGGAAGTGAAGGCAAAAGGACCAAGAATACAAAGCAAGTCAGGGCCACCTAAGACCCTGTCTCAAAAAACAAAGACAATAAAACAAAGCAAGCATTTTAGTTCTGATTATGTATTACAGCTATATTTTAAAATGACTTCTTGTCCTTTAATTGTATACATTGAAACACTTCTCAATGGAATGACTTAGCTGGGGTTCGTTTCAGAAGAATCAGAATGGGATGTAGCTCGAGGAAGTGGTAGAACACTCACTTAGCAGGTACACCAGATACCACGCACTGCGGCAAATGGCCGGAATCCCAGCACTGGAGAGGTAAAGCAGGATGTGCAGCTCAGGCTCACCCTCAGTTGCAGAGCAAAGCCAGCGTGGAGACATAAGGCAGACCCAATTCAAGAGAAGACAAAACCCAGCAAAACGCAAAGCACCGGGCAAGCAACCAAAGAAAGCAAACAAAGACGAATGTCCGCCAAAAGGCTACACGAACTCGGGCAAATAAAAAACGAAAGAATCATCAGGCCAGTGAGATGGTTCAGTGAGCAGGGGCACTTGTTTAAAGACCTGATGACTTGTGTTTGAGTCCCAGGTACTGCAAGGTGGCAGAAGAGAGTGACTCCTAAGAGTTTTCCTCTGCATCATGAATTTTGCAGGTGAGTGGATGGAACTAGAAAATACCATCCTGAGTGAGGTAGCCCAGACCCAAAAGGACATGCATGGTATGCACTCACTGATAAGTGAACATTAGCCAAGAAGTTCAGAATACCCACGCTACAACTCACAGACCATAGGAAGCTTAACAAGAAGGAAGGCCCAACTGTGGATATCTGAAACCCACTCAGAAGGGGAACAAAATAATCATGGGAGGCAGAGGGAGGGAGGAAACTGGAGAGAGGGGAGAGAGAGGAGGAGCAGGAGCAGGTATGGGGAGAGACAGGAGGGACGGCCAGAAGATCAGGAAAATGAATCAAAATATGAGGTAGTCGGGGTTGGGAGGCAGAGGGGAACTTCTAGAAAGTCCCAGAGACCTGGGATGTGAAAGGCTACCAGAACTCAATGGGGATGACATTAGCCAAAATGCCCAACAGTTGGGAGGTGGAACTGAAAGAGACCACCTTCAGGAGATAGACATGGCCCTCAGTTGAGGCAGGGGGCCACCGGCTCATCTTCAAAATTTTTAATCCAGAATTGTTCCTGTCTAAAGGGAACACAGGAACAAAATTTGAGCAGAGACTGAAAGAAAGGCCACCCAGTGACCAGCCCAACTTGGAATCTATCCCATATTAACACCAAATCCTGACACTATTACGAGGGCCATATTGTGAATGCAGACAAGAACCTGGCATGGCTGTCCTCAGAGAGGCTTTACCAGCAACTGACAGACAAATGCAGATACTTACAGCCAATCATTGGATTGAGGTCGGGGGCCAATATGGAGTTGGAGTTAGAGGAAGGACTGAAGGAGCTGAAGTGGATAGCAACCCCACAGGAAGAACAACAATGTCAACTAACCCGGACCCCTCAGAGCTCCCAGAGACTAAGCCAAAAACCAAAGAACCATAGTCTGGTTCCTGGCCCGGACCATATATGCAGCAGAGGGCTGCCTTGTCTAGCCTCAGTGGGAACAGATGCGCTTAATCCCGTGGAAACTTGATACCCCAGGGAAGAGGGGTGCTGGTGGGGGTGAGAGGAGTGGGCAGGAGTGGGAGCACCCTCTCAGAAGGAGTGAAGAACTTGGGGAGGGGAGACCGAAAAGGGGAGCAACTTTTGGAATGTAAATAAATAAAATAGTTTAATAAAAATTAAAAAAAAAAAAAGAGTTGTTCCCTGATCTCAATACCACAGGTTCCATGGTATTTTTATGCCTATGAATGCACACACACACACACACACACACACACACACATACACACACACACACAGAGAGGCATAATTTTTTTAAAAATTTAATGAATCAGAGGAAGGAAGAGCCTATAGAGGTAGCAGTACTGTAGACTACTGATTGCTGAAGGTGGCTTTTATGAAAACTGGACAGAAAGAAAAAAGGATCCTCTTCACCTTGGAATCTGGCTAAAGCCTCTCGCTACCAACAAAGCAAGAATTCCAGAACAATTAACAACTGCTTAGGGCCTCTCTCCCTTCCAGATGTCAATCTGTAATCTTCTAGAAATCTCACCATAAACCTCACTTGTAGGGAAAAAATGTACTAAGCTCTTTGTGCAACTCTAGTGACTCATAGCTTGACTTTACCAGATCATAATTCTATCCAAGTTATCTCAGGGGCCACACTATAACCCCAGAGGATGATGGGATGTAAGCGGAGAGACATATGGTGAACTCTGAGACCATTGCAACTCTCTTGAAGAACCTATAACAACACTTGTCTGTGTCTAGCTTAGATTCTGCGACTCCTCTTTGAGAAGCACACATCCATGCTCTTGACTGTGCTGGTCTATCAAAACGCCTCTAACCAGGTGGTGGTGGCCCACACCTTTAATCCCAGCATTTGGGAGGCAGAGGAAGGCGGATCTCTGTGAGCTTGAGACCAGGCTGGCCTACAGATCGAGTTCCAGGACAGACAGGGTCTGTCTTAAAAACAACACAAAGAAAGGGGAAAAAAAAAGTCTTTTTAAAAGTATGTGTGTCATATCCTCACACAGAAACATATATACAGAAATAAAAATAGATCTTAAACACAAATTCTGTGTGTGTGTCCAGGTGTCACAGCATGCATGTAGAGATCAGAGGGCCACTTAGGTGTGTTTCTTCTTACTTTCCACCTTGTTTGTTACAAGGTTTTTTAGTGTGTGTCAGTGCATACCCAGGCTAGTTGGCAAAGGGAGATTCTCCTGTGCCTGCCTCCTGCCCCAGGTGTCAGGCCTGGGGTAAAGGCTAGCATACCTGGTTAAGTGGGTTAGAAGGATCTAAACTCAGGTCTCAGCGTGCACAGTAAGTGCTTCATCCACTGAGTCATCTCCCAAGCCTAAACATGGCTTCAATAAAACCTCCAACACTGCTTGACAGTGACTAGTCTTCAAATTATTTTCTGCATTTAACATTATGAGTCCTTGAATTCCTCAGCCTGTTGCAGATGCCAGTCTGGAATATGACTCTGCCCTTCTCCATTGACACATACTGTAGGATTTCTATCACACTTTTTCTTCAGTGTATGTGATGCTTTGGTCATATTTAGATTAAAATTGATTCTAACCAAGAACCCTGTGCGATTCGTTTCCTACACCAAGGCTGCTAAGCCAAGGTAAAAGCAGCGCAAGAAGAAATGAATCTTGATTGCTAGAAGCGACCCCATGTAAATAACTTAATCTGTATTACCAAATGCGACTGTCACTCAGCCTGGCATGGGACGGGTTAACGAGGTCATTATTCCGTCTCCTGTCTTACTAAACACTGGATCATAAGGGCAGGAATTTCTGGTTTTGTCCTTTTTTTGGGGGGGGTCTCTGTGATAAAATGAAATTGACCTTAGAATGGCAGATGCTATACAGTAGTCCTCAAGGATTCTCTGAGCTGTCCTGTTGGGACCAAAGGCACACAAAGTCAAAAGAAAAATTTCTTTGCTACATTTATTTATTTTGTGTATGGGAATGTGTCTTAGTAACCATGTGGTAACCATGACCAAGGCAACTCTTATAAAAGAAAACTAATTGGGACTGGTTTACAATTTCAGAGGTTTGGCCCATTATCATCATGACAGAAAGCATGATAGCATCCAGGCAGACATGGTTCTGGAGTAGTGGAGCGTTCTATATCTTGATCCAAAAGCAGTCAGAAGATTAGCTTCCAGGGAGCTAGCAAAAGGTTCTGAAAGTTTTCCCCCACAGTGACACACTTCTTCCAACAAGGCCACACCTCCTTATCGTGCCACTCCCTGGGTCAAGCATATTCAAACCACCACGGGGTCCCAGTATCAAATACAGGCTGTGAAATTTGGTGGCAACAGCCTTCATTTAGTGAGGCATCACCCTGGCCTCTGAAAGTCAAAGGGCCTTTTCAAGACAACTGCTGATTCATTTCCCTCTCTTCATTCAAATGGCAGACAGTTCAGTTATTCAAGATTCTTTCAGAAAAAGCAGAACTATCCATTTGGGGGATGGGGAGCCCTCCAGGATCAAATATACTAAAGAAAAAAACCTCCATTTTCTTCTAATATCCCCAAGTGGATTGCCCTGTAATATCTGCCATTTGTTCCAAACCACCTTAGTGGGAGTTTGTGCATATATATTAGTAGCTCCAAACTGTAATGTAGGAACCAATGAGCTTGTGGGAGAGAAGCTGGACTCATCATCTCTTACTTCCTATCAGCGTACTACAGATTGTATCAAGCCTAATGCACAGGCAGTTTACCGAAGCTTAGCTGAGTGCTTCTGTCTTGGTATTTTACAAAAGTATCACAGAGGTGTTAGTTGTGGCTGCAGTCATTTCAAGGCTTCGGCAAGAGGATCTTTCTCATGCTGAAGCCACATGGCTTTTAGTAGTATGTAGGCTGCCACAGACTGAACACTGGACTTTTATTGCTGCCTGTTGACCAGAGAACCCCTTGCCATTGGCTTTCCTCAGAGTGAGGGAAAGAGAGACAAGAGTAGGCAAGCCAAGGTCAAGGCTGAGATCTTTTTGCAACCTGATCTTAAAATCAGCATCCGCAGGCACTTGCTATATTCTCATAAGAACTATGTTACTAACTCCCATCCCTGTTCAAGGAGGAATTACACTAGGAGGTGGACCTTAATGAGGTAGCTATCTCAGGGCTATAAACAAATAATTAATAAACATGATAAGGACCTGGAGAGATGGGTCAGTGTTTAAGAGCACTTGTGTGCAGTCATGAGAACAACATTCAGATCCCGGGACCCACTTAATGAGACACATAAAACTTCAGCTTTGAGGAAGGCAAAGCCTCACTAAGAAACTGAAAGCCACAGATGCAGGGAGAGATCTCGTCTCCAAGGAAGAGGTGAACAGGATTAGAGGAGGAAAGCTGAGGTCCTTTCCTGGCCTCTACACACATGCACAGGCCATATACTCTCACAGATATATACAAATACAAACAATTCTTTTCAAAGTTTTTATTCACATATTTATGTATATGAGTGCTCCATCTGCATGCAAGTTTACAAGCCAGAAATGGCATCAGATCCCATTATAGATAGTAATGAGCCATCATGTAGTTGCTGGGAATTGAACTCAGGACCTCTAGAAGAACAGGCAGTGTTCCTAACTACAGAGCCACCTCTCCAGCTCATCAAGTAATTCCTAAAAACAAACAACATGGTGAACATAAATCAGTTTTGTCAGCTCACAGTGTAAGTTCAAAGATACGCCAGCAGTCACCAGAATACTTGGTATCTAAATCTTTGTTTTTAAACTCCATTCTAGGGCTCCTTCAAGAAAGGGTTGATTATCCATTTTGGAGCAAGAAATACACAAAATGAGTCAGGAGTATGGACTTAACCCACAATAAAAGGGCCACATAAGCCAACCCAAAAGAGCTTCATGAGTGCCTTGTGCAAAGAAATAAAAATCACAGGATAAATTTAAAACAACACATAGTTGTGTGTGTTTAAGTCTACATTAGTGATTAACTATAAATAAAAGAGGAAAATTTTTCCTGATAATGAAATTCCCAAACTGTGTGTGCGAATGTACCTGGGTTACTCTGTTTACTCTTTCCCAGAGTTGAGACTTCATCCTATAGTCCTGTCCTCATAAATGTGGGCAGGGTTTAGGACTTGTCTTAAACATATGCAGAACCTACACACACACACACACACACACACACACACACACACACGAGGACAACATGTTCTTGTGGGTATTATGAGTCAAATATCTCCATATGTAGCATTTTCCTGCTTATAATCATAGGTTAATTATATAGAAAAACCCAGACAATTTCAAATCTAGGTCCACTATACAAAAATATCTGACTATATGCCTCAAAACTGTAACAGTCACGTCAAACTCATGAAGAATAAGATGTAAAAAAAAGAGGAGTGTAGACCAAGGTGATTTGATGACTAAGTGCCACGTGTGGTGCAGTCCTTGCAGTAATAAGATCTGAATAAAGTCTGGAGTTTTTTTGTCAGTAATTGTCTTAGTTAGGGTTTCTATTGTTTCAATAAAACACCATGACCATAAAGCAAGTTGGGAAGGAAAAGTTTATTCAGCTTACATTTTCATGTTGATGTTCAAAGGAAGTCAGGACAGGAACTCAAGCAGGGCAAGAACAGGGGGAGGAAGGCAGGAACTGATACAGAAGCCATGGAGGGTGCTACTTACCGGCTTGGTTCTCATGGCTTGCTCTGCTTGGTTTCTTATGAATCACTGGATTACCAACCCTGGAATGTTACCATTCATCAAGGGCTGCGCTCTCCCTCACTGGTCACTAAGTGAGAAAAATGTCTTACGGCTGGATTGTATAGTTGTTTTCTCAACTCAGGCTCCTTCCGCTCTGATAACTTTGGTCTGATAATTTCATTTCAAGTTGATATTAAATCAGCCAGTATAGTAGTAATGTGTGAGTGTTGGATTTCTAGTTTGTAAATGTATCACAGTAATGTAAGATTAGGGAACACTGGGTGAGGTAACATCAGAACTTTTCCTACCCCTTGGCACTTTTCTGTAAAACAAATATTTTTTTTCTTTCAAAAAGCAAATCTTGCTGGGCAGTGATGGCGCACACCTTTAATTCTAGCACTCCGGAGGCAGAGGCAGGTGGATTTCTGAGTTCGAGGCCAGCCTGGTCTACAGAGTGAGTTCCTGGACAGCCAGGGCTATACAGAAAAACCCTGTCTCGAAAACAAAACAAAACAAAACAAAAGCAAAGCAAAACAAAAGCAAAGCAAAGCTTAAAAGTTCAAAAGCATAAGGACTGCAGGTCTTTCTTCGATTAGATCCTGGCTGGATGTATTTCAAACTCTCTTTTTCCTTCACCAGGGTTTGGTACCAGGCACCATGTTGATAGGCTCTTTGTGTTATTGTATTGAATGAGATGGCACACAGCTTGGTCAGAATTCTTAGAAATGATTCCATTACTGGGAGAAACAATAATTTGTGATAAAATTACTCAGGTTTAAGTCACTGCACCTTCATCTAGATTGTCAAAAAGTTCAGGGCCACTCCAGGGCACTTGAGGGTAAAGCAAGGTGGGAAGGGAGGGAAGTTGTAAAGAAAAAATCAAATCAAATCAAAACAAAACAAAAAACAGGTTTTAAGCCATCTCCAACTGATGGGTGCTTTCAGATACCCTTCTTCTTAAACATAGACAATCACATAGGCCTGTGTGGTGGCAGGCAGCTGAGAGTCACCTGTGGGTCACACAGCTGGTGACCAGGGATCCTGAGGCAACTAATAGCTTAGCAGTAAATCCTACAAGTATCATTGGAATGGTCGCCCTGGTGTGTGGTCCCTACCAGTTCACTTCAGCAGCTTTTGTCTTTTCATCAGCCTTCAGACCAAGCACCCCTCCCTGAACTGCTCTCTCAGGCTTCTCTCTCCCAGCCTTGGTCACAGCCTGTCAGGCCCTTTTGTACTTAAAACGTTATAACACTTGGTCACATATATTAATTAACCTTGTTTTGATCTCCCTGCCTTTTGGTAGGCTTACTCAGGGTGTGGTTCAAGGCTTAAAAAACAAACAAACAAACAAACAAACCCCACCAACTTTGTACTGTCATAATGGGCTCCCAACGAGCCGTTGCTGAGTAACTGAATTGAAGCTCTAGGTGAAATCCAAAGCAGTAGCCAGGAGGAATTTAGGCCATCCAGGGTAAGAACACCAGCGCTCCAATGAGAGGGTAAGAGAGAAGGCGAAGTAGCAACAGCTGCTGCCCACTTCCCACCTCAACTCTTCCACCCTCTTCCAGGTTGTTTTGGACATAGGCTGGTCTTCAACTCTGGATCCTCCAGCCTCCAACTTCAAACTACTCGTTTTACATAGCAGGAGCCGCCACGCCCAGGTAGGAGCGGCCTCTTGAATTACTGATAGGCTTTCCCTCCATATTCACGTTTTATCGCACCCACACACACCACCGTGCTGCTTATAGCTAACTTGACACAGACTGATCGTATTTTCATGACTAGGTTATCTGAAATCTAGAATAACCCTTCATTAAAAACTACGCACACCAATTAGGCAGACTTTGAGGCGGGGGAACTGAAGGCAGGAAAAGTCTTCACTCCCTCTGAGCCGCGCCTTCCACTCCTCCAGAACATACGTCCGGGATTTGAGGCCCGAAACAGATCGCCCTGGCAGACAAAGTCCCCACAGAGCGTGGGTTGAGAAGGGCTCGACACAGGCTAGGCTAGGCTAGGCTAAGGACCTAGCTCCTTTCAGCGGGCACACATTTGAGACTTCACTCGGAATGTGGGTATTCCTACACCCAAAAGGGGCGAAGTTTACCAACAAAAATAACAGGGGCAGAAGCACCCAAGACAAAGCGCGGCACACTAGCAAGCACACGCCCCTTACTGGGCACCGCGCGTGCGCACAGAGCCCGGGACAGGTAGCCGGCGTGGCCGGCGAGCAGACACGCCTTCCGCCGGCCTCTCCTGAGCCCGCCCCCGGGCCTCAGCGAGCCGTTCACTGGTCAGCCTAGGCCGGGCCAGGGGCGGGGATTGGCTGATTGGCATAAGGTCCTGGGACAGCCAATCTGGAAGGCTGAGCAGCTGCGAAGGTGAGGGCTGCTGCGCAGCCGAGGTGAGTGGGGCCCGGGACAGAAAAGCGGTTGGCGGGGTGGGGAATGGCTACCACCCGGAGCTGAACGGTGGCGGGAGGCCGTGTTGTGGACAAGGGAGGGGACGGGGCGCGGCGCGGGAGGCCGGCGAGCGGGAGGGAGGCCGCGGAAGCCCGGAGCAGAGAGCAGCCCTCCGGCTCGCCCGCGCCTGGCCTGCTGAGCTCCGCGGGCCGCCGGCCTGGCTCCCATCCCCCGCAGTCGGCGTTGTGCCCTCGCTGGATCCGGGCTGAACGGGGCGGCCCACGGCGTTCAGCCTGTTCTACCTGGACCTACTTTCCTGTCATTGTCGGCTGGCAGCTCTGAACTTTCTAAGCGTGCGCAGTTTGCGTGTAGCCAGACTACAGAAACTTTGAGATCTGAAGTCAAACTTAACCAAACCTTTCTTTCCGCCTGATGGTTTGTTTTGTGATTGGTCTGATGTAACCTCTTCTGGCTTAAACCTCGTTTTGTGCTTGAGGATGGTCAATAGAAGTTCGGATCCTACCCCCTCCACCTCCCAACTACAGGATTTAAAGCTTGCTTCACCACATCCGGAAAAGAATATTAAGGAGTATTTCATGATACTTGGTAATTTAGCGTTCACTTTTTTGTTTGGTTTGGTTTTGAGACAGAGTTGTCTTCCTTACTCTAGGCTGGGGTGGAATGCACTATGTAGATTAGGTTGAGCTGCCTAAAACCTCCTGCCTCAGTCACCACGCCCGATTCCAGTCACCTTTTCCTAGTGTATGTAGTTGTTTTACATTACAATGACTTAGTCAAGGAAGTTGTGACACTTACTATCTTGTTACATGAAAGTAAGTTGTGTCCACATATATTGATCACATATATTGTACATACACAAAAATCATTTAAAAGGTAAAAATTATTTTTAAAAAGAAGGTAATAGAAATGGGTTTGCGATTATATACAACCGAGTTTGACTATAAAATGCTTACGAGCTAAGAAAAGTCTCAGTCACGATGTGCAGCTAACTCTCTATCAACACCCTAATCTTTGAATTGAAATGCAAGTCTAGTAACTGAAGAGGAAACTTAAGGGTTCTTTAGAAACTGTGTTGTACGGTGTTCTGCTGGGCTAAACACGTGAAGGAACATGTAGCTGAAGTGGACCTAGGCGAAAGGATGTTCTACGAAAGCAAGCACGTGAAAGGACATGGGATTAAGATTTATTTGCTAATGACATGCATGTATTGGTCTTCGTAGTTGAGCTGCATTTGTCAGACTCTAGGGAGAGAAGTGCTCCATAATGGTGGTGTGTTGCAGTTTCTTGCTGCATCCGCAGATGCAGGGCTGATTGGCAGAGTGATGTCAGCTGAGATGGACACACATGCTCAAGACCTGTGAAGGACATGTGTTGTTTGGAGGGTATAAATAGGATTTGATGGACAGTGGAGGAGGATGAGCTAGGCTTGCTTATAGAGCTGGGTGTGCAATGTTTGTGGGTACCCTCTTGTGGCACACATGTATAACTCCAGCTCTAAGTGGCAGGAAGCTCTCTTCTGGTCTCTAACCATACATCCTTTTTGTTGTTTTTGGCTTTTAAGACAGGATCTATTGTATAGCCCTAGTTTTCATGGACCTTGCTGTGTAGAAAAGGCTTGCGTGGAATTCAGAGGGGTCTACCTTCCTCTCCCAAGTGCTGAGATGACTGGCGTGCTCCATCAATATACTATATATTGGCAAATACAAGTATATTGGCTAAATAAAACAAGTCTTAACAAATAACCAAGCTGGTCATGTAGCCAAACTAGCTAATAATTCCGTAGCTTATGGGATCTTCGTCAGACACCAGATACTAGGTGTGCAGTATCAACCTCAGCCTTCTAAGGCCATTCAAACAACAGGGGTCTGGTGACATGGCTCAGCAGTTAAGAGCCCTTGTTGCTCTTTCTTGTGTAAGAGCTCATTTCTAGAACTGACATGATGGCTTACAACTGTCTATAATGCCAATTCCAGGGGATCCAGTGTCTTCTGGCTTCTGGGCAAGTATGTAGTATATATGTATATGTATATTTATATGTATACATGCAAGCAAAATAGTTATACATAAAAATTAAATAACAAGCAAAAGAAAAAAGGTCACACTCTGTTGAGGAAAAGATCAGCAAACTTTTGGAACATAAGCAGAGGAAGACTCATTCTCAAAAACCAGGAAACTTTCAACTAATCAGTTGTTGTTACTTTGATTATTCTTGATTTTACATCAGTGTTTGACACTGGAATGTAGATTGTCTTTTTTGATGCAAGGAGTTAGTATGTATTGTGTTCTTAAATAGATTCTAATTTCTATTTATTCTCATTTACTCTTGGTTCTCTCTCTAACTGCTTGCTACAGCCCTTCCCATAAAAGTAGTTTGTTTCTTATAATATATGTTAGAGTAGCCTAGTTATTAGCCTGTATACCATCATCACAAAGTTTCCAGGAAAAAGTATGCTTAGCTCTACATATGTATCCATACATATGTGGACAACCAATTTAAGCTTATCCCTGACTAGCTTACAAATAAATGGGATTCAGACTACTGTTCTTTTATTTGGCTTTGACAATTACTGGGGCATGACCCCTAATCTACTCTTATAACTGCAGGCCTGCTGGCTACCTCCCCAGTGGTGTACCCCAGATACTTGCTGTTTCTCCTGGCTATGTGCTCATGGCGCCTCTCCCCTCATGATGCCTCTCCCCTCATGGTGCCTCTCCCCTCATGGCTGCTTCTGTTTTCCCTTGGTCTTCGTCCTCCTCTTTTCTCTCCTACAACCAGGCCGCTCTAAACCCACCTACCTCTAATCCCTCCAGTAATTGGCTGTAGCCAATTTTATTTAAGCAATCGTTATAAATCAAGGAACAAGGTTTGCACAACAAAAGCTTGTAACCGGAGACTTGGTATAGAATGTAGCATTGCAATACAGAGCAACAGAGCAAACCTCAACCACCACATTGGAAACAATCTGTAGCCGATTTTAATGCTATTTCTTTGATCCCTGTAACCTTGTAAAAGGGGGGGCATGGTGCCCTGCACTTATAATCTGAGTTCCTGGGAGATAGACAGGAGGATTCTGGGGGCTCACAGGCCACCTATCCTAGGCAGTTGATTAGCCCAGGCCTATGAGAAACCCTGCCTCAAATAACAGAGCTAGTGAGGGATGAGAATAATACTTACTGTAGGCATGAGCATAAATAACTTAGAGTGTAGGATTGTGCTGGCTTAATAACATCGTTGTATGACTTCACCAGCCCTTGGTAGTTGGCTAGGTTTCTCATACCATTCAAGATTTCTTTTGTTGAGTGGATCTTGTGTCCATAAGAGAGCTATTGGTGACTGCTTAGGGAATCACTATTGTGTCATAAGGTTAGCTTGCCACACTGGCCATTGTTGTGGTTCATTCCTCATAGCTGGGTAAGGTGCTTGGTTGCTTCTCTCCTTAGGAAGCTAGTATGGCACCTTCTGGTACCAGGAATGCTAGTCCTGAGGGAAGGAGGCTTTCAGGTCAGATCCAGCCAGGGAAGAGCACAGTAATTGGTTATCTAAGACTAAACAGTCAGCCCTAAAACTATTTACATACAAGTAACATGCAGATTGAAACAGGTTTTGTTTTTCTCTGTGGGTTTTTTTTTTTTTTTTTTTTTTTCTCAAGACAAGGATTCACTTTGTAGCCCTGGATGTCCTGGAACTCACTCTGTAGACCAGCCTGTCCTTGAACTCAGAGATCTGTTTGCCTCTGCCTCCTCGTGCTGGGATTAAATGTGTGCCACCACTGCCTGGCTAGCAGGTTGTATTTATATATTTAGGTATATATATATATATATTGTATTAGTCATGCAGGGTTCTCTAGAGGAACAGACTGATAGATAGTACATATATGTGGGTTTATTGGAGTGGCTGTGATCCCATTAGTCCAACAATCAATATCTCCTTATAGAAGCATCAAGGAACTGTTCAGTCCATGAGACTAGATGTCTCCCAGCAGCCCCTAGAGAGGTGCCAGTCTTTTTGGTTTACATTGGAATTCCAAAGAACATCAATGAAGGAATACAACAGCAACAGAACAGTAGGAGTGAGCGCAGACAGGCAAAAAGTTCTTTCTCTACCTTTATGTAGGCTGCCACCGGAAGGTGTGGCCCATTTAGGGTGTGTCTTAGTTAGGGTTTTACTGCTGTGAATAGACACCATGACCAAGGCACCTTTTTATAAGGACAACATTTAGTTGAGGCTGGCTTACGGGTTCAGAGGTTCAGTCCACTATCATCAAGGCAGGAACATGGCAGCATCAGGCAGACATGGTATAGGAGGAGCTGAGAGTTCTACATCTTTATCTGAAGGCTGCTAGCAGAATACTGACTTCCAGGAAGCTAGTATGAGGGTCTTAGGATGAGTGTGTCTCACCCACAGTGACACACCTACTCCAACAAGACCATAACTCCAGGTAGTGCCACTCATGGGGCCAAGCATATTCAAACCATGACAGGGTGGGTATCCACCTCAAATGACCAACCAAGAAAATCCTTCCCAGGTGTACCCAGCTGCCTGGGTTCTAGTTGATTCCAGTTATATTCAGGTTGACAAGATTAGCTATCATACATGAACACTTAAGTTTACATGTGTATGTATGTATCAGTGCTATGGGGAAAAATCAAGCTGGATGGGAATTAGCCATCACATGAATTATAACATACATTGATAAGTCATACATATATAAATCTATCACAAAGCATACATTCATGTAATAGACACCCATGTTAAGAAAAGAAAGCTTGCATATCAGAAAACACCTTGGTGACTCTCTTCCAAGTATTAATTACCCAGATTGAATCAAAGGTAGCCACTATAACTGCTTTCAGTGTTTCAGTGTTTTGGCTTCTTATTTATTTATAAACGTTTCACAGAAATTTATTGCATCCAAAATTGTCTTCTTTATATGATTCTCTTGTTATCTGTAGGAAATGTACTGGTATCCTTTTTTTTTTTATTCCTGATAAAGCTAATTCATTTCTCTATTTTTTTCTTAATGAATTTCATCAGAGCACTATATTTTTTTTACAACTAATAGACTCTTCAAAGAAGCAACTTTTTGATTTTTTATTTCCTTTTTAAAATTTATATCTATCTATATATAGATAGATATAAATATCTATATATATATTAATTATTGCCCAAGATGGCCATGAACTCACAATCCTCCTGCTTCTACCTCAGAGGTGCAGAAATTAAAGGAATTTGCTTCTATGCCTGGCTAAACCAGCTCTTGACTTGGTTATCCTTCCTGTTCTTAATAGGCTTTGATGGTTTCAGCGTCAGCAGTTTTATTTTTTCTGGGTTTTTTGTGTTTGTTTTTGAGGCAGGGTTTCTCTGTGTAACTCTGGCTGTCCTGAAACTCACTCTGTAGACAAGGCTGGCCTTGAACTCAGAAATCCGCTTCCCTCTGCCTCCCAAGTGCTGGGATTAAAGGCATGTGTTACCACTGCTTGGCAGTTTTCTTTTTTCTCTTTTCCACCTAATTTACTTGTTCTAAGTGAGAGGAGAGTTTGTTTGAATATTACTTAACTCATAGACGCAAAAGTCATATAGATATATATATGTATCCATATGTATATGTGTGTATATGTATTTATGTTTGTATGTATGTGTTTGAGTGTAGGTCTCCCTGTCTAATCCAAGCTTGTCTTGAATTCTTTAAAAAAAATTTTTTTATTACATGTTTCCCTTCCATTGTGTGGGTCCTGGGAATCCAGTGTGGGGCTTTAGGCATGACAACCTTTACCCCTAAGCCATCTTGTTTCCATTTCCTTGAACTCTTGATTCCCCTGTCTCACCCTCCCACCCCCCACTTATTGGGATTAAAGGTAGGCCAGTACATATGTTTTGATAGCCACTTAACAGTTGAGCAACTACTACACACTGTCCTAAAAGATGAGCTATAATATCTATCCAAATTGATTAAGTCAAATGAACAACAAAAACAATTTGGGCATGTGATTTTAATATGCTAATGTGCAGAGAAATAAATGCACAGAAGGGTGTTTTTGTTTTTGTTTTGTGTGTGTGTTTTGTTTGTTTTTCAAGACTGGGTTTTTTAGTGTAGGCCTGGCTGTCTCATGTGCTGGGACTAAAGGCAAGCACCATCTCTGCCCAGCAGCACAGGAGGGTCTTAATTCTGGTTGATCAGGAAAGACTTCTTAGAAGAGGCAGAGATAAGCTGAAACAATACATCAGTGTAGGAGATGAAATAATACATCAGTGTAGGAGATGGTTGGTAAGTACAATATTGACTACAGCTTGGAAGATGAAGAGTATATTGAACCTTTGGAGTTACCGTAATGACTGTCTGTGTCAACATGTAGATTGTGAAGGATGTGGAGGATGACAAAGAACTGACCAGATCAAAAGAAAATTAGGGTAACAGTCATGGGAGGAGGGAATACCTGTCTAGTTACGATTTTGAAGGTTTCTAAGAATAAAGACAATGAGATGGTTTCTGGTGAAGACAACTTGATTACAGAAAATAAAAGAAAAACAATGGGATAACTGGTAATATAGATGTGACTTTCTCAAGTAAGAACATCTCAAGGTTAGATTTTGTCTTAAATGCAGGTGGGAGAAAGAGAAGCTAGGAAGTAGTGATGGAGGTGATAAGGGTGAAGAGAGGATCTTTTCGATGCAGGGTGTTGTAAGAAGTGACAGGGTAGAGTAGACTGACCATTTGTTTGGAATGAGGGACAGGAGAGACCAAGGGTATAGTAAATGCTGCACAAATACAAATAATTATGTGGCAGGGCACTGTGAGATTTTTACTCAGCTGACGGTATCAGTGTGTTGCTTTATTTACTGAGAAATGGAGGAGGAAGATGGATTCAAGAGATAGTCCGTTTTCTGCTGTCTTAGCAGAACATCCAGGAAAGATTTATGTGGCTGTTTTGGAGAAAGAAGTGCAGCACCTTGGCACCTGTTCCTGGGACAGTCACGCTGTCCAGTGGGGAAAGGAAAAGCGAGAGAGGAAGCTGGGGAGATGGCATGCATACAAGGTGTTAAACTGGTTCTCCTAGTCAGAAGCTAACTGCCCTAACACACCCTCTTCGCCCACCTGACGGCACCTTCAGATCACCTCTTGTTTTGTTTTGCTTTGTTTTGTTTGAGACTGGGTCTTGATGTGTAGCCTACACTATTTATAAACTCAGTAGAGCCAATTGTGGCATTGAACTCAAGGCGGTCTTTCTGTCCAGCCTAGAATTTGGGGATTAGGTTTCTTTCATAAGCCCCATTGTTGTGGGGAGCCAGGCATAGTAGATCACAGTTGTTTAAGTTTGTAAATACTTGTTTTATGTGTGTGAGTGCCTGTGTGTACACCACATTCATGCAGTACCTTCTGAGGCCAAAAAAGCCTCAGTCTTCTGTGGAACTGGAGTTATAGGTAGGGTTCTTAGAGCTGCCATGTAGGTACTGAGAACTGAACTCAAGAACTTGAGTCCTTTGCAAGAGCAGCAAGGACTCTTGTAATTCTATTGTTTAGGAAGTAGAGGGAAGTCAAAGCCATCTTTGCTAGCATAATGAGAATGAGGCCAACCTGGGCTATAAGACACCTTGTATTAGAAAGGCTTGAATCAAGCAAAACAAAATACAAAAATATTGGAGGGCATAGTCAAACTAGCAGAGAGCATAGGTAAGTTTGAAACAGCTGGCCTGGAGAGTGTAGAGGGGGCAGTTAGAAGGATACATACAAATGTGTAAAATAAAAAGCTTATTAAATTCTTGGAAGTTGGGTTTATAAAATTCTAAAGTTTCAAAGAAGAAATAACTGAAATTAGTAGGAAATCTGTTAGTCCAGTGCCCCTTGGATGCCTTTGGTAGAAGGATGAGGGTGAAGACTGGTTAGAAGATTGCTGAGTAGGCCAGGGATGCAGCTACATGGTAGAGGATCATCTTGTGTTGTGAAGCCTTTCATACTGTGAGAAGGAGAAAAGAACTATGTCTGGGGCTGGAGAGATGGCTCAGAGAGCACTGACTGCTCTTCCACAGGTCCTGAGTTCAATTCCCAGCAACCACATACACGATGGCTCACAACCATCTGTAATAAGACCTGATACCCTCTTCTGGTGTGTCTGAAGATAGCTACAGTGTACTCACATAAATAAAATAAATAAATTAAAAAACTACTTAAAAAAAAAGAACTATGTCTAGATAGAAGGTAACAGGATTACGTGAGTGAAAGCTAGCCTGGGTACGTTTACCCTTGTGCTGCAGCCTCTTGCATACTGGGAGTTGGGTTTTAGGTTTCTTTCTGATGATACTAAGGGCTGACTCTGGGGTTTTGTGACTATCACAGCCCTCAGTGCTGACGATAACTCTGAATCCCTGACCTATCAGAGCTTCATCTCGTAAGAACTGGGAGTTATGGGAGTCACCACCAGATCCCAAGCTTTGTGTGTGTTTGTTGTTTTCAGTTTGAGATTATACTTGCTATGTACTCCTGGCTGGCCTAGAGCTCAACCTGTAGAACAGGCTGGCCTCATACTTGAAGAGCTCCATCTGTCTCTGCCTAAATTTTGGTTTTAAGTGAGAAAGTAAACATACTTTCAAACGTTGACTAAATAGTAAAGACTATAGAAGGAAGAAAATTGCCTCTGTCCACTCTTGTCAGCTTTAATAGTTTGATATATGTCTTTCTGTATATAAGAAAAATAAAAAGTTGAGGAATTTCATAAAAATGAGATGATAATATTCAGAGAGTGTTGTTTGTAATAATGTAAATAGACCTTCAAGTCAGTATATAAACTATATACACGTAATAGTTTGTGGTCTAGGGATAACCTTTAAAAGCACTACAGAGTATGTACAGAGTATATACAGCAAAAAAAAAAAAATCCTGTTGTGTAACTTGTTCTGAGGCTGTATTTTAGCTGGGTGTGGTGTAGTTTTGCCCTTTTTTCTGAGGCAGGGTCTCATGTAGCCCAGGCTGGCCACAGAGTGACTATGATGCCTTTAATCCCAGCACTTGGGAGGCTGAGGCAGGCGGATCTCTTGAGTTGGGAGGCCAGCCTGGTCTATACACTAAGTTCCAGGCCAGCCATGTTTTTTTTTTTTTGTTTGTTTGTTTTTTTGTTTTTTTTCCAGCCATGGTTTTGTAGAGAGTCAATGAAGCCTGCTCTAGCAGACTCAAGCTTGGTAAACGTGATAGGTTTTGCCCTTTCCCCCTTTCCTTCTCCTTTGTCAAAAGCTGTTAGATTACATTGCTAAAGCAGTAGACCCAAGGTCTGTTCCCTCTTTGGGCTACTGACTCATTCTTGAGACAAAATACCAAGGCTAACCTGCCCATGTCTCATGTAGTACAGGCTGACCTTAGACTCACTATGCTGCCAAGGGGTACCTTGAACTGATCTTCTGCCCTCCTCTGTAGTTAGGGATGACAAGCATGTGCCTTTTGCTTGTCTTACCTGTTTATGTCTTTCTGAGAATGGCAGCATCTGTGTGAAAGTTAGAATCGTTCAAGTATTGAACGCCATCATTGATGCTGTGCAGAATTACTTTTAGGGAATGGCTTGGAGTAGAAACAGTGAAGGTCACAGCTGAATAGCAGCAGTGACTTTCGTGTTTTAAGTGACCAAGAGTGTGGAGCAGCTGGTGAGGTAGCAGAAGAGAATCACAAGTTCAGAGCCAGAGTTGGAGAGAGCTCAGCTGGGAGGTGCCCTTGCTGCTTTCCAGAGGCCTGACTTCAGTTTCCTGCACCCATGGTAGGAGGCTGAAAAACTCCTATACAAATATAGCTCCAGAGAGTTTGGTGCCATCTTCAGGCCTTCTTCAGGCTCCCACATGCATCTGGAAGACTTGTATACAAAGCATAAAAAGTAAAAAAAGCCAAGGAGTCATTCCTTTGCTTCATTATCTGTTTGAGGACTTTTTAAAAGAAAAAAATTATATCTATATCTATATATAGATATATAGATATAGATAGATAGATAGATAGATATAGATATAGATATAGATATAGATATAGATATATAGATCCCTGGGGCTTGCTAGCCAGCTCAGGTAAGTTCCAGGCCAAGGACTGACCTTGTATTGAAAGAAACGTGTGTATTAAGGGGATAGACAACATCTAGGGGATGGCTTCTGAAACTGCCCTGTGACACCCATAAGTAGGTGGTCACATATATACTAAATAGGGTTTTCTATTTGTTATAATTAACGCTTAGAAGCAATCGAGATGTCTTTCTTAGATGAATAAATAATAAATCATGATACTTTTAGAGAATAGAATATTCAGAACAAAAAATTTTTAGCTTTTAACCCTGAAAAGATTTGAGTGGACGAAGCTTAAGTGTCATACAGGGTGAAAGAAGCCAGGCAGAAAACCTGCATATTGTAGGATTCCAGAGACTGTGAGACAAACCTGTAGGAAAAGGATTAAATTAGCTGGGGTGGGGGAGTAGGGGATGAGGGAGTTGGGGGTATGGGAGAGGTAGAGGGTAGGAGGTAAGGGGATAGATTTATGAGTTCAAGGCCAGCCTGGCCTACAGAGTGAGTTCCAGGACAGAACAGCTAGGGCTATACAGGGAAGAAACATTGTCTTGAAAAACCGGAGGGGGAAAAAAGATATGTGCCAATTTGTACTGAGAGACAGTGTCTTGCTGTGTAGTTTAAGCTGGAAGCTCTTAGTTCTTCCTGTGCCTCAGAAGTGTTGCCATTTACAGGAGTGACTTTGTACATAACTTTATGAAATTTTAAAAAAAATGGTGGTAGGATTCTGTTACTTGTCTTATTTGCTGACAGTATATTCTTATGTAGGCCTTGGTTGCCACATAAGCTGACCCCTCTGCCTCAGCCTCCTCCATGCTACCACACTCATGAATGTTTTGTTTTGTTTTCATGACAAGCTTTCTTGTAGTTTAGAGTGGCTTTGAACAACTGACTGTCCAAAGGCTGGGATGTCTGTGAGGCTCACCACATCTGACTGCTTCATGTGTTAAAAAAAATCACTCATTTCTCCTTCCAGAGTTTTTGGTTTCTGTTTTGTTTTTTCGGTTTTTCGAGACAGGGTTCTGTGTAGCCCTGGCTGTCCTGGAATTTACTCTGTAGACCAGGCTGGCCTCGAACTCAGAAATCTGCCTGCCTCAGCCTCCCAAGTGCTGGGATTAAAGGCATGAGCCACCACTGCCCTGCTGTTTTGGCAGTTTTGAGTCTTTGATTTTTAGATTCCTATTGACTTAAGAAGATTTGTTCATATAACCTGCATTGAACAGGGTGATACTACAATGCATCTGATCTAAGCTCTAGTCATGGATATTTTTATAAAGTAATGAAGACAAGTATGTTCTGGTTAGTGTTGGACATGCTGCATGATTTCACATTACAACATATGCTTGTGTGATGCCTATGTTGTTGTTATTGTTTATTTATTTTTATTTTATTTTACACATAGTCTCTTTGCAGGCCTGGCCATTCTGGAACTATGTGGACAAGGCTGCCTCAAACTCGTAAGAGTTTGCCTGCCTGTGACTTCTGAGTGCTGGGGTGATAGGTGTGTGCTGCTATATAAGCAAGCTGAGAATGTGTAAAGTTTGTTTTCTCTAATTTGCACTCCAAGTTTTGAGGTATTTTAAGCTTACTTGTGAGACATGCAAACATAGAGATTCTAAATAAAACTGATCTCATCTTAGTGCCCAGTTGTAAATTGTTTATACAACACTCAGTATTTGCATTGCCATTTTCAGTGTGCTCTATGGACCATGTGCTGCTATGGATGCCTGAAGTTGTTGACCTGCAGGTTGGGAAGACTCAGCCATCTCCATGCTGGGCTGGATTAAGTGCCTGATGAGGATGTGGTTTCAGCGAGTTGGGGTCAGCATGCAGTCGGTGAGTCTCAGCCAGCCCATCCTAAACTCCACAAATGTAGATGTTCGGAGGCGTTTCTGAGAAAACGATAGAACTTTTAACAACATGGAAGTTTATTGTTTGTATGCTCTGATTTGATTACTGTTTAAATTCCAAGTGGGTCTGTTCCCAGTACCGCAAGACAGTGACTTCTTAGGTTATGTTTAACACTTAAAACTGGAGTTAGGTGATCTGAAGAACAGTGTATTCATTAGTGAAGAAAAGCTTCACTAGAGAGAGACATCACTGTTCACAATTTGTAACTTTGAGTGTTTTTAAATTAATATTAAATATTATAAATAAATGTTAAAACATTTTCTAAAATGTAACAATAGTTACAGAGAAAATTTAGCCTATTATATAATTTTATGCCATAGGTTTTTACTTTTTATTTTTTTGGTTTTTTGAGACAGTATTTCTCTGTAACCCTGAATGTCCTGGAACTCTCTCCATAGACCAGGCTGTCCTTGAACTCTGAGATCCACTTGCCTCTGCCTCTCAAGTGCTGACATTCAAGGTGTGTGCCTTCTACCACCTGGTGTTTTTATTTTATTTTGGAGATTATGATTTTATTAATTTTAAAAATATATTCAAGATCCCAGTATATCGCAGGCTGTCTTGTAAGTCAATGTATAGGCCAGGCTGGTTTCAAACTCAAGATATTTTCATTTCTAGACTAGGAACAGAATACTGCCAGTATAGTTAACCATGGACTAGGTGGCTAGGGGCATCAAGGGGATAAAAAAGGGACAGACACACATACAGTGAGACTGGGATCAGGTGGTAACCATGCATTGTGTGTTTTCTCAAGGACTTGAGAAAATCCTGAAAATGAACTTGATAATAATACGCTTAAAGTGACCTAGAAGCCCAACCTCTCCTCTTTTACCTGTTTTATTTGCGTCCCCATTTGTAAAACACAGACAGCTTTGTAAAACATTGACTGTGCATGATGTGTTCAAGCATCAGAAAGACTTGGGGGACTTGGTTCTCCCAGTATGTGGGTCCCACGGGTGTAACTCAGGCCATCAGGCTTGGCACCAAGGTTCACTGCTGAGCCATCTTGCTGGCTGTAGACTGTTGTGTGTATTCATTTGCTACATTGGACATTGGACCTAGGGCCTGGTACATGCTAGGCATGGCTCCACCTTTGACCTACATCTCCATCTCCCAGCTCCTTTTTAAAAAACATGTTGTGCATGTGTATGATTTGTGTATGTGGATGGATACTGCGGCACATGTTAGAGGTTAAAGGGTAACTTAGTGGGTCTGTTCTCTCCTTCTGCTTTTTTGTGGGTTTCAGGGGTCAAACTCAAGTCGACAGTCTTGGGCAAGCCATTGTTGAGTCACTGCACCAGCAACTTCCCATCCCCTTAAAACAAACAAACAAAGAAAAAAAACCGGTGTTATAAAATACTGTCTCACAGAGTTGCTCAGCCTGGTTTGAACATGCAGCTCCCGAGTAATGGGGGTTCCATGCCGTGTACCTCTGTGTTTTACAGTAGACATCAGCAATGCTGTAGCATTGATTAAACATGCCGTCCATGATTCATTTACTAAGCCAGTACTCAGTGCCCAGGGCTTTTACATTCAGACCACTCCTCACAGAGGAGAGACTGAGCTTCCTGGCTTGGCCGCCTTGCCTAGTTACCTGAGGCAGAGGGCGGGGCGTCGAGAGCCCCGCCTCTTCCTAGTGTATTTTGGTACTTCTAAAAGAAAGGGAAGAACCCCTGATGAATACCTTAACTCACTTAATACTCATCGACTCAGGAAACAAGAGTATCTGTTTTATAGTGAGAAAGTAGGAGTGTAAGGGATATGATTTGTTTATAGACAGTAAATTGGCAGATCCTGCTTTTAAAGCCAAGGCTTCATGCTGCTGTAGGCTATGCTGTATCTGGCTTTTCACTGCCTTCCACCTGGCTTCCTTTTTTTCTTTAAACAGTGCCTCACTCTATATAAGTCCCGATGTCTTGGAACTGTGTAGACTGGACTAGCCTACAGTTTACAGGGGTCTACCTCTTGACTGGGGTTAAGAGGTGTGGGCCATAGTGCCTGGCCCACCTTTTTTTTTTTTTTTGGTAATATCTTATTTTGTGTGTATGGATTTTTTCCCTGAATATATGTGTCTGTACATGTATCACTTTGTGCTTGGTGCCAAGGAGACCAGAAGAGGGAAGCAGATCCCTTGGGACTGGAGTTAGAGACCATTGTTTGTGGGGCTGCATGTGCGGGAGGGGAATTAAACCCAGGTCCCCTGGAAGAATAGCTAGTACTGTTAACTGCTGAGCCATCTTTCTACTCCTTCAACAAGTACACTTAAATTAGAGGAAAAGACAGACCCAGTCGGCTCTCTTCGTCCATAGTGTGGTCTCTGGTATTGCACTCAGGTCACAGACTGAGCCATCTCACCAGCCACACTTCCAACATTTGTTTGTACTTAAAACATCTTTATGATGTTTGAATTCTTTCTCCATCTTATGTATTTATCCTTAAGGAAGAATTTCAAAATTTATGTTTATCATTAGACTTTTTCTGAGACAGTCTTTTTTTTTTTTTTTTTTTTTTTTAAAGATTTATTTATTGATTATATGTAAGTACACTGTAGCTGTCTTCAGACACTCCAGAAGAGGGCATCAGATTTCATTAGGGATGGTTGTGAGCCACCATGTGGTTGCTGGGATTTGAACTCTGGACCTTCGGAAGAGCAATCGGGTGCTCTTACCCACTGAGCCATCTCACCAGCCCCTGAGACAGTCTTATATGTAGCCCACACTGGACATGAACTCAAGATTCCCCTGTCTCAGTCTCCAGAGTGACGGTGTTAGAACATGACTGCAACTGGTCCCAGCAATTTATATTTGAAAAGTTACAGGCAACATGGGAATTGTATTAGCAATCTATTCATACACCTCAATTATTCCTATGTTACCAGTTTGTGCTTTGGAGGAAGTGTATAAACGAGAGAAATTACTCTTTGGTTAGGGATTCTACTATTGTATGTGGGCTGTGTATCTGGGTGGTTGCATGTTGTTAAATTTTTCTTGGCTCCTTTGGAATTAGGAATTTGTGTTTGTCCACTCTCCTTAAACACTGTGATTAATGGTTTGTATTTTCCCATCTCCCCCAGTGTTGCATGCACATGTTAATTTACAAAGAATTTCAGGGATATGAGACTGAAACTATATCATGTAGATTGAAGAAAATATTAGAATGAAGCTTATTGTTTGACTTTTTTTCAAATAATATAGTTTCTAATGGATTCCTATATTGAGCAGGGACAGACGACAGCTTCACACGTCAACACTTCTACAATAGCATTTCACAACATGAAAGAGAACAAATTGCTTTTCTCTTGTCTTTCCTTGCTGTCATCACTTTCAAACCCTGTTACTAAATGTTGTAGACTGTCATTCCTAGACACAGGCATGCACAAATACGCAGACATTGTTGATTATTTATAAGCAGTTTTTGTAGATAAAGCAGTGAATTGTCTTATTAATTAGGTCAAATGTTCTAGCAATGACAGTTTTCTTTCTGACTACCCTTTCATCTGAGGAAAATTGATAGCAGTTTCTCTTTAGAGAGTCTGCCCTTCTCCAAACTAGTATACTGGAAAGCACAGTTCAGCCATGAGTCAGGGTCGGAGGCACACTCAGGTCACGCAGCCTCCCCGGGCACAGACGGTGACTTTTCAGTACCATCTGTTCACTGTTTCTTCTGAGCCATTTACAATTTCTTCCCACTGTGAGTGCTGTATTTAAAAGGGGGTGGTGGTGGGGAGACAGAATCAAGTATCAGGACCTCACGTTAGACTTCCTGGAAGTTAGCTGTTGTTTCCTCTTATTTCTTACCATCTAATGGAGGCTGTGATGCTTCTTTTTAAATAGTCCAGTCGTTGTTACATACTCCCCTGCTTTGTATTATTGTTTTCATACTAAGTACTGGGCAGTTAGTTCAAAAGGATCAGAAGAGCAACATTATGTTAGTTTACTGAGTATGTTTAAAAATGTGATGACACAAAGCAGTCTGTTCTAACTTTGTAGGCAAGGCCTAAACAGTTTACTTAGTCCTTATAATTAAAAGCTGAATCACTGGCCACTTCCCTTCCTGAAGGCACCTGGCATTCTTTCCTGCTGATGTTAAACAGATGGGAAGACTAGTGAGGGTTGCTGGAAGCTGGCAGAAGCATTGGCCCTGACCTGGGCTGGTCCTTTTCAAGGTTTTCTTTACGATCTTTCTTCCTCCTTGGGCAGGACTTTGTTTCCTAGAGAGGTGGAGGGTCACTGCAGACTAGGTAATTGGTACAAATAGCATTCCGAGTTTCCTACATCACAGTAGAGCTTTGGCTTGTGACTAAATGGGAGATTGGAAAAGAAATGACTGAGTGCTGTAGTTACGATTGCCTTCTGGGTTTTATTTTAAAGATCAAGACCTATTAAAATGTATAAGGTAAAAAGCTTAAAGATTGTGTTCTATAATGACTTTTTCATATTCTTTCTTGGCTGCTGATTCTTTTTTGTTGCTCTGAACTGTGAGAACCATTTTTCTGCTGGAAGTTCTTCCTTGTCCTCATGTAATGAGGACTGCTGATAGTCCTCTATATCATTGTTGGTGCTATTCATATTTTCTGTAAACTAGGGTAACTTTGCCTTATAAATTCTTTGTATAACTTCATTCACATTTTAATATTTAATCTGTCTTCTGTCCCAAATTTCCAAAATTGTGCTGTCAGTTTATTTACTTACAAAGATTTTTTTTCTTTGTAAGAAGAAAAACAACAAGAAAGGGTTTTGTTGGCTGTCATAGAATTTTCTGGAATTCTTCCAGATAAAGTCAGTAAAACCAGGACCATAGATGATAGACAAACTTTTAAAAGGTTGAGGTGGCCTGAGGTGGGGTGGGCACCATATGTACCCCCACAAACTTCACTCTGACTACATATATAATAGTATTCTAAATTGGATTTAGTTACTGAATTTGAGAATTTAAAGCTATTTCTATGAGTGTTTCATATACTGTGTGCTTTGAGAATGGTATATGGTCTAGTTTTGGTAAGTGTTATATCTACCACAAGAAATGGGAACTAACTGTTGGTCATAAAGTTTCCATTAGGTTAATTAGTATTCATAATTACATTAATATAGTAGCATAATTTCATTCTTTAAGTTAGAATTTGGCTGACCTTAAACAGGGAACTAAATGTCCATTTTTATCTGATTGGTGTTTGTTTAGTACTAAGAGATAATTACGAAAGTTTGAATTATGATTTTTTTTCTTTTAAAGCTGCTCTTTACCTCTCTGGCTAGGCTTTCAGATGTAGTACTCAACATGGGTAGAGTTTTCTGGGTTAGAAGGGTAAGATTGCAGCTGAAATCTCCAGTAACTTAACTAACTGTTATGGCTGGAGTTATGTGGTGAGCTTTTAGGAATCCTCTAGTGCCCTGTGTATTATCTCACGCGGGGGTGGGGGCGGGGTGGGGGTGATTCTCAGTGTGGCAGCTACTAATACACATAGCAGTTTATAAGATTTAAAGACAAGGCCCTTTAAGCAGGACAAGTGGGACTGGATTTATCCCACAAATGCTGGAGAAAGTCACCTTTGTGTAGTAAAAAATAATATTCATGACACAAAACCACTCCTTAAGCCTCATACAGATTTTGGATTTAATTTGAAAAATTACCATAGCCAAAGTGGCTCATATTTCCAAATTCTTACATTTTTAAAATTCTAAAACTGAAAATATGGTAGAATAGGTACAGAGCATTTCTTGTGTAGAATTGTAAGAAAATATTTGTAGTCCCCAATACAGTATTATTTAAGGTTGCTAGAGGATATTGGTGCTGCTGAGATGGCTTGCTGCACAAGGGGGGCAACCCGAGCTTGATCCCCAGAACTCAGGGAAGGTGGCAGAAGAAAATAGACTTCACAGAGGTGTTCTTTGACCTTTATATGTAAGCCAGCATGTGTGTGTGTGTACACACACATGTACATACACACACATACACACAAAAATAAAAATACGTTAGATACTAGTCTAAATTTTTACATAATATCTTATATGAAGGTTTTTCGCTGTAATGCCAACCGACTATCTGTCTGTCCATCCTTTAATTTCTGAATTGAGAAATACTAGCTTATTTACTAGAATATTTAGAACATTACAAAACTGTGATTACTATGTTAGCATTCACTTAGCAGGTCCATGTATTTTATTAACGATTTAAGAAATTTGTAATCATCTGGTTTTTCCCTGTTTCCTTAGGTACTATGGTCTGGAAAACCATATGGTTCATCTCGAAGTATCGTAAGGAAAATTGGTACCAACTTATCTCTGATTCAGTGTCCAAGAGTTCAATTTCAGGTATTGGGTTTGTGTTTTTCATATTTAAATGGTAATATGTGCCTTAGAAATATGTGATTAGGCACAGTGTTTTTAGAAATACTGAATTGTTTTTGAGGCTTTCTCCTATTAACACTGAAATAGAGAGGATTAACAGGCAAGCAAGGTCTTTCTAATTTTAGTTGCTCTGAAGTGATTATTCCAGATCCTCAACATTTATCCTCCCTGAAAATGCCTAGAGGAAGCTTGGGAAGCCCAGGGTGAGACAGTTGGTAATTCCCAGGTGACCCTGAACCTGCTTGGCCTTTGGGTTGTTATTTAATATGCCTCCTTTAGCTCTTCTGATCCTAAAGAAGCCCTTTTTTGTTATTGCTTTGGTTTTGTGGTGGTTAGGGTTGACCTGAGGTTCTTAGGTATACTAGGCAAATATTCTGACATTTAGCTGTACCTTTTGTACTTAAGAAACGTTTCTTGGGGAGAGCAAGATGCAACAAAGCATGAGGACTTTAATCCCTGGGACCCACATGTGAAAGGAGAAAAGTGGCTCTTTTAAGTTGTCCTCCAATTTGCCCCCTCATAGTGACATGCGCGCGTGCGCACACACACACACACACACACACACACACACACACAGAGTCAATAAGTAAGTAAATACTTGTAAAGAAAAAGTAATCCTTTCCTCCCTGGCAGTAGCCCTGCCAGTTCATCACTGAGAAGGGCGAGGGAAAGAACTTTGCAGGTTTTGTTGTTATGAATTTCTTAGTTGTTTGAAATGAAAGCAGGAAGAGCTGGGAATATACACACTGTATCCCAGCACCTTAGAGTGTGAGGCAGGATCTCGAGTTTCAAGCTAGCTCGGGCTACATAATGAATGATACATTGTTTCCATAACAAAAAAGGAAATAAACAGCCTGCAATGCAAGTGCATTTCTATGTCTTAATTTAAGAGCACATACATACAGTGTTCACAAATACTAACATAATTTACAATAGCTTGCACGTGTGCATTTCTACGTCTTAATTTAAGAGCACATACATACAGTGATCACAAATACTAACATAATTTACAATAGCTTGCACGTGTGCATTTCTACGTCTTAATTTAAGAGCACATACATACAGTGATCACAAATACTAACATAATTTACAATAGCTTGCACGTGTGCATTTCTACGTCTTAATTTAAGAGCACATACATACAGTGATTACAAATACTAACATAGTTTACAACAGCTTGGACAGGAGCTGATGGCAGCGTGGTTAGTACTGTGAATTCCACCTTGTGCAACCCACAGGCCTCTGCGTAACTCAGCCTTGACAATTCTTTGTGGTAATTTTGTACCAGACTGCTTTCTTGAATTTTCAGGGTGGCTTTTGGAATTGGAATAGTTATATGACTATGCAAGTAATGAGTTTATGTTTCCACTACAGGAACCCACACATCTGGTAGCAAAATGCCCACTTAAAATGGCCCATTTTTCCTTAACAAATAAACTTGAGGTTTATGCTTTTTGCTAGGTGCTGGTATTTTCCTAGAGAGATCGTAAAGAAGCAAATATGTTAGAGTGAGCACAGCGTTAGGGTTAGGGTCACCATCAGAACTGTCTGGGGGGAGATGTACATGGAGCATGCACAGATTTTCAGTATGGAAGTCATCTAGAGATGACTGGGGGAAGCATATAGTGGGTGTGGACATGTTATATGTAAACGCATAAGCCAGTTTAGAGCAAGTGACCAAGCTTGATGTGTTTTTTGGTATTTATATGGATATTAAGCCTTTTGTTGAAGTCCATTTTCTCAGGGTAGTTTATCAGAATATTATAAATTAATCAAGAGTGATGTGGTAAGATTCTAATATATTACTGAGTTTTGGGTTACTGTTTTTTAATTTCTTAAAGACTTAAAACTATAGTGCTTACTCTCCATTTTTGTGTTTTCACTCTAATCTTTTTTGCTAACAGTAGCTTTAACAGGACAGGACCTTCCTACAAATTAACAGTAAGTCTTTTGTTTTCAGACATCTTGTCTCAGCCGTGCATGCTCATGGTCATCCGTGCATGCACATGGCAGTGATGTCTTCATCACGCTTGAAGAACTTGGCCTCGCTCCCCTGCCAGCATGCACTTCACCTTGACTTGCACTTTGTCTGAGTTGTCCTGGAGTCTGCCTTTCCCATTCCCGGCTTACATCGCTCAGGGCATGTTCTTTTCAAGTCATAGATGAATCGGCTTTTAAAAAGTTCCTTTGGGTTCCATTTTCCTTTGTCTCTTAACTGAATTAGGCTTAAGTAGGGGAACAGCTTGTGTGGTAGAGACAGATCTTGACAGCTGTGTTGCCATTTCTTCTCTGGTCTTATGTCACGTGTTCGTATACGTGGTATAGTTTTGGAGCATAATTAATATTTAGATAAGACTGTAAAATAACACCTAGAAGGTATTATATTTTTGGTTTTCTGCTTCTACACTTTTGTTTTGCTCTGCTTTTTGAGACAGGGTTTCTCTGTGTAACAGCCGTGGCTATCTTGGAACTCACTCTGTAGACAAGGCTGCTCATATGCTGGGATCAAAGGAGTGTACAACCACCATCACCTAGCAAAAGACTTACATATTTTTATTATATGTGTGTGGGTGTTTTGCCTGCTCTGTGTACCACAGAGGCTAGGCTAGGCATCCAGTCCTGGAAGCAGAGCTAGAGGGATGGTTATGAGCTACCATGAGAATGCTGGGAGCTGAAACCATGGCCCGGGGACAACATCCAGTGCTCTTTACCTCTGAGCTGTAGCTCCAGCCACTTTTGTACTTTGAAAATTCTATTTATTTGTTTGTGTGCACACACCGTGCATGTTCCCTAGAAAACATGTGGAGGTCAGAGGACAACAATCAGGAGTCCTTTCCACAATATGAGTGAATCCCAGGGTTTAAACTCAGATGTAAAATTAAAAACAGTGTTTGATCCGTAATTATTGTCATTTATAAAACCTGGAAAATTAAGTGTGGACAGTCCCCCACCCCCACCCCATTCTCTGAAACAAGGTCTGACTGTATAGCCAAGACTGGACTTGAGGCCCCTGTCCTCCTACTGCTGGGTTGCAGTGTCAGAGCAGGCATGTACCACCATGCCCTGAATTGGGTCTGCTTTACTGCCCTTTTTCCTTTTCGTTTTTGAGGTAATGTCCCATTTCTCAGACTGGCCTCTGATGCTGTATGTAATTGAGTGGACTCTGACTTTCTCACCCTCTTACCTCCAACTCTCTGCCATGCTCTGGGTTTCCTGCTGCTAGGCAGGTACAACCTGGGCAGAAGTTAAACAGATATCAGACTAAATCAAGTTTTCAAATTAAGATATTATACTCTTCCATAAAAATTACAAAATTTTTAGGTTTCCTCCAAAATAAAGCGCTGCTAAGGACAGACTTCCAGAGTCTGATGTGTGGAGTCCTGAGTTTACAGGCAGCTGGTCTGAATGCTGGACGAGTTCCCCAGCGTAGCATGTCTGATGAGTGGGTCAGGGAGTCAGTCTCTCTGGCCTTTTTTGCTTCTTTTTATTCAATTCAAAAGTGAGTTGTTGTGTTTGTTTCTTTAATTATTTCCTCTCTTCCTTTTCATGAACTGGGGACTGAACTTAGGTGTTTTCATGCTTGGCAAATACTCTACAACTGAGCTAGCTCTGCAACCCCTCCAAACTTCACTTTTAGGAAGTTCATTTGTAAACTTTATATGCAGATTGTTAGTCATTGACCTTCTGACTCTGACACATGACATGTAGCCTAAATTAATACAGTTAAATTGTTTCTCTCTCAGGTACATTTTAGTATACTCTTTAGTATTTCTTTCAAGATAATTTTCCTTCATATGTTTAAGTTTAGCTAGAGAATTTTGCTTCTTAACTCTGTTTTTTAATAGTGTTAAAACTTTTAATACTTTGCTATTTAATATTCAAGTAAAAGTTGAGATTTAAGGCATTTAAAAAATTCTTTCAACCTTATCATATTGTAACAACATATGCATACAGTATAACACAAGTTGCTTTCTTCATTCCTAACCAAGTAACTTAAGAAAGAAAGGGTATGTTTTTTGTACATAGAGGGGGCAGTTGGTCCTGTTGGGGAAGACATAGTGGTGGGAGGTCAAGTGACTGTCCTGTCTGCAATCAGAAAGCAGAGAAAAACTTGCGGTACTCAGTCAACTTCCTTCTCATCACATGCAGGTTAGGTCTCCCCCTCAGGCCAGAAGCACGTCTTCTGGTTTCTGTTTAAGACAGGACCATACTGTACTCCTGGATGGCCTGAAACTGACTCTGTACTTGAGGTTGACCCTGAACTCACCGAGGTCCACCTGCTTCTGCCCCCTGAGTGTTCTGGATGGTCTTTAAAGCAGTCTGGTTGATAGGGATATGCATCAGCACTGTCACTGGACCTTCATAGTCGTTACCTCAAGAGTATTAGCAGCCACCATCGCTAGTGCCTTACAGTCGTTTGCCACAGCGGGACGTGACAGTATTAACTATCAGCATTACTACACTCTTATAGACATTCATCACATTGAGTGGTGACTTTGATGACTTGGTGTCCTCCACATTTATTTCAGGAAAAAGTGGTATTGTTTTGGGTGTTAGAGAGCACAGTGCCTTAAGCATGCTAGCCAAGTATCTTATCACTAAGCTACATTCCTAGCTCCAAGTCAGTGGTTTTTAATACTTAGAATCTATTTTTTGTTATGATTTTAGATGAATAAAATATAAGAATCATGATGTAGAAATGGGTTAACATTAAGTTAAAATCCTGAGGTTGTGAACCAGGCCTCAGTAGCATATGGAGGCCTGCCATAGAGCTACTGCTCCACCCATGAGGTGTTAGCACCAGCCTGATGCTATGTCTTTGGTTTTTAATTTTATGTTAAATTTTACAGATAAAGGACTTTCTCTCTTTGTAACTTCCAGCTTACCAGCCATGCAACAGAATGGAGTCCCGCACACTCAGGAGAGGATGCGGTGGCATCTTTTGCTGATGTTGGATTGGTAGCCACTGAAGAAGGAGAGTGCTCAATAAGACTCAGGTGAGTCTGGAAGGCTCTGGGGCTGAGATTCAGTGTCTGCTGTTTCAAGGATGCATTGCAATACTTTAGAGCCTCATTGGATGACAGCTTGCCCTGCTCTTTTTTTTTTTTTTTTTTTAAGCACTCTTCTTTTGGATTTATTTATCAAAATCAGGAATATTCAGCCTAAGTCCTTTTGAACCACAGAATTCCCTGCCATTCAGGTTATGTTCTAGTATAAGTGGCCAGAAAGAACTGTCAGAGATAGGTTAGGTAAATAATAGTTTCACTGGAGTACAGGGATCCATCAGATCATAGAGAATTTGTATACTTGGAGAATGATCTTAAAAATTATATCAAGATGAGTTGGGGGGTCACATGAAGGAACAATGAGTATTAGAGATGTTTTCATTCATTTGAAAACTTACAAAGAATATTTACTACGTAGTCAGTCTAAGAAAGTTATGTTCACATTGCTGTTCATCACCAAAGGAAGTCAGGACAGGAACTCAAGCAGGGCAGGAACCTGGAGGCAGGAGCTGATGCAGAGTCTAGGGAGGGTGCTGCTTAATAGCTTATTCTGTGTGGTTTGCTTTCTTATAGAACCTGGGACCACCAGCCTAGGAATAGCACCACCCACAATAGGCAGGGCCCTCCCTAGTCAATCTCAATCACTAAGAAAATGCCCGTTAAGCCTGTCTGCTTACAGCTTGATCTGGGATATTGGTTCTCAAAAGGGTCTCAAGACCCTTTTGAAGGTTGAAGGATTCTTTCAACAGGGGCCGTCTAATACCATTGGAAAACCCAGAGATTTACATTACAATTCATAACAGTAACAAAATTACAGTTATGATGTAGCAACAAAAATAATTTTATGGTTGGGGGTCACTATAACACGAGGAACTGTATTAAAGGGTCGCAGCATTTGGAGGGTTTAGAACCACTGTGCTGGAGGCATTTTATCAATTATGTTCCTCCTCTCAGATGACTCCTGCTGCATCAAGTTAACATAAAACAGACCAGCACAGTAGTAAATTTAGGAATTTCAGCACATTGTACTTTAACCAGGAGTCTGTGCTCTTCTACCATAGAGTATCTGGGGGCCAAGTGAAGCAGGGAAAACATGAAGACATCTCACTAGCAGACAGAGCTGGGGTGCTGAAACAGTTTTAAAGAAACATATGACAGGTAGCTGTTTTCTGCTTTTTGAACATCTGTTCTAGATACTTTTTGTTGTTTTTATATTTAAGATTTCAATGGAAAGGAAAAGGATGCTACTTATCTGTAGGCATGTAGAAATGTAAGCCTTATTTTGTGTATGTATGTGCTGTGCAGTGAGTGCTTATTCATGTTTGTGGACATGTATGCACATATGCAAACATGCGGAGGCCAGAGGTCAGGCTCAGGTATTCTTCTAGTACATCTTGTTTTATGACAAAGTTTCCTTGGGATTGAGGCGTGCAGATCAGGTGAGGGTGCCTGGTGATTGAGCCCCAGGGACCCACCTTTCTCTGCCTCCACAGTACTGAAGTTACAAGCATGCACATCTATATCTAGCTTCTCACATGGCTTCCAGGGATCAAACTTAGCTCCACATGGCATGTCAACTAAATTACCTCCTGGCCCTCCTGTTTTTTTGAGACAGCGCCTCGTGTGGACCAATCTGCTCTTGAACTTACTGTGTAATAAAGGACAATGTTGAACTCCTACCCCTCCCTCTAGCCTGTACAAGCAGACTCCTGGGGCTGTAGGCATTATGTACTACACCCAATTTTATGGAGTATTGGTATGAAGCCAGGGTTTTGTGCATGCCAAACCATCACTTAACTGACTGGACTACATTATATCCCCATCCCTCAGGTAAGCTTTCTCTGTATAGTCCAGGCTAGCTGCCTACTCATGACCCTATTGCTTCAAGTTCTGGGATGGAGACAGGTTTTACCATGGCTAGCCTTTTGGAAGTTCTTATGAATTTATTTTTCACTCTACATTTTAAACAGATTTCCTTATCTGGTTTTCTTAGTATTAGGATAAAAAAGGAAACAGTAATCGGAGCTCTGGAATCCAAACACTTCTACACATATTCCCAATTTAAAAAGGTGCTATTATGATGTTAGGTGTGCTAAGGACTAGGGAAGAATAGGTGTTTATTTATTGCTGGTTTTTCCAACCCCAATAAGCCCATATAAAAAAACCACACAATCCAGTTATTATAGTTATAAGCTATATGCCTAGATTGGGCAGATCTACCACTATACTAACTGATTCCCCAGCTATACGACCCTTTGCTACGTGTGGTTCTGCCCCATCGTGGCCTCCTCCTCCTCCTCTTCTTCCCTTCTCCTCCCTCACTCCCCAAAAACCTCTCGTCCCACCTTTCCCTTCCACTGCCCAATCACAGGCTCTAGCTTTTATTGACTAGTTAGAATGGGGAGAAGGTTCATATGAGATCACTGGAATACCTGTGTTTGACTTTTCCTTGGGGGCAACCTCTCTTGAGGAAGCAGAATTAATATCAGAATACAAACAGCATCAGAGCAACCCACAACATTTATTATTGAAGTTTTTCCATTCCCAATCTTACAGGTGAAAAGGCAACTTGCAAACATTCTAACAACTTAAAGTATAAAGAGATTTGAACAAAACACCTAGATTCATTTCCCTAGTCAAAAGCCAAGTCATTTATACAGCTCTCAAGCAAAGTAAACAGCAGTGTCAAGTTAAGTGAAAGTTGAATTGTTAAAGGGCTTAATTGATACTGTGATTAATAACATTTGGTTGGGTGGAACAGTGTGGTTGTTCTGCATGCAATCCCAGAACTGGGGTTGTGGGTAGAAAGCGAGGCTACTGCCTAGAGAGTTTTAAAGAAGCCAGAGCTGCAGAGTGAGTGAAGCCATTCCTCAAAAACAGAAACAAAAAAGTCTGATTGCATGTGACAGAGAAGCTATGAGGACAATGATTAAAATGTGGATGTCCCCTTTTCTTGCCAATTCTTTGTTTTCTCAGAAACTTGTAAGTATAGCTGGAATTGATAGCCAGCCCGAGTGTCCTCACTGTGTGCTGCCCCTTTACCTGCTTTCACTGAAATGCCACACTGCACTGCACTGGCCTCACTCAGCACGCAGAAGGCGGCTGAGGCTTAAGTGGCTTCAGTTGCTGACTAATAGGTCTGAGGCTTTATTAACCTGCTCAGCCACATGTTCCCTAAACTGCAAAAGAAACTGGACACTAAAGTCCTTATTCCAGGCACAGGGCAGTTGTTTCTGCTTTTTAGAGTAGCTTAGGTTAGTGTCCAGCGTACTGTGCAGTCCAGGCTACTTTGAATTAGTGATCTTCATACTAGGAATTATGATTACTTCCTGTACTCATGAAGAATTCTTGCATTTTGAAGCATTCCCAGCGACTGGCATGTCCGACTTCAGGGAGCAGTGTTTCCAGTGTTCAGACTTTGACAGTGTGGGCTTGAGAGAAATGACATTAACGATTCCCCTCTCCTTTCGGCTTCTGGGATGTGGTTGGATTACATGGTTCCCATATTTCTTGTTTGATGTGCTTAGTCAAACACAGGAATTGCTGGTACTAGAAGGCAAAGCCAGGACCCTACAGAAGGGCTCAGACATTCTCGGTTTGAGCTTCCCGGTGGTTATGATTAGATTGCAATTTGGAAGATGAAATTTTTTAGGTGAAGACAAAAACAAAAGAAAACAAAACAAAACCAATCGGCAGCCTTTCCTCTTGACAGTGGTGGAGGAGCAACAGGCTCTGTAGACAGGAAAGGAGTGGGGCAGTGCTGGCATACAGCTGGGGAATAGTGACTTGTGTGATACCCTGATGAGCAGTGTGTAGGTGTCTGTCTATTCAGGTCTCCTTCACAGCCTGTGATGGCCACCTTTATGCTTTCCTTGCAGGGCAGAAGTCAGTTCCAAGCCTCCTCATGAGGATGACCCTCCTTGCTTTGAGAAGCCCCCAAGCAGGCACACTTCCTTCCCAAGCCTGTCTCAAGACAAGCCTTCTCCAGAGAGGACGCTGGCCAGCGAGGAGGCCCTGCAGAAGATCTCTGCCCTTGAGAATGAGCTTGCTGCCCTTAGAGCTCAGATTGCCAAGATTGTGACCCTGCAGGAGCAACAGAGTCCAAGTGCAGGTATGTGGCCCCTGAAGTGGCTTGTTGTGACTGGACAGTGCAAGCTGTGTCTTCTCTAGTCTTGCCTAAGACAGCACAAAACCCGATGATGTCTGTGTGACTTTAATTTGAGAAGAGTAGGGAAAAAAATCTGCTTGGCAAACTCTGAAATGCCTGCATTTGAAGTGGGCTGTTGTGAATGGCTGCTTTATGGGAAGTTTAGATTCCCCCATCTGATAACCACTCCTCTCAGACACGAGGATGTAACGTGACTTTGTGTCTGGTGAAAGGAACTGTTTCTGGGTAGGACTTGTGAGAAGCTATTTACACATGCAGGGCCTGAGGTAAACATCTGATGGTCCACTTTCCTTTCCTGCTCTAAATTGGGTATAACGGTCCTTGTATTACCAAGTCCCTGTGGCATTATGTATAGAAAGTAATAAATAAACACACAGCAGGTACCTAATGACCCTTTTCTTTCTCTTGTAGAGTAGAAACCAGTCAGGATTTCATCTAATCCTCTTGGTTTAATTTGTGTGGCACATTTTTTCCCATGGAGAAGAAACTATGGCCTTGAAATCCTAGCCTGGTAGTCTGTTGGAAAGTAGTGGTTGTTTTTCCTGTTATTTCACGGTCCTGGAGAGACACGTAGGTGCCCAGTGTCTGAATCCTGTTGCTTATGGTGCTTTGGGCACTGGGCACTAGAAGGGGAGGGGTGATCTCAGTGATTTGCATAGACATGTGCTTTGCATAGCAGGTTCTGGCTTGTTGTCTATTAACTTGAAACTGTTTTCTTTACTTCCCTCTGCTGGTAGACTAGGGAAACTACCATAAATAGGAGATAACTCTGCAGTTTGTTTTGTTGTCTTATGGTCTGAGTACTCCGGGGAAAACTGTTGTGACGTTACGATTTCCCCAAGCTCTCATTTGTATAGTTCTGCAGTAGAGACAGCCAACTTTGATTAGGCAAAAAGGGTAAATATTAGGGATTTTATTTCTTTAACACTTACTTTTTTCTTTGAAAATTAAGTGTGATACTGTTTTGTGGGACAAGGTTTTTCTTTGTATCTGAGTGACCTGGAATTCCTTATGTAGATCAGGTTGGCCTTGAATTTGGTGATCCTGCCGCTTTGTTCTCCCAAGTGCAGGGATTATAGGCATATAAACAGCTGGCATGGTCACGTGTTCGTGATACTTGTGATAGTGCTGAACTGCCTAGTATGTATTGAGGACAGATGTGTATGAGTATAGACTGCTTTATATTTCTGCTAAGAGTGGTTATGCTGCTCTCCACAAACAAGTGTGTCTAAACGTTAAAAACATCTGTGTTCATTTGCATGGGATGAGTTTGGGTTCAGAGTCAGACCTTTCTTAGTAGCTGAATTGCATTTTCCCTCTAGACTCTTTTTAAGGACATTGCTTTTAGGGATACACAAGTCTGTCACGATGTTTTCTTGCCTCTTACCAGAAAGAGTAACTTGTTTGCTTCTTTTGTAGGTTGCTTAGATTCTTCCACATCTGTTACTGTAGCACCACCACCACCACCTCCTCCTCCTCCCCCTCCCCTTCCGTTGGTACTCCACCAAAGTACGTCTGCTCTTGATCTGATTAAAGAAAGAAGAGAGCAGAGACTCAGTGCTGGAAAGACTTTGGCTACGGGCCACCCAAAGAAGCCTGACATGCCAAATATGCTTGAGATCCTTAAAGACATGAACAGTGTGAAGCTACGGTCAGTCAAGAGGTGAGGCTCCCACGTTGAATACTAGGAGTCTCAGGTTTATAACATGAGTGCTGAACCATTTTCCCTTCGAGAAATGTCTGCAGCTCTAAGAGCTCCTCTACACAGAATAGCCAAGGGCAGGGAATGGCTCCTCAATTCCACCAAGTGTCATCCTCTTGTGTGGACTCATTTGTTTTTTTGGTTTTTTATTCCCCAGACAGTTTTTTTTTTTTTTTTTTTTTTCTTTTTCCTGTATAGCCCCTGCCTTTCCTGGAAACTCACTCTGTTTCCTCACAGTCAGAGATCCACCTACCTCTGCTTCCAGAGTGCTGGGATTCAAGGCATGGACCACTAACGCCCAACTCATTTCTTAAAAAGGTTACCTGTTTTAAGAAAAGGTTCAGTATGTGTGGGAAGGTCAGAAGACGACTTGTGATTGAATCCTTGCCTTCAGTGTGAGTCCTGGGGATTGAACTGAGGTCATCCGTCTTGGTGCCTGGCACCCTCACTTGTTGAGCTCTCTCAAGAGGATGCATGCCCCCAGGCTCTCCTGGAATCACTGGGTACTTCCGGAAGATGCAGCCCTGACTTGTCCTAAGTGGCCCTTTATCTGACTCTGCACTCTCATGTTGAGCTCTAAAGTCCAAGTGTCCCTCCTACTACTAGCAGTGGCTTAGTCACCGTTTGTTGTCCACAGAGACCCTCTGAAGGACATCCACATATTGACCTGTCCCCTTGGTTTCTGCTCCTTTCTCAAAGGTCAGAGAAAGATGTAAAACCCAGGCCAGCGGATACTGACCATGCTGCCTTCATAGCAGAGGCTCTGAAAAAGAAGTTTGCATATCGACACAATAGCCAAGGAGAAACTGAAAGAGGAATTCCAAAGCCAGAGTCAGAGGCCACCTCAGAGCCAGCCCTGGTGAGTAGTAAGTAGCATGTTAGGTGGAGATCCATATCTAAGCCATTGACTTGTGTCTCCTGCTGGATGCTGCTGGACTCTGTACCAATATGGAGATTGTAGCTAGCTGGGCGGGTAAGGATCATTGATCTTTTGTTTGAAACTGGGACTTAGGAAATCCAGCGTGGACTTAAACTAGGTGTGTAGCAGGGTTGGCTTAAATCCTGATCTTGCTACCTCTACCTCTGATGCTGGGATTAAAGTAGTTGTGCCATTGTGACCAGCAAGGATGACATGTTTGTTTGTATTTCTACTTTTCTCACTGTAAAACTTAGTTTGTTTGGAAATCCAAAACTTACAGAGAAACCTAAGTGAAAAAAAGCAGAGTTTAACCCTGGGTTTCACTTTCCAATGTTAAATTTTCCCTGCAGGGTTTTATTTTTGTCTTTAGGTATAATGAAGTGAAACTCAATCTAATAATAATTTTCATTATGATAAAGTATAGTGTTTGTATTCAGATTTTAAAAGATTTACTCAAAATTAGACAGGATCATTTTCTCCTAGGGGTGCCTGGTGAGTTTTCCCAGTGAGATCTGACATAGGCTTGTGAGGTATATGCTGCACCACACAGAGACTGAGTAGACCACACGAATAGGAACTCCTTCCTGCCTGTTGTTTGCATGAAGATACTTGCTGACTTATTCCATGCTTTGGATTTTTTTTTTTTTCTTTTCCAGTTTGGCCCACATATATTGAAGTCTACAGGGAAAATGAAGGCTTTAATTGAAAATGTTCCCGACTCCTAATGGACAATGAATTCAGAAAGACTCCTGGTTCACCAGTTGGCTTGCAGAGCTGAGTTTGTCTAGGAGAAATCACCAGTATTTAGTAAATTCCTTGCTGTAGTGTTCATTGGTCTCCTTCCTTCTGAGCCCAACTAGAGGAGTAAGAAGCAGTGAAAGCAGCAGGAGGTCTGGCTTCTGAGAGGTCAGCTCTGGAGCTCTCCCTAACACACATGTACTATGTGCATGTTCTGTTCTTAACACTAAAATCTGTGCACACATTTCACCATGAATGGCATCAGAGAGGACACTGTTATCTTCCTCTTCACTGAGAGTTCACTAGTCAGTGATGGAGAGCTGGTATACTGTTATTATAGCACACTATTGGAGCTGGGAATGCCTCGGACAGGACTTGAGTATGTTCTCACTTTCTGTTTTCTGGAGCTGAGTTTACATAAACAGCAGAAGATGTTTACTGCTGAGTCTCTGTGTTGCTTTCTGTTAGAGGGAAGTGAGGACCAGGAAGGCCATTTACACCTCATTACCACCCACTACTGGGAAGCAAATGAACTTCTCAAGTAGTAACAAATCAAACTATTGAATTAAATCATTTCTTAAATAAAAGCCAGAATGTATCATCTTTCTCATCAGTTTAATAAGTGGCCCTATAAAGATGGATGATTTGTTGCTAAGTTAAAAATTGTCTTAGTTAAGGTTACCATCACTGTGATGAAACACCATGGCCAGAAGCACCTTGGGGGAGGAAATGGTTTATGTCACTCACAGTGCCATATAGCAGTTCTTCATCACAAGCATTGAGGGCAGGGACTAAGCAGGGCAGGGCCCTGGAGCCAGGAGCTGATGCAGAGGCCATGGAGGCTGCTGCTTACTGGCTTGCTTCCTATGGCCTGCTCAGCCTGCTTTCTTATAGAACCCAGGACCACCAACCCAGGGTTGGCACTACCTTCCCCATCAATCACTAATTAAGAGAAGGCCTTGCAGCCAGATCTTATGGAGGCATTTTCTCAATTGAGGTTCACTTCCTTTTAGATGACTCTAGCTGTGTCAAGCTGACAAACTAGCCACCACAATACTTCTAGAAATGTCAGCGTAATTGAATTTATAATTTTAATATACTGGTCAAAATATCCTTTATAATGAAACATTACTGAATAGATGAATAAGTTCCCTTTAAGCTATTTATTATTGGTCAGCCAATGAATTACATTATGCAGATAAACCTTCGGTGTTATTAGAAAGTAGAAAACTACCTTTGTTATCTAGGGCTTGGAAGGACTTATCTAAAGTACTTAGTAGTTTACCATGATTTTTGTGTTTCTGATAAGACTCTTTAATGTCAGAATCTCTTACCATGAGTAAATATTTGGATTATTTAAATCTAGACTATTGGTTCTTCCCAGAGTTTAGAGATGGGAAGTGTAGATAATATTGTAAGTTATTGAAGATAGGTGTTCTAAATCATACAAAGACTGGGCTATTTTTTCATAGCATATTTAGTTTAAATTGTGGTATGTTTTTGCTGTATATTGTTTCTAAATATTTTTTATGGTTTGAAAACTGTCTTTTATGAAATTCAGAAAATTTGTGTGACCACATATTTTGACCTAAGAGTTTATATTTATATCAGTATTGAATTTGGCTAGCAGTCTACTATATAAAAGTTAATATTTTAAAATAAAGTAAGCTGTTGAATTTTCTTTTGACAATACTATTATCTATTTGTATATTTATCTCCCTCTGTCTTTCCTTTGTAGCTAAATTCTTTGTGCTGATATGTTGCTGTAGGATAGCTTGTAGTGCACTTTTTTAATGAGTTTTTTTTTTTAATTTATTTATTATATGTAAGTACACTGTAGCTGATTTCAGACTCACCAGAAGAGGGCGTCAGATCTCATTACGGATGGTTGTAAGCCACCATGTGGTTGTTGGGATTTGAACTCGGGACCCTTGGAAGAGCAGTCAGTGCTCTTAACCACTGAGCCATTTCGCCAGCCCGTAGTGCTCTTTTTAAAAATTTATTTTATGTATATGAGTATTTTATGTATGTAAGTATACTGTAGCTAGCTGTTTCACCAGAAGAGGATTCCATTAAGGATGGTTGTGAGCCACCATGTGGTTGCTGGGAATTGAACTCAGGACCTCTGGAAGAGCAGTCAGTGCTCTTAACCACTGAGCCATCTCTCCTCCAGCGCCCTTGTAATGCATTTTAAAGCAGAGATACAGTCCTTAAAGAGCTGTGTTGTCTGTCACTCCCTTTTCCTCTTAGACTGGTTTGGACACAGGAGACCTCCTATACAACATAGAGCTGTGAGCGGAACAGTGCTGTAGTGACACTTTCAGAGATAGAGAATGTGAGTCAGAGCATTGGACTTGGAGCCACACATGATCTTGGACAAGTGAGTTTATTCTAGGGCCATTGAGATCGGTCTCAAAAACAAGGCTTAAAGTTTTAGTAGTTCACCTAAGGCTATTCCAGCATTTCTACACTTAACCACAAGGCCAAAAAGGCTGAAAGGTTATCATGGGATTTGTCATGCACCTTCATCCATTACTAGGGCTTCATGGCTGTGCTTTTTCCTGTTTTCTCCATTCTTAGATCCTCTCTTGAGCCTGTTTCCTGGAAATTCTGTAAGTAGGCCAGCGCTTCACTCTCTCAGCGGTACAACAAGTAGCAAAGCATAGTAATGAAGGACCCAGCATGCCGCTGTTCACTTCAGGCAGGACTAAGAGTTGTTTCTCTAGCTGAAGTTCTCAAGATCTGTCTTACAAAAGTCCTTTTCAATGGTCCTTTACAGTTAGGGCATAGCGCAGGCATAGTTTTAATGTTCTTGGGGCAAAGGGTAAGGCGACCCAAGTGATGAAAAGCCACAATTTAAGGACAAAGGCTACTTTTCATCAGAAGGCTTTTAGCTAATATTTCTGTCCTTGTTTTCCAATGATTTCTCTGTTTAACCAGGTGCTGTTTTTATTAGAGTGAAAGATTCACATCTCAGGGAACTGTATATGTCAGAGAGCGGTATCTTAGGGGGGGAGGAGCAAGAGCAGTTGGGATGTCATCCTGAAATACTGCTATTGGCAGCTCAGCCTAACTGAATGTTCAGAACAGAACAAGGATCGTGTTACTCCTTCCAGGGATCTGGTAGGAAACTTCAAGAGACCCTAGCACTGTAAGGGAAGGGTGTCATGATTGATGAAATGAATTACCAAAGAATGCTCACAGCAGCCATTCAGTTAGCTCTTACTATCCATTTGTCTTTATATGGTAAATATTTTAGAGGTCAGAAAGCCACTCAAAAGATTTGGTATCTTGGTGAAGGCCTTAAAACCATGTCTGCCATGTGTGGACACAATGCTTCAAAAAAACCACACTCCTGCTTCCCAAGGAGAAACTGTGAGGTGTAGAGGAAAGGAAACAAGAAACAAGCAAGGGGAAGCTCACAGGATGGCTGAACTCCACTTCATGCTTTCTGAAGTTCAGCTTTGTAAACCTGGCCCCCAGCATGAGGCTGAATCCTGTGTATTGAGCCCGTTACCTGTGTACCTTAGAAAACTTAACCCCTTCCTATTCTTAAAATGATTCTTAAATGGAGAACCCAGTTTTCTGTTAATCTTCAACTTTGTGTGACAGAACCCAGGGACCTTTTTTTATGGCAGACAAGAGCTCTACCGCCGAGCTATGTCCCTACACCCAGGAACTTTCAGCTCTTAAAAAATGCGTGCTTGTGTAATACCCTTCTCATGTAAGGCCCTAACTCATTAGAGGAGTAGGTCCTTTGGGTAGTGGTTATGTCCAATGATGGAGATCCCATGATAGGATTAGTAAGAACACTAAAAGTGAGAAAATTCGCTCGTTCTTCTATTGGTCACATGAGGATAAACTAGAAATTAGCAAGTCTGTAAACTGGGAAGGATGCCCCTCGTGGAATCCCACCAACCTGGCACCTTGTCAGACTTTGAGTCTTGTGCTACAGCACCTAAAGTAAGCTGACAGGTAGACTTTGATATTTCCTTCAAAACTTTATATATTTTATAAATTTTAGATAAGATAAAAAACTTTGATACTATTACAGTTTCCTGAAATTTTTTACAAGACATGTCCAAACAACGAATACTTCAAATTTGCTATACACCCACACACACACCCACTCACTCTTAAAGACAAGTAAAAGATAGCTTTTTTTTTTTAACAGATACTACTGAATCAAGTGAAAGCCACAAATGACTAAGTCAACAGGTTTCAATTTAAGTCAACAGCCAACAAGAAGCTAAATATTGAAAAGAACAGTGTTTGTCTTTACCTTTCCATCCTACCAGGTTCTAAAGATGGATTCCAAGATAACTTACAAAACTTAGACATAAAGTTTAAAATGTAATTGATAAAGTTAGTATTTTACTCAAAGTATCATTTTCAATACTTGAAACTGTATATTCAAATTTGAATGCTAAGTGACTTAGCATCAAAAGACACACATGGTATAAGTTTCCTTATTAAGCTAGTCTCTCAAACAATATCCCAGCATTACCCCTCCTAGTCAGTTCTGAAAACTAATTACAAGCACTTTGTACACATTTTTCTTTTACCAAGACAATTTGAACAGAGACCCTGGCTTGTAACTTTTAATGCTCTCTAAAAATTGAACACCTAGTTCCATGTTCTGCATTCATTTACTATACAACTTCAGCATTACATTACTGAACTACTTCCAGTAAATAAATGTCTTAGCAATAACGTGATAAAGGGTACATAGAACTCCACAGTAACTTGTTTACTGATAGCCCAATTTACATCTGCCCACTACCCTGCACACTGAAGAATGTGAGAGACCTTTTATGTTCCTGTCAGTTCACCCCCATGCTGCTCCTCAGTGGTGGCTCTCTCTCCTGAAGACCCTTGGGGGTCCTCTCGATGCTACGCAGGTTCTTAGGACACAATGGCTGCAGTTTCAAAGTTATGCTTCAAAAACATGGCAAAAGTGTGGCAACTAGTTTGCACATTTAAGTTACTGACCGTAAGACATAAGCTTGAGTCCGGCAGCGGTGGCGCACACCTTTTATCCCAGCACTTGGGAGGCAGAGGCAGGTGTATTTCTGAGTTCGAGGCCAGCCTGGTCTACAGAGTTCCAGGACAGCCAGGGACACACAGAGAAACCCTGTCTTGAAAAAACAAAACAAAAACAAAAAACTAACTAACTAACTAAATTTAGAAAAGGCATTCATTTTCAGAGCTGTGAAGGGATTAGTGCACCTCTAACCTATATCTCAGGTACAGGATATTTTTTTCCAAGTTTGCAAAGGACAAAAAAAATGTAAATTTTGCTTTTTTCTTTTAATACGGAGATTCATTACAAACTAATATGTTTAGAGTACAGTGTTGATGACCATGTTAGGACAAGACTTGTTAAAATTTTTTCTCACCTCTAGAGCAGAGACTCCCTAACCTACCCCAGCGCCCCTTCAGCAGTGGGCCCAGATTCCCAAATGGCTGCTACATACTCAAAAATTCTTTGAAGTGTCCAATATATCATGAAATACCATGAATTTTGTGCTACTCTGAATTTGCTTTTTTTTTTTTTTTTAATGAATTTGCTTTTTAAAAAGTGACCTAAATGGTTCCTTAAATTCTTGTAGAAAACCCAGCTGATCAAGGAAAATAGGTTGAGGCAGGTAATTCCCACAGCTGCAGAAAACAAATGTGATGGGTTTGCAAGCACCACTAAGGTGACCCTTTGAGAAGCTGAGTCAGGAAAGCTAAACCTTCCTGCTATTAAACTTGAACACAATGGAGCTGCCAATCAAGCCAATGTATAGAAGCCGCTAGCGGCAGAGAACCTCTAGCATCCAGGGGAGGAGGAACCCAGTTCACAGATATGATAGTAGCAGCTATCTCCACAGGGAGATGGATGCTTTAGGAAACTTTGTGTCCCTTGCTCAGAATTCTTGCTGAGGAAACCAGCTGATCCTAATTTGGCTTCTGAAGATTTACCTAAAGGGAGAAAGATTGGTAGTTATGTTTTTCATTGCAAATTAAAATACCAAGACTTTTCTTTGCAGTTATCAGATACTGTGTGAACTTGTTTAAGGTAATGTTAGCTTGCAGGAGACTTCCTCAGACCCCGGACGGTCAAATATGCTGTCACTTTAGGAGGGGCCAGTGGCTGTCTTTGGGTAATGACTATTATCCTGTACCCATGCTAATAGGAGAGCCGAATGTGGGCATGGGTGACCACTTGAAATGAGGCTAGTATAAATTGAGATGTACTGTAAGTTTAAAACACACACTGGATTTCAGAGACTTAGCAACCCACTTTAATTATACTAAAAGAAAATATTTTGGATATATTAGAATTACTAAAGTTTCAGCTTTTCTAGAAAACTGGGCAAACATTTGAGTGGGTTCACTAACACTTGTACTTTCTTCTAGGAAGTAGGAGCAGATACGTCTGATCTAAAACGTGAACGGTATCCCTTCTCATGAGTTAGGCCTGGGAGGGCAGTAAGGCCACTCTATTGGCACTGTGGATGGTGGCATACACCTTTAATAGTAGGACCCAGAAGCAGGGAGGTATCTGAGTTGAGGCCAGTCTGTCTACATTGTTACCAGGCTATCTGAAAGAAAGAATTAAGTGGTTATTACTTACTGCTGTAAAAGGCCAGGAATACAAACACAACTGCTATTTTTATCCCTTTCAAGGGTGTGATTTCTTAGGCAATTTCCAACAAATGCTATACAAGAATGACCAAACGGAACCAGACCTTGCCACACTTGTACGGTGCAGAGTGAGGCTCATACACTCCAGGAAGACAAAGTCTGCATACAACTTAGACTTCAAAATACCCAGGACTGAACGGGAGAGGCAGCAGCTAACTGATCACCTAAGAATCCAGCATGTCACTTCCAAAGGACTGAGTGGTAAGGTAGAGTGCAAAGATTAACCAATGAGCAAAGACCGGTTTTATTTGTCAATCAGAAGGTGAAGCAACAGGCACGTGTTTAAACGAGTGTGCCCAAGCCTTCACACATGGCTTTACACTCAAGTTCTCTCCCAAGATGGCTGTTGCAACAAACTGTAAACATAATGAACAGTCTTAAACAGTAACAAGGGAAATAGAAGGTAACTAAAAGAAAGCACCGTTTCTCTTAAACTAGGTTACAGTTGTGCTTGCTCTACATAAGACCACTGAAAACAACTTACAAAAGTGGAATGTTTTAAGTCTAAAATTAGTCCTTAAATTTTATCCTAGAAAACATCTACTCACATCAAAAGGTCCGCCAAAGGGTAATGTTTCATCAAAGTGGGGGAGGGGGGACAAGAAAACAATGCACTTTTCAAATCAAAATGAGAAGTTTGGTCACTTAGCTTTGTGCATAGTTTAAGGCATCTGGAGCAATCTTACAGCTTCACCTACCTTCCCCTCCCCCAAGTGTGGCTGCTCACTATGTCACATTCTAGAACAATAAATAAGAACTTACACTTCTAATCCTTTCCCACATGGATGGACAGAACATGCACAGCCATACATGCACAAACATGCACGCAAACACACATCCATACAGCCATACACAACATACCTCTCACACACTGCAGCGAAAGGGACTTTAGTACCCTTGATTTGAAGGACACACTTCCCTAGCCCACTTTATTTCAGATTGGCAAATCCCCTGAGCTGATTATGGTATGTTAAACATTCCACCTTTTGCTTGCATGTGTAGGTCAAGTGTACAGTAGTGAAAACAACATGCAGTGTCTTCACTGCAGAGTCAGAACACAGCTAGGACAGTGGTGTTCCTTCCCTCCCACCCCATGTTAAAAACTAACAGTTAAAAAAGGAATCTGCATTGCCAACCACGCTGGAGTGAAAAGCTTCGTGTGGCGTCTGTGGTAAATAAATGCTCAGTCTCCAGGCACAGAGCAGAGCAGCAGGTGGGAGGCGATGATGACATTGACATCCGAAGAAGAAAAGGCAAATGCTGCGAAGAGCTGCAGTCTCCAGCTCAGCTGAGAACGGTCAGTGGTTCCTTCACAACGATGCTCCGAGGCAATTTAGAACCAATAGTTCAGATTTGATTTGTAAACATTTGATTGATTCTTGCCAGAGGCAGCAGAGGCTGGGCACTTCACATTTCTGTTTTCTCAGAGAGAATGTAGTGGAAGGGACGGATGCGCTGTTGGACTGGACTGGTTGCATCAAGATTGCTGCTGAGGTTGAGTTCAAGTTTCAGGGCTTGAAGGACACACACTCTGAAAGCACATGGCACACCTAAAACATCATCTTCCTTCGTTAAGAACCCTTTGTGGTTCTCCTGCTGAGCTTTACAGACTTAAGGTTTCATACAAAAGCAAGATGCATATTGCTGTATATTCATGTCTTACCATTAAAACGTGCGCTCGTATGATCTAACAGAAGACATCTTGATAGATAATGCTGGCATCATCCCCTTGGAAACCTCAGCAGTCAGAACCAGTTCTTCCACTCAAGACCATTTCACATTTCCACAATGTTGCAGGAGGGAGTTGTCCCACTGGTTCAGGGTTATGATAACCGATTTTCCTGAGTTAGTAACTGTGAGTTCAACTCAAATGCAGCATTGGCATCCTCGCTGCTGGGCTGTTGTCTCTGCAGTCCCTTCCAGCTGGCTTTATTCAGCCCCACATGTCCAAGCATCGTCTGTGACAGCCGTGTGTCTGAAAACCTGGCCCACTCTGTAAATAAAGGCTCCACTAGGTAAGTCATAAAACCTTGAGAGACAGAGGAAAAAGCTGTTAAAATATGTCTTGAATTAATCTTTAAAACATCTAGAGTTTTAATGTTCTTCAGTTCCACTCCAGTGTCAGCCAAAATATTAGCTTTTAAAAGGTCTGTGTGTACATGTGATTTACAAATTGGGATTTCTGAAGTATTCAGTGGAGCTCTGGTCTAATCTATTTCTCTCAGCTGAACAAGCACATCTTAAGCTAACACACGTGATGGCCATATCAACTCTACGGGCACTAGAACACAATCCAGGGAGACAACTGCTGGCCACTTCCTCAGGGATGGAATATTACACCTGGCATGACTTATTTAACTCAGAATGTACAATGTCAAAATTTCTAAGAGATAGTATTAAAATAATAAAAAAAATAGTTTAATATTTTCACTACTAAAGTGAGACTGTCTAGAAGACGTGGGGGTCAGAGGACAGCTTGTGGGCACTGGTTCTCTCTCCACCATGTGGGTCCCCGGGGTCAGGCTTGATGGCAGGGTACATTTACCCAGTGTGCCATCTCAGCAGCCCCCATTTTCTTCTTTGAGAGAGTCTCACATGTCCCTAAGGATGACCTTGAACTTCAGGTCTTCCCTCCTCCAAAACTGGTGAGATTTTAGGCATTTATTGTTATGCGCGACTAAAATCATAACTTAAAAAAAACCACATATTTTTATTTTGTGTATTTTATATATATTTGAGTGCTTTCAGGCAGAGGCTACAAGAGGAGGTCATAGCCCTAAGGGCTGGAGTTATGTAGGAGCAAACTGAAGTGGGTGCTGCTAACAAACCTCAAAAGAGCAGCAAGTACTTAACCACTGAGCCATCTCTCCAGCACAAACTACAAAGTTTTCAAAAATCACTTGAAAGTTCTTTCTTTAGGCTAGAGTAATTTCCTCGGGCTACAAGGCATTTACGGGAGCTGCATGTACCCACTCATGTAGCTTTCTCTCCCTTGCCTACAGTTCACTTAGTCTTTGAACTTGAGTAGCTCTCCTTGAGAATCAAAACAGCCTTTCTATTGCCTTGTTAACTCCACCCAACAGAAAAACAACTATCCGGCTTTGCCACGGAGTCAGCACTGATTCCCACAGGCGCAGTACCATGCAAGCTGTGCCCATTTCCTACATCTCTGTCTGACACAGTCACGTCAGTCCCTGCTGTTCATTGTAAGCACAGCAAAGGTGTCAGTGTTGCTGCTGTGTCCCCTCCCAACTGCATTATGACTATGCTAGTCCTGAGCTTTTAGAAACTTGACCATCATGATGTTTATCAACAACCTTCACGATGTTCAGCATAAATTGTAAGGCCCTTCCCAATCCCAGGTCCCCATAATATATTCAGCCCAAACTCTAGAGCTGACATCTTTCTCTGCTTTCAAAGCCCAATGATACACTCAGCCTTAGGCAGTCCTTCCCGGGTTCTCTGCGAGCTTCTGTATAGTCACAGGACATGTCCCCGTGCTTCCCAGTACATGGTGAGCTCCCTCAACAGTTCCAATGTGCTTCCCACCTCTAGGCACAGCGTGGCCAAAAGCAAGTAAAGCTTGTGTGAATGTAGTGCTCTGGAAACCTGGCAGTGGGGACTGACTGCCTTCAGGCAGGGGAAGGTGGCTTTTGGAAGGGACATTTGAGCCATCAAGAAAAGCCCCTGAAGCAGACAGGAGGGGCTGGCAGAGCAAAGGGTACATACTGTGACAATGGTTAAGATGTCCTACAAATTACAGTGAACATAATTTGATACTTTTGTTTTGAATAATTTTCTAGTCTAGTCTTAAGAAAATCAAAACGAGTGATTTTTTTTTTTTAAACCAGATGCAACTAAATGTGCATAGTTACCAATCTGGATGTTGGCAATAGACTCAGTCTGACGATCACAAAGTGGACTCACACCCAAATGGTACTTTTTTTCTATATCTCCTGTAAATTTAAGAAAGAGAACTGTTAAGATGCAACACATCTGCTGGTTAAATCTATAATGAATACCTTCACTGCTATCTATGAATTTACTGGAGGAGCATTACGGAATCCTCATGAAAGGATTAAATGTTAACTTAGTGACACATGGAAAGCTTGCTAAATTGGACCAAACAACAGTTTTTGCTGGGTGTTCCTCCCAAGACTAATGCTGTCAGTTCTTTCAGACATGCTTCACATGCTCCTATGATCCTGCTCTCTACATGGTGAAGTGATGGGGTAGTTTCAGAGCAATCTTTCTGCAGAGAAGTTTCCAGCCTACTTTCTGTGCCATCATGAATACCCAAGGTCACTCAGTTTCAAATCACATTTCGTCTGTTACTGGTTATACATACATGAAGTATGAATAGTTGTTAAAATATAATGCATGTACTGTGAGGCTCTTATACATGGCCGGGTCTGAGTTTATCCACATGTGTCTATAACCTGCCTTGGTGGAAGAATTCCTCCGTTACTTTTTCACTCCACTGCTTGCTTAATTCCCAGTTCCGACATGGGTTACAAATATCAGCACATTTCAAGGCCATCTAGCAAACAAAATATTAAAAGGGTGTTAAGGAAGAAAAGATCTCATTGTACCAAGTTTAAATCGACTCCAGCAATGGGGAAGAGCACTGAAGAGAGAGAGGAGCCCCTGACATGTTGTGTTCAGTGTGCATGGGATCCAGAACCAAGTAAAATTAAAAGCCAGCAAAGAAGAGGAAAACACTGTGCAAGAAAAATCACTGTGACATTAACTTCATGCTGCTACTGATCTACCAAGTATCGGTGCAGAAGGCTCACAGGGAGCTAACTCTGTAGAATTACCCTTGACAATCCAAAGGAGACACAATGACTGACCAGTCAGAAAATACAAACAAATCCAGAGACACCATATACTCCTTGCCCCTCTTTTCATGAGGAAACTCATCAGAGTAGTCACTGTTGACTGGACGGCATTCTCAGAAACCCTGAGTAGGAAAAGTCCCAAAGCCACATGCCTCTCCTGTATGTTCTGGAAGGGAACGTGCTGTCTGTGGAACCTCCTTCCTCCCAACTTACCCTGAAAAAAAGATCTGCTATATTTCATCCTTGTTCTACCTGTCACATGATTTACCCTGGAAACAATCTTTGCAAGTTGCAGAACTTTACCTGTAGAACCAAATGCCTATGTCTGCCATCGTCAAGGTGTAAGTCACCTTTATCCAAGTGAGATCTAAACAATGACAGGTACTCGTTCTGGCGACTGATATCCGTGGCTAATATCAAAGCACCTATCTGAGCCTCCATCTCTTGCCTGGAATTACAGAAATAATGAGACATTTAGTACTTTCAATTTATTTTCTCTCTTAAGTTTAAGTATTCAGAAAGCTTTACAAAACCCTAAGATACTCTGAAAGTTGCTTTGAACTTGATATATAAGAAAGTATTATGAAGAGTGCATTTAAAAATATTAAAATAACTAAAGTAAAACTAAGAGTTTTCAGGGAAATACTACAATGCAAAGATGCCAAAGGAAGCGTCTTTATGCGTCAGCCAAAGTCAAATTATTTGCTTAAAAGGAGGGAACAACCAACCTAATACCATTATGCTGTTTGAGAAAATTCTTAAGAATTTTCTGAGATATTCTTGTATGTATAACAAACAACTTTGTCTTATTTTTTGGTGCCTAGGACCTAAAAAAAGATTCAGGCAGAGAAAATATTAATTGTCTAGTGAGACATCTGAGAAAGATGCTTAATGCTTAATGAAATAAGCATCTTAATAAAATTCTACTCAGCAGTTTGATCAAGGGGCCAGAGATGGGTTCAGCAATTTATGGTATAGGCTCTTTTTCTAGAGGTTGGTTCCCAACTCCCTCATGGCAGCCTACCCATAAGGTAATTCCATTTTCAGAGAGTTCCTCACTCTCTCCTGGCTCTGTGCTACCCACCATGGATGTGGTGCATGGATATACATGTAAGCAAAATACACATGCACCTAAAATAATCAAGAGTCAGTTATCTGTGTAAGAATATTCAAATTTATCTGGAGGAAAAATGTCACATGTTAATACAGACAGCACATATACTGCATCTTTTTAAAAACGGCCTCATATGAGATTTAAAAAAAAAAAACCCTCAACAGAGTCACAATAAGATTATCTTGGTATTAATGGTAACAAGAAGACCATTGAGATGGCTCACAGGAGTCCTTGCCTCCTGAGCCTGATGGCCTGAGGTCATCCTTGGGACCCCAGAGGAAGCAGACAAAGGACTGCTGAAGGCAATCCTCAGACCTGTTGTGCCACAGCACACCTGTGCTGAGTACACACACACACATTTAGTACATTCGGAAAAAACCAAACAGGTTCAAACAAACACAATACTGAATATTTAACACAAAGTTTAAAATACCATGCCGGCAAGGTTTGAGATGTTTTTGCCAACACCATCATATTGGACTTATTTAACTTTAGTGTTTCTTCTTATGCCACCAAAATGGCCTTAGTCCTTAGTATTAAATTATTTTTTAAGCTATTTTCTGTTGTTTTATTCATTATCCTTCACGACAGCTCCAAAGCGTACATGAGGGCACAGGGCCTTATTATCCTTGTTTTACTGGCTTTGCATATGTTGTGGTCTGAATATATCTTGTTATGCACTGTCACTTTCTGTGTAATCTTTCAGGTATGCACCTGAAACCTTTATTAGAAAAGGTACGTACACCCACTGAGCCATTATGTGTGAAGTGACTTTTACAGTACTCAAAAAGGGGTATCTTTCATAAAAATAAATAGCCAATGTAAAAGCGACAACTACGTAGCAGGCTTAAGAATTTGGGTATAACTTCCTTTGGATTTCCAGTGTATCTGTGTTTGGCTCACATTTATGTATGTGTGCCATGTGTAGATATCTGTGAGCTATCATGTGGGAGCTGGGAACTGAACCCAGATCTTCTCCTAGAACAGCAAAAACTCTAAACTGCTGAGCCCTTTCTCCAGCACCACAATTTTGATAATTTTGTTGTTGTTGTTGTTTGTTTGTTTTGCTTCTCGAGACAGGGTTTCTCTGTATAGCCCTGGCTGTCCTGGAACTCACTCTGTAGACCAGGCTGGCCTCGACTCAGAAATCTGCCTGCCTCTGCCTCCCAAGAGCTGGGATTAAAGGCGTGCCACGCCCAGCTAATCTTGATTTTTAAAAAGATACGTTTAGTTTAATGAAACGGGAAGCTATGGAGCAGCTGAATAACATATTTTTATCTTAATTAGTAACTTTATTTCCATAGGCAATGCATTTGTTTTAAGCCACCTTACCTGCTTTCCAATGGCAAGTGTGAGAACAAACCAGATTCTCTTAACAAGCCCACTGCAGATCTCCAGTGGTGATTCTCCAGGACTGAGGAATTCTACAAGAAAGGGTCTCTTGGTTACCCAACAGTCATTTCTGCACACGAAGAACCATTTGTCAGTAATAATTAGCTTGGTTAAAGCATTAACATTCATTGGAAATTTACTTTGACTCCTTTCATTTCCTCAAAACATTAAATAGTGTAGAATACAGAACACTAAAGTATTGTTAATTTATTTGTGCGTGTGTTTATTTGTGGGTGGGTGAGTGCATTTGTGGAGTGAGCAACGTGCACCCATGCATGTGTGTAGAGGCCAAAGGCCAACCTTGGATTCGTTCCTCAGGAGTCATCCACACTGTTTTTTTGAGAGGGTCTCTCTCTCTCTCACTGGCTTGAGCCTCATGGATTAGACGAGGCAGGTCAGCTAGTAAGCTCAAGGGATCCTCTTGTCTTTCTCCTTAGTGCTGAGATTTTAAGCACATACTAAAAAACAAGCAACAACAAAGCAAACCAAATTAATTTCCAATGAAGCGGTACTGACCTTGTATAAAGTTGCTAGATAATGGTTGGTTTTAATAAGAAACGGCTGATTAACACCTGGGTGATCCAGATCGTGAGTGGCGGCTGCAATTAAACTCAGCAAGATATCCCAAGGAGTGACAGAACTGGCAAGCTGAAGCGGAACAGAAGAGTTAGTCACGCACGTTCCTGAAATACGCTCTCCACCACAGGAGCCAGTGGGGACAGTGGCTCTCCTGCTCTGCCTGTTAATTTCTCAGTGGGACAACTGCTAGGTCATGAAGCAGCAGCCTTGTGGTGCTTCCCTGGGACAGTGCAGTGCAGGCTGTGTTCTGATGCACGGTGCTGCCGCCTGAGGGACAGGGCTCACCTGATAGGGAGGGCTTCACTTTCATCAACTAAAAACAGCTAAGGTAAGAAACAGTCTCAGAAACAGGACTCTAAACTGATATACGGGGCTGAGTATTTTCATTCTACCAATAGATGGCCACATTCAGGACCCTTTTCACAATGCATTCATGCCAGAAAGGGAATTTCATTAATAGCAGCAATGTAACTTTACTCACCAAACTTAAGAAAATAACCATTATCAAAGTTTATTAGCTGACTATAGGTTTCAGCAATAAAAATGGCCACCTTCAGTCTAAATTTTCAGGTCAAAACTCCCTTCCTTCCCTTTCCCCTTTTCCCTGCCACGCACACTCCAGTGAAGTCTGTTTGACAGGCTGAGAAGCCTGGCAGCACTCACGAGGCATAAAGTTTCAAAAGGAACTCACCTCCTGGAGTTTTGGCGTTCTCATTAACCCGTATACTCACACCCTATCCCTATCCCTGAGTTAGTCTAGTGTTTGGACCCACGTGCTCTCTTTTAGTATTATTTTATTATAAGTGTCTTTTAAGATTGAATTCTGACATAGCTAAAGCCTCCCACCAGTGTTCCAATATTCCAGAAGCCTAACCGAGCTTGGAATCCGGTAGGAATGCAGGAAGGAAGTTACCTATTCAGTAACTAATTAAGCATTACAAAAGACAGAGCCAGCAGCTCAGGGCTGGTCTGCAGAGTGTTTACCATGAAAGAGCCAGGGAATCCCACTGAGATAGAAATCTTCAGTACAGGCTACATTGCACATTAGAAGCAAGTTGGTTAATTCTTCTGACAAATGGAGATTCTCCACAGACACTTAAAAGTTAAACTCATACAAGAAATTATCAGGGCCCAGGAAATAGGGGGGTTGTGGTATTGCAGTATTCATGAGAAGGTCTGCTAAAGTAGAACCCCTGGTGGTGGGCTTAACAATAGACTAGCTTTACACCTGTCTCCCTTCTTAGTGGCAGTGGCCTGGTCCTTCTTTTGATGTACGCATTCCTTTTGTATTGTGTCACTGTAACTTGGTGGATTGTATCTTGTTATTCTTCTGTATAAAAAGTTTGATGCTGGACTTGACAAAATACATTCAGATTCTCTGTGTGCATCTGTGTCATTCCCGCCTACTCCTTGCCCATCTGCACCCAGAGACCTGTCCAAGCAGACAAGGGGACCCAGAGGGTCTGCAGCATTCCTCTTTCCCCTCCCCTTTCCCTTTCCCTCCCCTTTCCCTCCCCTTCCCCTTCCCCTTCCCCTTCCCCTTCCCCTTCCCCTTTCCCTTTCCCCTTCCCTTCCCTTCCCTTCCCTTCCCTTCCCTCCCTCCCTCCCTCCCTTCCTAGCAGCATGTTGCTTAGGACATCAATAAATGTACACTAGTAAGAAAAACAACTCGGCAATTACCAATTTCTGACAGGCAAGGGAGAGAAGTTACTATTTATTTAGTCTGACTTCAAACTCCTGGCAATCCTGCTATCTCAGCCTCTTAAGTGCTGGGATTTACAGGTGGGAACCTCCTTGTCTGCCTAAAGTGAGGCTCTTATATGAACTTCAAGGGACAAGATGAACAATATTTAAGTGCTCTCCTTTCAAGTGGGCTTACATGTCTCAGGGACAGGAGTAAGTATAGCGTTTTATGTCTTATGGCCTCAGGCTCTGCACCAACGTACCCAGCAATCTCACATGGGGGACACTTGAAAACAATCTGTACGAACACAGAGTCCAAGGCTTTGAGAGCTCTGGGTCCCGTTCTCTAGTTCTTCTACTTATAGCCACATCTGGAAACACAATCTGGTTTGATCTCACTCTCATAGCAGAAGCTTCAGACACTGAGCTGAGGTACTAACTTATGGAAATCTGTGTCCACAGAAATTGTCTGGCGACTTTCAACCACCTACCTTAGGTTCCTTTAAGTAACAGTGCATGGCCTGAGTAACGTCTGCAGCATGGACTGCATTGTGGTAAGGATTTTGACTGTGGTAATCTTCTTGAATCATAACTGCATTTAAAAAAAAAAAAACTCAAATTTTAGTATACATGAGGGACATCCGAATATTGAAAGTGGTAACCATTAGTGATCCACGTATATTTTCCTTGTGGTTATCAACTTAAATAGTTCACATTCTAAAACAGTCACTTCAATTCAACCAATCACCAGGTATTTCAGTATCATGCCACAGCAGAGACCATGAGAAAAAGAGTATGACTGCTAACCAGCTGATACATGGTTTATCACACATGGTTTTTAACTGCAAAGCCAGCTGATACATGGCCTATCACACATGGTGCCTGTCACTGATGAAATTGTTGCCATGTCTTGAAGAGCTACAAGCACGTGCTTTAAGCTATGATCCTGATAGTTTGTTACAGCTGACTGACAGTTATGCAAGTTCTTATACAGCCTTGTTAAATGTATTAGAATCACTTACCTAAAAACCGACGGAGTTTCACCATATCTAAATGGAAGTACTCAATCAATCCATGAAGACTAAATAAATGAAAGGTTAGGCTTACTAGACTATTTCCTAGAAAGAAAGAGGAGAGGCCATATTAGTAAGACATGCAAGGCCAGAAGACTGCTGTCCCCAGACGGAGACTCCGAGCGAGCATGGACTTGGAAGCAACATCCAAGCCCACTTTGCTCTGCCAATGCCTGTAGCTCTGTACTTTGATTAGTATACACTTTAAATGTTAACCTCTCCATTCTACACTAAGGAAAAAATGTTTCAGCTTTCTACAAAGAACTGAAAGATAAAAACTTTTAAGGATTTTCAGGTTAAACACGTTGGACAACAAACTAATACTCAATAGTAGAATATGGGAAAACTGACCTAGAGTGAACAAGCCAATCTAACTTTACAAGCACTTCATAGAAATGAATAGAACCACAGCAGAAATTTTTGGCTACAACCTTCTGAAAATTGTGTTTATTTTTACTGGAACAGAACTTGGAGAGGACAGTCTCCTCTTCACAGTCCCCAAGACTGAAGCTCTGACAAAAGCTCTCCTCTTTTCTGTACTGAGCAGAGACCTGAGAGCTGGTGGAGGGCAGGCAGCAGCACACACCTCCTAACTGTGCAGCTGACACGCACAGACAAGTGGCCTCACTGCTGTCAGGGACAGGCCTCTTTCACTCTGCAAAGCACCTGTTGTAAGACTCTGTTACTCTTCCCAAACATTTTAATGTGCTTCTTTCCCATTTTCCTCATGAACCACAGCCTCATAGGTCACAGGGAAAAAGCTCCCTAAGTCTTTAGCTTCTTTTTCCTTAAACATTAATTTACCCATATTTCCTCAAAGACAGATCCCCATCCCTTGGATACATTTCACCACAACAAGCCATGTTGTCTTGTCTCTTTCTCCTACAATTTCCCAAGCACCACAAGCCTTGAGACACGCTGTACATTCTATGTACTGTCTATGGCTCTCCATCCCCACACTCATGCAGCCAGTGTTTATTCCTGCTGTCTGAATCCCCATCTTTACTATGCTTATTTCCCCATCCCTGCCAAAAATGCTCCAGTATATATACCTTATTCTATGTCTCAGGATTTTGTAGACTCAATACAGGACAAATATGCTATATTAACAGTTAAATTGACTATTTTAAAGGGATTTAATCTCATAATTTACTGCATCACAGATAACAGTAACATGCATGTGATTCTAGTTATCCTCTGAACTCTATGATATTGGTAAATATGAAAAAGAAAAACTAATCTCTCAGTAAGAATTTATAATATTTAAAAGGGCTAATAAAGAATGAACTAACAACTCATCAAACCACTGTCAACAGAACCCATCGATGGATACATGTAACAACTTGCAGAGAACGTCATGAAGGCAGGGGAAGGCCACAAAGAAGATTTTTAAATATAATATTGTTTATTATTGTGTATTGAAACAAACATGCATGATGGGAGCACATATGCCATGGTGTATGTGTGTGTGTGTGTGTAAAAAGTCAAAGGACAACCTTGGGGAATCAGTTCTCCCACCTTTCTTGGGAATTGAACTTAGTTCAGCAAATGAAGACACTTCCTGCAAAAGCCTCATGACCTATCTTGCTGGACCATAAGGATTCTTTTACAGACAAAGACACACACGTATATATGCAGGTATGCATGCCATGGTACACATGTTGGAAGTTGGAGGACAGCTTGCAAAAGTCATTCTTGCTTCCTAGCATGTAGTCCAGAACAGCAAACTCATGTGTGCTGCTTTGGTTGCAAAGGCATCTTGCCAGCCCCAAGATTCTTTTAAAAGGTGACTTGGCATATCATCACCATATGGAAAGTAGTAAGTATAACCTTAAATTGGATGCCAGTGAGTCAGGCATGGTGGCACAGATCTTTAATCTCAGTATCTGGGAGGGAGAGGCAGGAAGAGCTCTGTGAGTTTGAGACCAGCCTAGACTACATACTGAGTTCCAGGATCATCAGGACTATAAAGACATTCTCACAAGGTCTGAAAAAAAAAAAAAAAAAGCAGGAGGAACAGAAAGAAGAGAAAGAGGGGGAGGATGAAGAAGAGGAGGATGATGAGAAGAATGAAGAGGAGGATGAGGAGGAAGAAGATGATGATGAAGAGGAAAAGAAGGAGGAAGATGAGGATGAGGAATAGGACAGTGAGGAAGAACAGGAGGAGGAAGAAGAAGAAGAGAAGGGGGAAGAGGAGGAGGAAGAAGAGGAGAAAGGAAGAAGAAGAAGAGAAGGGGAAGAGGAGGAGGAAGAAGAGGAGAAAGGAAGAAGGAAGAAGTAGGAAGGGAAAAGGGAGAAGGGAAAAGGAAGGGAGGAGGGAGGAAGGAAGAGGGAGGAGGAGAAGAAAAAGAAGGGAAGAAAAGAAACAGTATTTAGAGTAAAACTGCCACAATGAACCAACCCCCCCCCCCCAAAAAAAAAATACAGACCAGCTAAGATGTAGTGACTCTCCATGAGAGCTTGAGTGGAAACACAGGCTGGCCACTCTCCTCTCCATGAACCAGAGGTGGTCAGGAGCAACAGGCACAATCCTGTTCACATCCCTCTAACAGAAATGTCAGACAGCAACTGTTCTCCTCCTGGGAGCAGATGAGATGAGGTATACCGGTTCTGGGGCAAACCAACTCAGCTCTGTCCCCTCCTGCCTGTTTTCTCCCCTGTACTACCAAGAGGGTACCAGAGTAAAACTATAAAGAACCACTGGGTCAATAAGCAAGCAGGGGCAACTATGAACTTGGATATGGTAAACACAAATCATGTATAATTTTAGTTCTAAAAGGAAACCATTTCAACTACATAATGCAAGTTGAAGAACAGTTTTTTTCCTGCCCATTTGTTCAATTACATTTCTTCAAGTAGAAAATCTCTGTGGTTTCCAGGGGCTATAGTTAGCTTCCTATAAAAGCAAAGGTGGGTAGCTAACAATAGGTGGTTTTATCTAGGACCAAGTAATTGGGCCACCTTCTCCACAAAGCCAGTTCAAACAGGGTGGTCTACGGAAAGCAACTGTGGCTGACATAGAATACAGACACACTCACTAGCTTTCATCCTAAGACCCTGACTAACAGGTTGTGCACTTTTTAAAAATCAAATTTAGAAAAGAGCAACTATATTAAGGAATGGCAGGCATCCTAGCAGCCCAAGAATAGACTATGAGCTATCAGTTTATATAAGGCTAGTCTTTAAAAATGTTATGGCTGGTGTTGTTTCATCTATATTTATCTTATGATAATAACTGAAGTTATGTTTGTGTTGAGTTAGAAAAGAAAAATTTCACAAATCTTGAAGGAGGTGGGCATCTAATAATTCACTGCTTGTATTAAAAAAAAAAGAAAGAAAAAGAGAAAGAACAATCCCCACAAGGCCTAGAGGAAGGTAAATTGCCTTTTCGTTAGGGCACCATGGCTAGATGCAGCCAGCGAGAGGCAGAGAGAGCAACAGGACACAAAGCACCCAAGGGTAAAAGATAGCGACAGGGGAAGAGCAGTGATGCCTGGCGCTGTTCCGACACAGGCAAACCTTAAGGTCCCCACCACCTTGCCCTTCAGGCTCATCTACTTCCTGTCTGCAGTGCAGAGATAAGCAGGGCAGGTAGAGCCCTTCTCGAGAAAGTAACAGTGACACCCAAACAACCACAGCAGTGCTGGGGAAGGTGGCAGCGGTCACTGGGTAAGGTACTTGTATCTACAAGCTCAACAAACTGAGTTGGAACCCTGCAATCCATAGACAGGAAAGAGAACCCACAACAGCATGCTATCCTCTGGCTTCCACATGTGTATTGTGGGCATGTGCATACACACCTCCATAAATAAACACATTTCTAGAAGAAAAGAAAAGCAGGTAACTTTAAAGTCAAGCAGGGGACACATTACTCCGTCCCTAGCAACAGAAAAACTGAATTCTTTGTGTAATTCTATTAAAAACCTACTTTGGCAAAGGGGCAAAGACAGGTAAGTATCACCAAGAATCTGTCAAATATGTTATTCTTAAAAAAAAAAAAGTTTCCAAATAGAACCCAGTTTTGATTATAAAGAGAATTAAAAAAAAAAAAAGCAATATCAACCCCACATAAAAGCTGGGCTCAGCTGGGGCAGGAGAGCTTAGAATGACCTATGTAACATTTCTCCAAACCTCTCTTAACTGTCACAGAGTCTGACGATACGCTCTTCTCCAGCGTGGGGAGGCAGTGCCAAAGGCAGGCTGTGGAACCACGCTAATCCTCTGCAGCAGGTAAGAAAAAAGGCTCGGGGCCAGCACACTCAAGAAAGCAAGCAGCTTGGGGGAGCAGGCCTTTGGGAAAAATCTAACTACATGGAAAACTGCGTCAGAAGATGCCACTGTAAACAGTCACACGCTGAAGAAACTGAGAAGAGAAAATGAAGACTGCAGTGAGACTCAGGCTGAGTTATTAAAAACGGCAGTAATAACTGCCAACTGGTCCAGTCATGATGAAGTGATTACTGTCAAGACTAATAGTAAAAACAAAAATTGTGAAATGATTTCTGTTGTTTTTTTGAAAAGTGACTAACAAAGACAAAATGCTGGCACAGGGTCACAGTCCAAGTGAATGACAGCAAGGACAGAGCACACTAAAGCTTCAACATAGGCGAATGACCACAGAAACTCGAGTATTGTCAAATGCTTCACTTACCATTTGTTAGTCTATCAAACAGAAAGATATCAAAATTCCAATTTCCAACTTTTTCCAGCATACACTGAAATGAAAACCAAACATTTCTACTGTAATTTAATCTCAGTAAGACCCACTTTCGGCAGATAGACCATAGCAACGTTCATGGAAACGACCAAGTGGCTGACTGGCTTTGAGAGACGCCGAGATCATTTACCTTCGTTCACGTTCTGTTCTAGGTTTGTGGGCAGGGTTGCACTGTACAGCCCTGTCTACAGCTCACGGCAATTCTCTTGCTTCAGCCTCCCAAGAATGGGGCGTACCAGAGTGTGCCACCACACTCTGCTCTCAGCCTCTTCTTAGTTATGACTCTTTCCACTGGCTCAAATATTCTCTAGAGAAATAAATTCCACTTGAGAACAAATTCTTTTGTTTTTCAGTTAATCATAGAGAGGTCAGGTCAGTCTTCCACCCTGTTCCTATGGCCTACAAATTTAGGAGAATTCTGAAACAATTCACCATCAAATAGTCCATGTGCTGCAGTCTTAAATCAGATTTTAAAAGTCTGGCAGCGAGTTCTACTGGGTACCTGGTGAGCAGGCGAGGCACTCAAGCCTCACCGACTCCTGGGAACAGGCAGTAAGTACCATGGCTCAGCTGTAGCAGAAAGCTGTCATGGTGACTGAAGAGTCCAAGGTCAGGGACTTGGAGAGCACAGTAAACCCACACCACACTGTCACTCAAGTATTTGCTGTTCAGGGTTGTTTGTTTGTTTGTTTTGCTATTTTGGGACAGGGTCTTTCTACATAGCTCTGGCTGTCCTCGAACACAGAGATCTTTCTCCCTCTACCTCCTGGGTGCTGGGAGATTAAAGGCATGCATGGCTTGCTAACCATTTCTTTCTTTTCTTTTGCTGAATTCTGGGGTATTTATTGACAATCTTTAAATATCATTCAAACCTAGCAGTAAAGCAGTCAGCTCTGAGGATGATACACACTGTAGACAACAAACACATCCAAAGTCCACGGCACAGAAGTGTGCGCTTTTAAAGTAAAGGTTTTTATTTTGTATCCCTAAGTTTGCTGTGGTATAAGATGAAGAATTAAACACCACAAGTAATATTAGTGTGACACTTGTGAAGGTTGAAAGCACAGTGTCAGGAACCAGCAATAACACACAGGTCAACACTCTAACCGCGACAGCAGGTCAACAGTTCCCACTGACTGATCTACTAAGCAGGGAATGATTCTTTTCTTTATATTGTAATGAAACTTCAAAGAAGACACCCTGCAGCCAGTCTATATAACTTTAGAAATCTGGCCTGTAAAATTTAAGGAACAAATAAGTTCAGGTACATTAAAATTCAAGATTATATGAAATCCCATTTGATCAAAACCAAACCCATTTCACTTCTATCTTACTTAAGACATTTCCTGAAAAGTCTGTAAGAATAAAGTAAATAATTCTTACTAATACCATTTCGGTTAAGATTAGCTAAACCTTCAATATCATCTGACTGAAAAAGATGGCCCCACCTTCCTGAGCTGTCTGTATGGAACTATGGGGCAAGCACATCTGTAGTGAGATACAGACCCCGGTGTCCTTATCAACAGCACTAAAGCATCAGATCAGGCCCGGGCTCACATTCTTCCCAGCACCCAACTCTGTGCTAGCTTAAAGTTGATTGTCCTGCTGATCAACTCATTACTTAATGTTCTATTAAGTAACTAATATAGAAAATTAAGAAAACAAATGCACTTACTACTTTATCTCAGAAGTTTTCCTTGCTCCGTTATACCTACTTAGAAACAACCAGCTCTAAACTCTCAAAAATGGCTCAATTCAGACAGGGCATCTAAATCAGTGTTTTAGAGGAGGCCCCAGTAAACTTATCAAGCAACTCATTTTGAAGAAGTTGTACAAACCTTGGCTTGTCCATTGTAATCCTCATCTAAAATGTCTAGAGAACTACAAACTGTGGCACCCCGAAAAACTCGTGAGGATCTGAGATATCGCTGGAAACTTAGTAACCTTCTGATGTTCCTGGCGGAGACTGATGCTTCAATGTCAGATTGAGCTGAAAGAAAGGGAGTAACCATGAAAACCTGGCAGACCCCAAGAAGGCTGCCTCTGAAACACCCCCAAGTTCCATGCAAGCACTTAAGGTGTATACAAGCACTTGAAATTTTTCCTTCATTTTCTGTGTATGGGTCCTTGTCTGCATGTGTGCACCTAGTGTGTGCAGTGATGGGAGAGGCCAGAAGAACACTGGATTTCCTAGGACTGGAGTTAAGGATGGTTGTGAGCCGTTGTGTGGGATGCTGGGAATCAAACCCAAGTCTTCTCGAAGGGCAGCCAGTGCTTTTAACCTCTGAGGCATTGTTTAAAATTCATAATTTCCACGAGCAGTTCTTTCTATGGGGAGGTGGCTTTTTCCTATTTTGAAGTGAAGAATTAGAGAAGAGTAAAGGCCAGTTTTGACAGGTGCTAGAGCCATGAGAGCGTCTGGGCTTAGACTCAGCTTTAAAGCTTAATTTCCATTAACTACTACTACTCATTTCGCTGTTTCAACACACTATATAAAAATTGGAAGCAAACACACACACACACACACACACACACACACACACAAACACACACACACACACACACACAAATTATAGTTTCAAATGACTGAGAAGCCAAATCCCAGTCACATAGATGATATTAACAACTACAGTAACAACATATCTTAAATCCTAATGAGATAGTTTAAAGTATTTTAAAGATAATTTAATTATATATACATATACATGTATATGTATGTATGTATGTATATATATACACATATACATAAATGGTTCTAAAGGCTATAAACACATATTTGTCTAAAGAGGAAAACTCTGGGCACTGTGGCTCTTCACTGGAAACAGTGTGTCCTTCAATGAGCCTAACAACTGTTTTTTTCCCTCTACTCTTAGAATAATCCAGCTCCTTTAAGCATCAAAGGACACGTTTTGTTATTCAGCTCTGCACATCAGCTCCATGGTTCATTCCTTGCACTAGTTGACAGTTCCTAAGTTACTCAGCTTCAGGCCTTCTGAACGCCCTCCTGAGCAACACTTGTCCCTGGGTCCTGCTGGTTGAACTTTTCAATTCCTCTACTTTCTTATTTATCTTTCAGTCGGCCAGCCGGTTGGCCGACCTGCCTGCCCTCCTGCCTTTTTTTTTTTCCCCTTTCCATTCCTTCCTTCTCCCTTCCCTCTTTCCTTCCTTTCTTTCCAAGGCACTTTGTTCAGTACCACAATCAGACGATGACCTTCAGCAATCAGTAGCATGTGTGTATTACTGAGATTTGACAAGAAAAGTTTCTATTAGGAAACTGTCCTTCTCTGTCTGAAATTAAACAGTAATGTGTGTGGACACTTGAGCAGACCTGTGCTTAGGTGTGTGTCCTTTCAATCGTCATGTTTTCTTTCCAGACAGAGTGTTTCAAGGTCCCTCACTCTCTGCATACTGCCTGACGTGGGCCTCTGTATTTGTTCCCATCTGCTGGAGAAAGAAGCAGGAAGACTATAAACTTTGTAGTGTGTGTGACAGCAATTGTTCATGTGCATAGAAAGTGGTAGCTACTCAACTTTTTCTAATTCCTATTTTTCTCATAAAGAATCCTGCAATAATAAGTTTTATGTGTAAATCCTTCTTCACAGCCTGACTCCCTCACTCCGCAGAAATAGGGCACGTGAAAAATAGTATCTGATACAGGCCTTGCTGGAGAAAAAGGTTTTTCAGAATTGTCCTGGAAGAGCTTCCAAAATACAATCTAATAAAGGGGTTGGGAACTATAAATCAACAATAAAACATCCATTGCTGTGACAATGTTGGAAATGTGTATTTTCTTCACACTTGATAACCCTCTGTCCCTTATCTCTGTCTGTCTGTCTGTCTGTCTCTCTCATACCTGTCTCTGTAGAAGCAAAGTCCTTACACTGAAAACTCCAATAGAGACATCTTCAGGGGCAAAAACTAAGGGTTAAGTTTGGAAGGCTGCCCACAGCATTTCTTTCAACCTAGTTAAGCCTATGCCACTGTACAGGGAGACACCAGGCTGAATGAATTATAGCATTTAGGAATATATGAAAGCGGAGGCATTTGGAAATGGAAAAGAAGCCAGTACCCTTCATTTAGATAATTACTAAAAAGCTCATCCTCTGGCCAAATTACACAAAAACCCAACTCTATTACCAATACTCCGATGAGCTCATCCTGTGACATAAAGCGAGTCATTACTCATCTCACAGCACAAGAGACAACAGACCAGACTTGTCAGCCGTCATCAAGCTTGGACTATTTACTTGCTGATACAGCTTAGAAAGCTGGAGGCATACAAAAGCTCATGTTATTATCAGAGAGTACCATGGCCCCATGGCATAGCCATAGACCAATCAGTATCACCAAAGCTAAAGAGCAAGGGCACTGTGTCCAGGTATCCTTTTTCCGTATTTCTGGACCAGAAAAGAAAGTGGAGAAGAGCTGGTGATTTTTAAAAATATATGTATTTTTCCTTCATCAAAGTAGAAAATAAAGAAGAAATACAAGCTAAGAGAAGAAAGAGGCTGGAGAGGGCTACACTGAACAGCAGGTTCCCATCTCTCCTGCAGGTGCTTCCCTGCTACCCAAGCCACACACAGTTGGGCACAGCTGCTCCATCAGAAAGGTCCTGAAGGAGACAGTCACCGCCACAGGAATCCACAAGGGGGCACCCTGCAATCACTGCCTCTGTACACAAAGAATTACTATGGAAAATTACTGCTCAGATTTTCATGTTTATAATTAAGTACTTTAAGGTTTTAGCTCTAGCTTAGCCAATTTTATGCTGAACAAAGACTGAATAAAAAAATTCTAAATAGTTTCTGTATTGTAATTCTTCTTCTTCTTCTTCTTTTTTTTTTTTTTTTTTGAGACAGGGTTTCTCTGTGTAGCCCTGGCTGTCCTGGAACTCACTCTGTAGACCAGGCTGGCCTCGAACTCAGAAATCCAACTGCCTCTGCCTCCCGAGTGCTGGGATTAAAGGCGTGCACCACCACACCCGGCTCCTAATTTTTCTTTTTTGTCCCTAGTTTTCTTACAACAACAACAAAAAAGAGTGAAAGCCATATCTAAAAGTCATTTAAAAAAGAGTAATTCTAGTTATCATACATCTATGGGACAAGTCTTTTTGTTCTTTGGGGTTTTTTTAAAGAAGAATTTTTAGTCTTAGCATATCTCAGAATATACTGACACATAGAGAAGCACTGTTCCAGGCTTCTGTGAGCAATGTTATTCAGCTGCCTGTGCTGAGAATGGATACAGAATGGCAGAGTGGGTAAAGGCTGGGTGGAACTCCTGCTCTGTCACCAGCTTTGTAACATAAAGCAGATTACTGAATGATCCTCAGTTCTTTATCTGTAAAGCTGGCTCCTGAGGACTGAAGGCAGAGAGCAAATGAGACAGCATACAATCTCTGTACAGTTTGGGGGAAAGAAGCAAGCACTCAATAAACTTATAAAGTATATATTATATGTGTAATAAAATGATAATTATAAGGGCCAGGTGTGGTGGCGCACGCCTTTAATCCCAGCACTTGGGAGGCAGAGCCAGGTGGATTTCTGAGTTCGAGGCCAGCCTGATCTACAGAGTGAGTTCCAGGACAGCCAGGGCTACACAGAGAAACCCTGCATCAAAAACAAACAAACAAACAAACAAACAAACAAACAAAAAAACAAATAAAATGATAATTATAAACATTAAATATTTTAAAAACATAACCTTATACTTTTAACTTTTAAGAGTAGATTTCATTTTTATGGTTACATATTTAATACTGAAAACCACTGCATATGAAAGTACTTCAGAACTAACTGTATATTGACATGATTTCAAAATAGTTTGACAGAACTTTAAATGTATGTAGTAAAAGCTTCACTATGAATAATAAATGACTCACTGCAATAAGAATGAAATGTATCATCAGTACTTTCCCCTTAAGCAATTCGTATAATCCTGGTTCACAGAATTACTGTTCAGTCTGATGATTTGATGATTAAGTAAGAGATTCAAAACTCTTTAAAACTCTTCCTTTTTCTTTTCTTTTTTAAAAAAAAATTCAATACAGGGTTTCTTTGTATAGCACTGGCTATCCTAGAACGCTCTCTGTGGACACAGGCTGGTCTAAAAGTCACAGAGCTTAACCTGGCTCTGCCTCCCAAGTGCTGGGCTCAAAGGTGTGAACTTTCCAGTTCCCTATGAGCCAGCTGGGAGAGGATGGGAAGCAAGTGCCGGCTTCAGCAGCGCACACTCCTTCAAAGAGCAGCTGCAAAATCACATCAGGGCCAAGTTCAACTCCACCAGTTCCATAGAGTCCAAAAGAGCAATGACCTTTAAATTGGATTAAGATTAAGGTCCAATTCATACCAGCCTGCATAGTTTATGCAACAAAGTTATCAAAGACATCTAGAATACTGGCTTCTTCCAAGTCTGGGACAAAGCAATGAAAACCAACAGTTCTTAAATGCAGGAATCTGAGAACATTCTGGAAACTAGCATTTCCCTATGCATCAACATGGCATCTCCACAAGAACCAGTTGGTAAGGGAACTGCCACCAATAGGAGTAGGAACTCGGGTCACTGGCAGGGGAAAATGATGTTGTGTGTGTGTGTGTACATATACGTACATGATCATGTCGGACTACAGCTTGCAGGAGTTGATTCCCTCCTTCCACCATGTGGATACTGACAATTGAACCTAAGTCTTCATGCTTGGCCACAATCACCTTCACCTACTGATCCATGACACTGGCCCACTTTTCTTTTAGTGAAATGCTTTGTGAACAAAGGCAGACAGTATTTCATATAAGACATGACTCTTCATTTTCACTGTGCCATGCTTCCATGTACCACACTTGCAGAAGTTGGCTCTCTCCTTCCACCCACCATGTGGGTCCTGGATACTGAACTCACCTTGGTGACAAGTACCTTTACCAACTGTGCCATCTTGTCAGCTGTTTCTAGTGATAGCTCCATGAATTCAAGGAATGCTGTCTTTGAAACAGGTGTGATTTCAAGACAAGTATATGGGAGTCAACTAATTTATCTGAAACTTTAGACAAAGAATGGCCTTGGTCTATAATGGCACAACTACAAGTGCACGCTAGATGTTTATGTAAGAATCCAATACAGTTTGGTCTTCGTTCTTCTTGAGTTTCATGCGTTTAGCAAATTGTATCTTATATCTGGGGTATCCTAAGTTTCTGGGCTAATATCCACTTATCAGTGAGTACATATTGTGTGAGTTCCTTTGTGATTGGGTTACCTCACTCAGGATGATGCCCTCCAGGTCCATCCATTTGGCTAGGAATTTCATAAATTCATTCTTTTTAATAGCTGAGTAGTACTCCATTGTGTAGATGTACCACATTTTCTGTATCCATTCCTCTGTTGAGGGGCATCTGGGTTCTTTCCAGCTTCTGGCTATTATAAATAAGGCTGCTATGAACATAGTGGAGCATGTGTCCTTCTTACCGGTTGGGACCTCTTCTGGATATATGCCCAAGAGAGGTATTGCGGGATCCTCTGGTAGTACTATGTCCAATTTTCTGAGGAACCACCAGACTGATTTCCAGAGTGGTTGTACAAAGTGTGGACACTTTGCCCCTTCTTAGAATTGGGAACAAAACACCCATGGAAGGAGCTACAGAGACAAAGTTTGGAGCTGTGATGAAAGGATGGACCATCTAGAGACTGCCATATCCGGTGATCCATCCCATAATCAGCTTCCAAATGCTGACACCATTGCACACACTAGCAAGCGTTTGCTTAAAGGACCCAGATAGAGCTCTCTCTTGTGAGACTAGGCCGGGGCCTAGCAAACACATAAGTAGATGCTCACAGTCAGCTATTGGATGGATCACAGGGCCCCCAATGGAGGAGCTAGAGAAAGTACCCAAGGAGCTAAAGGGATCTGCAACCCTATAGGTGGAACAACATTATGAACTAACCAGTACCCCTGAGCTCTTGACTCTAGCTGCATATGTATCAAAAGATGGCCTAGTCGGCCATCACTGGAAAGAGAGGCCCATTGGACACGCACACTTTATATGCCCCAGTACAGGGGAATGCCAGGGTGAAAAAGTGGGAGTGGGTGGGTAGGGGAGTGGGGGGGGGTATGGGGGACTTTTGGGATAGCATTGGAAATGTAAATGAGGAAAATACCTAATAAAAATATTAAAAAAAAATCCAATACAGAAGACAAGAAACACTTTTGCAGACCAATCAATCACCAAAACAAAGCAGCTTGTGAATAGGAAGGTAGGGAGAGGCCATGGGAAACTGAAGAAGAAAGCAAAGACAGACATACAGGTCGGAAAGTGCCAGGCAAACACCAATGCTTAAGAGTCAGAAAGTAGCAATAAACTCCAGGCACAGCAGATGCCCTTGTACAGGTACTACACGCCGAAGTCAGTCAACCCAAGACAATGAGACCAGTCTGACCCACACTAGACAGCTCAAGCATACATAGACACAGATGTTTTTCATACCATATAACTATGAAGCAAACAATCCAAGCTTCATACAGCTTTGCCACAATGAAAGGAAACAACTACAAGCCAACACACCCGAGAACTATGGGAAATCTATGAAGAGTTTTGTATGTTTCAGCAGTCAGTTGCTGTAATGAAGACAACATAAAAGGCTAGGCTCAAGAGAAAAGCAACAAAAAGCCCGAACCTGAGTGACAGTTAATAAAGATTATCTTGGGGAACTGCAAGTGAGACCCTGTAACTGTTGAGGTTTGGCCTCTGGTATGTATTGTAATGCTAGATACTGGCCCCCAAGGTCAAGAGAAGCCACATATAAACCCAAGTGGCACTATGTAACCTTTCCCCAAGTTATTCCTGATTGGTAAATAAAGATGCTGACAGCCTATAGCTGGGCAGAGTTTCTGGGCTCCCAGGTGTGCTGTCAGAAGAGACCACAAAGAGAGGAAAGAGTGCCAAGGGCCAGCCTCAGCTTGGAGGGTTGTTTGAGAATGGAGAAGTAAATGACTCGAAGTTGAATGATGGGTCCAGGCTGGTTGCCTGTATTCTGCTCAAGACAGCTTCCAAACTGCTCTATGTTCTGCTTTCTCGGGAGATCTCCAGACAGGTCTTTTCTCTATTTTTCTGTTTGAGACAGTTCTGCAAGCAGTTCATTTTTGTTATTCTAAAATTTCTCTGGATAGCTCAACTTTTGCAGACCATAAGCCCAGTCTTTTCTTCTACATATCAATCCAATCATTTACTTCAGGTTCCCTTTTAATTATCCTACGATGCAGCATTCCAGGACCCCAGTTCCTTGGGAAGGCAAGCACACTTTTTTTTTTTTTTAAACATTGCAAAGGAATTCAGAGATCTGCCTGCCTCTGTTAAGCACAGATGATGAGGTAGCTGGGTGGAACCCTACTCTGAAATGACCATTTCTACCACACCTGGACCTAACCTTGCTATGCCCAGGCTGATCCTAAACCCAGGAGTCTGCCTGCCCATGTAAGCATAAACAGAGCACTCAGCTGGTTGGGGTTGCCTTGGACAATCCCTTTCTCGTTCCTTAGTTAGTATCTGACAAGTTGGCTTGCTGCTCACCTGCTCCTGTTCCTTTCAATTCCTGACGCTACTCATACGATTCATATTGCATCTTTATATTTTGCATGGTTGATAAGTTATATTTTTAAATTCATGTTTTTTGAGTTCTGTTCCACAGCCTAGGGCTGTCCTGAAGGTCCTAGCGTTTACGATTTTGCTGAGACAGTAGCCACACCTTCGACTCCAGGACTCATGCTGTCTCTGATGGTCATGGAGTCATTACCATTAACAGGGAGGACATTCCTTCCGAGAAATGTGAAAATGTGTACAACAGACAAACAAGCCTACACCCACAGCAACCATCAACACTCGTGGAGGCCCAGGCCTGCTGGCCCTGTTCCCGAGGCAGCAACCATGTCATCCCACCCTTACCAAGGCCATGCTCACCCAGCAAAAGAGCATGCGGAAGAGAAGATGCCATGAGGGCAGATGTACTACCAAGAGAACATGGCCAGGAGAGACAGAAAATGTTTGGGGAACACCTCTGGAAATGTAGCCAAGCTAGAAGTTAGAAAAGTAGATTAGGGATTCTAACTGGCTGAATTTTAAGCAAAGAAAGGGTTAGTTGATGTGTGCCAGCGTGTGTGTGTGTGTGTGTGTGTGTGTGTGTGTGTGTGTGCCAGAGGATGATGTCAAATGACATCCTCAATAGCTCTCCACTCTTTTTGTTTGTTTTATTTTTGGTAGTGATGGTACTGAGCACGGGGCCTCTTATATGTGAGGTACACAGTACCATTACAACATAGCCCTAGCACTCCCAGACTTTGAGCTAAGGTCTCTAGTGAAACGTGGAGATCATCAATTTACTCGACTGGCTGAGCAGCAAGGTCAGGCCCTCCCCCCTCCACTCCGTGTGTCCTGGGATCTGAGGCTTGTCCTCCCATACCTTGTTTTATAGGGGGTGCTAAGGATCGAAACTCACATGGTAAGCACTTTACTGAGACATCTCCTTGGGACACAAACACAAATCGACATGGAATTCCTATCATCATGTCCAATTAAGAGAGGAACTCTATATGGCCAGTAGAACACGGAACACACCAGCTCTATAGGTTCCTTGGAACTTAGGCTTCAGCTCACTGATGCAAAGGAAGGAACAGCAAGGAGCTTGCTTTTTTTAGTAGATTGTAGCTAATATACATAAAATAAATAAATCTTAAAAAAATAACTAAGATGCAGGGATGAAAATTAAAGTTGTTTTAGACTCAGAGGACAATGCAGAAATGTGTATCAAGAACCCTAAACATCTCCTCTCAGGAGTTCACGACCAGAACTAGAAAGGGATAATCGGGTATTAAATGTGTGAGTTCATGCAGAGAAATTTACATTTTCCTTGCTCGTGATCATAATGTCTTTTTTGACACCAGAAGAAGGCATCAGTTCTCATTACAGATGGTTGTGAGCCACCATGTGGTTGCTGGAGAACTGAACTCAGGACCTCTAGAAGAGCAGTCAGTGCACTTAACAGCTGAGCCATCTCTCCAGCCCCATCTTAGTTAATTATTTGTTGAACGTCCCTAAGTTACAGGAATCTGTTTGTTTAGTAAGGCTGATAATTTATTATAGTTAGTAAGTTTTTGTGCTCAACTGATTTTTCTTTCCTTTATTGGAGATAGAAGGGAGGCTGAGACAAAGTCTCATATACCCCAGGGTGTCCTCGTTCAGCATGTACCTGAAGCTGGCCTTGAACCCCTGAACTTCTTGCCTCTACCTCCCAATTGCTAGGATTATAAGTGTATATCATTAACTGACTGTCTTCTTTTTCATACCCAAGCCTACACCTTTAGTAGGATTGACTTATTTATTTTGAGTTCAGTAACCCAAGCTGGCCTCAGACTGCTAATCCTTTGCCTTGATTCTGGAGAGCTGGGATCACAGGCATAAGCCACCATACCCAGCTCAAGCTCTTCATAGTAAAAGCCTACGGATACCAAATGAAGGTGCATTTATAGGCCTTGGAGAGAAAGGACTGTTAGAAAAGGACAGCTAAGACAAAAACTCCTTGGTGTAAGAGAGATTAACATTGAAGTCTTTCTTTCAAACTCTGAAAAAAAACCAAAACTGAAAAGCAAAGTGCCTCCCATCCCAGTGTGCCTGCTCACCCAACTCAGGAGCAGCACACCCTTTCTGCCATAGGACATTTTCTTGCCAGACTGCTTTGAGTTTATTTCTGTTCCTTTGTGCTACATCAAAATATACTTTTTGACACATAGTAAACAAATGCTAAACTATACTATGCTAAACACTAAACTATACTCCTAAAGTCTCTTCATCAGATAAACAAAAGAAAACAAAAACAACAACAAAAAAACCTTCAAAAACTACCGAGCCTATAAATGCTCCCCCAATTGGTAGCTATCTGTTTGAAACTGGCTGACTAGAAAATTAACGTTCAGTATGTGAGCCCAAGCAGAGTGTATAATCAGTTACACACAGAAGAAAAGCTTATTTGCACAATAGTGTCTGGATGTCTCATTTCTAGGAAAATTTTGTAAAGACTATTTCTTCAATATAGAGAAAAAAAATATATAATCTGTAAGTTAAAAATCACAGCAGCACCTGAAGCATACTCAGCAGATGGAGGTACAGCACAGAGTGCACCAGTGCAGACTAGACCAGCCGAAGCCTGTGTGCTCGGCAGGCACATGGTGTAGCTGACCTGCTCGCCATGCTTTCCTCTATCTTCCACTACAGACTAGCCGCAGCCTGTGTGCTCGGCTAGCACATGGTGTAGCTGACCTGCTCGCCATGCTTTCCTCTATCTTCCACTACAGACCAGCCGAAGCCTGTGTGCTCGGCTGGCACATGGTGTAGCTGACCTGCTCGCCATGCTTTCCTCTATCTTCCACTACAGACTAGCCGCAGCCTGTGTGCTCGGCTAGCACATGGTGTAGCTGACCTGCTCGCCATGCTTTCCTCTATCTTTCACTACAGACCAGCTGCAGCCTGTGTGCTCGGCTAACCTGTTCCTGATGCTTTCCTGTATCTTACTTGCACAAGTTGAAAAGACCTGATCTTGGATGCTAAGTAGTGAATGCATGAGACAGAAACCCTAACAGGAGAAATACAAAAAATACCAGAACTACAGACAGTTCAATGACAGAGGGCAGAAAAACATGACTGCTACTTAAGAATACAAAAATGGATAGGACTTAGTAACGGGCTGAATTTAAGTAGAAAGGGGCAATAACAACTGTGCTGGTTTGAATATGCTTGGCCCAGGGAGCGGCACTATTTGGACATGTGGCCTTGTTGGAGGAAGTGTGTCACTGTGGGTATGGGCTTTAAGACCTTTGTCCTAGCTACCTGGAAGTCAGTTTTCTGTTTGCCTTCAGAACAAGATGTAGAACTCTTAGCTCCTCTTGCACCTGCCTGGATGCTGCCATGCTCTCACCTTGATGATAATGGACTGAACCTCTAAACCTGTAAGTCACAATTAAATGCTGTCCTTATAAGAAAATTATAGCTGTAATGAATATAACAAACCTATATCCAGAATTTAAAAAAAAAATTAAGCTAATTTTATGTCATTATAGAAGTAATAATATTTTAAATTAAAAATGTAAGAGAAAATACATATCACAGACTTTTAAAAGATTTGGGTATCCCTCAAGGTTCAAACCTACTCTGCCCCCACCAAAATTTACCATTTTGTCCCCTATTTAAAACTTCCAACATCCTTCATAGCAGTCTTATTTCCCAGATTCTCTCATTTACTAAGTTTACTGAAATTCAAGGGGCATATGAGAGAGTACCCTAAACAGACATCAGAGACAGATGTCTTCAACAGTCTGAGGATTTTATAGCAGATCCCCCCACAACTTTAAAAGACTGGTAGTTTTAAAGCTGCTTAAACTTCCAGATCATAAAATGGAAACAAACAATGCAATTTTATAAAGCAAAGCAAAACAAAACAAAACAACTTTTAAAAAGCACTCACATTCTTACTGGAGTGCCAGTCAGCAATAAGATCTTGTAACAAATACCACCAACAAACAAGACTGCGGTCAATGAAGTGCCTACAGCAAGGTGCTTTCTGCAGAAACTGACCACACTGCTCAGTCAGGAGGGAACAGTGAAGGCTGGGCCTGTAGAAACCTTTTCTTATAGATCTCTACAGTTTATTCTTTATATTGACTAGCCATAACTTTTCTCCCCTATTCTTATTAACGTAATAAGTTACACTGGTTTTCTTCAGCTTAAAGCTACCTTACATTCCTAGAATAATATACAGATTTAATCCGACAAGCTCTCTGGGATGCTGTCTTACTCTGGTGTGATATGATTGTAACTGTTCTTTCATATCTACACAGTAGAGACCACACTGGCCTTAAGAACACGTGTAAGTATGTCCTAGTTCCTCTGCTTCAACTTTCTTTCTTTCCATTGCTATCATTCCCGTCGTCTAGTTTCTCCTTCAAGTGAAAATGTGGTGTTTTTGTTCAGCTGGTCCTCCTCCTCATGGCTCCTCCTGTCAGCCTCTCCTCAGAACTGCCTGGCTGCCCTAGCATGGGGGGCTCAGAAGCCAGTGAGGCTGCCTTGGAAGCAAGCGGCCCCACAAAGCCGCGGCCCCAGTTGGAGAGGGCAGACACAGAAAGAAAGTCTTCTTACTGGCAGAGGGTAATGCCCTTTTGCAGGTGAGTGTTTCGCCTCTCGCTGGTTTTGCTCTTTTCTCTTTGGCTTTGCTTTTCAGTTGCACTGTGAACTTCCTAAGCATGCTTTTCCTTAAATGTTACTCTGCTCAATGCTTACAAACCTTCCTGATGTGCACTTTAAAAGATGGCTTATCTATGACAAGTAGTTTTGCGTCATTTTTTTACTGTGGAAAGAAGTGATCCTTCAAGACAGCCCCAGTGTCCCTGTACAATCCTACTGGTTGTGCCAAGACTGGAAAGCCCCAACTGCCCTTTGTCTAGCTCCTGTTCTCGGGATGATCTTTATAGCCTGCAACCACCAGGACACAACCAGTGCTTGAGATATTTCAAAGTCAGGATTCATTTCTAACTTAGGAAGTGTTTTGGGCTTCACCCAAACATGAATGTTCCTCAGCAGTGCCTCGCCCTCCCTCACCCTCGCACACTGTGTGAAGCCCTCCTTCTGCTCCTTGAGTGGCGAGTGGCAGCTCTCTGCTCACCTCTGCATTCTCTTTCTAAGAATCAGCACATGACCCACAGGGGAAAGTAACTCATAATGCCAGACTTACTCTTCCATCTCATTTACATCCTCAATTGTTTAGGATGTCTCTTATAGTTTGTCAAGTTTGGACTCAGTTTGTAGTGTTAATGCACATTACCAAACCTTACCAAAAGCAAAATGAGTGCCAAACCAGATTTAATATATTCAGCGTTTAAAATTCTTAAAACTTGTTTTTCCCTTTCTCTTCACTATGATCTAGACACACACAAAATGTTTGTTTTTATCATTCTATCAATATTTTAAAATAAACCAAAAGGATGACACTTCTTTCAACTTCTGAAAACCTATTATCATATTATCTGCATTGAATATGTTGGTGTTGTCTGAAGTAATGAAGGAAGATACTAAAGGAAACACCTAAAACCTAATTCAGCTGGGAATGTGGCTCCGCTGGAGAAGTGCATGCCTGGCACACATGCAGCCTTAACTTTGGTCTCCAGGACTCAAAGACCAGGTATAGAGCCCACAGCTGTTATACAGCACTCAGGAGGGACACGGAGGTAGAAAGATCCAAAGTCCAAGGTCATCCTGGCCAGTGAGTAGGAGGCTAGCCTGTCCTACATGAGACCTTGAGTCAAAAGTGAAGTTCCAATTATTATTCTCTCCTACTTATCTCTATTAATCAACATTATCTAGAAAGACAGCATAATTTATGTCCTAATGTTTTTAAAAAGCCAAACAATAACACAGCATTTTTTTCCTCCCTTGTATTTTTTTCTTTCTGAGAAAACTAAATGCTAGAAAGACTAAGTTAAGTTTTCATCTAAGTCATGAAAACTTTAAAAAATTTAATTTTGAAAATATGAATGAAATACATACAGTGAAAAATACGGAAGTCAATGTACGGATGGGAACCTCTTCTTTCTGTTTCAAATCCTGCTCGGCTCCTCACGCGGACATCTCCTGGACAGAATCAGGAGTAAATGTAAGGTTAGGAAGCTATTACTAGTAAGGAGGTCCCATGCACAAGCAGGCCCATGTGGGATCCTGCTCCTTGGGTACAGGCCAGCCCAGGGAAGCCAGGGAGGAAGGGAAGTGTCGTTACAGCGACACATACGTGACATATATGAGAGTGCCACGCCATAAGGAAACCCATGACTCTGTGTTAAAAGATAAAAGCAAACAAATGAATGGCATGGTTAAGAACTGGCTTGTTTAGAGGATGTAATAAAATTTCAGTATTGAGCTGTAAGGCTGGGTTAAGAAGCTTAAAGATTATATTCCTTAATAATTATCTGTATTCTAAAGGTCATTTTACTACTCTGATGTGGCTGAAACAGCAACCATAAAGTCAGTGGGAAATGAAATCTGTTTCCCAGAGGAAAAAGCCACAGTGAGAAGCAGGCATTTACCAGCGTCTGCTCTGCCTGGGATGTCTGCAAACAAGACACAGGAAACACACAGTAATCTTATAATGCAGCAAAGTCACTGTGCACTCACCCAAGGTTTTAGCAAGTTCTTAAACTTTGGTTTTTATCTGTGTGAGACTGTTCTTACATAACCCCACATGATTCTCAGATGATCTAGCACTAAACTACCAGGCACTCTGTATCACAGGCCATGCTGAATTCTGAAATCACACATGCACCCATTCTGTGGATGCAGAAATTGGGTTCTGGTAGATTAAATCACATTTCCAAGCCTGTGTTGCTGCAGCTGACAAGCCAGTCCTTAAACCCACGGGATCCAAAAGCAGTCTTTTGTTAAAGCTGTCGCATCACTCATCCTCAGAGCCAGCCTGCCCTTTCCTGTCCTCCTGAAACTCTGACCTCCTTGAAGGATCTTCTTGCTCTGCGTCCTTAAGGAAGACTTGCTTCATGCACTGTGACTCCATTTATATCTACCAAGGCCTCTGTTACATGGTTACTCTTCATTGTGACCAAGGTTTGCTGAACACGTTAGACCCAGGACATGCCAGTGCACAAAGTTTATCTTCCCAAATACAAATACAACAAACACAGAACTCCTTTCTACAGAGGAGGGTTAGAAGCTATAGAGTACGTTAAGAGGAATGGGGAATGGAGGGATGGGATGGGACAATGTTATCAGGGGAGGCCTCACTGAAGAGGTGTCTAAGCCGGTACTTGCAATGAGTGACACAGTGAGCTGAATGGCTATCAGGAGAAAGTCCAATACTAGGAAGAACAAGCATGAATACCCATCCAGCAGCACACCTAGTGTATTCACACACAAGTAAAAGGCCAGCATGGCAGGGGTCCCGGGAAAGGGAGTTTGGGAAGAGTGGGGTCAGTAAGGCATCAGGGCTGGATCACACTGGACCTTGATATCTTCTGTGACAGAGCTGGCTGTTACTTTAACGCTGAAAGTCGTGAGAGTACTCTGAGTTAAGATGACTTTATTATGTACTAAAAAAACACTTCACCTGGGTTGGATCAACCACATTTCATGAAGACCAAGTGCAAGATGCACGGCAAAAACCAGGGTTTGTATTGGGTAACAATGTGATCAGGATGGCGAGATGCTAGTTTTTGAAGGTACCCCCACACAAGACTTGCCAATGCACTAGAGTATATAAAGTCAAGAATTACTGCATTTTGGGATTTATACCTACTTAGATGGCAAGATGTAGAAAACAAATCTTCTCAGGCCTATTAAAAGTGTGAGGTATCTATACTATACCCACCAAAACACACCCACAGAAACACAGGAAATATGTCTGCAGCTTTGTTTTAAGACATGCGGGGAGGAAATGCACAACAAACACTTGCTGTCCTAGAGCAGAACGGAAGTGGGTAACACACAAGACATAGAGTGCACCGAAGAGGAAGGAACAAGAACAAAATCAGAACCACAGGAAGCAACTGTGGTAGATAACTGTAAGGACTGGCTCAGGTTCTCAGGGCTGAAGGAAGAATTCTAACCACAGAGAAAAAAGTTAGTAGCAAATATGCCTAGTGAGATCTAATTGCATGTTTAATAGCAAAGAGCAAGAGACGTGTTTGAATGCATAGATAATGCCAACAAAGTCAGGGAGAAGAAAAACATATACATACATATGTACATACATACATAGCCAGTTATACTGATTTGTGGAATTAGGAAATGTATAAGGTGCATATCAAGTTCTCTCAGTAAGCTACCTCAGCACAAAATGAGGACAACATGACCATGTATTCATGGACTCGCCATTGTGCTATCCTTGTGTTATTCAAGTGCTGATTTCTCTGCCCTCATATCTGGCATAACACAGTAAAGCTTATATCGAGAATCTCCTGTGTCGTCTGTGGAAACAATTTTAACCATTTATTCTCTGCCTTGTCAATAAACACTGATCACACAATGGTTGGGCAGAAACTTCCACCAAATGGGGTGTGGGGGTGGGGTGAGGGAGATGCAGAGCAACACAAGGAGGAGAGGGTCCAAGAAGACACTACAAGAAAACCACCAAAGAGCCAGATCAATACTATGCAAGCATCATGGGATGGAGCTGGGAGGCAGCCAGATTAGCTGAGGAGAATAAGGTAGGTTATTTAACTGCTCAGCTATTGAGGTATAGCTTGAAATAAGTCTTGGATTCTCTGTGTGATTACTGGGGACTAGCAAAGGTAAAGGAATACAGCTGCTGGATTAATTTTATTACTTACATTTATATTAAAATAATTCATTTTACACACTGTGGTATGCACAGCTAACTAGCAGTTGGTTGGCCTTTAGCAGTGTTAGAAACCTATTTAACCTATGTTCCATAAAGAATGCTCTAAAACAGCTAAGCTGTCCCCTAAAAGTACTGTCCTATTAAACCAGACTTTTAAATTGCCCTAACTCTAAAATACCTCTCTTTATTCATCACACTCAGTATTAGTTTTCAGATGCTAAACTTCAATTTCTGCTTCAAAAAGTAGTGAAAGGTTACCTAGTGCAAGATATCTCATCTCAGATAATACAACCGCAAGACTAACTGGTACTGGTATAAAGTTTTACTTAGGGGCTGGAGAGATGGCTCAGTGGGAAAGAGCACTCACTGACTGCTCTTCTGAAGGTCCTGAGTTCAAATCCTAGCAACCACATGGTGGTTCATAACCACCCATAATGAGATCTGACACCCTCTTCTGGTGCGTCTGAAGACAGCAAGAGTGTACTTATTTATAATAATAAATAAATCTTTGGGCCTGAGCAAGTAGGGACTGAGCGAGCGGAGTTGACTGGAGTGAGCAGAGGTCCTAAATTCAATTCCCAACAACCACGTGAAGGCTCACAACCATCTGTGAACTCATATACATAAATTTAATAAAAACAATAAAGTTGTACTTACCTAGCATACGAATATATAACGCAGTCTGATCAGAACTGTCATAGGAAATAGCTCCACGTCTCTGAAAAAAAAAAAAGTATATATTTCAGTACATGATAATGAAATGTGAGCTAAAATTTAATTCAGTGAACATGCTTGTATTATTACATGTAATTGCAGCATATTGCACCAAACAATGTTGAATATACAAAATGCATCTGCTCTGGAAATCTCTAGCTACGAGACAAACAGGTACAACCTAGCTAAGAACTCCTAAGAAAAGGACACAGGAGTGAAGCGTCTGAGATGGCACACAGCTGATCTCTTCTGTGGAGTGGGGTGCTGAGGATGGAACTGGAGTCTTTGGCACAGTATCCCCAGCCCCACCGAAGTTGGTTTCTAAAACAATCGCAAGAGTTACTCAAAGGGAACGAGAGGGGAAAGGCCAATCTGTTGATGGTTCAGGTGCATCTTCCCCAAGCCCCAGGCCTTAGAGGAGTGGCTATTTCAGGTCCCACTCACAAGTCCTCCAGTGGTCCCCACTGTACTGGGAAGTGAGTTCCAAACCCATGCTCTCAGATCCACGGCCTCTCATGGGATGCTTGTGTCCTACCACATCCCTTACCACCATGATGTAACCTCCTGACTTTACACCATGCCTAGTGTCTGCCTTCGGTAACTGTTCCCATCTCTTAGGCCAGATTGAAGCATTGTTAGGCATATCCTGATTACTAAATAAAGCCTTCGCCACCTGAACATTACTGCAGCGCCTCCAGGCTACTGCCTTTAAAGCAACCAATTTTACTAACTGTGTAAGAAAAAACCCAACCCAATACAACACAAAACAAAACACCAGCCAGGCATGGCCGGCCACATACACCTCTAATCCCAGCACTTGGGAATCAGAGGCACTCTGTCTCCTTGTTGCACTTGGCTAGTATTATCTTATTTGCTTTGTATTAAAATAGAAGTTCCACAGGAGCTGGAACTTTATCTGTCTCATTGACCACAGTGGTGAGGCCTCTGAAATATGACCTATTACTTAATAAGCTCTAAATAAATATTTTGTTAACAAATGCACTTGTGGCAAATACAATGTATGAGCTAAGGAATAAATGGTCAGTTACTGCCAGAATTGATACACATGAATACACTTCAAAATCTGGATGATAAAACTGACTAAACCTCTGATTAGTATCTAAGTTCTGCACCAGCAAATGCCTAAATCATTGCTGGCTACTCCAGACCCAGACCAAATCCCAACGTTCAGAGCAGCACCTGACACACCAAAAATAGAGAAGCGGTGAAATGATTCAGTAGGTAAAAGCTTGCTGCCAAGACTGATGGCCCGAGTTCAATCCCCTAGACTCACAGTGTAGGACGAGGACTGATTCCTTCAAGGTGTTCTCTGACCTCTGCTGGCATGCTATAGCGTAGTGAGCGCGCGCGCGCACACACACACACACACACACACACATGATTACAATAAAATTGTCTGTGACAGGGTCCTACTATGAAATGATGGCTGGCTTATATGTAGAACTTGATATGTAAACTGGCTGATCTCAAACTCACAGAGATCTGCCTGCCTCCTGAATGTTAGGATTAAAGGTGTATGCCACCATGCCTGGCCCCGGTGTGTGTGTGTGTGTGTGTGTGTGTGTGTGTGTTAACAATTGATAAAATTACTTTCTTTAAAGGCAGTAGTCTTTGGAGCCAGTGCCACGATGTACTTATCTGTACAGTGATGTGACACCATAAAGACCTGAGGAGACAATTGAGCAGGGGTTTCTGGGACGATACTATTTAATACATACACCAAAAAAAGAAAGGAAGGAAGAAAGGGAAGGAGAGACGGAGGGTTAACAATCTCATCAGCAAAAATGAGCACACTGCAGCCATGTGATCAAAGTTCTACTCATAGATTACTGAGCTTCTGCCCCACAGAACGCTGGCTGAGATTTATAGGCACTTAACATTCATGTATCTACAAATCTCCAGGGAGGTAAGAACATCAACCTAAAAAATAATTATGAAAAAAGTTTACTTTAAGAAATTACAATGAATTGGTATGCAACCCAGTGTGTGTGTATGTAGGCTGGGGGTCAATCTCCAGGACCTATACCTCAGGCACCATTCATCTTGTTTTGTGAACTGTCTTGCACTTGGCCTAGAACTAACTACCAAGTAGGCTAGCCTGACTGGCCGGAGCCCTAAGGATCTACCCGAGTCCTCAGAGCTGAAATTCCAAGCAGGCATCAACACGCCTGAGGACTGAATGAACTCAGGGCCTCAATGCTTGCACAAGCATTTGCTACTCCAGTCCCAAGGTATATTCTTAACGCTTACTTGTCACCCAAGAAAAAACAGGCTGAAACCTTGTATGACTTAATCTTTTAAAAAGCTCATGAAGTGTAGAACAAACCTTTCAACCAAAACTAAATTTTATCAATACCCATTGTCTCCAAGGACATCAAAGGAAAGGCAGAATGAAGATTTTTAATGTGGAACTTTGCGCCTTTTCAACTTTATAACATGTATAGTTATTATATTTCACAAAGTAAATAAAAAGTGCAAATCATCTAAAAAATCTGCAAAGAAAGGATGATCTCAAATAGCAAGGAACTGATTCATAAAGCATGCCTCCCTGGCCCCCGAAACAGTGTGCACACCTGCTGCTGTCTCACAGTGAGCCTGCCACTCTGGACTCAAAAGCCACTGCTATCACCTGATGGTAAAGATGTCATCTCTACCATCAAATATTTGTTAAAATTTGGGCAAAAAGGGTAAAATTTAATGTAGCTTAATTCAGTATATTTTGATAATTCCTTAATAAAATACTCAATTTGTTCTGTTAAAGTACTTAATATACCTACCAAGTAAATACAAAAGAAATTAAAATTTTTTTAAACAAAGAATCAACTTTTAAAATAAGTATCTGAACCCACAAATGAATACAAATCTCACATCAACTTCCTTATAACTCACATTTGTTATCATGAAGTTCTCTAAGCAATCTAGTTAAAGTAACTCAGTTTTAAAAAGTGAATTACATTATGAATTAAAATCAAGTTTTATTCCACTTAAGAGTGTCACTTAAAAAAATGTGCTTTATACACCAAGACACAAGCTTAACAAACGTTTCTTAAAAGATCAAAAATTTTAAGGCCACATACTGGTAGAATTTTATCTTTAATAAAACTAGAAAAACAAATTTTATCAAAATCCTGTGTCTACATCAGTCCTGATGTCCCGTGGGCTGCCGTCCACATTCCCATTACATTTCTCTAGAATAGAAATAACCAAGGCGCCTACTCGTGACTCTTCTAATTTAGCCATCCTGGGAACAGCTTGTAAAGCAAACTAGTATAGGTCAAAACATGGGCGAGGCCAAGCTAATCAGCAACCAGCGGCCACAGCATAAACAAGTTAAACGGTAGGCTCCAAAGAACCATGGCTGTTCAGGGCTGTGCGCTCTGGAACAGGTTGAGTCATTCTTCCATAAAGACTTCACTGCAGGTAAGTAACAAAAGGTAGACATTGTCCCCAATATTAGTTAACACGTAACTTTAAAGACAGGCATGATAAAAGCAACAATAGATAATGTTCTAGATGTCTTCATAAAAAAATCTCATTTAACCCACAAGAACTCTTTAAGGTAACCTTTATTTCCCACTTTGCACACTGGTAAACTCAGCTAATGAATTTAATGAATTTACAGGGGTCTAAGTAAAACTTCTGGAAACAACATTGGAAAATTATATCACATACGCAACAGATGGAACATGGCCAAAATTCCAAAACTATTTTTTCCCAAATATATAGCAAAACAAGTTTTTTTTAGAATACATGTCTCTTAATATGTACTAAAAAGATAAGCTTTTGACTGCCTAAAACACTCAATTGTGAACAATTAGACAGCAGGCTTACAATGCTGCTTGAAGGAGAACATTAACTTTACAGGCACTTTCTGTTGCTCAGCAAACAGCAGTGTTATAAGTCTTAACAGAGAGACAAAAGGAGCTGCATGGTAAATGAAAGATAGAACCATTTCTATGAACGTATAGAAAATAATTTCAAATAGTGTCAACTTAAGTGTCTTTGGCTTCAGGCTCAGGCTTACACACTATCAAGAATTTCTCAACTGAATTTAACTTCAAAACAACACCTTATAAGTATATTTTTGTGAATGTATTTTAGCTATACTCCAAGAGAAAAACAGGGAACATACAACAGGATGGGTTTTGTTTTATAAAGCTTGGCATTGTTTAGAATACCCTCAATAATTATACTTTACACATATAAATGTCAGTCAACCCTTTTCTCTAAAAGAAAATATCTAAGACACAAATACTCAAAAGTCTGGCTTGTTTAATTCTATAAAATCTTCAAAGTCAGCTTCTTTAAAGGGAAGCTGCTTTGCTTCTAAAGAATAAAAAGCCTGTAAGAGCAATAACACGAGGTAAAGAAAAATAAAATAAAACCTATATCCCACAGCTCCTTGAAGTCAGAAAGATCAAAATCAATACAAAAAGAGTAAATATTCCACAGCAATCAAATATGAAAATTAATGATTACTGTCACAATGCTGAGAGCAAAGATACTCTACCTTAGAGGTGATCCACTTGATCAGAACCAAAGCCAGACACCAGATCAAAGTGATTCCCATTGGATCAACCAGAGGTCCACCACATCCTCTCTCCTGAAGGAGTCCGGTGAATAACAGCCCTCCCAGGGCAGAAGAGAGGGGGCACTGACTGCCTTGAACCTCAAGCAGCTGCCTCCAGACAGTGATCAGCTGACTCTTCTGGGAATGCACTGCCTGGCTAGCCTTTCTGCCCAGCGCATGCTTAATGCCACGACCTCACCACTAGTGCAAAGCAGGAGAAATAGTACTGGAAGACAAGAAAAATCTAGCTAATAATCTCACAAAAGGTCTCAGGCTAGCCCAAACATGCCTGTGATCTTTGTTCTACAGAGTATTTTAAAACAATTTTCAAAAATGCTTGGCAAGGCTAAACATTTCCTCATCCTGCTCACGGAGGCCAGTTTTGCAAGCATAATGCCATTGCACTCGAAAATATTTGAACATTTTGCACTTTACCTCTGAGTATTGAATTTCTTTAAACTTTTGTTTTCTTCCAATATGGGATTACTTTATGACAACAGTGGCACGATAAATGTGATCTGTGCCATTTAAATTCATAGGTAATTCATTTTAGATTTACTGACAAGGTCATGTATTTTCACATAATAAAAGATATTTGTTCTCAAGTCCTAAGAAAGTCTAGTTCCTGTAATATTAGGGTCCATGTCCTGTTCTTGCGACTGAGCGAATGAGCTGTCCAGAAACAAAGCCTCTCCGCATCCAACCTCTCACCTCCCATGGCACCCAGCAAGTTACTTTTGATAAAGAGCCTCTCACGAAACTCTCAATCGAGAAGTTAGCAAATATGTATTAAACTCTAGTTACGCAGCAGGCTCCATGTTAATGACAAGAATGTCTAAAAATCATAGTGATCGCAAACCTGGCTCCTGCCCTTCAGACAATTATAGTTCATATTAACCAAATGGCTGCAAACAAATACCAAATTGCTAGAAACGGAAAAAGAAACAAAAGAAAACAGAATAACTCTAGTGCAGAGATGGGTCAGACAAGGCTGCAGGAGGAACACACGCCAGTCCATGCAGAACTGTTGGGAACCTGTGCTAAAGAGTTTAAAACACTTTAGCCAGTATAGTTCCCAGGGGTTAGGGGCTGGCCGGCAGTTGGGATATCATAGAGGCTCCAGAAAGAGCTGACGACAGCTGGACGGACAGAAATAAACATTCAGAACAGACCGTGCCACGGGCTTCAGTACACAAGGAGACAAGATCATCTGCATAGATTATAGATTATAGTTAACATATCTGAACAGAATTCAAATAGTAATTAATGTAATGTTTGTTATCCATTCATTCCTCAGTACAAGGGACTTATTTGGTTTAGAGACTGGGGGGGGGGGGGGGGGAGAGGAAGAAGAGGGAAGGGAAGGGAAGGGAAGGGAGGGAAGGGAAGGGATATGAACGAATATAGGTCAGAGGACATCACTCAAGTATCCAGGTATGTGTTCAAGTATCCAGGTATGTGTTCTCTTATAACTTACAAGATTGAGATTAAACTCAGGACATTAGAGGCCTTCACATAAGTGCCTCTATACACAGAGTCATCTCATTAGTATTTAAAAGAACTTAATTCTATACCTAATACACATGAATGCACTTGTCTAAATTATGGTTTTCCTAAATTGAAGTTATTCATAACACAGAACCATAAACTTCACACATCCTGCTATATCAAGACACAATAACAAGATGTAACATGCAAATTCTTACCTTAAGTTGTGTGAGGATTATGTCATGAAACTAGGTTAGACTATTAGGGTCTCTGATGCTCTGCTCCAGTAAGGCTCCAACAACCAAGATCACAGGGCAGAGGTTGAGCAGAGAGCATCTTAGTACTCTTAGTACTCTACTTATCCTTGCAGAGCCTGGCACCTCTGTGATGCCCAGGAATTCATCTCTTAGCACCTTTACACTTCTTGCCAATCAGCTGCTAATATTGGCTTATTTTAAAAAGCCAAATATAAAATTGCTATTCTTCATATACTATTTAATGTTTAATGTATCTTTGTGTATGGTGAACATATCAATTTGCATTTTCTTTCAAACTAGAAGAGAAGAGCTGATAGAAAAGAAAGAACCGGGATTCAGAAACACCATAAAAAAGAACAATAAGAAAGGTAAGGTCAAAGTTCTCTTATTTAAATGAACTTCTGTTGGGATTGTTTCTACCATCGCAAAACTCTACTGGACTTGGACATGAGAGCAGCCTTAATTCCCCATCCCTCACCGCATACAACAGCTAGCCATATGTGGGAGCACACACTTGGAATCCTTGTTCTCAGGAGGAGTCCAGGCTAGCCTATGGGATACCAGAGTTTGCATGAAACAACCACAAAGCCCTGAGCCTGAGACAAGCAGGCTGGTGGTAGGGTGCCTTTTTGGCACGCACATGGGTTTTATGCCACCATAACAAAATTCAATTCATGGTGGGTTATCAGTGCTATGCCCTAACCTCGATGGCTCCAACCTGATTCTGGACCTCAATTCCAGTGTCCACAGGGGCAGCCTGAACTATATTAGTCAAGTGGCAAAACTCTTTGCCATGAAACAGGACCAGGAACTAGGCTTTCAATTCTAACAGGCTAAGAGTTTGGCTCTCTACAATGGCCCTCCATTCTAGCACCGACTTCTTATGTCTACTGTGTGTCTGACCCTGTGAATGCAGAGACATTCAAGATACAATCCTTTCTCTCAGAAAATTGCCTCTGTGACTACTGAAATAGCTATTGACTTTACAACTAAAATCAAAAGGCTTCATTGCTGATAATATCTTTACAATTTCAAAATTTTGCTCAAATCACAGGCTATATTACCTGAGTTCTCTGTAAAATATCCTAAACTATCTCAATGTCAGGAACACAATGGCGTCCTAACTTTTTATTATTCTGAGACACATTTACTTAGTACTAACACATCTTGGTAAACTGCAAGGCTACCTGTCATAAAGAAATTACTTCTGATAAGACCAAAACCCAAAAGTCTTGACAAATTAGTTCCCTGTTTCACTAATGCCAGACACATTCTTTCACAGTACCTTCCCTTAGCCATGTCAAATCCTTAGTGAAACATAGCACTGTTAACAAAAGACTGATTGATAATTGCAGAAAAATCAGGGCATTAAAACAGCTAAACCATCAAAAAACAATCTTAGAATATAAGCAGAAAGGGTGACTCTTCTAAAAATCTTTCTGGCGTTTATAAGATTAGTATCTGAAAAACTCAGTTACAAGCAGACCTTATTCTTTTGTGAGTATGGTCAATAAAAACCAAAGTATGACTTTGATCCCTGTCTCCTAGAAGAGTAATCCAAGAGCAGAATGTATCCAAGGGCTCCCTGTCACCCTGAGAACACCTGTCTATCTTGGCAACAAGCTTTAGCCATAAAGAGACTCTGCATGTCCCTCTCTTGACCAAGTTAGGCTAACCTCATCTGCATTGACAGCAGTGCCTATAATTTTGGAATCTTGAAGACAGAAATAGCTTATCAGAGTTCTTTATATAAATGTGGTGTACTGTCTTTAAAAAACAACAACTAAATTTACCATAGACAAATGCGGACACCATTAGAGTGAAACTCCAGTTGTGCTTTGCCACTTTGCAGCCCAGAACAGTAACAAGTAAATAAGAGCAGGCCTTTTCTGCCTCTTTCACTAAAAGCCACAATATAACATTTTTCAATAGTATGAATTTCACAAACAAAACAAGACAAAACAAAACAAAAGGTGGTGGACTGAGATAGTGCAGTACTAAGGGGCTTGCCACCTGAGTTCAATTGCTATAACCCACATAAAGATGGAAGGAGAGAACAAACCCCAGAATTGTCCTCTAGCTTCCACAGATGTTCCATGACACAAGTGCCCTCCCCACGTGTACATCCTGTGGTCTTAGGAACCCCCAAGCACAAATTTATTTTTACTACTACTTCACAGCTGTAATTTTGCTGCTAAGCAGTGTCTCAATTTTCAAGACCATCAGGAATATGTGATTTCTGATGGTCAAGACCTGCTGCTGTTCTGCAAATATTAACAACTTTACGTCAAAATACAAATAAATGCTCAAAAATTTTAAATTCAGCTTACTAAATAAGCAATATGCAACCTTTTTTTCTGATTTCCATTCCTGAACACAAACTATGGAACAAGACAAGAAGGCTCTCCCACATGGACATGGAGTGCTTCCTCTTGGGGAGTATGTGCTTGCTGGGCAAGCACTCTTGCTAACAGGGGTACAGGACCCACATTGCACTCAGTCTGCTTTTATTGATGCCATCAGAGACTATAGCACCTCAGTGAATTCGGGTGCACTAACTAGTAACTGGCATTCTCTTGGTCTACTGTGCTACAGCCTGAGGCTGACAGCATGCTCTGTATGTGGTTCCTTTTGGTGTCCATGCTCTGAAATTGTAAGATGTAAACTACCATTCTTATCCTTTCAAGATTTTGGCAGTTTTGGGTGACAACTTTTGACTTTTCCATAAATTTAAAGTGATTATAAGCATGAGTCCAATAAGCAAACCTATAGGCTATCTTGGTGTCATAGAACAATATTCTTTCTGCTACACTGAAGACTTAGCTACTTGTGAAAAATCCAACGTGTTTACTCTACATACGAGGAGGAATTACATGCTCATTTCCATGGAATTTTGGGTTACAATGTGTCAAACTGTATAACTGAGAATGAACATATGACAGATGCCATGTCAGTATGACTGATGTGATGTCAGTATGATGATGTGATATCCGTATGACACATGTGATGTCTAATTCAAGATTTTGTATCCTGAAGAAAGATACCAGGATAATGTGACACTGCTAGTTTTTCAGGTAAAAAGGATAAGAAAAAAGAAGATGGGATAGTTGCTCCAACATATAACAATGACACATGCTCCACTATGTTCATAGCAGCCTTCTTTATAGTAGCCAGAAGTTAGAAACAACCCAGATGTCCTTTAACAGAGGAATTGATACAGAAAATGTGGTACATTTACACAATGGAGTACTGCCCAGCTATTAAAAACAATAACTTCATGAAATTCTTAGGCAGATGGATAGAACTGGAAACTATCATCCTGAGTGAGGTAACCCAATCAAAAAAGAACACCCATGGTATGCACTCACTGGTAAGTGAATATTAGCCTAGAAGCTCGGAATACCCAAGATACAATTCACAGACCACAGGAAGCTCAGGAAGAAGGAAGACCTAAGTGTGGGTGCTTCGGTCCTTCATACAAAGGGGAACAAAATACTCACGGAAGCAAATACAGAGACAAAGTGTGGGGCAGAGACTAAATGAAAGGCCATCAGCAACTGCTCCACCTGGGGATCCATCCCATATAGTCACCAAATGCAGACACTACTGTGGATGCCAAGAAGTGCCTACTGAAAGGAGCCTGATATAGCTTCTGCAGAGAGGCTCTGCCAGTGCCTGACATATACAGAGGCTGATGCTTGCAGTCAACCACTGGACTGAGCACAGGGTCCCCAATGGAGTAGAGAAAGGATGAAGAAGATGAAGGTGTTTGCAACCCCATAGCAAGAACAGTATCAACCAACCAGAGCTCCCAGGGTCTAAACCACCAACCAAGGAGTTCACATGCCGGGACCCAAGGCTCCAGCCATATATGTAACAGAGGATGGCTTTGTTGGTCATCAATGGGAGGAAAAGCCCTTGGTCCTTTGAAGGCTTGATGCTCCAGTGTAGGGGAATTCGAGGGCAGGAAGGCAGGAGTGGGTGGGAAGGGGGACACCCTCATAGAAGCAGGAGCAAGGGGGTGAGATAGTAGGATTCTTGGGGGGGGGGACTGGGAAAGGGGATAACATGTGAAATGTAAATAAATAAAATATTCAATTAAATAACAAAACAAAACAAAACCAAAAATGCAAAAAAAAGAAGGTGAGATAGGGTCAGTATACTTAACAGTCAGAAAAATGCTGCCTGAAACCACCAGGTGCGATTACTACTAGTAATATATCCACAAATGGTTAAAATAAAAATAAAAAGATCCACAATATCTTGTGTTGGCAAGAGATGGCTTGAACACAAATATTCATAACTGTTTTGTTCATCACAATCAAGACTTGTGACAACTCGGCTACCCATCCACTAATGAACTAATACATTATGGTATACAGCAAAGGCATGCTCTCCAGAAATACAATGGAGGAGAGCACAAATGCAAGCAACAGAGCCCATATACATACGATGAGCAAACAGACAAGAAAAATGCAGTTACAGACTTCTAATTAAAAGAAAAAAAGCTACAAAGCTGAGAAATAAAAAGCTAAGCTTCTACAGGACAACAGTAGCAATGTGTACATGTAGTAGTGTGGGAGCTTCAGCAGTGAGTTAAGACCATTCAGCACTCTGAGTTACACTGTCTGGCACACTGTAACCCAATATCCGATGAAAATGAGCATGTTTACCTGCAGAAGGAGTCTCAAAAGCATCATGAAAACCCAGGAAGAACACAGTCAGCAGGAAACAGTTAAACCAGATTCCAGGAATCACAACTGAGCAGCAATGACACAAACCTCATCAGGGGTGGTTTGGGGGAACAGGTGACATCTACAGAGGAATATAGTATCTCGGCTAGGAGATGGTTGTATGAGTGGACACACTTGTTAAAATCCCCAGAACTCTGTGTATATTATGTCCATAGGTAGTTTAACACAATTACTGCGTAAAGTTAAATCGGAAGTGGTGAAGTGACTGAGTTTAGAAAAGTAGTAAAACTTTTCTGTCAATCATGTTATGAAATTTGAATTGTTTGCAAAGACAGAGTCATGAATAAATTAAATTTTTGAAAAAATAGGATCTACTATATGGGAAGAAGGCTTCAGTCTGCAAAGTTGTCTGTAAGAAAGCTATTGCCCAACCAAGAAGTGATGATGCCCTAAGGGCAGACAGTGGGACAGCAAGAAGCTGATTTACTTGTGTATCTGAGGACAGCTAAGTGGAAACATCCATCCATTCTGTGCTGGTCACTTAGGTCCAAAGGCCTTGGAGGAGCTAGAAAGGAAGACACTACCCAGAGCTGCATGGAGACTAGGGTTATTACAACAAAGAAGAGCAACTCAAAACCTTTAGCCTCAGGAACAGAAGAGGATGGGGATAGATGTCGGTCTAAAACTTACAAATGGTTAATTATTCAAATTAAACAGCAACCCCATCCCTCCATCACCCACCTTCTCTCATAGATATATTTGTAGATAATACTTCTGGTACTCTCATACCTCAATAGTTCTAAGGCCAGAAAAGAAACTTGAAACAATTCACAAGGCAAGTGCCTTAGTTAGGCTTCTACTGCTGCGACAAAAACACTACTACCAAAAGCAAGTTGGGGAGGAAAAGATTTATGTGGCTTTTACTTCCCAATCCATCACTGGCGGAAGTTAACAGGAACTCAAGCAGAGCAGGAACTTGGAAGCAGGAGCTGACGCAGAGGCCATGGAGGATGCTGCTTACCAGCTTGCTTTACTGACTTTGAACTCAGAGCTCCGCATGCCTCTGTCTCTTGAGTGCTGGGATTAAAGATGTGTACCAACACACTTGGAGCTAAACTTAAATTCCTTTTCACAAGACCTTTATAAGCATAGCCACTATGCCTCAAGATCTAGATCACACGTGTGCCCTCCATTTCTGGACTGTAGTTCATTTCAGATATAGTCAAGTTGACAAACAAGAAGAGTCATCACAGCAAGTGACAAGAAGGTTCAACAAATATCAAACTGAGGACTAGGGACGTGGCACAGTGAGCTAAATGCTCACTGAGCATGACCTGGCTAGATCGCTGGCACCACATAAACCAGGCAAGGTGGCCTATAACCCCAGCTCCCTGGAGCTGGAAGCAGAAGGATCAAGACATGAAACTTAAGGTCATTCTGAGCTCCACAATGAGTTAGACAACAGCCTGGAATGTATGAGACCCTATCCCTAAAAACAAGCACAATGCCCATCCAGAAAACTGAAGCCCCCATTTAGATCCAGCACAGACAAAAATCTGGCTCCAATACTCTTTGCTTCTCTTTCAGGAGATGAAAGCAAAGTATCCCAGCTAATGTTAAAACCTCTTCAGTTCTGACATGGGCACTGATTTGCATATTGCCTAATTAAGACAAAATTTGTGTCCTTATCATTTTTGTTATTTACTAAGAAGGGTGAATGGATCTACTTAACAAAAATTCTGAAAATACCCCAACACCGAAGAAGTTCAAAGAACTGGCTCTACAGATGAACTGCAAATCGCTGGGAGCTGCAGAGACATCTTCTAAAATGGCTCCATGAACTCTATGAAAATGAGAACACTCAACAAAAGCGAAGTGCAGGAGTGCAAGAGGAGCACAGACAGCAGCTTTTCCTCAAGTTAGCACAGTGTGATCCAACATCTTCTGTTTTCCAAATCTCTCAGGTCAGATAAAAAACCAACCAAGTCTAGGATCTGGCCAACGCTCAGAGCAACCTGGTAAAACAAGTACTGATGGAGGACAGTGAACACTAGTCACCACAGATCAACTCCAGTAACTAGTACTGTGGAAGACAATGAACACTAGTTACCACACTGCACACTCATTTAGAGAGCTGCAATTAAGTCATGTGCACTTTGAAAACCATCATGTAGGGAAAATGGCACAAAATCATGAAAACTAGCAATCAAGCACACAAACACCAAATCAGTACACTTTAGAGAAAATGGTTTCAAAGGCAATTAAGACAATCAGTAAATCAAGTTAAAGAAGTCTAACTAGAACAATTCATGAAAAACCATTCAAATCTAAACTATTTTCTCAACACCATATGTTTATATTAGAACAGGAAGCATATAATTATAATAGTTTAATTTGAAATAGACAAAGAATTTAGAAGGCAAATATAATGTGATTTGCATTGAGGTACACTGTGCTTTGTGTTTTTAAAAGGTACTTATAATTAATATTCTGTAAAGAAATTTAAAAGTTAAGTCATGTGGTGGTTTGAATAACAATGGCCACCATAGGCTCATATGTTTGTGTGGAGAGCCGTGAGTAATCGCCATTACAAGATGGCGCTGGCTTCCGCTGTGCCTAACTGGTAAACAAGTAATGTGAGCAGGTGCAAGAGTAAATAAGCCACCCTGGAAACAAATGTTCTGTTCTTGTTAGTCAGAAACATTCATGACCTACACCTGGCATCAAGGCAACCGACTCCCACAGGCTATGTCCTGGGGAGGACACGGAATGTATATGAAGGCCTCTATCTCAAACCGGTCATTAGGTAACTAGGAGAATTAAAACTTCTTTAAAAAACAAAAACAAAAAGGGGGGATAGAGGCTATGACGCCAAAGATGGCTCTATCCCTTATAATATTTACTCTTAATTTCTTAAAACTGGATAATGCTGGGAGATCACCAGCTGAAAGGCACGGACAATGGCCTCAACTGCTCAATGAAATGGTCAAGTGGAAGAATGTCCTTGATAATAAATGGTATGGCCCGGATCCTATCTTAATCAGATCCCGGGGAGCTATTTGTGTTTTTTCCACAGGGTGAAGAAAATCCACTTTGGGTTCCGACGCGACTGACAAGGACCGTGAAAGATCAAGATGAATCCCAAGATGATCCTGTTATTCTTACTCCTGATGATTGAGACAGGGATAAGTATACCTTTGTGGGCCATAGTAAGATCATGGCCGGTACCTTTACCAGTACATTCCAATTCTTCTACCTTGCCTTTGTTTTTGGCAACTGAATATTTTTAAAGAAAAAGATTATCTCTAATTGGGCAGATTTCATTAGCCAAAATAAAGTGAGCTCTGGAGTGTTATTTAATGCTTTAACGCAAGTTGCTCAAGGAGCACAGTCAGGCTCAAGTGATGTTGAAAATAATGTAACTTCACCTATAAACATCACCACAATTATGATAAAGGGAAATGCGACTATTCCCAAAAGATCACAATGGCCTGTTGACAATGCTACTGCTATACACAGCATGCCTTGGTGTCATCCGGACCTTGCATTTCCTATAGTTTTTTCACCTTGTCAATCAAATATTTTTCCTCAGAAAAAAATAACATAGGGTTTTGTTTTGTCACCTCCATTGGATTTTGCTGTAATGAATGATAAAGGAGATGCTACAGGAAAAGAAAATATATGGCCATGTTACCAATGGATTCTAAGTAATGAGGCAGGTGCTAGTACCAGTCTGTCAGCCTTTGCACTGCTGACTGGAACCTTTCATGAGATACTGAATGTTTCTGCCAAACTTTCCAATATCTCTGCTCATTTAGATAATGATAACTCTAATAGAGTTATCAGAAATATGACTACTTCTCCAGTAGAAGTCTGTGTTAATCCTCCATTTTTCTTTATATTGGCTGAATTTCAAAATAATACAGAATGGTTAGATTGTACAAATGTCACTTGTTTCTAGAATAGAACTAATTTCTTAGCCTTAGTGGTACATTTACCAACCTTTGTCCCTGTTGAGGCAGATCCAGAAAAGTTCCCAATCATGAGTCTTGTTCAGCAAAAGAGAGATTTTGGAATCACAGCTGCCATTGCAGTGTCCGTGGCATCAGCGGTTACCGCAGGAATTGCTATGGCCAATCACGTTAATACTGCTGACACCATAAGTCAGATAACAGAAAAAACGTCTGAGGCATTGCTTACCCTGCAAAGGGTAGATTCTCTTATCGCCTCAGGATTAATGTTAGTGAATTAAAAGAATAGATATTTTACAACATAACATAGAACAGATGATGGATGCCATACAAATGAGTTGTGTGGCATCTACATCGCATGTGTGCATTACTCCCAATAGGTATATTAATAATTCTCTTATTAAAAGTACAGACCTATCGAATTATCTGAAGGGGAACTGGTTGCAGGAGTTGGAAAGGTTGCAGACGAAGCTGCAGATACAGATCCTGGACCTTAATGGAACCAGAGTGGAACCAGTGACCCTTGGAGACTTCACCTCTTGGATTACCTCTGCATTTTCTTACTTTAAGGAATGGGTGCGGGTAGTTTTATTTGGTGCTGCCATCTGCTGTGGGCTTGTGCTCATGCTCTGGTTGGTCTGCAAGCTCAGAACCCAACAAAACCGTGACAAGGTCGTTACTGCTCAAGCACTTGCAGCCACTGAACAAGGGGCCTCCCCTGAAATTTGGCTATCCATGCTTAAGACTTAATTGGCATCTGAGTTCTCTGCTCTTTCGCTCCTCGGTTCTGCGGAAAATGAGAGAGACTCAACAATTAAAGCTCGACCCAGGCCATACTCAGCTCTTGCACCCCTAGAGGCTAGACTCATTGCACAGGGACGAGTGAGTAGGTCGTTGACTCTTATGGATTGTTGGGCTAAGCACCGAATAGGAGTTGCTCAGAGGTTTGGCCACTCCTAGAAGACAAGTCGATATGCATGAGGGTTGAGTGTTCAAGTGTCCCTCCCCTAGGAAAAACGGCACGGGAGCAGGTCAGGGTTGCTCTGGGTAAAAACCTGTGAGCCTAAGAGCCAATCCTGTACATGGTCCCTATTTCTGCACACTAGGGATTCGACCTCTATCTTCATCCATTAAAGAGTGGCTTGCATTTTAATAAAATAAAAAGGGGGAGATGTGGAGAGCCGTGAGTAATTGCCATTACAAGATGGCGCTGGCTTCCGCTGTGCCTAACTGGTAAACAAGTAATGTGCGCAGGTGCAAGAGTAAATTCGTGCCAAGTCACTGCCCATCCCGGGGTGTAGCAATGAGGTGATGGGTGAGCAACAAATCAGGTGCTGACACGCCACACAGAGGGGTATATAAGCAGCATCATTTTCCGGGTTCGGGGTCTTCCTCCTAATGAAGCAATAAAGCTTTGCTGCAGAAGAATCCTGTTGTCCGAGTGTGTTTTTGCTGGCGAGAAACTAGCTCGGGACATGTTTGAATGCTTAGTCATAGGGAGTAGCACAACTGAAGGATTAGAGGGTGTGGCCTTGTTAGGGTAGGTGTGGCCTTGTTAGAGGAAGTTTGTCACTGGGGGTGGGCTTTAAGGTTTCAGAAGCCCAAACCAGACCCAGTGTGTCTATCTTTCTGCTGCCTGTGGATCAATATGTAGAACTCTAAGCTACTTCTCAAGCACTATGTCTGCCTACACATAGCCATGCTCCCCCCATGACAATAATGGGCTAAACCTCTGAACTATAAGCCAGCCACAATGAAATTCCTTCTCTTATAAGAGCTGCCTTGGAGAGATAGCTCAGTGATTAAGAGAGTGGTTAAGGGCTGCTCTTTCAGAGGAGCTGGATTCAATTCCCAGCACCCACATTGTGGCTCACAACTTCTATAGATGGGATCCAATATCCTCTTGTGGCCTCTAGAGGCACCAGACATGCAAATGGTATACAAACATGCACACAGGCAAAACAACTATACATGGAACAATACAATTAAAAACATAAAAAAAGAAGAAAAAAAAGGTGCCTTGGTCATGTTGTCTCTGCACAGCAACTGAACAGTAAAACAGTAACTAAGACAATCTGTGTTATCTAATAGCAACAAGATTTTCACATTAAAAAATTCTAAGTGAGATTCAAGCATCCTTGCTTGTGCTTCTTTGGGTCTGGGGAATGCAGCATGGGTATCCTGTATTTTATGGCTAATATCCACTTATAAGTGAGTACATAGCATGCATGTCCTTTTGGGACCAGGTTACCTCACTCATGATGATAGTCTCAAGTCCATGCCTGTAAAGTTCATGATGTCTGTTTTTCATAACTGAATAGTATTTCCATTGTATAGATGCTCTGCATTTTCTTTAGCCATTCTTGAGAGGCATCTAGTTGTTTTCAGTTTCTGACTATTATGAATAAAGCTGCTATGAACATAGTAACATCCCATATAAGCAAGTGCTTTTGTGGGATGTTGGAGCATTTTTGGGGGGTATATGCCAAGAAGTGGTATAGCTGGGTCTTGAGGTAGAACTATTTCCAGTTTTCTGAGAAGCGACCAAACTGATTTCCAAAGTGGTTGTACAAGTTTGCACTCCCACCAGCAATGGAGGAGTGTTCCTTTCTCTCCACATCCACACCAGCATGTGCTATTTCTTGAGTTTTTGATCTTAGCCACTCTGATGGGTGTTAAGATGGAACCTCAGAGTTGTTTTGATTTTCATTTCCCTGATGACAAAGGACTTTCTTTGAACATTTCTTTAAGTGCTTCTTGGCCATTCGAGGTTCCTTTGTTGAAAATTCTGTCTAGCTCTGTACCCCATTTTCTAATTGGATTATTTGGGTTGTTGATGTCTAACTTCTTGAGTTCTTTGTAGTACATTTTGGATATTAGCCCTCTGTCAGATGTAGGGATGGTGAAGATCCTTTCCCAATCTGTAGGCTGCCATTTTGTCCTATTAACAGTGTCCTTTGCCTTACAAAAAGCTATGCAGTTTCATGAGGTCCCATTTATCAATAAAACTGTGATAAGGGACAGATAGAGGAACTAGGAGGAAGGGGGAATGCACAGGGGAATGGTAGGGGTCAGGATCAGGTGTGGGGAAGGACAGGAGAGATGGCCAGATGACAATGAACAGAAGTGGAAATCTGCAATTGATGGGGTGAGGAGGAGGGGGGCATCTCCAGGATGTGACAGAGACCTGGGATAAGGGAGGTAATAAATCAATGGGGGTGACCTTAGCTGTGACTCACAGCATTGGAGATACAGAACCTGAAGAGGCCACCGCCTGAAGCTAGGCAGGAACCCCAGTGGAAGAATAGAGACACCAATCCACCCATAAAACTTTTAACCCAAAATTTATCCTGTCAACAAGAAATGCACATAGGAGGGATAGGGCAGAGTCTGAGGGAATGACCAACTAATAAATGGCCCAACTTGAGACCTGTCCCATGGGCAAGCACCAATCCCTGACAACGTTAATAACACTCTGTGCATTGCAGACAAGAACATGTTGTCTTTTGAGAGGCTTCACCCAGGAGTTGATTCAGACAGATAGATGCAGCCACCCGCATCCAACAGTGGATGGAACTTGTGTACTCTTAAAGAAAAATAAGAGGAAGGATTTGTGGGTCCTGAAGGGTATAGGAACTTCACAGGAAGAACAGTGGAATCAACTAACATGAACCCTTGGGGCTCTTAGAGTCTGAGCCACCAACCAAAAAACATACATGGGTTGGACCTAGGCTTCCCTCCACATATATAACAGATGTGCAGCTTGGTCTTCATGTGGGTCACAATGAACTGGAGCAGGATGTCTTAGTTAGGGCTTTATTGCTGTGAGCAGACACCATGACCAAGGCAAGTCTTATAAAGGACAACATTTAATTGGGGCTGTCTTACAGGTTCAGAGGTTCTCATGAAGAGGTTCTCATGAAGGTGAGAACATCTAGGCAGGCTTGGTACAGCAGATGCTGAGAGTTCTACATCTTCATGTGAAGGCTGCAATGAGCCTACTGGCTTTCAGGCAGTTAGGATGGGGATCTGAAAGCCCACACCCTCAGAGACACACCCATTCCAACAAGGCCACACCTACTCCAACAGGGCCACACCTTCTAATAATGCTACTCCCTGGACTGAGCATATACAAACCATCACATAGGCTATCCCAAAAGCTGTTGCCTGTACATAGGATATGTTCTCCTAGCTGGGCTTTGTCTGGCCTCAGTGGGAGAGGAAGCATCTAGCTTTGCAGAGACTTGATAAGCTAGGATAGGGGGACACCTGGTTGGGGGGGGGGGCATTGGCTCAGAGAAGTGGGGAGGGTGATGGGGAAAGGATTGTGGGAGGGGGTGGCTGGGAGGGGGGCAGTGAGCGGGATGAAAAGTGAATAAGTAAAAAATAAAATAAATTCTTGTCTTGGCTGGGGATTCAGTGAGAGCGCAGGTCTAGCACTCACAGTGTGTGTGGTTTTTGCCTGTACTGAAACCATTCATCCTAGAGACAAGTGGGAGAATGGGAAGGACTTTTCTAGTGGATGAGAGGGATTTAAGTCTCTGTTTATGACATACACTTTCTGTTTGGAATGATAAAAAAGTTTAAGAAATGTAGAATATTCTTTTATGTTCTTTAAAGTTTGGAATTTTCAGGCCAGGCTTGGTGGCGCACGCCTTTAATCCCAGCTCTTGGGAGGCGGAGGCAGGTGGATTTCTGAGTTTGAGGCCAGCCTGGTCTACAGAGTGAGTTCCAGAACAGCCAGGGCTACACAGAGAAACCCTGTCTCGAAAAAAACAAAACAACACAAAAAAGCCAAAAACCAAAACAAAACAAAAAGTTTGGAATTTTCCTTTTCAAGTCTGAAATTTGTGCAAACAATATGCTCTTAAAGCAGGAGCAAGAAGCATCATTTATAGGCTATCTGATCACTGATTTCAATTCAAGGCTTACTCTTCTTAGACATTTAGCTTCTTAGCACTTTAAAACAATATCTTTAAAATATTTTTGAACATATGTATGTATTAAGTGTATGTTCGATGTACCTATGTTTGTAGTTTTGTGTGTGAGAGTACACACATCCAACAGTAAATGAGTGGAGGTCAGAGAACAATCTTTGGAATCTAGGGGTCAGTCCTTGCCTTCTATCGTGCATGTATGAATCTCTGTATGTGTGTGTACACCATGAAACACACACCTAGAGGTATGTCCTATTCAATACAACAAAATATCTCTAAATAAAAAGGTGTTCTATCTGATGGAGACAAGTCTGTACAGAGAAGAGAGGAAAAAAACCCAAAGAGAGCTAAATATCAAGCCCTCCCACGAGACTGCATGTTAACACATCAGTATATATCCTTCTCCTTCTTATTACAAAGAAGATAGAGGATACCACTGTTCAATTATCTCTCGTGGCACAAATGTAACCCTATTGTCTTGTTTTTATCCTGAATACCCTACTGCCCCCAAATAATTACTCACAGCTGGACAGAGCCTGAACATTATTACTGCCTATCTTTCTTCCAATTTAGTCTCAATTTAGAATAGATATGTACCCTGATTTAAAAGGTTTATCAATTTTAAAAACTCTAACATATGTATATGAAAAAATAAAATTCTATTACTTTTGACTATGAGACTATTTCATAACTTAACCAAAGATGCTTACTAAAAAAACCTGAAATAGGTAGTTTGATAAAACTAAAAGCTTAGATTCATTTTATGGACAATAAAGAACCCATTATATATTCAGTACACACACACACACACACAAACACACATATACACACACATATATAAAGAGTCCACCCCAATAAAAAACATCTGGATAAAACATCTGGAGTAAGTGACATCTTAGAGCAAATGCACTGACAAGCACATGTGGGACAGTCCATTCAAACTCCACAGCACACACTTGCTTCTCAGCAGCCCATGGATCACTTTCTGAAATAGACCATATCCTGGACACAAAGCAAGTCCAAATCAGAATATGAATATAAAATAATTCTACCTGACCAAAGGAGAACAACCAGAAATCAACCTCAAGAGAAGCTGTGGTACACAGACTCATGGGACTGACCAAGCACTATTGACAATGAATGTCTTCTTGAAGAAATAAAAACAAACTTATGAATGCCCAGAGTTGAATGAAAATAAAAACACAATACAGCAAAGTCTGTAGGTGATGAGAGCAGTCTGGAAGTGGAAGGGCCTAAGTACCTGCACTAACCACACCAGGTTCACGATGCACCTTAGGGCTTTGAGAAACAATAACAAACCAGAGCAAAGCCAGCAGATGCACATACCTGGGCTTGGGGCAGAGTGATGAGATAGCATGGAGGACATGGGTCCTTATGCTCACAGACAAGCACAGGGGTACAGAAATGTTAATTAAGCACACAGGGTTATCTGGTCAAAGGAATAGATGTAGAACCTGTTTTCTACACAGAAGGCTGGCCATGGATGTAGTTAATAGCACTATCTGTAGAGCCAGGCCACACCTGGCTCCTGGTTCTTGCAGTTATCTCAGTCATTCTTGAACACTGATTCTCAGTCAATCTACCATCCTTACAGGAGATGTCACATGTATTTTACACATGGGAGCAGAGGCGGTTAATAGTCTGCTGATCTTGGCACTGCTTGTGTGATCCAAACCACATTTGATCTTCCTCCAAACGCACGTGTAGTCAATGTATAAAACCCATCCTTGTGGAAGAGGTCCCGTGTATTTTATGAAGAGTTTCGACATAGTCATCATGCCTTAAGCTTTGTTACACGGAACTGAGTAATTATCACCAGACTTTGCTGTATTTACAGATGCCTAAAACAGACTGTCCAGGGTCAGATTCTAGAAGTCTGAACCAATACCTGTCACTGAGTCCTGCTGAAGTAGATTTCCTTCTTGCCTCATATGGATTGACACTGCCAGCTCTGGTGTTTGCAGAGACCCTCCAAAAGTGAAGCTGAAAAACCACTAAGAATCAGTGAAAGAAAGTTGCCCTTTCAAGATCAACAGATTTTTAGCTAATCTACCAAAAAAGAAATTTTGGGAATGACCAAATTAATACAATTAGGAGTGAAAATGGAGACATCACAATGGATACCAATGTAACTCAGAAAATTAAGACATACCTAAAATCTACAAAAACAGGTAAATTTGTAGACACATATTGCCTACCAGGATTAACTTGAGATAAATAGTGTATACAGATCTACAAGACTGAAATAATAATATATTTTCCAACTAAGAAAAGTCTAGGCCCAGATGGATGATAGTGAATTCTACTAGAGCATTAAAGAATTGACATCAGTGGATCTGAGACTATTCCATGATGTAGAAAATGAAGGAATTCTTCAATATCCTTTTAAATAAGCCAGTATTACTAATACCAAATCCAGATAAAGACAAGAGAAAAAGAAAAAATCATAAAACCAATCTTCCCTGATGGACATAGTAAATATTTTCAGTAATATACTCAAAATTTAGTTCAAGAACACATGGGAAGATCATTCAATGAAGGGGTAGTTAAATATATACAAATCAATAAATGTAATAAATCATACAAATGATCTTAAGGACATCTCAACAGGTACAAAATCAGACTGTGATAAAATCCAACATTCTTCATTACAAAAAGCCTGATAAAAGGGAAATAGGGGAAACATATCTCAACATAATAAAGACCATAGAGGGCAAAGTTAACCCAAATCAATCGACATGATGAGACTGCAAAGCACTTCCACTAAAATAAAATCAAGTACTGAGCATGGTGCACACATCCTCCATACTTATCTGACAAGGTACAGTAAGAGAAGGAAATCAAAGGATAACAATGGGAGAGGAATTTGCTGATGATCTGACTCTAAACACAAAAGACCCTAAAAGCTCCACCAGAAAATTGTTAGGTCTGATAGACATTTTAGCAAGTGGCAGAATATAAAATTAACATAGCAACTCTCTTACCTACCAACAACAAAACATATAAGAAACCAGAACAATCCCATTCAAAATTGCCTTAACCTATTTTCCCCTGAAATAAACCTAAGAAAGTGAAATGAAAGACCTTTACAATGAAAACTTTCTCAGTGCCAGTTTTCACAGTAATCCCGGGGGGGGGGGGGAACCATAAAATTTATATGCAAAGACAAAACACTCCAAAGACCCAAATCAATCCAGATCAAACAGAATGATGGAGATGTCACCTGACTTCAAGTCACACTCTAGAACCATAGAACAAACCCAGCATGCTACTGGTCCAACACTGGACATGTTGATTAGTGCACTGATAGAGGACCTCAATATGACCCCAAGTCACCAGGGTTGTTTTTAGCATATATTAATTACCTTTAATAGTGTGTTTCATGACACGTTTGTGCACATGTACAAAATATGATTATATTCATCCTCACTGTCTCTTTTCAATTCCCGCTTTCGTGAGTGTGTGCACATGAATCCCAATGAGTTTCATCAGGGTTGCTTACGGGAGCATGGGTGAAAGGTAATTTACAGGAACATGGCACCTTGACAATGGCTACACCACTAAAGATGTCTACCTCCCCTAAGAACCATAAAACACCTTAAATCCCCAGAAAAGGGTGGGTCCTTATGAATCCCTCCTTGCTCCATGACAGGAGGGTGATAGGCCCAATCTCAGGCAGGTTTTATGTAGGTCATTACAGCTGCTAAAAGTTCAAGAGTGACATGAACATATCACTCCAGAGTCTGGAGAACAATGGCCCACAACAATCCACTCAGACTTACTCTTTCTGCTCACTCTTCTGTGATTTATTACTGAGCCTTAGAGTCTTGGAGGAGGTGATACGACTGTCAAATTTACAGCTTGACATTCAGCAATCATTTATTCTCAACATTTGAACCAATTATGAATCCATCACTAACCACTGTCCACCATAAAGAAGCTCCTCTGACCAATTTGTACAGCAACACTAATCTATGAGGTTAAGTATAATGCTCGAAAGACCACTTGACAGGCACATCCACTTAGCAAGACAGCTGTAGCTTCCCTACTAGGGCCTCAGTCGTGGGCTTCCAACCAGGTTTACAGTATCAGACATGCAATCCCTCCTGTGGAGCAGGCCTGGATTTCAGCCAGAGAGTAGTTACCCACACTTCACCTGTCCTAACAGACTAGCCAGTAGTGCAAGTGAGCAGCTCCTGCCTGCTACTGCTGTCAGAGAACACAGGTTCAGGCTGAGTAAGACAGGTGATGACAATTCTCCTCAGCAGCCCTGTCAGGCAAGCACTGTGAGGCCTAGCCAGTGGGGAGGGGATGTCTAACTCAGCTCCAGCTTGACTTCTCTATGTCCTGTAACCAGAGCATGTGATGTCTTCAGTAAAAGCATGCCTATGTGTATGTATAAAATATACATTGAAGAAAATATGGAAGGCTTAAAATCATCAACAGTTAATACTATAAAACAAATGTTCAAACCACTTCCTAAGTAACAAATTAATCCTGAGGCAATTTAAACTACTGTAAAGTTGTAGTGAAAAATATATGCAGTCAGTGTACAAATACATAAAACTAGATTGCCTTATTATCACTAGTAAAGGAAGGAGGAGTGGCGATGGCTGTCACTGGGCATGGCTTTGTTTTTTAGTGTTCTCACTTAAGAGTGTCTTTTTGACTTCTATTTAATGTATATGGGCGTATGTCTATATGAGTATATGTACATATACATGACAAGGCCAGAATAGTGTGTTAGAGATTTCCTGGGATTGGAGTTACACACAGTGCTGTGAGCTAACCAGTGTTGTGTTGGGAACTGAACCAAGGGTTCTCTACAAGACCAGCAAGCATTTAACCACTGAGTCACCTTCTCAGGCCCATCACTGTAAAAAAAAAAATTAGTAATTTGGGATTTTTTTTTGTACTTATTAAAATACTCTGGATTAGACATCAGTGAAAAATGTACTACTTTATAAATTTCCTAACAACTACTTAGTTGCACAGCTTAAAAGGATAAATCTAGCTGTATGTAAATTATATCCTTTAAATGTGTTTATTTAAACATTTAAATTTTTTAACTCTGAAAATATCTATCAAAATACTAACATTGTGCCAGATTAATGAGCCTAAACAAATCTTAAAACAGGCTGTCTCTTGGTGCCTTTACACATGTCCTGAATATTTTATGCATTTGTTATTGATTAACAGAGCTTGGGGTTTGAATTGGCCTTTTTCCCAGAAGGATATTCAAATATTACACGTGACTGTCCAGTTGCTTTACAACAATCTATTCTATGGGCATTCTTTTTCTCACTGAAAGGTCTTCACACCCTTGTTAAAAATTATCTGGCTATAGACATCAGTTTATTTCTGGATTCTCAACTCTAACTCCTCAGTCTGTGTCTGTGGTTAGGCCTAATGAAGTTAGAATGTTCTGATTTCACTAAATTTTAAAGTGAGGAAATATTGGCTCTATGCTGTCCTTTTTTTTTCTTCTCTTTAAGATGAGGATTTTGTTTTCTGTTTATTTCCTATTTGTGGGCTCTTACATTTCCATTTATCTTCTAAATTGTAGCTGGTCAATTTCTACAGTGACGACATCAGCTAGAGTTCTAAAAGGGTTACACGGACTCTTTACAGACGTTGCAGAGGGTCTGCTGGCACGTTAGCAATGGCATCTTCCCATCCACACAGATCAGAGGTCACTCTGTCTCCTGTGCTTACCATCGCTTTCCTCATTCCATGGCACACGCTGGCCGAGAACTCACTGCGCATTCCAGGTTTCCTGTGTGGATTTCATGTTCAGGTTGTTGGTTGACAGTGTTGGTTTCAACACAGCTGATTCTGTGTGCTGATCTTGCACACTGTGACTTTGCTGAACTCTGTTATTAGTTCTAATAACTTTTCAGAAAATTCTTTTCTATTTTTGACACAGATTCTCATTTAATTGTGGCTAGTTCTGCTTCCTTTACAGTGTATAGGAATCTCTGTTCGTTTTTAAGTTGTCTAATTCCCTTGGTAGAATCTCTAATACACGACTGAACAGAATCAGCACAAGCAGACCTCTTCATCCCATTCCTGATCTAACAAGGAAAGCATCCAGTCTTCCATCTTTAAAGTCCTCCGGAGCCAGGTGGTTGGTTGGTTTGTTATCTGTCAGATGGAGCAAGTTCTCTTCTATTTCTAGTTTTCTAGTGTGGCGGTTTGGATGAGAATGGCCCTCATGAATACGTGGTTCTCAGTTGATGGAACTGTTTGTGAAGGATGAAGAGATGGGGCCTTGTTGGAGGCTGTGTATCACTGGGGGAGGGCTTAACACCCATGGCATTCCTAGTGTCTGCCTGTCTCTGTCTGCTTTGTGCTGGTTGATCAGATGTGAGCTCACAGCTACTGATCTAGCACTGTAACTGCCTGCCTGCTACCATGTTCTCCACTATGATGGTCATGGACATTACGCCCTGAAACTGTAAGCTCCAAATAAACTATTCTGTAAGCTGTCTTATCACAGCAATATGAAAATAACTAAGGCACCTGTGTATTTTTCTTTAAGAAAGCTGAATTTTGCTAAATGCTTCTTCTGCAGCCATTGAAATGACCATGTGGCTTAGGTTTCTTGGTTACTGACATGGGGTATTACATTGGTTGGTTTTTTGAATGTTGAGTAACCTTATATTCCTGGGATAAAAACACTTTAAAATGCTATATTGCTAGATTCAGTTTAATCAATTAATTTGCTTTTATGTGTATGGGTGTTTTGCCTGAATGTATGTCTGTGTATGCCTGGTAGCTAGAGACCAGAAAACTGTAACAGATCCCCCGAAACTGAAGTTATAGACAATTGTTAGCCGCCATGTCAGGGCTCAGAATCAAACCCAAGTTCTCTGGAAGAGCAACTGGTGGTTAATAACTGCTCAGCCGTCTCTTCAGCCCCTGGATTCAACTCGCTGGTATTTTGTTTCACTTTTTTTCTTTTTTTGTGGGGGCGGCGGTCAGGGTGATGATAGTCTTATAAAATTAGTGTGAATACTGTTATCATCTGCAATCACCCTGGGCTGTCGCAACTCTGCTGCTCCCACAGACCGGCTTAGAAAAAGCCTGTGACAGCCAGGATGTTCAGGATCTCCTGAGCAGGTGTCTCTACAGAAAGCAAGATGGGGACTTGTCTTTCCTCAGGTTGTCATGTTTATGTAGAATTGCCAAAGCCTTCTTGCAATCATAATGCATCTGGCATGAGGACAATATTAATACACTGAAAACAGCAAAACAGAACGAACAGAACACTGGCTGATGGTGCTGAACTAACTGTCCCATTGCCTAACATGGAGTCAGTCTGTTTTGGGTTTTTGCTTATTTTTGTTTGTTTGTTTGATTATTCATTAATCCATCCATCTATCATCCATCCATTTATCATCCATCCATCCATCCATCCACCCATCCATCTATGAGGTTACTGGGAATTGATGTATTATCTATGTATGTATGTATGTATGTATGTATGTATGTATGTATGTATCTATCTATGTATCTATCTATCTATCTATCTATCTATCTATGTATCTATGTATCTATGTATCTATCTATCTATCTATCTATCTATCTATCTATCTATGTATCTATGCATCTATCTATGTATCTATCTATGTATCTATCTATGTATCTATGTATCTTTGTATCTATGTATCTATCTATCTACAGAGTTACTGCGGCTAGAACTCAGATCCCAAGACTGGCAGCTAGCACTTGTACTCACTGAGTCACCTATTGCCCTCTCTCTCTATTATTGTCTAAGGAACACTGAGTATGTTTTCTTCTACTGACTGTTTTCTGCTACTTGTAACTAATACCCTTCTTGTTGATATAGCACGGTGTGCTAGAACTTGCTCATGCCAGCTCAGGGAAACCAGCTCTGCACCTCTCTTCCCAAATCTCTTCAGCAACATTGCAACACTGCCCAAACCAACTACAGCAAGAATGTGTGCCTTACAAAACCTGTCAGTATTAATCACGGTTACTTTCTTTCAGAAATACAGCTGTCAAACATCACTAATGCAGATTTCTGTTTTCTTTAAACATGCTTTTTAAATTCATAATATGGTAATTAAAAATTAAAATTGTACCAATAAAATAGTTCATGGGTTTGGGTTACTAGTGACTTTAGAAAAAAGGTACTTAGTATTCAGTGCTCAGAGTATTTCATAATAATGCAAAATTGCTGTGCTATATAAATAAAAACCCTGAGCATAAAACATGCACAATAAGAGAAGAGAGTATATGTTGGACATATTAGGATTACTGAAATGAACACCAGCACATTCATAATGTTACCTCGTTATGTCTGGCTGCAAATAATGTGTGTGTGTGTGTGTGTGTGTGTGTGTGTATAAAACTTGTTCTTTTAAGTTCACACTGTGACATTAATTTGGTAATAAGAAAACCACCATCTTTTAAATACTAAATTTAGTATTTATTACTCAAGCATGATGCTGTTCTTCCACTCTATGTGTTGAGGAAGGAAGGGCTTATGCAGTCCTTTGCAGCAGGAAGGGCTCTATCTCGGTAGCTCTGGATGGTCGCCTCTAGTATAAAGCTATAGACCTGCTCTCTTGCTGGTGTAGGCAGAAACAATTATATATTGAGCTATAATATTTACAAGAAAAAATACTGAATTTGCTACTCTCCCACCTCAGCATGCACACACTAACTTACTCACCTGCTGCTGTCTGTTCCTAACGACAGCGGGCTCAAGCAGAGGAGCTTCAGACAAAGACTTACTCTATCAATCAAACTAAACAGTGTTTCGTCACGTCATTTCTGGCCGGCAACAATCTCTCGTCCTTGATCTCACTTGTTATGGATACCAAGAATACTATGCCACTCCCTCAAGGAGAAAAAGCAGTAGAGAGGTGAGCAATGGCATCATATGCCACTACTTTATTAGCGACACCTTTAACAGTTGTACTTTGTTCCACTTTGATACAAGGCAGCTTTATAGTCAGTGAAGCAGGGTACCAGTTCCCTAGTAACAAGCTAACTTGGTCACTGCTGCCAAGACCTTCCTATCAAAAGTATATGTATGTATCTGTGTGTGTGAGTGTATACGTGTGTGAAATCTCTTTACTGTTTCAGGTTTAACCTAAACAACAAAAACAAAATCAAAGACGACGTCAACAGTGTTTCTTCCAAAACACAGGGAGGAAAGAGAAAGTAAAGCTATCTACCAGTTCCCACGCCCGTAGTCCTAAATGAAATATCTGCACATAGGATCATTAAAGGAATAGCAGCATCCTTACCTAATGAGAACAATCTTATAAGTAGTGTAAGTTATTTGCATATGAATTAAAATGTTGAACACCAACATATGCCCCCAAATACATTAAGATAAAATAAATATCTATTTCTAGATAAATATTTCTAATGAAGTAAAGAAAAGGGTTAAAATTATTTGTAAGAAAGTATTAACTAAATAAGCAAAAGCACAGAGAAGTATTAGAAATATTGTTTAATTCATAGCTGTTTTATAAAAGTAATCTATAAAAATCAAGAGTTAGCTGGGCATTGTAGTGCATACCTCTAATCCCATCACTTGGGAGGCAGAGGTAGACAGATCTCTATATAAAGTGGTCTATATCAGTGAGTTCCAGGACAGCCAGAGCTACAAAACAAGAAAAATTCATTGACTCCAAAACAGAAAGAAAGAAAGAAAGAAAGAAAGAAAGAAAGAAAGAGAAAAGAAAAGAAAAGGAAAGGAAAGAAGAAAGAAAAAGGAAGAAAGAAAGGTAGGTAGTTTTTTCTAATGGCGGCAAAAAAAAAAAAAACCCTTTAAAATGTATAACTCATGGCTTGGGAATACCTTCATATGCATAAAGCTCTGGGTTGTATCCCCAGCACCACATAAAACTAGGCATGGTGATACACACCTGCAATCCCAGCATGCAGGTGGAGTCAAAGGATCAAAAGTTCAGTGCCATTTAGGCTACAAAGCAAATGCAAGATGAGGCTGGGATACATGAGACCCTGTCTCAAAGAACAAAGCAAATGGTATAAATGCATAAAAGCAAGCAAAGTGTAAAAGACTATGAAGAAAAGGTTAAGATGGGGATGGAGCTCTTAGGCAGAGTATGCACTTAGCAGGTGTGTGCATGTTTATGAGTGGCTATACCCACATGTGGATCTTAACATAAAACACGCTAGGGTAACATCAATGTCAGAAAACTTTGTAGAAACCCTCTGCTGGTTTGGGGTCTTTTCTGCAAATCGGCAATTCCAAAGTAGAACTGTTGAAAACTGAAGTGGAAATCCAAAGCTGTAGCATTCGTCTATGAAGTGGAAGTCCCCTGCAGCACCTCTAGCCCACAAGGACCTGGGTAGTCAGTGTACAACCGCTGCGGGCTTTGTGGCTCGCATCCACTGTAATTCTCATGGAAATCCCAAGAGACAGCAGTTACTGAGCCTGTCGTGCAGATGAAAGGACAGGGATGGACTGAGGTAAGCCCAGGATCGAAAGCCACTCCCTCTCCTAGACGCTTCCCAGCTTGTGTACTGTGGTTGGATATCCTAAAAGTCTCTTCCAGAAGGTTCTTCTCTGAAATGACATGGGATACACAGGGGAAGAAGCAAGCAGAAAGCATCTGCTCACATTGGAAGGTCCATGTTCTGTCTTTACACAAGTCCCGCTTCAACATCGTACGCTGCTAAAATCTCTCTAATGTCTGGAGATGGAAATTTACTTTAGGAATTGAGAGATTTTAGAACAGTGTCTAAAATGGATCCTAAGTTCAATATCTCAGACCTGTAGAAGTGAAGATATTACAATGCCTACTGGCAGGCAGCCCTGTGACAGCCACTAACAGGGCACCTAGTATTCAAGGCTCTCTTTTTTTCAAGCATAAATTTCCCCTATAATTACACATTCTTAGTCCAAAAAAAATAAAATGTCAGCTTCTTTTTTATTATTGAAAATACAGATAATAAGTTCAGTGTTCACTGTAGCTACTAAAATGAACAGAATCATCAAACTCATGATGAAGCCACGTCTACATCTCGAAGCCTTCAATCCTGAAACTATCTTATTAACAAACTTACTTCTGCTGCTGCATCAGTAAAGAGAGGTAAGACTTAGTAAGGAAGCTTGTCTGTATGAGCCAAATGTCCCTTTGTGAAATTACAATTCTCAGGTGGAAGTTTATTACAAACACGACAAAATGGTCCTTCGTTACATAAAAGCATCAGAAGTTTGGTTTAATGGCCATGCTACAGTGACAAGAAATGCAGACAATAAATAAACAAGTAACACACATAGGAATTGACATAAAGCACATATTACAAGCTTAATATCAACAAATCTAAGAAACAGAAACTGAGAATGTTGGCAAAGCTTAAAAAGGCACTCACACACTGCATGTGGAAACAGATGGGTATGATTTTAGCAGCTTAGGACCTAACAGTGGTTATATCTGAGTGGTAGCACCATGAGTGTTGTTTCTTCTTTTTCAAACTTTTTTATAGCCTTGTATTTTATAACAAGCATATATTAATTCTAGTCCCACCTCCAAATCTGAGTTACTTTATAAAGTTCTATTTACATATCACCTAATTCTTCTTATAGAAGCAAAAACCAAGTGTTTGCTATTTACATCTCAGAAGGGCAGCTTCCTATCTTAACTCCAGGTCTACACCTCCTACCCACCCAGAGAAGCAGAGTCCCCAGCCCCCACCCTCAAAGTCCTGTGGCCTCCCCGCTACAGCTCCCCTTCCCCCACAGCCACTGAAGCCCTGTGGCCCCATCACAACCCCTCCCTGCAGCCCCACGCCCCCCCACCACAGCAGCACTGCAGAAGCCTTAGCTGGAAGGAGCTCAGTTTCAATCCTAAGTTCTAGTCACAATTGTGCTACTACTGACAGCGGACTTCTAAATCCTACTGCATTTTTTCTCTTTTTATTACTTTTGGTTTAAGTCTAATGAATTTTAAATTTTAATTTCGTATTTTGGTACATCTGGTATTTTATTTTATGCATGTGTGTTTTGTCTATATATCTGTGTAACATCTACTGAACCCATAGACTTCACAAGGAGCTGAATCCCCTGAAGCTGGAGTTAGATGACATGGGCGCTGGACATCAAACACAGGTACCCTCAAAGAGCAGTTGATGCTCTTAAACACTGCACCATCACTTCAGCCCCTAATTTCCAGGACATTCTTATGTGAGATCTACATATATTTAGAGAATACGGGACTGCCAATAAAACTGAAGACAAGTTAGAAACAGGACAAAGATGAAGATGGCATTACAATATGAAATTATTAAGTAATTTGGGGATTGATCTTAAGGGAAGCTAATGATAGCCTAAGTTCTGACCGAAGAATGAGATGAGAAGTTTTCCTTTTTCCCTGTCCAGAACCTTAATCTGTTGTACATTAGAGACACCAAAGTGGATGCACTAAGCATGTGTTTTATGGTGGCAGAAGTGGCAGGGCAAACGGAGCCAACAGCTCGTAGAGACAGACAAGTAAGAGGTGTGTGCCAAACATCAAACAACAAAGATGAGAAGACGAGGGAAGTTATTTTACACGTAATCTCAACACAAGGAGGCCACACTGGCTGGGAGGGACTGATGGCCAAGAGCCCTGAGAGTCCTGAGGTTTAATGCTGGCACATTCCGACAGAAGAGACCGACCTCTGTGAGAGACGGAGAGGAAGGAGTGGGGTCTCATCATGTCTGCCACACCAAGAAGGGGAACCTGGACTCCACATGCACAAAACCTTGCCATTTTGAGCCGGTTGACATGATTTAACTGTGTTTTAAAAACTGTTTCAACCTTAGCCAGGCATAGTGGTGCATACTTTTAATCCTAGCACTTGGGGAGGCAAAGGCAGGTGGATCTCTGTGAGTTAGAGACCAATCTACACAGTAAGTGTCAGGATATCCAGAGCTACTAAGAGAGCCTGTCTCAAAAGAAAAAAAAATATTCAACCACCTATGAAAACAGACTTCAAGTACAGGAAAAGTGCTATGGACACCAGAGGTGTAGAAGGGACCTTGTAGGCTGATTTCTGTCTGTCTTCAGAACCGAGCACCTGGGTCTCACACTGTAAAAAGTTTTCTGGTTCCTAAATCCAGAGGCTACCACTTAAGTTCATAAACTAGCCAAATGAACACATACATAAAAATACATTGCAGTTGTGTGTTCACGGGAAAATCTGGATACTTCAGTTCAAGCCCAGACCTATAAGAAAATACCACACAGCTATCCTCTGGTCTCCATACACACACATAATATACACACGATTAGAACAAACAAACAAACCAACCTTGAAACAAAGCCATTTGTGTTCATGTCCTATGGCTGCTATAACGCAGTACTACAACTAGGACCAATGAAAGCGCTGTCCCGAGTGAGTGAGAATGATGGTCAAACCCAAAGCTCGGAGAGCTGTGTGAGCTGCAGCTTGCCCTTCCCAGTTCCTGCTGGACCCAGTAAGCCGTGGCTCTGCTGCTGTGCTGCTGCCTCATGCCAGCTCTCAGCAAGCAGATCCACCTAGCTTTCTCCAAGTGCGTCTTGGTCTCTATGCATCCATAAAGACACCCACGGTTGAATTTAGGTCCTTGCCCAATAACAAATAATCTCCTCGAATATAATTATAAAGATATTTACTCTAAGTCAGGTCACACTGTGAGGTTCCTGCCAGTATTTTTTTTAATATATAGATTTTTTTATTACATATTTTCCTCAATTACATTTCCAATGCTATCCCAAAAGTCCCCCATACACTCCCCCCCACTTCCCTATCCACCCATTCCCATTTTTTTTTGGCCCTGGTGTTCCCCTGTACTGGGGCATATAAAGTTTGCATGTCCAATGGGCCTCTCTTTCCAGTGATGGCCGACTAGGCCATCTTTTGATACATATGCAGCTAGAGTCAAGAGCTCCGGGGTACTGGTTAGTTCATAATGTTGTTCCACCTATAGGGTTGCAAATCCCTTTAGCTCCATGGGTACTTTCTCTAGCTCCTCCATTGGGAGCCCTGTGATCCATCCAATAGCTGACTGTGAGCATCCACTTCTGTGTTTGTTAGGCCCCGGCATGGTCTCACAAGAGACAGCTATATCTGGGTCCTTTCAGCCAAATCTTGCTAGTGTATGCAATGGTGTCAGCGTTTGGAAGCTGATTATGGGATGGATCCCTGGATATGGCAGTCTCTAGATGGTCCATCCTTTCGTCACAGCTCCAAACTTTGTCTCTGTAACTCCTTCCATGGGTGTTTCCTGCCAGTATTTTTGATACACGGATTTCAGCCACTGTACATCAATCAACACCACAGTGGGCTGCTTTCATTGCACTTATTCCTTTAAGCTAACACACAACATCTTGGGTTGCTTCATGTACTTTTCATTTATGTGTTTCATTCATACATTGTCCTTTGACCCCCTCTGCCTGGCTCTCATGCTCTCCTTTCACATGGAATGTGTTATTCTCTTTCCTACCTCATGTCCTGTGGCCCTCCTCCACACATAAACATACACATTAACATGTATGCACGCGCTCGCTCTTGCTCTCTCTCATATTCTTTCTCTCTTAAACCTGGGTTCCACAAGAAAGAAGGCATGCACTACTCATCTGACCTTGCATATTTTGCTCCCCATAATGATTTCTGGTTGTGTCCATTCCCTGCTCAGTCTCACTGTTTTTAAAGTGGTCACCCTGCCTTAAAAATGATGAAGACTCAACACTCAAAGCCAGGTCTGCTCCACAGGAAACATTCCTGCAGTATCTTCATGTGCCCTGCAGTTCTGCAGTTCACGCATTGATGGACTGAGCTCTCTGGTCTACTTTTTATATTTTGTATCCCACATACCTTACTGAAATACTTCAGTAAGTTAATTTCTGGTGCAAGCTCTGAGGTAGGCAATGAAGTTTCTCATGTGTGTGTGAGCTAGCCCCCGTCATACCTCTCCTTTGTATTCCATTAAGAGTACAGTGTTCTCAGCCAGGCAGTGGTGGCGCAAGCCTTTAATCCAGCACTTGGGAGGCAGAAGCAGGCGGATTTCTGAGTTCGAGGCCAGCCTGGTCTACAGAGTGAGTTCCAGGACAGCCAGGGCTACAGAGAAACCTTGTCTTAAAAAAAAAAAAAAAAAAAAAAAAAAAAAAAAAGACAGCCAGCCAGCCATGTTCTCTTGCATACTACACTTTAAACACTATGCTTGGTGGCATCAGTTTTCTTTATATCTGAATCTTTTATTTGTGGACGCTAACTCAGACTATTTAGACACCAATATACAACGTGGAGTAACCATAGATATCAGGAAACTTAAAAGGGCCCATGAAGAACACTAGTAGGGGTAACAGGATGCAGTTGCTAGGAAAGAGGTACATGGGAAAAGAAGACGGGGGAGACTTACCTGTGGAAGGAAGAGAAATGGCAAGACTGCGAGAGAGGAAAGGAGAAAGATAAGCAACACAAGATGACTGAAAAGGCCACAGGGAATTATTTTATGCTTGCTTAAAACTACCCACCCCCACATTCACTCAAGCATACGCACATATACTCCTATGAATTTTGTTGTTTAATTAAAGATACTCCAAGTAAGGCTGACAATGCTCCCCCAAACTCCATAAACTAGCAGATACCCCAGTGCCAGGTATAGGAAACCTTTAGAGTTGTTGCTGAAGGGAGTCCAAGAAACCTCGAAACAATGTAGATCTAGCTGCTGCCCTTGGTACTTTCTGGAAAATGCCCTTTTGCTGAAGACACTATACACTTTGGCCACTCCATCTGGATCACACTGAGGACTAGCTCACACAGTATTGAAGGAGCCACATAACGTACAAGGGAGAAAAGCAATCAATGGCACTATCCTGCAGTATCAGCAAACCAGGATGCCCAATGTGGAAGACTCCAAAAGGTGCAATAGAGGCACTTATATCCTGGGGGTAACCAGAATCTAGCTAGACTGAAGGCCTGCTCCACAGGAGGAAATTCATGCCTGGCATGTAAATTTAGCTACCAGTGGTTGGTTAGGTCATGAAACACAGGAGAACCTGTTATAATGAGTCTCTAGAACAGTTAACTGTGTTCTAAGAACTTTTCCATATACCCACAGGTATGTGTAGCTCTCACTCCTCACCAAAGAATTTCTACTGGGAGAAGACAGAGATCATTACAGAAAGCCACAGCTGGTCACAAAGCAGAAAACTTGACTGTGCCGACCCACTTACTACATTTACAGCACAACTCCTACACTTAAGGCTTAGGGAACAAATTGGGGAAGAAAGATTTAATAGGCCAGAGGATGAAGAAATTTGCTATCGGGTAGTCTTCTCTTAAAACCACCACCACCACCACCACCACCACCACCACCACCACCACCACCACCACCACCATCACCACCACCACCACCACCATCACCACCACCACCACCCAAACATACAAAGAACACGGCAGGGGGTGAAGGTGAATATGTATGATTAAGATACACTGCATGGAATTCCCAAAGAATAAAAACCATGTGAAAAGTTAATTATGGGAAAACTTCTGAAGAGGGCAGTGCTAATGCTAAGGTCCTGTTCCCCCATTGGTTCTTGATTTGTCAGTAAAGAAAGCTGGGAGCCAATTACTGGGTGGAAGGTATAGGTGGGATTTCTAGGTCTCAGGAGAAGAGGGCAGATGAAAGGAAGGAGTTTTTCTGCCATGCTTTGGAGGAAGAAGAGTGCAGCAACCCTGTGAGGGGTCCAGGAGAGCAGTGGCCTGTGGCACCACTACAGATGGGTGGCCATGGATGTTTGGTAGGGACCAGGTGGGACTAGCCACTCAAATCTGGGGCAGGTGGAAAGAAGGAGATCATAAATTGGTAAGGACACACTTTTTCAGGCAGGAGATATCAGCACCCAGCAATTGTACCAAGAAGGCAAGTTATAAAGGAACAAACTGTGTGTGTCTTCTATCTGTGGATTCAGGGAAGCTGGGAAAGGGCTGGGAGCTCGGTCATCTCCCAGAGCAAAGGCAGTAGCTTCAAACTACAGACTCCTAAATGTGAGGAGGTTGTACAACACTTGTCTACTTGGAAAAAATGTATTTATCTTTATAGTTAACGCCAGGCTCAGGAACACAGTGGTGAATACATTACTATTCACTAAATTCCCTAGAGCCTGGTCTTTTCATAATTTTAAAACTCTGCTTGAACAGTGTTCAAACTGAACTAATAAATGCAAATCATTTTAAAATAGGAAGGTTTCAAAGAATATCTTTGTTGATTTTAGATTACAAAAAAGTTCTCATTATGTAACAAGAAATCACCAAAGTATAAGGATAGTTAAAACTGCCACAATTTTCACTGCCCAAAGACAGCTGCATTAATATCCCACTGAACTTACAAAGTTTGCATACTGATACACTGGTATCTATAACATCATCATGATGTTTACCTGTAAATACAGATGCTAGCTAGGAAGCTACATTAATTAGCTAAGCATGGTAACACATGCCTGGCATCCCAACACTTAGAAGGTAGAGGACAGTTTAAGGTTGCACAGTAAGAAATCTCAAAATTGCCTTCACTCCCTGAAAGGGAGGGAAGGAGGGAGAAAAGGCAAGCAGGCTACATTTACCATTTTCAACTAATTTACTCCCTCACTCAAATGGTATAATTTTCCCATGATAAATCTGGCTAGATGGTATCACTTAATTGAATATTGTTTTCTGTTAAATTAAAATGCCATCAATTGATTTGGTATGTAGCTAGCTGGTTGAGTGTCTGCCTAGCACATCTAAAGCCTTGGTTTTGATCTTTACCACTGGAAAGAAAAAATACAATGAATTTAACCAATCCTCTACTGGTGAACGATGAAATACCTGTCATTTAATACAAGGTGTTGTTAAAAAAAAAAATCTAGATACAGGGCTGACAAAATGGTTTGGCAGGTAAAGGTGCTGCCACTAAGCCTGATGACTTGGGTACATTTCTCAGGACCCATGTAACAGAAGGAAAGAACCAACTCCTACATGGCATCCTCTGACTTCCATACACACTGCTGGGTGTACTGCTGGCACAGGTAAATGCACATGTACTCGTGTGTGTACTCGCACGTGCACAGGCACGCGAGAGTGCGCACACACACACACACACACACACACACTCACGGTGCACGCTTTTAATCCCAGCACTCGGGAGGCAGAGGCAGGTGGATTTCTGAGTTCAAGGCCAGCCTGGTCTACAAAGTGAGTTCCAGGACAGCCAGGGCTATACAGAGAAACCCTGTCTCGAAAAACTCAAAAAAAAAAAAAAAAAAAAGGACATAAATCTTAATCTATATTAAATGCTCCATTGACAAATTTCAGGGTTCAAAAGTTATTATACTCACATTAAAATTTTTCATTTGCTAGGCTGAAGAGATAAATGGCTAAGCAATTACGAGCAATGACTGCCCTTCCAGAGGAACCAGGTTTGATTCCTAGCAACCAAGCAATGGCTCACAACCATCTCTAATCTCCAGCTCCATTCCTATTCTTTGCCCCTCTACACATACACACAGACAGGCAGACACACAGACAGACACACACACAGAGTTTACAAAGAATAATCATTTTATCATATTCTTACCAATAATATGAGTATTCTCCTGCCCTCCCTCAACAATCATTTTCTTTCCTTTGTTATTAGAAGCTGTACACATATTTTTATGTGCTTCTTAGAAATGCTCAAATCTTCTGAAAATTATTAACAAGTATTCTTGTTTTTTAAGAATCAGATGGTACTGCTCTTGTTAAAATTGACCTTTTCATCTTTTTATTGTTTTTCTTAAAATGAAAATTGATAATGAACTGACACAAAAAAGAGATTGAAGATTATTTAGAAACAGTAAATACTGACTGAACTAAGTTTATTCTCCTAACTTCTCTGCTTTCCAGTTGTGTAAATGACACACTCTGTATACCTTTACAATGCTGGGGATGGAATTATTTAAACTGTTCTTTCAAACATTCATGAAAACAGTTGAGACTAAGAATAACCAAAACCGTGGAAAGGGTTAGGCGTGGTGGCACACAGCTGTAATCCTAGCACTTGGGAGATGGAGGAAGACTCCCAATTCACAGCCCAGGCTGTGCAATGACTCCTCATACACCTCTGAAAAGGGGGAAACAGAGAATAAAACAACAGGAAGGAGATGAGACAGGAAGCAGGACACTGATCAGGACCTCAAACTTCCATTTTTAAGTTTCTTTTGCTTTTTTTGAGCATTTACATTTACTTAATTTTTTATTTTTTGTTTTCTCTTCAATTTTCTATTAGATATTGTCTTCATTTACATTTCAAATGCTATCCCAAAAGTCCCCTATACCCTCCCCCCACCCTGCTCCCCTACCCACCCACTCCCACTCCTTGGCCCTGTACTGGGGCATATAAAGTTTGCGTGTCCAATGGGCCTCTCTTTCCAATGATGGCCGATTAGGCCATCTTCTGCTACATATGCAGTTAGAGACACGATCTCCAGGGTACTGGTTAGTTCATACTGTTGTTCCACCTATAGGGTTGCAGACCCCTTTAGCTTCTTGGATACTTTCTCTAGCTCCTCCATTGGGGGCCCTGTGTTCCATCCAATAGCTGACTGTGAGCATCCACTTCTGTGTTTGCCAGGCCCCGGCGTAGCCTCACACGAGACAGCTATATCAGGGTCCTTTCAGCAAAATCTTGCTGGCATGTGCAATAGTGTCTGCGTTTGGTGGCTGATAATGGGATGGACCCTGGGTGGGGCGGTCTCTGGATGGTCCATCCTTCCATAATTTTATGTGTGTTTGTGAGTATGCATAGTTGCATGTGTGAAGGTAAAGGGATAACTTGCAGCAATTTGCTCTCTTCCCACCTTGTGTATTCTGAGGATCATACCCAGGTTGTCAGGTTTGGTAGCTAGTGCCTGTACCCTGCAGACCACCTTGCCAGTCATACCTATACAATTTTCTAGAACTACCTTGCTGACACAGCACTTTGCTTTGCCTCTGCTTGCACTTCCAGTCCCCTTTCCCTGCTTCCTCTTTTTAGGCTCTTCATGCAGATATTTTAAAGGTCATTTGTGTGTGTGTGTGTGTGTGTGTGTGTGTGTGTGTGTGTGTGTGTGCGCGTATCTGTGTATGCACGTGTGTGCAGGTACCCACAGGTCAGAGGAGGATCTGTGGTCACCTGGAGCTGAGGTTAAAAGGTGTTCTGACTTCTGAGTGCTTGGATCCAGTCCCCAGGCCTCATGACTATACACAGCAACTGCTCCTAACTACTGAGCTCCTTCAAAGATAGAAACCTTAACAAGGAATGCTTCTGAAACTCACCATAGAGTAAGTACTGTTTGGAGTTTGTCTGTTGGGAGTTTGTCTAACAGCATTTGGGGAATCAGAAGACTATTTCAAATATTTCAAAATATACATGGCAGAAAAAAAACACAACAGAACTAAACAAAAGACATCAAATCTTTTTTTCTAAGTCACTAATTCCATGAAAATCTAGTTGCAAGCTGACAAAGAATTCAAATTTGGATAAGGGACACTGTTATCTATCACTCAGAACTGTAAGTAGTATTATGAAAATACAGCATTTTTATGACCTACCAATTTTAAAAAAATATTGTCTTAGTTAGGGTTTTATTGCTGTTTAGAGTACCATGATCAAGGCAACTCTTATAAAGGAAACATTTACTTGGGGCTGGCTTATGGCTTAGTCTATTATCATTATGGTGGGAAGCGTGGCATCATGCAGGCATGGTGCTGGAGGAGCTGAGAGCTCTACATCCTGATCTGCAGGCAACAGAAGGGGCCTATGTGCCACAATGGGCATAGCTTGAGTATATACAACTTCAAAGCACACCCCCACCCCCACCCCAGTGACAAACTTGCTCTGACAAGGTCACACCTGTTAATACTGCTACTCCTCCTGGGCCAAGCATTCAAACACATGAGTCTGAGGGCCAAACCTATTCAAACCACCACAGATGCATGAGTATTTTGACACAAGTATATGCATGCATACACACACCCCTATATGTGCACTGTGCATGACTGGTGTCCATGAAGGCCAGAGAGGACATCAGAGTCACTGAAACTGTAGTTATGACAACTGAGGGCTGCCATATGGGTGCTGGGAACTGAAACTGGGGTACTTGCAAGATCAGCAAGTGCTCTTAACCACTGAGCCATCTGCCTAGCCCCAAATTACTAAATTTAAAAAATAGGTTTCCGAGCTGGGCATGGTGGCACATGCCTTTAATCCCAGCGTTTGGAAGGTGGAGAGAAAGGAGAAGGGGAAGGGGAAGGGGAAGGGGAAGGGAAGGGGGAACATAGAGGCAGCTGGAACTCTCAGTCTGAGTTCCAGGATAGCCAGGACTACACAGAAACCTTGTCTAAGTAAGTGAGGAAGGAAATACTCTGCCACCGTGGGATCTGATGTGTCCTCCAAGTCCTAGTTAGTACAGGATCAGTTCCCAGGGGTGCTATCCCAGCACGGCACTGTTAGCAACAGGACCTTTGAGAGCTGGACTTCACGGGAGGTGTTCAGGTCAGTAGCAGTGTGTCCTCACAGTGGGAGCCTAGCTTCTTCCCCTACTAACTTCCTGGCCAAGAGGGCAGGCTTACTGTAATACCTGCCCTCATCACAGGCTCAAAGGCAACAGAACCAACTGTCTGAGAACTGAAATGTATAAAATGTGAACCAAAATAAGTCTTTTCTCTTTGTAAGCTGCTTGTCTCTGGTATTTTGTTATAGTAGTGAAAAGCTAATAAACTTTCATTATGGTAAAAAGGTGTCAAATCAATGCAAGACGCCATGTTTTCTCTTTCTTTTTAATCTTTTAATCTTTTTACAGTCCAGTCCTTATCCCCCTCTCGGTCCACCCTCCCACAGTTCCTCATTCTATTCCTCCTCCCCACTCTCCAAGAGGATGTCCCACCACCCATACCCCTGGCAGGCCTCCCCGTTCCCTGGGGCCTCAAGATGCCATATTTTCTAGTGCTGAATACAATGGACAGATGAAAGAATTGAATGAAGTCACCTATCTATATCACTGAAAATCCATCTCTGGTAAATTTTTATTTTAATATTTATTAAAAATGTTGATTCCTGTTTTTAAATTTTTCTACTATTATTCACTTTCTACTAGTAGTCATGAGTGCTGCAATAACTCAGACCAAAATAAATCTGCAATTGACACAGCCCTGTGGACTCAGGGAGTTTAGGTTGTATTTACATGTTTTTGACTTCAAGACAGAGTCTTGACCCAGACTAGCCTCAGACTCATCATGCAGCTGACCAACCGTAAACTCCGATCCTCCTGCCTCTGCCTCAGACTACAAGGATTATAGTTGTGTGTCACCATATTTTTATGTTATAATTGTGTCCTAGAATTCAGAACTTGGTGACTGGGGAAACTGAAGCATTTCTCATCACCATTTACTCAGTTCATAAGGGACTTTCAACTTTCAAGCTCACTTTATTTGTAGAAAAAATATAATAGATGATTAATAAAAATGTTTTCAAGTCTAAAAGGATATATTGGGATAATAACATGTAAAGAAAGTATGAGTTCAAAAGAGAAAACAGAAAGCTGATACAGTCATGAACTGGTCATGTGTTTTAATGGATGGAGAATTTTAACAAGACCCATCTTAAGTTGTGAAATAAGTGACAAACCAAGCACTTTATAATTACAAATACTGAGGCCTGGATGACACTCCTCGGCGTGTAAGGGTCTTGCAGCTGTAACGGTCTCAGTCTTACACGAGGCCTGACCTGCCTCCTCACTGTTGTACGCTGGACTGATTCCCAAATGTCAGAGCACAGCGGAGCAGAGGGCCTGGGGATGCAGCTCAGTGGAGGAGCCTTGTCTGCTCTGTGGGAGGCCCTGGCTTCAATCACCAGAATGGCAAAGTGAGTAGGCAGGGAGACAGGCAAGGGAGGGAGACTTCTTCCCACCGGGATCTGCTACAAGTTCTCCCAAATTTAAAAAGTAGGACGATTGGACCCTCCCAGAGACAAAAGCCTCACAAAGCCTGACTCCTAGCCATGCAGTCCTCCCACTCTGCTGGTGCCATTTTAAAGGCCATCCCACTAGCTCTGATGGCATAGCTCTTATTCCCAACAATATATCCATGCTATTTCCCAGCCTCTCCCTCGCAGGGTAAAACAGCTGTACAGCGACCTGGTGGACTTGAGTTACCCAGAGGATAATTAAATGGTGACTCCAGAAGGAAACAGAGGGGTCAGTTCCTCGACAACAGTGATGCTCCAGTGTCTTTCAAGCCGCTGTCTCCATCATCACCATAGCAAAGAATTTACAATCCCATAATGCAGCTGACTGAGTGCCAGCAATCTCACCCGCATACAGCTGGTGAAAAGAAGAACTGACAAACTGATAACATAAACTGAATATGTAAACTTCTAAGTAAAAAAATAGAAATTACTTAAAAGTCCATCATCCTGAGACAGTGTTAGCATCTGGAGCGATACCTAGCTTTGTCTTTATGCAAGCTTGTGTGTGTGAGTGAGTGATAGCTTTATACATTATGAGGGCTTTTCTCTTTTAACTTTTAGGTTAATTGGAAAATTCTAGGTTAGCTCAGATTTTCTCCACTTAATTATGTTTTAAGCATTTTACCCATACAATTAAATGTTCTTTAATGCATTTAGTAACTACAACATTAGAAAATTAGGAAAAAATACTAAATATACTAAAAATACTAAATGTATTTTTGCTGTATGCTTTACACCTTCAGTTCTTCAAAGTGTTTAAATAGCTGTATAAAATAAAAATGATTTAATTACCATATTCTATAACAATAAAATTGAACTTAGCCATGAGAAATTGTTATTCCTAATTTTTCATAATGACAAATAATGGGATATCTATCCTTAACAGTTCATCTTTACCAACATTTCTAATTCTAATAACTCAGGTTAGAGTCCTGAAAGTAAATTCGCAAGTAAAGGCACTAACTTTATAAGCATTTATTTAATTTAGTGGCATCCTGAAGAGACACACAATAGATTATAACTCAGATACTATTCCATAAATACAACCCTCTATTTATAAAAAAGAAAATTGTAAATCTGAAGTTAAAACCAGCCATCCTAAGAGTAACAGTGTCACCTTTGACCAGCCTGTGAAGGGTGTGGCCCCCAGCAGACACTGCAGTGATGTGGGCTGCCCTGAACAAAGCTTTACACTGAGCACAAACACTGCGTGTGGATGTTAGAGCTGGGGCTCTGTGCTGTGCAGAGGCCGGGCTGGAGGCTAGCTGGTCAGGACAGCGAGGGTCAGCGGGAGCAGCTGTTTGACGGTGGATTCAGATATGCTTGAGTTACAGACTGGAACGTGTGGCAGTTAGCACCAGTGGCCTTAAGGTTGTCGTGACTTTCTCATGCTTGGGGATCTTAGTGGTTTCCTTTCCTTGTTAGACGTAGTGCTGGAGCCCGGGAGTGAGTGAGGAAGCTGAGACTTACTTGGGGTGAACGAAAAGCCCCATAGCTTCCACCGTCTTGCAGGGACGAGTCACTCTGGGTGCCACGCTCAATTCTCATGTTCGTGTTTTTAGAAAAAAAAAAAAACTGCTAATAAATAGTGGATGTTTTACAATAAAGTTGTTTGATGATCTTTCCCTAAGGCCTCAAAAAATAAAAAACAAAAAAATACAGCCTCTAGAATGACATACTTCCCATGTGCTCTGAAAAGCCCAGAGTGCCGGGCGTGGTGGCACACACCTTCAATCCCAGCACTCGGGAGGCAGAAGCAGGTGAATATCTGAGTTCGAGGCCAGCCTGGTCTACAAAGTGAGTTCCAGGACAGCCAGGGCTACACAGAGAAACCCTCTCTCGAAAAACCAAAAAAAAAAAAAAAAAAAAAGCCCAGAGTGATCCAATGTGTTTCATTCATTTTTTTTATTCATTCTCATAGGCCATCAAAATTCATACATAATCCATGAACCTGAACTTCCGACTACAGTCCTTACCTTCATAGGTGAAGCAGGTCAATTAGTAAAAGGCAATTGGAACAAAGATGCCCATCAAAGTACTTAACGGCCCAGAGCTCTATTACTACTGGGCACAAATAGGAGCAATGCCACTTATTTTACAGAGACTATTTATAAAGATTAAAAGCATCAGCTAAAATAAAAAAACCAAACAAACATGTAGGTGTTACTCCGAAATGAACAGTAATTATTATTTTTATTATTGAAGCAAGGGCAATGCTTCTTTATTAAGCACCGTTTGCCAAGTACCTTTAATGGTTCAAACCATTCAAACCTTTGAGACTTTGCTGAAACTCAAGTTACCAAGTTAGCCGTTATCTTCTGAAAAACTAAGGTCCATCTCTACCAGTAGGTGGGGCCATGGAGCAGCTGAACCCTTCGTCAACTACAAAAGTGGCAGAACAAGTCCCTTACAAACTGAGTGCCTACTGTCCCTATCACAATTCATGGGTAGCTTTGTGAAGAGTGAATGTTAACAAAAATTTTGCATAATGCACACTTACAAAGTGATACAGGATTAGGAGTAGTTAAAAAGGATTGCAAAATATGCAAAAGACATTTCACTATAAAAATGCAAATACCTTAAACACCACTTGAGAAAGCACACACTCTTGCTTCCCCAGGCGCAGCCCATCTACTACAGGGACAAATACGTATAAGGCCTGGTGACATATGAAGAGAGATTAAAGCACTGTGACTATTTGTCTTGGTACTATGACAGGACAGAAACTGGACAGAAAGCCAAAACAATGTTCTTACTGTCTGACATGAGCTAGTGATTGATTCCAAAGACTTTATCTAGCAGGCACGAAGGCATCCATTAAATCGAATCTTATGTACACCACCTAAAGCTTGACAGAAAATGTGCAACATGTGAAGAATGCGCTGCTGATCCATCAACCTGACTCTCGCTAACGATCAGTAAACAAAGATTTGCTGTTGCTTTGCTTTGCACTTGCTTTGCAGTTGTTTTACTCAAACTCAACTATAATTTCATGGCTTGAGTCATACCCATATTTCAACTGACCACCACTACACCTACATAGTTAGTGGCTATCACAGTGATCACACTGGAGAGTTCAGAGTACAGATCTCGCTACACAATGCACCCATTCTCCCCTCTCCCCTACATTTACTAATTTGTCTAGAAACATCTACTTAATCTTTAGTCCTTGGGTTAAAGGTCAACAGCTACCCTGGGTTACCCCAGTTTATTCCAGGATCCTAGGTGTGTCATCACACTTAGTAACTCCAGTTCAGTAACTACCCCACAGATATTTTTCTTCCCTCAATCGGTATGAGGGTAAAATGAGAGAGAGAAAAAAAGTTAGGGCACCAAGATCAAAGTAGTTTGTTTTTCTTTTAAATTATGAATCCTTTAAATTTTCTACAAAATTTCCTTAGAATACAAGGAGTCTTAGGGTTCGGTATTTACAAGAGTTTATGTGGGTTTTTCCTTGTATGAAATAGTATATTTGAAAAACTCATTCTCACACAGTGTTGCATTACTGCAATTCCAGAACTTCAGAAATAAAAGCAGGAGAAACATAAGTTCAAACTCCTCAGCTATACAGTAAGTTCAAGATTAGGCTGGCTACCTGAGACCTTGTCTCAAACAACCCAACCCGGGGCGGGGAGGAGGAGCGACACTGCACAAGAGCTGTTGTGGTATTCATCCTGGGGTTCTGAAGACAAAGCCAGAAAGCTTACAGGTGTGAAGACAGTTTCAAGCACACAGTAAGTTCTAGACCAGCTGGTACAACAAAATGAGACTATATGTAATAGCTTGCATCCATATTCTGTATCCTAATACTTTATTCACTAAAATAATATTTTGTCCAGTAAAAACACTTACACTTTTATGATGTAAAAATTAAACCTCAAATTACTAACCCAAATGAAATGTGTTTCTATACCTCTATCTTTTCTATTGCTATGATAAAACACATGATCAGAGCAACCTGATTTGTAGTTCTCCATCCAGGGAGGCTGGGCCAGAGCACGGAGGCGGGAATACCTGCACAGGCCATGGAGGAGTGCTGCTTACTGGCTTATTCTCATGGCTTGCTCAGCCTGCTTCCTAACAGTACTCAGAACCATCAGTCCAAGAGTGGCACCACCTAGAGTGAACAGGGCCCTTCCTCATGTATCATCAATCAAAAAGAGTGCACCACAGACTGCCCACAGGCTAATCTGGCGGGGGTACTCTCTCAAAGGGGGTTCTCTTCTCCCAAATAACGCTAACTTCCTCCAAATCTAACACATTACCTCAATTTTCACATTTACTGAATCATAAATATATGAAACATCAACGGTGAAGACAGTACAAGTTATACCCTTTTTTTTTCAAATATGAACTTTGTTCTGAAAGACTAATGTTTAAACTCCTCTATGTAACAGGCATTCAAAACGGCAACAAATAGGTTTCATTTATTAATCTCATTGGTCAAGTAATTCAGAATCTCCTAACAGCTCTTTGAAAAGTATCATATGACTGGTTTAAGATCCAATGTCAATGTCTAAAAAAGTGTTGCAGAGGTTTTCACCAGGTACGCTTTACCATTTGAACAAAAACATTAACTGCCACACAGATTTTTTTTTTAACAGAATAAATCTTTTATCTTGGAAAATCTGACTCTATGCAGCATTTTTTAACAAATAGTCACTTTGTTACACAATACTCAAGTCCCTAAGCTACCCTACAGTACCTTTAAAAATCATGCTAGCTTGTGAGACTTTGTTTCCCATCTCTCCCTTGTGGTATGTCAGCTGTCAACTAGCACTTCTACAGGGTGAATGACCTATAGCTGCTTGTAATTCCATTTCAGATTACCTGCTGCTTAGAAAAGTTTGCTCAGCCTCGTTGGCTCTGAGATGATGCCCAGATCTATGTTGGTTGCTTAGAGTCTTGTTTTAAGTTTTATTATTGTGACTGTGTGTGTGTGTGTGTGTGAGAGAGAGAGAGAGAGAGAGAGAGAGAGAGAGAGAGAGAGAAAGAGAGAGACTGAGACTTGATACTACAGCTAACATGTGGAGGCTGGAGGAGAACCATGGAAGCAGTTCTACTGCCTTTATATGGTGCCTGAGGACTGGACTTGGGTGGCCAGGCTTCTGTGATCTGGTACCATGTGCCTTTGCTATCTGCGCAGTATTTTTCTGCACGTTGTCTGGGTCATTTTTAGTCTACAATTACATGTTTGAAACCAAATTTTGGATAAATGAGCCATTACTGTACATATTGTACCACTGTTTCATGTTTAAAATTGATACTCAACTTAGTCTGAGGTACTCTCATCTATTCATTCCCTTAAATATTTATTAATTTCCTACTATGAACTGCACTCTAATACTGAAGTCAAAATGAACTGAAATGATAACTAGTTTTGAATATATTTTCAAATAGAAAATTTGTAAATAAATTCTACTTAGAAACTAAAGAAAAAACTTAAATACATTTTTTTTTAAGACTCTTAAATAAAATCACAAAACCATCTAAACTTCTTCCAAATTCTGTAACGTTTAGCTTAGGAACCAACGATTCAAGGGTATGGCAGCTTGTGAGTCAACCAAATGCTTGTTTTAAAGAGCACTGAATAAGATTCTAAGATTATCTACCTCGTTTTTCCCATGACATATTGCCATCTATCCCCAAAGCATTCAGTTTCACTACACGATTTACTACTAAGTGATACTAAGTGATGGTAACCCATGTCAGCTCGAGTGAGGTACCCTGTTATGTTCACCAGGAAAAAGGTATGTATTCACTAAGAAAAGTTCTGTCTCAGCCTAAGGAGTTCCCACATACTCTCTTGGAGATCTGGAAGTTGTTTATAAGTTTTAAAAGCTAGTAAAATCGGTGTAATTCTATAGAATTTGTGGTTTGTTGCCACAGTCACAGTTTTAAAATTCCACTACCCATTTAATCTTAGTCTAGGGGTGGGCAAAGAAAACTGAAGCTTAAATTGTTTTTTGTGTGGTAATTAAGATACTAGGTAAAGCTCTTGGGGTCAGTTTTGTTTTCAATCCCTTGATCTTCCCTCTCAGGAAGCAGGGACATGTAACACATATTTCATAACTTTAGATAAAGTGTGCCTTACTATTTATATGTAAGTGAAAGTGGGTGTTCGTCATGTCTGCTGATCTCAGGAAGAAAACAGTATTTAGAAATGAAAGTTACTTCCATTAAAGACCTTTAATTACTATTATTGAAAACCTTCTCCTGAGTGCTTTAATATATTTTGATATTATTCTGGAACTTTAAAACGTGTTAAGCAATAATAAAAAATACAGTTCACAAACTACACTTCAAAGTAACAAAAGTATTATTTGAAATTCCACTTAGTATTTTACACTGAATTCTTTAGCATACTACCTTGTATCAGAAGAGTCTGACCTTAAATAAAGAAGAACTCTTTGAAAGGAAACTCACACAGAACCTCCTGCTCTATCTTGCAGGCCAAAAAGGAAAAAGAAAAAAAGGCAAATGACAAATAGAATTTACTGGCGATCTACTATAAGCAAAATCTCTAAAAGATGCTGTCCATTCTAACTGTCTTTAAAATTTCCTTTCTTATAATACAATATAATTGAAGGGAGAAACAGTGTGCTATAAAGGGTAAAGAAATACTAAGCAATAGAAAAAAATAAGAATACTTTATTTTACGAAATGAATACGGGACCTAGGGCAATGGCTCAGGCCTGGTACTTGGAAGTCTGAAGCAGGAAGATCATGAGTTAAAGGCAAGACTGAACAATTTAGAAAGGCCCTGCCATAAACAAGCACACAAATAAACGAATGAATGGATGGATGGATGGATGGATGAATGGCTGAGGCTCACTGATTGGAGTCTAGACCAGCAAATGTAAGCACACTCCTCCAGTACCCGTCCCAAAAGTAATCTCATAAACACAGAACTTCTGGCAGCAGGCAATGAGGGCACCAGGTTCATATGTAAACAAAGTAAAATTCTTCCTCTTTATTCTAAATCTGGCAACCAAATTTAACCCAACTAAAGAGCTGAGCCAAGGACGTCACAGAAAAAAATTTTTTTTTTTTTAATGTTCAACAGCAACTGGTGTTGGGCCATCGGAAACAAAGTCCTTTGTGAATGCTCATCAGTGGTTTCTGAACTAAAGCCGCCTTTATCAAGCGAGAAAACTGATTGGAAACCATCAACTTTGCACACTAGTTCCTGACACCTAGGCCCCTTCCCTACAAAGCAGCAGTTCGCAGTTCGGGTGAGGACCACAATGGGACCACTAGGCCTATTGTTCTGAGAAACTCAGCACCCGCAGCGCTGCAAGGCTCGAGAACCTGCACAGGTGTGGGGGAGGGCTAGGGGGTGGGGGGCGAAAAGGTGAGCTCAGGGTCATGACTAAGGGGACAAGAGGCCCAACTGGTAGGAGACACAGAGAAAGGAGGGGAGGATAAAGTCATGGCTTGGGGCTACCAGCGGGCGTGACGGGTTAGCCGCGGCGAGGGTCGCAGAGGCCAGGGGCACCGAGCACAGCCGAGGGTGAAAGACTCCGGGAAGGGGAGGCCAGCCTACCGAGGCGGGAACAATGGCCCGAGTCCCTCCAGAAGACAAAAGCACCGAGCTGCGGGCCCCGGGGCGGCGGTTACCTGCGAGAGCTGCCGGGGATGCGGGCAGCCGAAGAGCGCGGAGCTGGAGCTGAAGCTGATGGCTCCTCGGCGGCTGAGGACGTGCTGGGGGACCGGCCTGTCCAGGGGCAGCACCGGCAGCTGGTAGCATACTTCCATTGAACACGTCCGCCTTGGATCCGCGCGGCGCCCGCCAGTCCGCGGTCGCCCGCCCCTGCGCTACGAGGGGGCCGCGCCGCGGGGACCCGGGGCCGAGGCGCGCGCGGGGCGGGCGGCGCTAGTGGCCGCCGACGCCTCCCGGCCCTCCGCGCGGCTGGCGGCGGGAAGGGCTGCAGCGGGCTCGGGAAGCCGGGCGGGCGGCGTTAAAGGGGAACCCGCCGCCCAGGCGCTCCGCGGCGCGAGAGCTGGCCCGGGCCGCGAGCACGGGCGCGGAGCGTAGAGCAGTTCGGCCGCCGGAGCCCTGCCCCCTCCCCTCCCCCGAGCCTCACTCCGCTCCGCCGCCGGCGCGAGCCCGGCGTAATTCACACTTTGCAGCAGCGGACCCTGCGCCAACCACGGCCGCCGCCACCGTGACGTCACGACGCCGCGCCGCATGCCCCGCGCCCCGCGCCGCCGCCGCGCCCAGGAGCCCGCCGGCTGTCCGGACAGGGCTGCTCGCGTCCGCTGCGCTAGGCGCCGCGCCGCGCCGCGCCGCGCCCCGCGCCCCCCCGGCCCCTCCCGCCTCCCCGCAGCTCCCTCCCCGCAACCCGCGGCGCGTGCGCAGGAGAGTTACGTGGGGCATCCTCGGGCGCACCGACCCGGAGTTTGTTCGGCCTACCGGATCGGCGCTGTTTCGTCCGACAGATCCAAAATGCCCAGAGCACCGGGCGCCCTCTCCGTGCTCCGCCCGTCGGGGCACCGCGCGCGTCCCCTGTGGAATTCCCGTACTAGGGCGTCGCGGGAGGCCGCTGCGGCGGTGACGCCAGCAGATCTCGGGGGCTCAGTGCTCCCGCTATGTCACCGTCCGTGCCCTACCTAGGCAAGGTTCCAGTGGCTTCCCTTGGCAAGTGAGGCCCCAGACTTTCGGGGCCTGCAGAGCAGAAAAAGACCAAAAACTCCCGAGCGAGAAGGAGGGTCTTTGGATGGAGAAAAGTGAAATTCTGCAACCAAGAAAATGAGAAATGACGATATTGGGAAGACAAAGATGACAAAGAGACCAAAAGTTCCCCTAGCCAACCATCGCCCTTCTTTGTTAGTGTTTGCTGGCTAGGATGTAAGAGAGCTTTTCACCTGTTTTGGTAAGGTGAGGATATAATTTGCTTGTTCTTTTAAGTTTCTGCCCCAAACTGCCAAAGCTTTTCTGCAGGAGCCGACTGTTTCTGATGCTTTGAGCATCAGATACTTTTAGCATGAACGAGCTCCACACCCCCACCCCCACCCCCGCCCCCTGGCAAAATAGATTTGGATCATTTCTCAGGGCATCTAGTCTCCCAGTTATTTAAGATTGGCAAGGTGGCAGGTCTTAGAAGAAGTACAGTGCTGAGCCTGGGCTTAATGATGCTATAAATTGAGTACCGAGTGTACATGATCAGATAAACGGACAAAGGTGGAAGGTGTATTCTTTTATTATTTAAACCTCGTGCCCCTGTGTATTTTCTACATGCCAGGTCTTCATCATGTTTTACGATCCGTTCTGTGTCATGGAATTTGCCTTCACTAGATGAAGAAGCACTAATGAGATTCTTTTAGTGCAGCAACTGATCTCACTGCTTTTGAAATCCTAATTAGTCCCTGTAGTAGATGTGTTAAGCATCTCACTTGGGATTACACCGAGCACTGTGGGCCACTTAGTCTTCAGAAAGTCGTTTATCAGCTGACTAAATTGGAAGTAGATTCCTAGAAACAAACTTGCCCTACACCTAGGACAGATAAATCTCAAGAACTAACCTCAAGTGATATGTACGGACATGGTGGTACAAACCTGTAATCGCTGCCTTTGGAAAGCTAGGGCAACACGATGAAGAGTTGAGAGTTAAAGATAAGCTCAAGTATCATAGTGAGTTCAAAACCAGGCAGACTACATAGTGAGATTCTATCTCAAACAACAACAACAAATTTGAGTACCTCTACACAAAGTTGATACTGGTAAAATTTCATTGAGTAAAATATACCACATTTAGTAATATCCAAATATTTGATTAATTAAATAATAAGACTCACTACTAAATAGGCAACTAAACAGTACATTTCCAGTAAGGTCTATTTCAGGGTCCTTGTTTGAGCCAAGAGCCCTGGCAGGTATTTTATATACAGTATTTTTACCCAACACATAGTAATTTGATCTTATTTATACAAATGAGCAGTCCCTTTCCAAAACTAAGTCACTTCCTTAGTAAACGCTGGTCTGACTTGAGAGCCATGTCTTCCACCATAGCATGCAGTATTATGTTTTCTGTATTGTTGGGAAGGCATTAGGGTGCATCAGAGGAACTCCAGAAAGGGTGAGGGGAGATGTTAAAGAGAGATTTCAAGAGATTGGCTCAAGATTGCTAAAGCTGATGTCTAGAGAGTAGATGGACAGACAGACAGTAATAGTGGACTTTGCATTCTGGGATCTGAAACTGATAAGAGAAAACTGCCAGGCTGAAAAGATAGGCAGGATTTCTTTCTATGCTGGAGTCTTCAGAAAGAAAGTGCAAATCTTCACTCTTAAACCCTTTAACAGAATAGACAAGGCCCAGCCACTTTGAAGAGGGTAATCTGCTTAACATCTAGAGATTAAGTGTTGCCAGCATCTTGACCTATGTTGGGCCAAACAACTGGATGTTACAGCCTAACCAACATGGCACAAAATGAACCACCACAGAGAGAAACTTTAAACTTAAGTAATGAAAGAAATCCCTTTACCTAAAGCAACAAAAAATAAAGAAATAGAAAAGAAAATCAAGATCCATACAAAGGATGCTTTTATACTTTTATATGCTAGTATGTTTTATACTATACTATACTATAATGTAGTGGAATACACAAGACTTGGATGTTTAACAAGAATGTCCTCTGAATATACAGACTTACAGCACTTTAACATGACCATGGAACATAACATAGTCCAGTGTATTTTAAACAAGATGATTCTAAAACTGCCCAAAGAAGATGGTTACTTAGTACAGTGCTATGAAATAGCAAAGTATGAATATGGATCAAAGAAGCAGAATCACTAAAAGTGGTGCAAAAAGGATTTATTGTAGAGATGTGTTACTATACCAGGCTTTCTGATGGAGAAGCTGGTGTGGTAAGGTTAGGAAGGAATGATTACAGGCTTATAGAAAAGCCACTAAAGTGGCAGCAGGGAGGGGACCTAGTAAAGAGGTTTATGAAAGCCTTCAGCTTCAATGTCTGGTAGTGAGTGTGAAGTCACTAGGCAGCTGCAAAGAAGTCAGAGGCTTGGACAAGTTGTGATCTATGAGAAGAAAATTGGAACCCTTGTTGTTTCCTCACTGTGTCTCACCCCAGTGACCCAGAAGATGCTCGTGCTGTTAGCTAAGGAGCTAGCCCTGGACACAGAGAATAGAGATGCTTCAGGCCTGGGGTACTACTCCTTACCATGAGGCAAGTTGACAGAACAAGACATTTGCACAATGTCTACAATGTTCTATAGACCTTCCACATATAATGACTTCATATCCACCTTTCAAATCTTGCAAGTCTTTGCTATGGGTAGCTGAAACCAGAGCCATAAAAATGGGGCATGGGGGATGGGGAAGAAGGCAACGTCTGGGAAATGCAGACCTAGTTAGCAAAATTGATTATCAGGGCAGAATCACTCCAGATCTATCCATGTCACCCTGACATCCATGATCACTTAAGCATTTCATACTTCTTCCTGGAATATGTAGCTTTCTCTTGTACAGCTCTAGCCAGATCATTCCCTATCCAAAAGAGATTATAAGGTCTTTGAGTTACATTCATTCCTACATGTGGCAAATGACAGAACCTCCCTAATATTCTGAAACTTAAAAACTAGCGTATAAGGCTACCTAGCATTAACCAGTATTGGAAGAGTGAGATAGAGAGAAGTAGAAAATAATTGATTAAGATGTACAGATCTATGTCAAAATACTCATACCTCTTGTCGTCTGTCCTTGTAACTGCATGTGCTAGTGTTCAGATGACTATCACTCATAAATGCCATCTCTCTCTCTATCATGACCATTGCATACTCAGTTTGCCTTCAGGAAATGTCTTAGCTGGTAAGGTTCCTTGCCTTATGAGTGGACCAAACCTTCCCTGAGCAATCTATTATAGGAAGTATTATAGTTTACCCACAGAGTCTGAACACCAAGTACCAAGCACAGTGCTAAAGTCTCCTGCATTTCTTCTTTGGCTGTGTAGCTATGGAGATGACATAAGCATCCCCTCCTGGCTCTGAGAGTTAACTAGGAGTCCAGAATGGTCCAGAATGGCCAAGTGGCAGCCTCAGCTTCCAATATAACTGAACTCTTACTATAAGCCCCAGGGGGAAATTCTCTTCTAGAACATTCAGAGGGAGCAACAACTCAATTTTGGATTTATACTTTTCATAACAATGAAGAATTAAACATCTGCTATTTTGGCAACCAGCTTCTAGCCATTTGTTATAGCAGATCTGGGAAACATACAGGAATGATACTCAGTTCTAATTCTGGGTCAGAACAGGTTTTAAGCTTCTTCTAGATTCATTTCTCTGTGCCAAATATAAAATTGTCCCCTACCCATGACAGAGCTGCTACACATGAACTCATAGCATCTGAGGCTGCCTGTCCAAGACCAGCACGGAATCAAGCCAATCCACATTCCTACATCTGTGTGTGTGTCTGAGGTAGGGGGCGCTCATGAGGCCCCACTGCTAGCTCATAGTTATTGGTAGATAATGGCTGCTTAAAGAAGGAGAGTCAGTTTTCTTAAGAGGTGTTGCCTCTCCTCTTAAAGGTTATCTATGCTCTGTGGCCTGGCCCTACATTCATGTGCATTTGGGCATTACTAATTGGACTCAAGTTTGTAAAGAGAAAAAAGAAAAAAGGAGTGGGAGGAAAATATGGGGGGATCTAGAAGAAGTTGGAGAGGGGACGGTGTGTGGGGTAAAAGGGCCAAAAGATTCTCACTTGACCCCAAAACTAGGGCCAAGAAACAGCTGAACTTGCCACAGAAACCCAAAAATCCCAACAATCCCACCCTGAAAAGCACCCCCCCACCCCCCCACCCCCCCCCACCCCACCCAAATACCAAATAAACTGTGACCTCTGTTCAGCTCCCTGCTGCTTTTCTCAGAGCAGAGGCAGCACCCTCCTTGGTTTTTCCCTTCCAATAGATCTCGGGTTGTGCAGTGTGACTTTGTGGCATTCCTTGGCTCCTGCTTGGCAGGATACTTCTTTGTCCAAAGCTGTAACTTTTTCACCAGAGCAGAGCTTTTCCTGGGGAAACCTGTCCCTTCCAGAGCAGAGCCATAACACTTCAGGTGGAGAAACCTTCTCTTTTCCTGCAGCCCTAGAGAACTGTAACACTTCTGTAGGAGAAGCCTTTCCCGGCAGAGCTGCAACGTTTACACAGTGGGGAGTTGATTAGATCAAATTACATTGGGACATATATGAAATTCTCAAAGAATAGGAAAAAAACCTTTAAAAATATAGGAAGATTTTAAAATGGGAAAGTTGTTTTGTTTTGTTGTTTAGGGCACTGCAGAAAACACATCTGCTTAATTAAAGGATTTGGGAGACCTGACAGAAAGGGATCACAAATTTTATTCTCTAGTTATAAATATTGAAACGACTGTGTGATATTTACATTCTCTTTCTAAAAACAGGCTCCTCTCTTGCTATCTCTGGGAGAATAGTCATGAAGAGCAGACGGCCCTTTCCTTCACTGTCCATGAATGGCCATGTAAATGTTGAAAAGAATGAATCTTAGAACAACAGATCTTTTATAGTGCACCTAAAAATGGATTACTAAGCAGTTTTTATCAACTTTTTTATTTTTAAATTATATGTACATGTGTGTGTGTGTTCATATACATGACCAAAAGTCCCTGATGACATGGGCACTGGAAAGCACGTCCTCTGACTGTTACACAGTTTTCATCACAAGTATCATTGAATTGAATGGTCACTTGTATATAAAATGGTGACATTTGGGGCTAAAGAGATGTCTCAACAGGTAAAGACACTTGCTAGCAACCCTGACGACCTAATTTCAATCCCAGGACACACATGGTAGAAGAGAGAACAACCTACTCCCACAAGTTGTCCTCTGACCTCTACATATGTACTGTGATACTTGCTCTCAAGCAGGTATGAGATTTCCTTTTAAAATTATAGCACAATTACAGCAGCAAGAGAGGGGAGAAAATACCTTCAAGTGCCTTTTCAATCCCCAGATTCTCTATACATTTGTATTTTCCATGGATATTTACCAAATAGCCACAAGTGTTTGGATATTCTCCTAGGTATCTAAAATAAGCCAGAGAGTGGTCCCTGCCTGAATGACATCACATAGTAATGGGGGCATGTGTAAGTAAGTAAGTGTGGGATTGTATAACTTGACATGGTGTTACTAGGGGCTTTATTTACTCGGCTTTTTGTCACTAGCACATGACTATGATAGAGAAGCTTACGAGGAGAACAATGGAAAGATCTGTGTGGATTACAGTTTTGCTGTTTTCATTCCATGGTTGTTTAGACTATTGTTGCGCCAGTGGCAAAGGAGCTTCATATCCTATGATATGAAGCTGCTCTCCCGATTTGGGTTAAAAACTTGCAAAGGACACAGACCAACCTCCTAGGGCATGTTTCAGAATGAACTCCTACGTGGTCTGTCTCATCTCAATGGCACCATAGGCTGAAAACCCTCTTGGCTTTTGGAAGGTACTTATCCAAACTATAGCTGGTACCATGACAGCAAAAGGTATACCAGAAAGCAGGACCCTGAGGCCAAGGAAGCTTTCCTTAAATGGTGACACATTATCACAGACCTCTATGAATGAGGAAGTGAGTTAGACAAGACCTGAGGGTTGGGAAGAGGCCTTTCCTGAACGAGAGACCCGGTACAGATGTCTAGTGCATAAGTAGCTCCAAGATAGGGAGAGCCTAATATCCAGAAGCAGGGCAGGCAGGCAAGCTCAGGCCACTGAAGGCCCTTGTTGGCCTGTTGGAGGACTTGTGTTTTCTTCTGAACTATAATGGAAAGCCAGTGCAATATTTACATCTGTGCTTTGCAACAAACTGGCATTCATATCTAATTTATATATGTTTTAAAATGTCTCTGGCTATAGCTTTATAGACAGTGGTTTCAAAATGGAAATCTGAAGCAAGGAAATCTTCCTAATAGTTTTAAATATCCTGAAGGAGAGATGAGAGATGAGAGATGATGGTGCCTTCAAGTTTTTCAGGCTGCATTATGCAAATTTATATAGTGTATATGCACAGATAAAGATCCAACAGTCCAAACGCCATCCTCCTTTCAAGTTTAAATCATAACAGTCACAGAGTTCTTTAATGTCCAGAGTTATTCAAGTTAGAAACCTGTAAGAGTTTCTAAATAACCTGTTTATATCCATTCCAGCATCTTATTCTTAGCTCAAAAAATTAAAACCATTCAAACTGATGAATAAAAAAGAAATACCTCTTTTAAAATTTCAAAATAATTTTATTTCTAGGGAAACAACTTAAATATAAACATTTTATAAGACCATGAAATAAATTATATGTTAGCAGAATAAAATTTATTTTTAACTGTTGAAACTTACATTAAAATTGATCTTAATCACAAGGATAAGAATTTGGTTAAATGCAATTAAAACAACTCTTACAAAATTTAGAAATCAACTAATGCAAGAATTACTAATATTCACAATTCTTAGAATAGACTTGATATACAAATTTAGCCAACTTTATAGTAAATTTTTCACTTGGGAATAAGTGAGAATTAGTAATTCTGGTTATTGCTTTCAAAAAATGAAATGATGTTCAAGGTGAAAGCTTATTAACAGGCAGGTATGGTACTACATGCTTAGAGTCCAGTACTGTGAAGAGTGAGGCAGGTGATCATGAGTTTGAGGCCAACCTAGAGCTACATAGCAAGACACTTTCTCTTGTCTAAAACAATACACAAAGGCTTTAATGAATTTCCCCACGACAAATAGTTTAATTAAAAACTAGGCAAAGGGATGGATGTGGTAGGGCACACCTGTGATCCTAGCATTGGGGAAGCAGAGGCAGCAGAATTGTGAGGGTGAGCCAGCCTGGGGCATATAGCAAGAATTCCCAAAGAAACAAGCAAGTCAGCGAACAATTACAACAGAAAGAAGGACTAAGCAAACATTTTAGGAGGGTATCACTGAGAACATAGGAAGGCGCTGAATGCAGCTTGCAGTTAGGCTGATGCAAATGCCAACCACAGCCCACAGCGAGGTGTCACTTCCTCTACAGTAGGGTGGCTATCAGATATTTTAAAGTCTAATTATCTATACAACAGGAAATAACAGATGTTGATAAGGATGTGAAAGTACCAGAAACCTTTGACCCTGCTGGAAGACATGTAAAATGGTTTTGCTGCAATGGATAACAGTTTAATGGTTTTTCAAAATATTACAGATCACATATGATGAAGTAATTCCACTCTGCAACCCCCAAAGATACAGAAACAAGCATTTTCAGATACTTGTTTGCCATTGTTCACAGATCTCAGAAAGTGGATACAATCCAAACATTATCAGCAGATGAATGAATGTAGCCAAATGTTGCCTCTATGTACAATGGAATATTATTCAGCCTTAGAAATTCTGATGTATCCTATACAGTAGATGATCCAATAGGGACATTTTTCTCAGTTAAATAAGCCACAGACACAAAGAAAAATAATCTATGATTCCATTTATATGATATAACTAAAAAAGTTCAATTCATAGAAACCAAAAATAAGATGGAGTTTACCAGTGGTTGGGGAAAGAGAATATGTCTAGTCCATTTTCTGCTGCTATAACAAAATAATAGTGTAGGAGGCTTATAAAGATTAGAAGTTTATCTTGCTCCCCCTTCTGTAAGTCCAAGGACAAAATGCCAACATACACTCAGCTTCTGGTGGGGACATCATGCTGTATCACAGAAAGAGATGTAGAAGCAATCTACCCAGAGAGGAATGAAGGCCACCTTGCTGTGTACTGTCCCTTGAGAGTCAAACCAGTCCCAGCAGCACAAGTATTTCCCTTGAGAAGAGCAGCCATCACTCATAAAGACATAATCACCACTTGGACGTGTTGTCACCTCTTAGTACAGTTGCTTAATAATTGTCTTTCAACATGAGTTTTTCTGAGAATGACCACATCTAACCCAGGGCAGGGAGGAATGGGGAGTTAGTACCCACGGGGTATGCAGAGCTTCAGTTTGGAACAACATAAAAAGCACCTGAAAACAGATAGTAGTTACAGTTGTACAGCATGGCAATTGTACTGAGCATCACTAAATTATACATTTACGATTCATTGAAATGGTCACTTTAATCTAGGCTTCCCTCCTCCCAACAAAAGTCCTCTCACCCAGATGATGTCCTGTAAGAGTTCATTTCCATAGCCACCCTCTCTGGAGTACTAGAATGACACCGGTGGGGGCAGGTGACCATGCTTATATGTTCACCACAATGGCTTTCTCAGAACCTGACAATAGTTCCCGTTCACTACAGTGGCCATTAGTCTGTGATATAGCTCATTAGAGCTTCTGTTTTTTCTTTTTCTTTTTCTGTTTTTTCCAGAGAACTTTGAAAATGTTTCCCATAAGATCCGTGATAATTTTTCTTTCATTTCAAATAGTCTGAATCGACCAAAAATAGTGGAGTTGTCTGCTGTGTTGAACTCTGTACAAGTATGATTTTCCTCAATACTTTATCTGTTGTTTCTCCATTTCAGACTGGGCCTATGACAGGTGGCACAGATTTTTTTTTTATTTGATTTCACTTTATTATGAAATGGGTGTTTTATCTGCATGTATGTGTGTGTACCACCTGTATATCTGGTGCTGCAGAAGCCAAAATGGCCAGAAGACAGCATCAGATCCCTGGTACTAGATTTACCAATGGTTGTAAGTCGTTGTGTGAGTACTGGGAACCTACCTCAGGTCATCTCTAATCCTAAGCCATTTCTTTCTTTTTTTTTTTTTTTTTAATTTTCTTTTTTTTAATTTATTTTTATTTTTTATTTTTTTTAATTAGGTATTTTCCTCATTTACATTTTCAATGCTATCCCAAAAGTCCGCCATACCCACCCCACCCCCAATCCCCTACCCACCCACTCCCCCTTTTTGGCCCTGGGGTTCCTCTGTACTGGGGCATATACAGTTTGCAAGTGGTGGCACAGATTTTGTTTGCAGCACCACACATGTTGTTGGAAACAATATGCTTTAATATCTTAGCTCTTGTGTATGTCTCTTTAGTTTGAACAGTTTATCAAGTCTGAGCAGGCAAAGTGATATAATTGACAGTTATTTGCTGACACATGATAAGCCATGTGGACTCAACTGGGAAGAGCCACTGAAACTATAGTTCACATGGGAATGGACTGAGAAAAAAATGAGCCATGAAGCAAACAAAATGCTAATAAAACATACTTATAGCTAGATCAGAGTAGGTTCTTTCTTAGATTTGAGTTTTAATTATTACTGTGTGTGTGTGTGTGTACACATGAGTGTGTGTGTGTGTGTGTGTGTGTGTACACATGAGTGTGTGTGTGTGTGTGTGTGTGTGTGTGTATACACATGAGTACAGGTACCACGGGGGTCAAAAGATCGTGTAGGATCCCCTAGAGCTGGTATTACAGATACTTGACAACTGCCCAACGTAAGTTCTGGGAAATGTAGTAGTCTTTTACAAGAGCAGAACAAATCCAAGCAGCAAAATTCATTTGCTTGCTTGTTTGTGTTATTTTCTTTTAAACACAAAACAATCAGATACCATTAAGAAAAAAAAATCTGGAACAAACTACATGAAAACTTTGTATACCTGATAAATTTGGTTGTATCAAAGAGATAACTGGAAGAAATATTACCTGTGGAATTTTTGTTTGTTTGTTTTTGTGTTTTTGTTTGTTTGTTTTTTCGAGACAGGGTTTCTCTGTATAGCCCTGGCTGTCCTGGAACTCACTCTGTAGATCAGGCTGGCCTCGAACTCAGAAATCCACCTGCCTCTGCCTCCCAAGTGCTGGGATTAAAGGCGTGTGCCACCACGTCCGGCTACCTGTGGAGTTTCATCTGCTAAAATATCCCCAGATCAACATCTTTCACTCCATATTGTTTAAGTGCAGTTCCAGAACTGTTCATACCTGTAATAACAGAAATAATGAAAGTTCACTTAGAAATAGGAACACCTTGAACACAGGAAAAAGTTATCAGTGGGAAAAATGATGCCAATCTTTCTGCAAAAATAAATGATCGGTGGAAGAGGCAGGCAATTCCCTCACTCAGGTAAGTTACTACTAGGAACATAGATGAAACCATTTTGTGTAACGTAAAAAGCCATTTTCTGTGGCTAGGAATGATAGATGGCTGTGCTTGCCAATAGGCAGAGCTGACCAGAGGTAGGCCTCCTAGATATGCGAATGAATGATGCGGCAGGTGGGTCTGCTAGGGAACCTGCTGCAAGTGTGAGCCCTGCTAGTCCAAAAGTACCATCCGATGAAATGACAGGAAAGTCGGGGTTTTCAGAATGATCTCTAGGCTCTCACTGCTGTGCTCTGGAGACAGGGCTTTCCTAGCGTCTGTGCTAACACTCATCTACAAGAGCGCTTGGGGATGTGCATGGCCCTGGCCTAGGCGACTGTTGAACTCCGAGCATCTGCAGTTCAGCTGGGCTCACACATGCCTGCTTGTCAGCAGTGGCTGCTGGACTGTGCCTGCAAAGACTTCCTGGACCTCCGTCAGTGCCATCCTACCTATCTGCCACAGTTAAAGGACTTCCCAGTGGACGTAGGTCAACCTGCAGACTTCCAAAGCATCTTTACCAGGGAAGATTCTCCCATGCAACCTAGCAGCAGCATTTTTGCCCAAATAGCTATTCCCTGCCTGGTAAGATGTCTGTTTAACTTTTATACTAGCACAAGATTAGGAATGTTTGCATGCATAAACGGAGAATATTCAAAACAAAAATCTCAAATGCCTTAGAGCCCATAGGCAGTGCTCTTCACAGTTACCTGACGTGTGAGTCTAGTCCGTTAGGTGCCCCTTCCTCTTGTCTGTATGTTTTTGCTCTTGTTGCTTCCTCTAAATGGAACAACCCATGGCGACTCCCCAAGAGCAACTCTCGTCAGATGGCTTAGCTTACAGTGAGCCCCTGTCAGGCTCCTGCAGCAGGAAGCACTCTCTTACTATATTTTGTAAGATTGTGTGTTGTTTTTGTTTGTTTTTTAATGCACTCATGTATAGTAGTTTTTGCCTTTATTAACACTCATGGACTTTATGGACTCTGAATACATATTTCCCACCAACTGGTCATGGTTTCGCTTCTTTTCCTGGTCTGCATTACATCTTTTGCTGCTAACTAGATGCACATACCACTAGACCACTCCCCACTGCTTCACAACCTTCTACCTCTATGAAAATGACTCCCAATTCTCTCCTGTTTTTCTCTTGTCCTCCCTTGTTCCTGACTGTGGTTTAGGTTCTGCTATGTGTGGCTTCTTTAAGACTAGTACTTAAGTCTACAATGGAAATGATGCTCTTCCTTACCCAACTTTTCTTGTATTTCTTCACACCAATGCCCTTGTGATTAGTGACTATAAATCTCCTCAACCGTCTCACTGCCCACACCTATTACAAAGCTTGCTGATTTTATTTCTAAATTATTGCAATTTCAAACCTTGCTTCTAACCTTCTTCCAATCCAACCCAAACTTTTGACTGCTATTGTATCTTGTCCATATATATCCACTATAGCAAAAATGGCACTTTGTTTACAGTGAAAAACCCCCAGAAGTAAAGACCAAGAGTGGATGAGAGCATGAATGAATTTCCTATCCGATGTACTGTACTATCACTTGTCTTACTCCTTCTTATTCTTGCTCCTGTGCCACCTGTTCATTCGCACTGTTTACTGAGGTACAGTCGGAATATGCTCTCCTTGCACCTGTGAGGGCAAATTGCATATTTCTCAAACAGTCTGGGTTCTTGCTGCAAGCTACATTAGCCAACTTTGGCACTTAAAATTCTTATTAGTGTTTATTAACTATACAAAATAATTCCATTGTTGACATCCTTTTTCCTAATAGCCAACCTCTACTCTCTCATCTTACATATGAGAGAAACACTCAAGAGCTGTCTTTCTGAGTAGAATTTATTTTACTTAATAAAATCATCTCCACTTCTATCCATTTTGTTGCAAATGACATAATTTCATTAATTTTGTTGGCTAAACACCACATGTTCTTAACCCATTCACCCGTTGATTGACGTTAAGGCTGATTCTATAAATTACATATAATGAACAATTTCTCAATAAACTAGGGTGTGCAAGGATATTTATTTTGGCTACCTTTTATTTTTTAGGTATACATTCAGAAGTTGGATAGTAGGATCATATGGTACTTTATTTCTAGTCTTTGAAGAGCTTTCATACTGATTTTCATAGTAGTTAGACTACCTGTAACTTCAAACTATACAGGAAAGCATAGTAAAAATACTTCAAGATAGAGACATAGGCAATGACACTCTACATAGTAGTACAATAGCTCAAGAAATAAGAGAAGGAAATGACAAATGGAATTGTATAAAATTGAAAGTCTTCTGTATAACAAATGGAAAATCAGAGTTAAGAGGCAGTCTACAGAACAAAAGGAAGTCTGTGCTAGTTATTCACCTTACAGGGATAATATCTAGAATATGAAAAACTGAAAACAAGAAAGTCACCAAAAGAACAAGTAAACCAACCAAAATATGGGCAAATGGACTGAATGAGTTTCCTCTTTTTTTTTCTTTTTTTTTTTTCTTTTTCTTTTTTTTTTTTTTAGACAGGGTTTCTCTGTATAGTCCTGGCTGTCCTGGAACTCACTCTGTAGACCAGGCTGGCTTTGAATTCAGAAATCTGCCTGCCTCTGCCTCTGGAGTGCTGGGACTGAAGGCGTGTGCCACCACTGCCTGGCCTGAATGATTTTCAAAAAGACATATATGTGTTGAATAAGCACATACACTTTTAGCTATACAAGAGCTACAAATAAAAAAAAATTACATTAAGATTCTAGTTCACCCTAGTCAGCATAGCTATCATCATCAAGAGAACAAAAGCCAACACACAATAGCCAGGATGCTTGGTGTGTGAGATTATCTTTTTTCTTTTCTTCTTTCTTTCTTTTTTTTTTTGTAGACCAGGCTGGCCTTGAACTCAGAAATCCGACTGCCTCTGCCTCCCAAGTGCTGGGATTAAAGGCCTGTGCCACCACACCCAGCTGAGATTATCTTCTTAATGTATTATTGACTTCTGTTTGCAAGTGTTTTGTTGAGGATTTATGTTCATCAAAGATATTTGTGTATGATTTTTGTTCTCTGGTTTTGGTTTCAAGGTGAAAATGGAAGCATTTCTTTCCTTTACATTTTATAGACTAATCTGAGGAACTCTGACCTTAGTTCTTTTTAAACATCTTATGAATTCCAACAGTGAGTCCTTGGTTCTACACCCTTCCCTTTTTGGGAAACCATTACTCTTTTAATCTCATTGCTCATTATGTATCTGTCTAGGTTGCTTATGAGCCTCTTGGTTCGGTTTTGGTACATCATATGTGGCTAGCAATATATTCACTTCTAAGTTATGTATTTATTGGAACATATATTTTCAAAATAATTGCCTATGATCCTCTGAATCAGAAGATTCAGATGGTGGGGGCTGGAGAGATAGCTCAGCGGTTAAGAGCACTGGGTGTTCTTCCAGAGGCCCTGAATTCAATTCTCTGCAACTACAAGGTGGCTCACAACCATCGTAATGGGATCTGATGGTCTCTTCTGGTGTGCACTCAGATATAAATAAATAAAAATGTAAAAAACAGTTTTAAAAAAGATTCAGATGGTACCGATTGGAAAAGCTCATTTTCTCTCTCTGATTCTATTACGTTGGGTTCCCTTCTTCCCTTTGGGTTAGTTTGGCTATGGGATTCTCAATCTTATTAACTTGTTCAAAGAACGAACTCTTTGTTTCAATGGTTTTTTTATCTTATTCTTTTAGCCTCTATTTCATTAACTTTTTCCTTAATTCTCATTACTTCTTTTCTTCTGTTAGATTTGAGTTTGGTTTGGTATATTGTTTTCTAACACCTTGAGATGAATCATTAGGTAATTTATTGAAACCTCTCTTGTTTTTTTAATGTAGCTACTCGTGGCCATACATTTTCCTCATAGAATTGTTCTTTATGTGTATACAAATTCTAATATGTTGTTCTTCTATTTCATCTGATTCTAAGAATTTTTAAGTTTCCTCCCAATCACTTCATGACATATCAACCACTCTCAAGTGTGTTGTATACTCTCTATGTATTCATATTACATTTACTGTTTATCCTGCTTCTAATTTCTAGTTTTATTTCATTATGATCTAGAAAGTTGAAAGAAATCATTTCAATATTTCGAGTTCATTAAGACTTCCTGTATGGGCTGGAGAGATAGCTCAGTGGTTAAGAGCATCAGCTGTTCTTCCCAAGGTCCTGAGTTCAAATCCCAACAACCACATGGTGGCTCACAAGCATCTGAAACGAGAGCTGACTCTTTCTTTTGGAGTATCTGAAGACAGCTACAGTGTACTTAGATATAATAATAAATTAATCATTTAAAAAAAGACTTTTTTATGCCTTAAAAAAATAACGTGCTTTGGAGAATGTTACATGCTGGGGAAAAAGCTATATTTTACAATTGTTAAACAGATTATTCTCTCTCTCTCTCTCTCTCTCTCTATATATATATATATATATATATATATATATATTGCCTGATAAATATGTTTGTGTGTCTGTGTGTATAAAGTCCATTTGTCCATTTGATTTCTGGTTTAGATTAGTTCAACTGAAATTCTGAAGTTCCTCGGTTGATTTTTGTATCTGTAGTTTGAGAAAGTAGACTGGAATCACCATTTTTATTGAGTACTAGAATCAACCTATGTTCACTAATGCTTGTTTTATGGCATCTGGTACATTGATAATCAGTATATATATATATATATATATATACTTGCACTTATGATCACTATAGCCACTTGATTTTTCCTTACCAATATATGATGACCTTCATTTTTTCTCCCTATTTTGGAATGGCATCTGCTTTTTCAGGTATGTCTATAGCTCCCTGTGCTTGCTTGTAAACTCTAGTTAGAGTATCATTTCCTTCCTTTCACTTTCAATTTCTCTGTATAAATACATAAATGTGTATTTCTTACAGGTAGCAAACAGTTTATTCTTACTTTTACCCAGTTAGACAGCTAATATATTTTAATTATCACATTAAAGTTATTTACATTCCTGTTTATAACATAAAGGTATATACTAATTCCTGACATTTTGTTGTTTGTCCAGTTTTTTCCCTGTTTCTCATTTCTTATATACTCTTTTACTGGAATTTATTTTTTCCTGTGCTCTATGGCTGTGTTCTTCTTTTGTGTAGGAGTCTTTTAGATATTGTTAGCAATCCTGGCTTCATGATCATGAATTCTTGGGTTTAATGTGTATCTTGCAAGCTCTTTATTCTTCAATAGCTTTCCTCAATAGAGTAATCCAGGATTGTGGATATTTTATTTCAGAGCTTGAAACAATTCCAAGACCTTCTTCTACACCACAAATACTTGGATTTGATTGTGTTGCAGAGGTCTTACATTTTTTTGTTCATATTTTTTTCTTTACTACTGGCTGAATGTTCATCAATCAATCTTGGATCTAAGCCCTAAAGTTTGGTGTTCCACTTAATTTGTCTATTGTTATGAATTTAAACTGAGCTATTTAACTTTCTGGGCTTTGTATCTCAAAGATTTCTGGTTCTGTAAATCTTCTAAAATTTTCTGTATTTTATTGAGTTTTTCATTCATATCTTGCTCAATCTTCCTTAATTTATTCAGAGATTTAGCTTTTCTGTATTTTTTATGTGTATGAGGGTTTTGCATGTGTGTATATGACTAGTATTTGGTCAAAGAGACCAAAGAGGGCATTGTATCTCTCAGAACTGGGGCTACAGGCAGTAGTAAACCATCCTGTGGATGCTAGGACCGGAATGAAGGAGCCTCTGGAAGAGGAAAACACGTTCTATAACCCCCTTTTGTTCATTTCTTGTGTATGTGTGTTTGCCTGTACATGTATCATGTACATACATGCCCAAGGAGGCCAGAAGAAGGCCTGGAATCTCCCTGTAGCTGGAGTCACAGGCTACCATATAGGTGCTGGAAACTGACCCCTAGTTACTCTCTGCAAGAGCAGCAAGTGTTTTTAACCACTGAGCTACTCTCCAGCTCACTATCCTTTGTGTTTTGTTGTTGTTTTTCTTTCTGTTTTGTTTTGTTTCTTTTGTTTGTTTCATGTTGTTATTCCGCTCCGCTCTGCTCGCTCTGGCCCCCGCTCCAGCCGTATTTATTTTATATATGTGGGTACACTGTCACTGTCTTCAGACACAGCAGAAGACAGTATCAGATGCCCATTACAGATGGTTGTGAGCCACCATGTGGTTGTCAGAAACTGAACTCAGGAAAAAGCAGTCGATGCTCTTAACTGCTGAGCCATCTCTCCAGCCGCTTTCCTGTATTCTTTAGGAATAAAACAACCATTTAAAAATCATTTATTTGAAGCAGCTGAAAGAGTCAGATGCAGTTATTTGCACCCAACCAATGGACAGAAGCACATGACCCCTGTCGTTGAATTAGGGAAGGCTGAAAGAAGCTGAGGAGAAGGGCCATTCTGTAGGAGGACCAGCAGTCTTCATTAGTCTGGACCCCTGAGATCTTTTAGACACTGGACCACCAAACAGTCAGCATACACCAGCTATACATACAGTAGAGGACTTCCAGGTCTGTGTTCATTCAGAGATGATGCACCTAACCCTCAAGAGACTGGAGGCTCCAGGGAGTTTAGAAGTCAAGTGGGGTAGGGGGTGGAGGCACATGGAGATGGGGTGGGGTGGGAAGGAGGTATGGGATGTGGAGCAGTTGGAGGGTGGATGGGGAGAGGTGGGAAATGGAGTGTTGAGTGTAAAAAAAATGAATTACAAATAAAATTAAATTAAAAAATAAAAATTATTTGTTTGAATTCATCAAATATCTCAGTATCTTTGGGATATATATATATATATATATATATATATATATATATATATTGTTTTTTTCGAGACAGGGTTTCTTTGTATAGCCCTGGCTGTCCTGGAACTCACTCTGTAGACCAGGCTGGCCTCAAACTCAGAAATCTGCCTGCTTCTGCCTCCCGAGTGCTGGGATTAAAGGATTGCACCAGCACTGCCTGGCATCTTTGGAGTTTTTAACTAAGGAATTATGAACGTTTAGTGGAGTCATTGTAGTGGTTTGTGTGAAATGGTCCTCATAGTCTCTTATATTTGAATGCTTAGTCATCAATGAATGGCAATACTAAAGGATTAGGAGGTGTGGCCTTGTTGGAATCGGTGTGGTCTTGTAGTCTTGTATTGGGTATGAGCTTTGAGGTTTCCAAAGCCCGAGTCAGGCCCATGTTTCTCTGGCTGCCTGTAGATCCAAATGAAGAACTCTCAGCTATTTCTCCAGCACCATATCTGCTTGTATGCTACTATGCATCATGACACCATGATGACAATGGACTGACCTCTAAATATGCACACAACCCCCAATTAAATGCATTCCTTTATATGAGTTGCTTTGGTCATGGTGTCTTTCACAGTAAAAGAACACTAGCTGAAATAGTCATGTTGCCTGCTTATCGTATGTTTCTACCAGTGTTTTCATATTAGCTTATCTGTTTCATTACATCTCCACTACTTTGACCTGTAAACATTTTAGGGAATACCATTTTCTTGACAATATAGGGATATTGGTTTTGAAAGTTTTGAGTCTATTTCCAACTGCATTTTATAGTATACTTTTTCTATTATTTCTTTGACGTGATTAGTATGTCTAGATGTTGTGTGAAATGTATTAGAGCCGAGGGCCCTGCATTGCTTTAGGTTTCAGCAATGTGTGGTCCTTATAACAGATTGGCTAGATATGTTGATGACAACAAAGTATAGGGCTGTGCTTTCTGTAGTTTCTCCTCTAGACAGGTCAAAAGTGTGCAAGGGGTGTGTAAGTTTTGCTGCAGTTCATTGTCAGAACAGTGTTCACAGTCTTTGCTGTTCCACTCTGTAGGGATGGATGTCTAGGTGGGGGTCTTCAGGATCTCCTCATAGCACTTACTTGTTACCTGGTGTTGGCTTCAGGGTTTCTCTCTCTCTCTCTCTCTCTCTCTCTCTCTCTCTCTCTCTCTCTCTGTGTGTGTGTGTGTGTGAAAGGATTTGCTTAAGTTTTTGAGTGGGATTGGACTGTGTGTCCAGTACCATATCCTGACTCTTACCTGGCCTAGGAATGCAGCCCAGAAGCAGAGCAGCTAAAGAGCTATAGAGCTATAGAGCGTACTTGAAATGTCATCCTTGATCACTAGTTCTGTGAGCAATGGAGAAACACTAACAATAATACAGAGCAGTGAGCCATGGATAGAAATAAAAACCAAATTTTCACTAAGACATACAATTCTACTGACAAAAACATAAGAATGGTGGGTGCAGAGATAGTACAAGTTGAAAAAAGTTTAAAACACGATTAAAAAAAGAGGGGGAAACCAATAAAGAAGAAAAATAAGAAATGAAAAATAAACATAAAAAGGGACAAAGAAGGAGGAAGGTAGAAAAGGAGCAAGGTAATGGTTCTCACAGAAGGAGAAGACCAAATGGACAGCGGAGAGTGTATCTAGATGTGATGGCAAGCAGGGCGTGGCTCATGCCATCCTATTGGCCACCGTGGTTGATTCCATTGAGATGCCTGACTAGGGTATCCACTTCCTTCCTAGCTGCTCCACGCAATCCCTTCCCAAGTTGTTCACTTGGTGGAAGAGAATGGCCCTTCATGGGGAAGGGAAGACTGTTCTTCAGTCATGTGTTCAGAGTATCCATGATTCCCTACTAGAACCTCCAAATAATGTGTTAATAATATATGGACCACAAGGGCCAGTGAGATGGCTCTGCAGGTAAAGGCAACAGCCACCAAGCTTTAGGACCTGAGTTTGATTTCTGGGACTCAAATGATAGAAGGAAAGAACTGATTCCTGGATGCTGTTCTCTGACCTCCACATAAGCACTAAGGCATGCATGCACTCACACAAATAAATAAAATGTAATACATTAAAAAAAGAATTCACATACATAAGAAGAATTTTTAAAGTGCATATGCTCAAATAGCCAGCCAATCAGCAAGCTTAAAAAATAAGGAGGAAGGGGAGGAAGAGAAAGATGAGGAGAAAGAAGAGGAGGAGGAAGAAGGGAAGGAGGAGGAAAGAAGAGAAGGAAGGGAAAGGGAGAGAGAAGAATTTGTCTTAATTAAAAACAAAATTGATTTTCTTCACGAGGGAGACTGTGCAGACAACAGTGCACGTTCCCTGCCTCTGTCCATAGGCGGTCTCTGTGTGTGCCCCACAGGAACAGCAAAGACTGGAAGATACTCACGTACCTCTGTCTGGCTTTGTTTTGAGACGTGTTCTCAACTATGTAGCTATCCTTGCTCTGGAACTATGTAGATCAGGCATGTCTGGAACTCACAAAGTTTTGCCTTCCTCTGAGCCCCAAGTGAGATTAAAGGCCTGTGCCACCCTGGCACTTCTCTTCTGTTGTTTGTTATGAACCAGCTGGTCAATGGGAGTGACTTAGGTTCAAGTCTGGTTGTGATTGTTTTCAGTTTCTCTGTTCACTAGTACAAAGTATCATGAATTCAAAAATGCCTCCTCTGACAGTTTTCTAGGCAGCTTAGTTCCACTTTCTCCAGAGCAAGACTGCCACTGAGCTCTGATACACATTTGGGTTTTACATGCCCCTTGGTGCTCATGTGAAGGTTGGGGCAACAAGCTCTACTGGATGGAAAAGTAGTCTTATGATTTTAATCATACGCAGAATCATCTGGCTTCTGAGGCTCAGTTCTTGCACACCATTAGAAGGGCTTAACTGTCTTCAGCTGCAAAACCCACCAGGAAAAGAGAGGGCGCTTTCCCCTGTCTCTCATCCAATTATACTTCCTATACCTGTCAGTGAGTGTGCTTCAGTGATGCTCTTCTGGGCCACGGGATATGGTGGCGGGACAGCATGGTAACACTGTGACTTCTCATGAATGAAATACAGGGACTTGGGGTTTCAAAGCAGCAAACATAGGTATGACCCAAAGATGGCTCCACATTGCAACCTCACATACTTTTCTGTGTGTATATGTGGGCTTGTATATTTATGAATATGTTCAGGAATATGTCTATGGATTGATTCATGTGCATTACATATGTGTAATACAGATGACAAGTATCAGATTGCATTTCTTGGGTACCATTGTTGTGTGTAATTTAAACACACACACACACACACACACACACACACACACACACACACACACACACACACACATTAAGTCCTTCTTGAAAGCTCTGTCCGAGCTCTCTCAACCTCTCCTGGCTAGTTCGACCAAGTTGCCAATGGCCAATCAGGCATCACTCAGCTCCATGCTATTCAGCCATCTGCCGGCTCGACAGCTTCCATGGCTAGTTAATGCTTTTCTGAGATGCCACCTATGCTCCAATAACAGCCACCACCACCATGTTGTCAGCTGGCTCCCCCTCTTACACCTCCCCCCCCCCCGCTTCCTGTTCAGCTGGCTGGCTTTGTTAAGCCGCTCAATAACCTCTCTCTTGAACTCTGGAGCTACACGTGACTGCGCCCTCTCTCTCTTGCCCACCTAAATCGTTGCAAATGGAAAATACCAGACAATCTTAACATTTAAAGTCAACTAGATGACACAACCGCTGACTGCAGAATTTATTGTCCTAAGCTTATCAGCTATCCTGTGTTGGAATTCTTCTGGTGGGGGAGGCCACCACCGGGTCTAACCGCCCCCCACCTCCCAGGTCTACATGGTGTCTATTCCCTCTCTCTCCACCATGTGGCCAGAAAAAAACCCTTTCTCTCTATCGTGTCCTTCCCTTCCTTTCTGGGACCCAGAAAACCCACCTCCATATCTTCGTCCAGTGATTGGCTTCTGCTGTCTTTATTTAGCCAATCAAACAATTAGGGAAACTCCCCCTATATGCTATCATCCTTTTAAATTTAATTTTATTATGGGTGTTTTATATGCATTTCTGTGTATGAACATATGAGTGCCTGGTGATGTTGGATCGCCTGGAATTAGAGTTACAGATAGCTGTGAGCTTCTCTAACAGTCTAACAGAACTAAACTCAGATTTCCTGGAAGAGCAGCTAGTGAGTGTATTGAGTCTATATATTTTCCTTGTTATAGAGCTCCCCAGTGAACTAGGCTGCCAGGTTATCAAGCCCCGAGAGGGACATGCTGTATCAGCTTCCCCAGAACTGGGATTATAAGCGTATGTCAAATGCCTGAATTTTTCTTATACTCAGTGTGGCTTCAAAAGATCTAACTCAGGTCCCAATGCGTGCACAGTATGCCCTTTAACACTGAGCCATCTCCCCAGCTCCCAGCATCACACTTTTGTGTTGAAAATATTTCCAGGTTTTTTCAGTTGTGAGCAAGCTAGAACATGCTACTTTGCTGCTAACCCACCTTGCCTCCCCCAAAATCTGACAATTAACAAAAGAATAACAGAACTGATTCAGGACATTGTGGAGACTTGGAGTCATCAAAGCCTATGGCATTTGGAACACCAGCAAAAGACCAACCGCACCATAACCACTGCGTCTGATGGGTTTAGAAGCGAACACGGTATCTCACCATCCTTCCTTTGTAGTCACTTGTTTAGGGTTCAAAAATGGGAATATTTGCCTAAACCTAGGTTAGCCTACAGTCAGAGTGACAGGCTCAAGGACATGGACTGTTTGACTCTTCACTTTCACAGTGCATGATAAGAATCTGACTCTCCAGAAATCCTCAATGGGATATCATGTACAAGAAGACTTGTATAATAGGCAGCCATGTCTCAGGGCCTCTGACACTCTAAGTTCCATGGAGCTGAACTTGTCTTTGACTCATTCTTGTTTTCATGGCAGTTCCTAGACAGCACTTTGTATTTCTCATAATTGAGAGAGAGCTCTTATTAAATTATGTCACCATATCTACCTTGTTTGAAAGTTTCTAGTTTAAACTATTCCACCCTACCTCAAATTGTTCAGAGCTTTTAAAAGCCTGGTATATTCTTTTTGTGTTTCATAATTAGTTATCAAAGAAGAGAATAGATAACATCTGAAGCCAAGAAGCCACAATATCTTATGCTTACATATCAGTCAGCTTTTTTGCTATCATAGCATACCTGAAGGAAATCAACATTTAAAGAGGAAAGGGTTAGACTCAAAATGTTGAGAGTTATAGTAGTACATGATTGCTTGGCCCTATTGGTTTGGGCCTATTGTGAACCATCACATCCTAGCAGGAGTGAATGGCAGAGAAACAGAATCTGTTGACTTCATGGTCAAGAAACAAAGAAGGAGAAAGGGACCAAGGTCCTGTATACCTCTTCAAGGACACATCTCAATGTTTAGGTCCAGCCTATGAAAAGTTTCACCCCCACCCCTACCCCTCCTTAGCACAATGTTGAGAACTAAGACTTAACACATGGCCCACTGAGGGGTAGTCACTAGCCAAGCTACAGAATTCCATTCTTGGCACGTGGAGGTTCATGTCCATCTATAATGCAAAGTATATCCACTCCATCAGCGCTTCCTGCCTATTCTTGGCCTCCTCTTCTACCAAGATATGGACCTGGGTGTACTAGCTGTACTCCTGCTACCGTGGAGCCATCTGCCACAATGCTTTTCTCTCAGTAATGAATTGTATCCACAAACTGTAAACTGAAAATAAACCCTTATTCCATTTGATTGCTCTTGTCTGGTGTTTGATCATAGCAACAGGAGCATTAATGAACACAGCCGTTTCTGACAAAATTAAGTGTACTCTTAGCATATAATTCACCAATGCTGCTCATGGTGTTTCCTGAAACAAGATGAGAACTTAAAGTCAGGTGTGGGAGCACATCCCTATTTTCCTCCTGGAAATCCTAGGAGTCTGAAGCATGAGGAAAGATATCTGAAATCATTGGGGCTATATAAAGTTTTCCTAAAAAAAAAAAAAAAAATCAAAACAGGGCTAGAGGAGAAATAACTTAGTGGTTAAGATTATTTGCTGCTCTTGCAGAGGTTCAGAGTTTGATTCCCAGCAACCACATGGTGTCTCACAGTCATCTGTTGACTCCACTTCTAGGGGATTCAATGACCTCCTCTGGCTTGTGTCAGCACCAGGCATACACATAGTATGTGTGTATACATGCAGGCAAATATTCACATACACAAAAGTAAACTCTGTCTCAAACCAAAACCCAAACTGAAATGTGTAACCACAGAGTTAGCCAGGCCATCAAGAGCTGTGGTTATCATACTGTGTCCGTTCTGGTTCACTGTAACAAATGCACTGTAGTGAGGCAACAGGATGATGCCCAGAAAGCTGTGATAGTGCTCACATTGTGTTGTGTGCTCACTGTGCAGGCTCACACTGTGCTGTGTGTGCTGGTGGGCTCACACTGGGCTGTGGGCTCTGGCGGGCTCACACTGGGCTGTGGGCTCTGGCGGGCTCACACGGGGCTGTGGGCTCTGGCGGGCTCATACGGGGCTGTGGGCTCTGGAGGGCTCACACGGGGCTGTGGGCTCTGGCGGGCTCACACGGGGCTGTGGGCTCTGGAGGGCTCACACGGGGCTGTGGGCTCTGGTGGGCTCACACTGGGCTGTGGGCTCTGGTGGGCTCACACTGGACTGTGGGCTCTGGAGGGCTCACACTGGGCTGTGGGCTCTGGTGGGCTCACACTGGGCTGTGGGCTCTGGCGGGCTCACACGGGGCTGTGGGCTCTGGTGGGCTCACACGGGGCTGTGGGCTCTGGAGGGCTCACATGGGGCTGTGGGCTCTGGAGGGCTCACACTGGGCTGTGGGCTCTGGTGGGCTCACACGGGGCTGTGGGCTCTGGCGGGCTCACATTGGGTTGTGTGCTCTGGTGAGGAAAGGGGAGCAGGGCTGTGAGAATGCTCTGTACTGCCCTTTTTGCTTATTTCTGAGATAGGGTTTTGCTGTTTATCTCGGGCTGGCTTGTAATGCCCATTCCCCTTCCCTTAACCTCCACAGTGCTAGGACTACGGGCATGAGGCACTGCCAAGGCTTTCCCCAATTAAATTGCACACATAAAATTATTAGGGTAAAATGCCGGTTAGTTTTAGAAAGATAAATTTTATTAAATAATAAAAGTTAATGTGAACCTCTAAGATATTTTTGTTTCTGTGATATAAGAAACTGGTGTTTTAAAAATACTTTAAAACAATTATAGTAAGTCTGATACAGGTTAAACAGGTGACATTTCATCAAAGTGGTGGAAATTCGTATTGTTTTACACATTTGCAAATCTCTAATATTTGACAATAGAAGACAGTTTGATTCTTACAGTGTGTCTACAGTGGAATAATTAATTCCTCTGCTCTATCAGTAATCCATAAAGATTAAGCTTATAGTGGCAGAGCTCATTTTTCAAAAGTCTAATTTAAAGTTGAGTGTGGCAGACAACACATATTGTCATGTGATTACCTTAAAGCGACAGGCTCATTGAGTTTATTCTGAACAACATCTATCAAATACTGAAGACCTAATAACTATTGTCTCAATGCTAGTCATTCTTTCCAGGAAGGTGGCATTTCATGCAGAGCACAGTTTCATCAGTTCTCAGTGCAAATAATGACATAGAGTTTCCTCGATTCAACCATCAAGCCCATCTTAATCACTAATATTACCAGCTGGATGTCTCTGGAGAGGTCTTGGAGCTGCTGCTATAGGCTGCAGGGTCAGAGCTAAGTTGCAGGGACAGAGTGATGTGAAGGTCAAGACCATGTCCAGATGAGCAAACGAGTGGAGGGTAGGTCTAGATTAGCCAACAGGAGAATGAGCAAACTAGCCATTCTAGTAGGTTGCACCAGCAATAGAGAGCAAAACTAAAGTTAGGACAGCAAAATGTTTACCTCAGGGCAAGAGAGAGAGAGAGAGAGACAGAGACAGAGACAGAGACAGAGACAGAGACAGAGGCAGACAGACAGACAGACAGACAGACAAAGAGAGAGATAGAGACAGAGAGACAGGTAGAGAGACAGACAGAGACAGACATAGGGAAAGTTCCCACAATGTCCTTCGAAAGCATGTCTCAGTGACCTAAATATCTCTGCATAAGCTCCATTTCCCCAAGAGAACTGCTGACTGACCATCCAAGACACACGCACACTGAATGATGAGCTGACAGGTTAGGGTGGGTGGAGATTACTATCACAGTGTCAACAGGTTCAGGTGAGAAAGTTACACAGGGCCATTGGTCTTGTGTATCTCATAAGTTTCCAGATGGGATTTTTTTTTAATTTATTGGTTTTGTTTTACTTGTATAAATGTTTTGCTTGCATTTGTGTCTGGGTACTACATGCATGCCTGGTAACCACACAGGTCATCAGAGTCCCTCTGAAAATGAAGCTTTGGATGGTTGTGAGCTGTCATGTGGGTGCTAGAATCTAACCTGGATCTGCAAGAATCACAAGCCATTTGTCAACCCCTCAATTGGATTTTAGTATGTCCATATACTCTTACAGTTTTAATTAATTCTGATAAATTTATAGTATGTTTAACATTCTACTCTCAGGCATAGGTCACTTATCAAGCTGTGCCATATTGTTAGCGCTGGGCAGACAGGGTCATTCATGTCTATTCAAGAATAGAGTTATCCTCGGTGCTAAAAATAGAGTTAAAAGGGGTTTATAAGATGGAGTCGTTCAAGGGAAGGCACAGTTTGAAAGAACCACTGTGTAACTTAGAAGTGTGTAACTTAGAAAATGGCACAGTCTGATCTCAACAATAGTGGTCTTGGTCTTCATAAGTTGATTGTCTAAAGTATTTTGCTATAGCAACATACTGCTGAGCAACACAAAATTGGTACTAAGAAGTAGGGATGTTGATTTTAGCAGTACCACGGGCCATGTGGAGAAACCGGTGCAGTTCATTTAGATATCTTGTTGGTCTTGAGAAACCTTAAAATACTTCAGAGGAACCTGAGAGACGATTCTGGTAGAACATCAAATATCAAATAATGTTAAAAGCGTGGGCAGAAAAGGTGATGTTGTGTTAAAGATTTAGGAATGAAAATGAACTGAATTCGGGCTAATCTCATTTTTATTTATATTTTGTTTTATCAGACAAAATATTTGGCTGTGTGTTACCACTGATGGCTGGACACTTTGTGAGAGGCTGAAATTGGAGATGATGGACTATTTGGCAAAATTCAAGGGATCAAAGTAGACGAGCAGAGACATATGTATTATTGATTGCTTTCGCTAAACCTCCAGTGAGAGTCAGAAGTAAAAGGGAACACTGCAGGAGGATGCAAACATTTGTTTGCTTGCTTGTTTGTTTTTGTTTTTTTTGAGACAGGGTTTCTCTGTGTAGCCCTGGCTGCCCTGGAATTCACTCTGTAGATCAGGGTGGCCTTGAACTCAGAAATCCGCCTGCCTCTGCCTCCCAAGTGCTGGGATTAAAGGTGTGCGCATGTAAAGGTGTGGACAAGAAGGGTGCACATGTTGGTGCTGGTTGGAATAAAGGAAAGGAAACCTTGAGGGCAGCTACAATACCAGCCAGAGCACTGTCTCCACCGTCACCTTACGCATGTTTGTGTCAAAGACTTTGCAACTCAAAACCATTCCAGAACTCCAGGATGTGATGCCCAGCTCTCCCAAGGACTACTTAGGAAGTCCTTTCTCTGGGTTTTCTTTTGTCAAGAAGACAAGATACTCTGAGACTGTTGCGGTCATGGATCCATGAGGCTCCGTTAAAGCTCACAGTGGCAAGAGACCTTGTCAATGCCAAATGTGATTTTAATTTTGCAGGCATGCAAAGCTGGCAAGAGTCATAGAGTTAAAATAAATGCTGGTTGATCTGTGTGTGGCAGGATGGTGTGCAGTGAAGCTGTGGCAGTGCAGCAGTGGAGCAGGTAGAGCACGACAGTGGAGCAGGTAGAGCACGACAGTGGAGCAGGTAGAGCACTACAGTGGAGCAGGTAGAGCACTACAGTGGAGCAGGTAGAGCACTACAGTGGAGCAAGTAGAGCACGACAGTGGTGGAGGTAGAGCACTACAGTGGAGCAGGTAGAGCACGACAGTGGAGCAGGTAGAGCACGACAGTGGAGCAGGTAGAGCACTACAGTGGAGCAGGTAGAGCACTACAGTGGAGCAGGTAGAGCACTACAGTGGAGCAGGTAGAGCACTACAGTGGTGGAGGTAGAGCACTACAGTGGAGCAGGTAGAGCACTACAGTGGAGCAGGTAGAGCACTACAGTGGAGCAGGTAGAGGTGCTGGCAGTGCACCACGTGCTGAAGGAAACTGTAGAGAGCATGTGTCAGAGGGCCTTAGGAGCTGTGACCAGCAGGAGTTGGAAGACAGCGTGTCCTGGGTGCTGTGCATGAAGGGCTGTTTGCTTTTCCTGTCTTCCATTTGATCTCTTATCTTCCTACTTCTCCCTTTTGGAGTGGAGCGCTGACTTTGTACCTTTTTCCCCCATACAATATATTCTGATCACGATTTCCCTTCTTTAACCTCCTTCCAGATCTTCCCACCTTTCCACCCATCCAATGCCATGCTCTCTTTCTCTTTAGAAACCAACGAGGTAAAACTAAGAAACAAAACAGAATAACTGTGAAATACAACAAAACTTTAAACATGCAAAAAAGCATAACACACACCCCATAAAAACACAAAACTTGAAACTGTAGTATATAAGCCAAAGACCAGTAAGGGTAAAAAAAAAAAAGTAGCCAAAGTATTATGGGACAAAAAATCCTCCAAAAATACCATTTGCTTAGTTTTGTGCTGGCCATATCTACCGCCCTTACATGTGGGTATAATTTATATATCCAGTGACACTCCCTTTGAGAAAACTTTATTATTTATTTATTTATTTATTTATTTATTTATTTACTGTGAGCAGTTGTCAATTAGAGGTAGCTTCTACAGCATGTCTACTTCCCCTCTCAGTGCTGGAACCACTACCTGGCTTGGACCTGTGCAGGACCTGTGCATGTTGCCACGGTCTCTGTGAATACAGAATAGTTTTGAATTATAGTGAAACCAGCTTACCGACTTTTCTTGTATATATCATGAATCATGTTATTGGCATTGTATCTAAAAAGTCACTACTGAAGGTCACTGATGTTTTCCAACTTGTGGCTTCTAGGAGCTTTATAGTTATGCATTTATACCAGATCTATGTTCATCTTTGTGAATTATATAAAATTCAGGTTAGATTCATATTTTTGCATGATGAACAGTGCTAGAATTGTTTGTTGAAAAAGCTATCTTTTCTCCACAGCTTTTTTTTTTTTTTGGTCTATTTTATATGGGTCTATTTCAAGGCTCTCTATTCTGTTCCATAGTCCATCTCATCTTTGACCAACTCCACTGTCTTAACTAGTATAGCTTTGCATTACGTCATGAGTTGTTAGCATCAGTTCTCCAACTCTGTTCTTTAACACAGTCTTGTCTTCTCATATCAGGCAGGAATTAGCTGTTGGCACGTCCACAACCTTTATGAGCTTTCCCACCTAAAGCTGCTGAGCACGTTAGAAGGATTGGCATTGTGGCAATACTGAATCTTCCTATTCATGTATGGAGATCATCCATCCATTTGTTTGGCTCCTCTTGGATGTCTTGTTAAGGTTTTGTAATTTTCCCCATATAAATTTTGTACATATTGTGTCACATTTATACAAAGCTGTTTCATTATTTGTTCAAATTCGAATTGTTTGTTACTAGTAATTGAATATTTTTATATTTAACTTTTCATTCTTTCCCCCTTCTCTCTCTCTCTCTCTCTCTCTCTCTCTCTATATATATATATATATATATATATATATATAATTACATGTATGTGGGTATATGAGCAAATGAATGCAGCTGCTCCTAGAGGAAAGATGTAACCTATTTCCCAGGGGCTGGAGTTACAGGCAGTTCTGAGCTCCCAAATGGCTCCTGGGAAATTGCATTCAGGTCCTCTGCAAGAGCAGTACGTGCTTTAAATCACTGAGGCATCTCTCCAAACCCCCTTTCAATAATTTTTAAATATGAAAGAAGTACTGGGATTTCAATATTTAAGAACTACTAGCATTTCTGATGAGCACAGACATTTGAATCAGGCAGAACTAGCTTTTGATGCTAGATATAACAGCTGTTTTTTACATCATCGTTCAACATCGCCTGGTCCTAGTCTGCCTATAGAAAAATGGGTTGAAGTAATAACTACCTCATTGAGACAACGGTGATACTATCTGGGGCAGCCAATACATCATCTAGCACATAGAGGAAACACATTAGTAAAAACTATTATTCTTCACATTGTTTGACATAATTAGCAAAACAAAACTACTGTTTTTAATATTATTTGGCCTAGAAACTCTATAGTGCAGAACAGACTCTAGAAAACCTTCAAAATTGTCCCTGTGGTAAGAGACATTTAAAATAAAGTGTTTGTATTTGTTTTCCAAGTGGTAGTAGAAGACAGAAAACAAGAGATAAGATAAATATATTAATTAAGATCTGATAATATGTGATTGGGTTACCTCACTCAGGGTGATGCCCTCCAGGTCCATCCATTTGCCTAGGAATTTCATAAATTCATTCTTTTTAATAGCTGAGTAGTACTCCATTGTGTAAATGCACCACATTTTCTTTATCCACTCCTCTGTTGAGGGGCATCTGGGGTACTCACTGATAAGTGGATATTAGCCCAGAAACTTAGAATACCCAAGATATAGGATACAATTTGTGAAGCACATGAGACTCAGGAGGAATGAAGACCAGGGTGTGGACGCTTTGCCCCTTCTTAGAATTGGGAGCGGAACGCCCATGGAGGGAGTTGCAGAGACGAAGTTTGGAGCTGAGAAGAAGTAGTGGACCGTCTAGAGACTGCCATATCCGGGGATCCATCCCATAATCAGCCTCCAAACGCTGACACCATTGCATACACTAGGGTTATTTTGCTGAAAGGACCCTGATATAGCTGTCTCTTGTGAGACTATGCTGGGGCCTGGCAAACACAGAAGTGGATGCTCACAGTCAGCTATTGGATGGATCACAGGGACCCCAGTGGAGGAGCTAGAGAAAGTACCCAAGGAGCTGAGGGGATCTGCAACCCTATGGGTGGAACAACAATATCAACTAACCAGTGTGCCCCCGGAGTTCATGTCTCTAGCTGCATATGTATCTGAGGATGGCCAGGTCGGCCTTCAGTGGAAAGAGAGGCCCATTGGTCGTGCAGACTTTATATGCCTCAGTGCAGGGGAACGCCTGGGCCAGGAAGTGGGAGTGGGGGAGTGGGGGAGTTGGGGGGGAGGGGGGAAGGGACTTTTGGGATAGCACTGGAGATGTGAAGGAAGAAAGTACCTAATTAAAAAATAAATTAATTAATTAATTTTTAAAAAAAGATCCGATAATATAATGGATACTACAATCACTAAGACTGATTCATGAAAATCAACACATGGAAAAGACTGAGGAAAAATCATTAAATATTGTACTAAGATAAGAATCGTAAATGAATGCTGTGTATTAACAAAGTTTATTTCAAGGATCAGAGAATTGTAGATTTATTAGTTTTTCCCCTTGAAATTGCTTATTTAACAATTATTAAATTATGACAAATTACTTCTTGTTTAGTATTTTCTAAGCTACCCTGGTTTATCTAGCAAGTCAAGGGCTGAATCTAGCTTTCCTGAAGTATTCTGTGTACTAAAAGCTTTCTCAGATTGTCATAATTTATGCCCAATGGAAATTTATTAAGATTACCACTATTATCCCTTTAATTCCACCACATATAACAATTATGCACTCTCTATAAATCTGATAGTACTCTGAGTCCCTGGAAATATTTTTGCCATGGTCTTGACTTTCAGTAAACATAAGAGAAAACTAAAGAAATGAACTGAGAGCAACATGGACTCTTCTGCTCAGCCTTCCTTGTTCTTTTTATAAGAAAGTCTTATTTTAAAATTATGCCTGTCTGTGTATAGATATGTAGAAGTGAGTGTGAGTACATGGAGCAATCAGGAAAAGATGGCAAATGCAGTGGAGCTGGAGTTAGAGGCAGCTGTGTGTATCAGGAGGGTCTGAGTGCTGAGCCCTGCAGGAGTAGCACTCTTAACCTTGAGTCATTTTCAGCCCCTCCTGTTTCTTTTTTCTTTTTTTTTTTCTTATTCACTTTACATCCTACTCATTGCCCCACTCCCAACCACTCCTTCCCACAACCACAGTTCTTCTTTCCTCCCCTCTCCTCGTCTCCTCTTCTCCTCTGAGCTGGTGTCACCCCCCCCACACACACACACCTTAGCACAACTCAGCTAGGCTAGGCACTTCCTCTCCCACTGAGGCCAGACAAGGCTAGAGGAACATATCCCACTTATAGGCAACAGCTTTTGGGATAACCCCTGCTCCAGTTGTTTAGGTCACACTTGAAGATCAAACTGAACATCTGCTACAATTGAGCAAGGAAGCCTAGATACAGCTCACGTATGCTCTTTACTTGGTGGTTCAGACTCTGAGAGCGCCAAGGTCCAGGTTAATTGACTCTGTTGGTCTTCCTGTGGAGTGTCTTTTATTCTCTTCAGGGTTCATGATCCTTCCCCCTGCCAAAAACCTTCCTTTGGACATTTCTAAACATTTCAGGTAGAATTTTTCTACCTGACAAAGGTAGAAAAAGGCTGTGAATTCATAGAAAAAAAACCCTAAAAGATAACCATCAAAAGAGCAATTCTGAGCTGGGCAGTGGTGGCGCACACCTTTAATCCCAACACTGCTGAGGCCAAGGCAGGTGGATCTCTGAGTTCCAGGCCAGCCTGGTCTACAGAGCAAGTTCCAGGACACCTAGAACTACACAGAGAAACCCTGTCTTGAAAAATCAATTAAAAAAAAAAAAGGAAGGAAGGAAGTAGAAAAGAAAGAGCGATTCTGTTCTTTCTTGGCACGAAGAATTCATGTAACTAAGGGAAATAAATGTAATATCTACAGACCTTTGTTTTCTGTGTATAAAGTGAGACTGGATAGGTCCCTAAAGACATGCCTAGCCACCCTTAGCAGAAAGTAGCTCTGAGCTCTGAGATAATTCTTGCTGCTTTCCTCCCTTGTTTTATTGCTCTGTCAGGAAGCTTTCTGTTCCCTTCCTCTACTCAGATCATCCTCAGCCACCTTGGCTCTGCTGTCTGAAATTCTCTTCCTAGCTTATATCATGCCTCCACCCCAAAAGGGTTCTCAGGCAACAGTTTCCACAAAGCAGAACTAAGTTGTTATTGCTATTATTACCCATTTGCTGAAGCCATGTCTCGGTTGTAGGCATTTTGTTAAGTGTGTTGTAAACATCTCATTAATTTCTCACAACCATTTAATGATGTAGGTATTTAATTCACATTTTATAGTTGAGAAAACAAGCCTCAGAGGTGCAGCAAATTGCTCAAGACCACACAGGATGGTTTCCTCCAGCATTCTTCAAATTGGACAGAAAAGAACGAGAATAGTAGCCATCTTTTGAAGGTAGGTGGCTACCAGTACATATGACTGCCGTATTTAATGTTTCAGCCTATATATCCTTAAGGCCTGCGCTACAAACAAAGCTTGTTTCTCCCTCCCTCAAGGAAAGGTTTGTACTATTGTTGGTAATACTTATTAGGATAAGAATGGGAGATCAGAGCATCTGTCGTTAGTGGAGCACCCTTAATACTAAGCTCTAGCAAATCAGAGAGGCTGTCTTTAAAGTGGAACCTTTGAGAGTAAATAACAAATTCATGAGAAATCTTTTTATTCTTAGGAATTCATTACAGCTGTTAACCTTCTAGATATATGTATGTGTATGTGTTAGTAGACTTTAGATATTTTAATTGCTGTAGGAAAGACTTAGCACTTCATAATTTCTTCAATTTTTAGAAATGATCTCTCTCTCTCTCTCTCTCTCTCTCTCTCTCTCTCTCTCTCTCTCTCTCTTTCTCTCTCTCTCTCAGTGCATGTGTAAGCCAGAAGAGACACATGTCAAAATTCCATGGAGCTGGAGTTACAAGTGATTGTAAGCTGCTAGATGTACGTGCTGGAACTGAACACGGGTCAAGCACTCTTAACCACTGAGATCTCTCTCTGGTTCCATTTTTTTAATAGGTTTTTTTTATTCACTTTATATCCTGATCACAGCCTCCCTCCCTCTTCTCTTCCAGTCCCACCCTTAGAAATCCCTCTCCCTATTACCACCTCCCCTTCTCTGAGAAGAAGGGAAAGCCCCCTTGGGTACCACCCCACCCTGTGGCATCTAGTCCCAGTAGGTCTAGGCACATTCTCTCCTACTGATGCCCAACCAGGCAGTCCAAGTGGGGGTGGGGGTGGTGATGGTGGTGGTGGAAGGGGATCCAGTGGTAGAGAACGAAGACCAAGATAGCTTTTGCTCCTCTTGTAAGGGGATTCACATGGAGACCAAGCTGCATATTTGCTAAATATGTGTAGGGGGGCCTAGGTTCAGCCCCTACTTGCTCCCTGGTTAGTGGTTCAATGTTTTGAGCCCCCACAGGCCCAGGTTAGTTGACTCTGACTCTGTAGGTCTTCTTGTGGTGTTCTTGACTCCTCCAGCTTGCTCAGTACTATTCCCTATTCTTCCACAAGATTCTCTGAGCTGAGCTCAGCCTGATGTTTGGCTGAGTCCCTGCACCTGCCTCTATCCATGGATGGATGAAGCCTCTCAGGAGACAGTTAGGCTAGGCTCCTGTCTGCAAGCATAGCAAAGTATCATCAATAGGTTCTATTATTGTTTCATCTATCTGTCTGTGTGCCTATCTATCTATCTATCTATCTATCTATCTATCTATCTATCTATCTATCTATCTATCTATCATCTATCTATCTGAGGCAGGATCTCATGGAGCCTATGATATACCACCTAGCCTCTTTCCTGTGGTGGTGTGGATGGAACCTGGAAAATTCTCACTCATCTGAAGTTAGGATACTTTATGCTACAAGATAATTTTAGCAGGAGAATCTGTTGCATAGCATTTGCTTTCTCAGGACTGTGCCAATAGTGCTTTCATTTCAAGGACTTTTCCCAGGAATTCCTGCCTTCAGTTGTCTGGGCACCCCCTTACTTCTTTTTTCCAACACCTTTCTTCCCCTCACTAGATTTCATTTATTTTGTTGCTTAATTTTTCCCCAAGTCTTTTTTTAAAATAATATTTCCCTAAAATTTCGCTCAGAGTTTCAGTTTACCAATCACAAAAATTCCTTGTTCTTTGACTGCTTCATTTTTTTTTTTTTCAGTTAAACTCTGGAGAGCGGGCACCTTAGTTATTTCCATCTGTCATGTTGATTTCTTATCACACAAAATAAAAAATAAAAGTGATTAACATTTTATATTGGAGAATACCAAATAATGAGACAGTGTTTGAGGACAGCTAAATGAGAGCCTTTGGATTTTCCAGCTTTGTAATTGTGTTATTCACCAAAGCGAAAGTGATATAACATTGATAGCGTGATGGTTGATCTTCATTTCATCTTACCTGGGTTTTAGAATCACCTAGGGGACACCTCTGGGAGTGTCTGTGAAAGCATTTTCAGAGATGTTTGACTGAGGAGGAAGGACACTCCATGAGAGTGTGGACAGCACCACCCAGGGTCCTAGACTAAATAAAAGGGAGAGAACAAGCAGACAGCTCCCTGTGAATGCAGTGTGCCTGGTACCTCAAGTTCTTGCCACATATATACCTACAGTAGACTACTTCAGACTGTGCAAAAAAATGCTTTTTATTTCTTAAGTTGATTTTGTCATAATATTAAGAAAAAATAACTAATACAATAACTAAAGCTGGACTAGTGAACATCAAAGGTGTTGAAATTTTTATCTCTCCTTAAAAGTGATATCTTTCATATGGACTAAAAGGTCTTCTCTGTGTTTGACCTCATATATGGGCTGATGTAGGAGTTCTGTACAACCAGCCTGGCATGAGAGATCTAGTCTCTGCCAGAGTCAATGCTGGGCAAAGTCTTACTGCAGATGTCTTATCGTCAATGGTGGTGTCTCCCTATCATCACCATGACATTGACGTATCCATAGCAATGACCTAGCTTTCTGATCCCCTGGTAAAGAGATAACTTGGAAAATGATCAGCGATAGGTAGAAATCTGATGAATTATAAGAAAAGGAAGAAAAAGAAGGAGGGGAGATGGGGAGAAATGGAGAAAGGAAGTCACGCAGGCAGAGGATAGAAAAGAAAGTAATAGTAATAAAACCCAAAGGTTTCGCTACCCAACTCAGTCATCTTAAGATCAGACAAAACCATCAGAACAGAACCAGACCTGGAAAGCAAACCTTATGGTTTTGACTCTTCATGATGTCAATTTTTTATTAATTCATGGAGTGCGTTATAATTCAGAAAATAGTCCCTTGCTTCGCATCTTTATTCTTGATTTACTAATTTTCAATGAAATGATACCTGTTTCGTTTAAATGTAGCTGGCACTTGAATAGATGGTATAATACCACTTATTTTTATTTCATGCTGATATCTCTACCAACCTTTTAAGAATATAATTGATCACTTATGAAGTCTTACAAATCCAATTTTATTGATGGCTCTCTTGAGCCTGGCATTAAAGCCCATGTGGCCTCTATGGTAGGTGGTTGTTGCTGGGGACAGAGTCTGCTTTTTTCTTTCTGAGCTGCTCAGCAAAGGTTCCTTCTGGGGACACTATGGGTGAGTAGGCTTGGCAGGTTCTCTTGAACCCTCTCTTCTCAGAGCTTGAACTTACAAAAGGATTTCTGTTGTCATTTCTCTATAGGAAACTTCTGAAATAAAGTCCAGATTAAGTTTTTCTGTTCTTTCAAGGGTGCAGTTTCTGTCTTATAGGCTTCCCCATGCCCATAGCTGGGGAAGGGCACATCTCCTATCAGAAAGTTATATGCCTTACTTCTCCTTTAACCTAGGTACCCCCATGCACCCATTGTCCAACAATAGTTACTAAAATATGTGAGATCACTTATTTTAAGTCTTCTTCTTCTTCTTCTTCTTTTTTTTTTTGATTTTTCAAGACAGGGTTTCTCTGGGTAGCCCTAGCTGTCCTGGAACTCACTCTGTAGAACAGGCTGGCCTCGAACTCAGAAATCTGCCTGCCTCTGCCTCCCGAGTGCTGGGATTACTCAGAGGCACTCAAATTATTTTATCTTTTGCATATTACTTTCTTGACAACAGGTAAGTATATTTTTATGCTGTAGTTTCAGATCCTCTTTCTTAAAGTAGTAACATTTGAAAGCTGTTTCTTTCCAAAGCCTCTACTGCCGTTTCCCTCATTAGCTGACTTTTAACTAAATCTGTGCACATACAGCACAGGGTCTGGAAACTAGCACACATCCTTAAATAACCTTGGCACGTATTTCTTGTTATGTAGGCTTACTAGACTGACATAATTTTCATTTTACACTCATGTTTTAAGCTACGAGTACCCTGGTATTGGTCAGTTAGAGTATTTGCTTAGCATGTGCCCTGGGTTTTTCCCTAGCACTGCAACAAGCACATAGTTAGGGAGGAAACCAGCTCTAATATGCCATTCAGTGTGTGTGAATATAAATGGATGGAGTGTGTGAGAATTTCAGTATTTATATACATACATATATGCATATATACATATGTGTGCATATGTACATATATACATAAACATAGGTAATATAAATATATTTTAACACATAATATATCCTATAAATAAATAAATAAATAAATAAATAAACAACACATACTATGTATTTACAGTAAGCCTGGGGCCAGACAGCCCTGATGGAGCAGGACTTTTCTTACCTTTGCGCTCGTGAACACACTTTCAGCCTCTTCAGGTCACAGTAGCTTCATGGTTACCTTAGTGCGGCAGTGGAAGAGGAGCCATCACCATGACAAGGAATGTGAGCCAACTGAAGGTCACATGTGTCTGCACAGACACACATGTACAATAGGGAAAGTAAAAGGACGCTTTACTCTCTAGGAGCCCACAGCCTAGGGAGACTAGGTACAGTCTAAGATCTATGTTCTATTTTTCTTCATTTATTGTTTTAGAGATCACTAAAGCTATACTTTCATTTTTTTTAATTTGGAGAGAATTCACATTTTTTCACATTCACCTAAGTGTGCAAAGTTTTATTTATAGGAATGAAAACATGATTCAGGAAGAGTCTACGAGGAAATGTTAGGAGACTATTTGGAGGATTTGTCTGTTTCCTTTTCATGGCTCATTAACATTTTTCATGGATTCTTTTCTTTTATTTTCGAGTGGAAAAAATTTAACACTTCCATATTAGTAACTGGCATTGAAAGAATAATCCTAAACTCCAGTATGATAGCACGCACCTATAATGCCAGCACTTGGGAGGATAGAGTCAGAGAGTTATGACTTCCAGTACAGCCTGAACTACACAGAAACACCCCGTAATGAAAACAACAACAACAACAACAACAACAACAACAACAACAACAACCCCTCCCCCTGCCCCACACGACAGTCCAGTAACCGATAATGCTTGAGATTCCCTTTTTTCTGGAAATGCATTTTTATCTCTCATATGCTATCTCAGCTGATGTTTAATGCCTGAGAAACCATGAAATCATGTCTCTAGTTCTAGGTTCACAAACTTCTTGAACAGAATTTTTTTTTTTTAAAGTTAGAATCTTATTATAAATCCTTGACTGCCTTGGAACTCACTCTGTGAAACAGGCTGGTTTCAAACTCAGACATCTGCCTACCTCTTGGTCCTAGTGCTGGGATTCAAAGTGTGCCCCACTACACCTAGCCTTCAAAGACATTTTAAAGTTTTTTTCCCCCTAGTTGTTACACATAACTCTCTGGTCTGACGTCTGGTTCTCCATTTAGACTTATTTTAGTACCTCATGAAGTATGGCTTTTGTACTCACCATTGAGATAGGTCAGTTCATTTGTGATGTTTTCCTTTGCCCGTGTGGGGCCTCTTCCTTCAGACTCCACCTGCCCTGCCTACTGCACACTGTGAACAGCAGGCCTGGGCCCATGCTCCCTGAAGGCTGGCCAGCTGGCTTGCTGATCACTCTTGTTGAGTAATGGGGCCAAGTTTCATTTCTGTAGTTTTTGTTCCCCCTTTCACACCTAAGTTCCCTTACCTAGCCCAAGGCCATTTTACTGAAGATTTCTGAAGACTCAAGAGAAGATAGTTGTAGCTGAAAAGTTTATTTGCTGTTAGTGGAAAGTGAAGGCCTCCTTTGGAGAGTGGGGCAGAATTCTTTCCAATCACTCACGGTGTGTTTGCTTGGACACCCAGCCTTGCCGTGTGCTGCTTACACCAACCAAAACCTTTTTGTAAGTGGCACCAGGTGAGGTAAAGAACAGGTTTGTAGAAGCTGGCAATGCAGAAGTTCTGAATTCCTTCTTTCCACTCATCTTTCAGAAGCTTCAAGAGAGTCTGAAGTATTGTGTTCCCATGCAGGAGGTGTTTATACAATTTACTAAAGATAGATTTGGCCACTGCCAGTTAGGGGGCTCTCTTGCCCATTGACCTCTTTTCTACAGCACTTGCCTTGGTTTTTGG